>NW_024096606.1:1957233-2609645 GCF_016545835.1 Crotalus tigris
CCCAAAACCTCCCAGCCTCTTATATAAGCAATCCCCGGGTCAATGTGTTACTTTTCCCGCGCCAGCACCCGCGCATGCGCACAGGCGCTGGCGACAGCCTGTCTGGTCCCGGGCAGCTTGCACCTGCCCGGGACTGCCTGAAAACACCCCGAGCATTTGCAAGGCTCGCGACATAACACCCCTTTCCCCCGGGTTAAGACTACTACCAACATACAATTAGTTCTTGAAACAGTGTTCTACTCCCCAGTGCTCCTACTGTTCACTGGCTTTTGTTTAGCCAGCAATGTTATGTAATCCTCTAAGTACTTAGGAGATTTCCTTACTCTCTGTGACCTTCTCAGCTCTGGGTTTCTGATAGGTGTTCCCTGACTGGAGGGAGATGTGAGCCTGTTCTCCTTATCATGCCTTGGTGCCTTCCAAGGACTGTGCCCCAATGCCTGGCCTGCTTGCTTGCCCACCGGGCTCGTCAGGCCAGGGCTTCTGTCACTTTGTGACCTGGTTGACCCACCTAGCTGTAGGCCCTCGGGCCTCTTGAAGTGATAGCCACTGCTGGGCGTCTCTGTAGAACCTCCTAGGTCCGTCCAAGACCTGTCAGGAGGCTGTCCATCCCCTAAACCCCGTTCTGTGTCCGGGCTTATGTAGGTTTCTGTGCCTTCCCCAAACTCAGTTACTCCCTGATTTGGGCTAGAGGTGTTGTAGTCGGGACTTGGTTCCTCGACCACCTCCCTGTATGTTTGACCCCCTGTAGGACTTGGGGTAAGGTCAGGCCAACTCTGGGGATTATGTGCCAGCTCTCTTACGGGGTATGCTTTATTGGGATGCTCCCGGGTATCCTCCCTGACTAGAGTACTGTGCTGTGCAGGTGAATAGTGATTGTACCCCCGGGGTGACTCCCTGGCTGGAGTAGGCGTGAATGCCTGGTAGTTGGATAGGCTCTTAGAATTCCTGTTTGGGGCACTCGCGGAATCTTGGAATGGGCCGTTTGTGGCTCCATCATTGGAGGTGGGCAGCAGCTTGTGCCCCTCCCTTTGCGATAAAGGGTCCCCCTCCCCCCCTGGAAAAGACCCAGGGGTCTCATCTGGAAGATCCCGCCTAGGGCGGAGTTGGTCGATGTGCCGACGCAGGACACGACCGTTGTCCAGGGCTACCTCGTAGGATAGAGGACCTGTGACCCTGGAAATAGAAGTGGGGACCCATGTATGACCAGGCCCGTAATTGCGAGTCCAAACCGGGGCACCCACAAGTAATTGTCTAGGTGCCTGAGGATGTGAGGTAGATGAAGGCAGTCTGTCCGGATGCAACCGGTCAAGTTTTGTAGTAAGTTTACGCCCCCAGCGAAGTTCAGCTGGGCTTCTCCCTGTAGAAGTGGACGGTGTGGTGCGGTAAGAAAGGAGAAAGTCAGCCAACCTGTGATGCCAGTCCCCATAGGTGAGTCTTTTCAAGGCGTCCTTTGTGTTGCGGACCATGCGTTCAGCCATACCGTTGGTGGACGGGTGGAAGGGTGCAGACGTGGCATGACGAATCATGTTAGCCTGTAAGAAAGCTTGGAATTCGGAGGAAGTAAATTGAGGGCCGTTGTCAGACACAATGACATCTGGAGGCCCGTGTATAGAAAAAATCCCCCTCAGTACCTGAATAGTCTTTGCAGTGGTGGTGGATGAGACAGGTACAACCTCAAGCCATTTTGAATGACTGTCAACGAGGACCAAGAAGAACTGGCCCTGAAAGGGCCCAGCGTAGTCAATGTGCACCCTAGACCATGGGGACTGTGTATCCTCCCATCTATGCACAGGAGCTTGGGGCATCTCTGGGCGAGAGCGCTGGCACAGGTGGCATGCATGCACCTTAGCCTCAATGTCCTTATCTAAACCAGGCCACCACAAGTGGCTGCGAGCAAGGGCCTTCATGCGAACAATGCCAGGATGACCCTTGTGGAGGGACTCTAAGATCCTAGTCCTCATTGAGGTGGGAATGACAACTCTGTTTCCCCAAAGCAGACAACCCTGAGAAGTGGACAACTCGTTCCTTTTGGACCAGAAACTCTGAAACTCAGGACTAGGGCAGTGCTCAGGCCATCCAGACAAAACCCAAGAAAGGACACGTGAAAGTGTGTGATCTGTGCCTGTTTCAGCGGCGACATCCCTGGCATTCAGAGGGGACTCGGGCAAGGCTTGGATGGATAGAATGTTGACAGCTGGCGCAGGGTCAGCTTCTACTACTGGCAGGGGCAATCTACTGAGGCCATCAGCATGGCCCATTTCTTTCCCAGGCTTGTGGAGTAAGGAAAAATCATATGCAGACAGAAAAATAGACCACCTAAGCATTCTAGGGGAAATGATTTGGGGAGTTTGTTTACGTGTGGTAAACAGTCCCAGCAGAGGCTTATGGTCAGTGAAGACCGTAAAATGCCTGCCATACAAGAAATCATGGAATTTTTTAATTCCAGCAACAATAGCCAGAGCCTCCCTGTCTATCTGAGTGTAGTTGCGCTCAGCAGAAGACAGTGTTCTGGAGTAATATGCAACAGGAACCTGAGTTCCATCAGACCTGAGATGGCTCAGGACGGCTCCTACCCCATAAGGGGAAGCATCACAAGCGATGCACACAGGAAGGGACTCATTGAAGTGTGCAAGTACACTGTTAGAAGTGAGTAAGGCCTTGACCTCATTGAAACTAGCCTCATGTGTTTGTGACCATTGCCACACTGCTTGTTTGTCTAATAGCCTGTGAAGAGGCTCAGCTACACTAGCTTTATGTGGAAGAAAGGAATTGTAGAAATTCAGGAGGCCCAGAAAGGCCTGAAGTTCGGCCTTAGACTTTGGCCTAGGTGCTTCTAAAATGGCAGTTAGTTTGGATTCAGCAGGGTGAATCCCAGCAGCATCAATTTTGAATCCCAGAAATTCAGTAGAAGGCACCCCAATTTTGCATTTGTCTTTTTTGAGCTTGAGGCCTGTTTTCCTGAATCTTAACAGAACAGCCCTTAGCCTTTCAGCTAGAATGTGTGTGGAGTCTCCTGCAATTAAGACATCATCAAAGTAGGGGCAAACCCCCGGTATGCCCCGTAGTGTGTTTTCCATTACGCTTTGGAAAATCCCAGGAGCGACATTCACTCCAAACTGTAGCCTTTTTACCTTAAAGGCTCCCCTGTGGGTCACAATAGTCTGAGCTATAGCAGCATCATCATCAACAGGCAGCTGTTGATACGCTTGAGCTAGGTCAAGCTTTGCAAAAACGCGCCCCCCCTTGAGGGAGGCCAGAATATGACTGACCACAGGAACAGGATAGGCATGTTGCTGCAATGCCTTATTAAGAGTGCATTTGTAGTCAGCACAAATGCGAATGTCCCCATTTGCCTTTAGAGGCGTGACAATGGGGGTCTCCCAAGGGCTGGAATCAACAGGTTCTAGGATTCCCTGTTGGATCAGTTTGTCTAACTCAGTGTCAATTTTACTCTTTAAAGCAAAAGGGACCCTTCTTGCTTTAATTCTAATGGGCGTGACAGTGGGGTCTAGTTTTAAGGACACAGGAGGTCCCTTGAATGTGCCCAGCTGGGGGCTGAAGACATCTGCAAATTCTTTGCAGACTTCCTGTAGGTCGAGTGTTTGTAAGCTGTTGAGCCCCGTGACGTGTATCCCCAAGGCTTCAAACCAATCGAGTCCTATGAGACTCGTTCGTTCACCCCCTACTACTAATATGTCTAGTGGACCTTCAAAATTCTTATACTGTACGTTAAGGGTGGCCTCCCCCTTAACACACACTCTCGAATTTTGAAAGTCTGTTAACACAATGTCAGAAGGCCTTAATTTAGCCTGAGTTCCACTGCCGGAACAAATCTTCCTAAATGTATGTAAGGATATGATTGAAAGGGCAGACCCCGTGTCTAGTTCCATAGTTAATGGAACCCCTTGTAGCTTCACCTTGAGTGACAGCTTTTTCTTGATGGGCTTGTGTGTGCCTGTCCTGAAGATGCTTCTTCGCGAAGCGCAAAAACCTACCCTATTCTGGCTGGGGACCCTGGTACCTTTCAGGCGCAGTTCTTCCTGAGGTTGTACCTTTCGTCGGCCCAGACACACAGCTGCAATATGTCCTTGTTTCCCGCACGCCCGGCAGATAGCGGAGCGGAACTTGCAGTCGGTTCTCCTGTGGCGACCTCCACAGCCGATGCACTTGAGGGGAGCTGCAGAGCTTCCTTTCTGATTCCCTTCCTTCGTGGGGTGGAGACGGTCGACTTCCTCGTCCGGATCCTCCTCGGAGTTCCCTTGGACGTCCTCTTGGTGCACGGATGCAACATCTGGACTGTTCCTGATCGGCCGCATGTTTTTGACGGCGCCGCCTGCTGCTTCTTCTGCGGTGACCTCTCTTAAGGCATCTTGGAAGGACAAGTCTTCTTTGGCGAAAAGCCTCTGTTGTAGATCTCGATGCCTTAAGCCGCACACGAATCGGTCCCTCAGTCGTTCTTCGAGGTCCTTGAACTCGCAGTGCTTGGCGGCCTTCCTCAATGCGGCGATGTATTCTTTGGCCGACTCTCCGGATCGTTGATCCCTCTGCTCGAAGGTGTGGCGCCATGCGATGACGGACATCTTGGGCTGGAAGTGCTCCTTCAATAGCTTCTTTAGATCTGCGTAGCTGACAGACTCTAATGGGACAAGCGCTGCAAGGTTCTCTGCAATTTCGAAGGCGTCTTGACCGCAGACACAAAGCAGGGTGGCAGCCTTCAAGCTATCTTCCCTCACTTGGTTTACCTTGAGGTAATTTTCCACCCTGGCTACATAGGACTCCCACCGCTCTGGATGTGAGACGTCGAATTCCGAAAGCCTTCCGACTTTTGCCATTTTCAGGAGATGGGTCTATCAGCCAGCCTACCCCCGAATGCGCACTGGATTGGCGGGTAGCTGCCGAGTCAACGCCGTTCCGCCGCTCAGGACTCACTTGGGTAAGCTTACACCTCTTCCTTTCCAGGCGATGTAAGGCATCCCACTTTCGTCGCCAGTGTTGAGTCCTTGGTGAAAAGCAGACACGAGAAGCAGTTGTAGTTCTCAGGTTTCTTTTATTCTGTGTTCAGCTTACAGGTGAAGGCTCCAGCAACGCCCAAAACCTCCCAGCCTCTTATATAGGCAATCCCCGGGTCAATGTGTTACTTTTCCCGCGCCAGCACCCGCGCATGCGCACAGGCACTGGCGACAGCCTGTCTGGTCCCGGGCAGCTTGCACCTGCCCGGGACTGCCTGCAAATGCCCCGAGCCCATTTGCAAGGCTCGGGACATAACACCCATGATTTCTGGAGGCAGGCTGTTCCACTGGTTAATTGTCCTCCTGTCAGGAAGTTTCTCCTTAATTCCAGGTTGCTTCTCTCTTTAATCAGTTTCTAACCATTGTTTCTTGTCTTTCCCTCTGGTGCTTTGGTGGATAACATGACCCCGTCTTCTTTGTGGCAGCCCCTCAAATACTGGAATACTGCTATAATGTCTCCTCTATTTCTTCTTTTCTTTAGACTAGCCAAAATCAAGTCCTGCAGCTGTTGTTCATATGTTTTATTCTCTAGACCTTTGATCATCTTAGTTGCTCTTCTCTGAATTTTTTTCAAACTCTCAACATCTTTTTTGTGACATGGTGACCAAAATTGTCTGCAGTATTCCAGGTGTGGTTTTATTAGGGTTTTATAAAGCGGTACTAATACTATGAGTGATCTTGATTCTATGCCTCTGTTTGTACAATCCAGAATTGTATTAGTTTTTTTATGTTTTATTGATTTTTAACATACACTTTAATATTTGGTAAACATTGTGTTGTCTCGGTTAGTGTTTAAAAAACAATCAATAACAATTTCTATAATTTCATAGTCCATATAATAGCTTTACTTGATTTCCTCTTCTTCCAATAATATTCTCTTTTGCCAACCTTAAATTAATACAGTTCTTATTTAAGTTAATGACAATTAAATATAAACATTTTTCTCATGTTTCTGCAAATAATAACCACATCAATATAAAGCTTCTTTTCACTGATCATTTTGATTTCCTCATCATAAATCCTATTTACATTCTTATTTAAATTTGTTTTCCCCACAATATTCAAAACATTCTTACTGGTTAAGATTTTCTCAAAATTAGTTACACTTAAGTATTTAAGTCTTTTTTCTCATACAAGCCATCACATTTTTACATTTCTCATATCTTAAAGAAAAATAAGAGAAAAAACAAAACAAAACAGAGAAAACATTTCTTTTATATAAACCATCCCAACATTTTTATATTTCTCATGTCAAAAAACCAAACACAAAATAAAAAAGAAAGAAGGTATACTATATTACTTGAGGGGTTCATTCCTCTTAAACTAATCTTCACTTATATTCAAAATCTTTCTATTTCTTTAACCATATTCAAACAAATGTTTAATTTTTAAATATTCCCTCTGGTAATTCCCATCATCTAATTTCTTAATTCTCACTTTAGCCTTTTTTTTTTTGCTCAACTTCTTTCCTGTTCAATATGCTTCAATGAATCAAAGAATCTTCCTATAAAAAAAAAGGACCCAGGAAATTACAGACCTATCAGCCTGACCTCAATACATGGGAAGATTCTGGAAAAGATAATCAAACAGCGAATAAGCAAACACCTACAGGCAAACAAAGTCATTATTAAAAGCCAACATGGGTTTGTCAAAAACAGATCATGCCAGACAAATCTTATTGCATTCTTTGACCAAGTGACCAAATTAGTGGACCAGAGGAATGCTGTGGATATAATTTACTTGGACTTCAGTAAGGCATTTGACAAAGTAGATCACAACTTACTACTTGAAAAGATAGAAAAATGCTGGTTAGACAGCATCACCACCATAGCTGGCTGACCGGCCATACTCAGCATGTGGTCCTCAATGGAACCTCATCTACATGGAGGGAAGTGTGTAGTAAGGTGCCCCAGGGCTCTGTTCTGGGCCCAGTGCTCTTCATCAACAATCTGGATGAGGGGATAGATGGGGAACTCATCAAATTGGCAGACGACACCAAGCTGGCAGGAATAGCCAACACTCCAGAAGACAGGCTTAGGATACAGGAGGATCTGGACAGACTTGAACACTGGGCGCTATCTAACAAATGAAATTCAATGGTGAAAAAAGTAAGGTTCTACATTTAGGCAAGAAAAACCAAATGTACAGGTATAGTATAGTATTGCTCAATAGTAGTAACTGTGAGAGGGATCTCAGAGTCCTAGTGGACAATCATTTAAATATGAGCCAGCAGTGTGCTGCAGCTGCCAAAAAAGCCAACACAGTGCTAGGCTGCATTAACAGAGGGATAGAATCAAGATCATGTGAAGTATTAATACCACTTTACAATGCCTTGGTAAGGCCACACTTGGAATACTGCATCCAGTTTTGGTCACCACGATGTAAAAAAGATGTTGAGACTCTAGAAAGAGTACAGAGAAGAGCAACAAAGATGATTAGGGGACTGGAGGCTAAAACATATAAGGAACGGTTGCTGGAATTGGGTATGTCTAGTTTAACGAAGAGAAGGACGAGGGGGGACATGATAGCAGTATTCCAATATCTCAGGGGCTGCCACAAAGAAGAGGGAGTCAAGCTATTTTCCAAAGCGCCTGAAGACAGGACAAGAAGCAACAGGTGGAAACTAACCAGAGAGAGAAGCAACCTAGAACTAAGAAGAAACTTCCTGACAGTTAGAATAATTAACCAGTGGAACAACCTGCCTTCAGAAGCGGTGAATGCTCCAACACTGGAAGTTTTTAAGAAGAAACTGGACAGCCATCTGTCTGAAATGGTATAGGGTTTCCTGCCTGAGCAGGGGGTTGGACTAGTTGACCTCCAAGATCCCTTCCAACTTTATCATTATTATTATTATTAATCTTATAAATGTTGTTGCAGGTAAAAAAGGCAAAACAGGTAAGATGTTTTTATAGGAATGTTTCGCCCCTTTGTATTCATTGAAAATCTTTTCCTTTTTTTCTTTCTTGATTTTCTTTATTATTTTTTTTTGTCTCTCAAGTTCTCATAATTCTTCTGGCAAAATCCATTTTGCGAAATCTTTTTTCTGGTCCTCAAACTTATTTTGTAATCTTAACGTGTAATTTGTCTTTCCATGTCCAGAGTTTCCTGTAATTTGTTTCTGGGTTAAGTCATACATACTTGTATTGTTAAATTCCATCTTGAAATCTCTCTCCTTTGTCTCGTGTTCAGTTTTCTGTTTTTTCTGCTCACTCTCTATTTTTATTTTCTGAGAATTTTTATGTAACAACAACAAAAAGTTAAGAGATGTGTTCATTTATGTTTAATTTCCTCGTGGTTTGAGATTATTGTTGTTTGGATTAGTTGCAACATAGCATAAATCTCCTTGGAAAGTATTTGTTTTTTCATGGTATATTCTTTCTGCAGATCTCTGGTTTTCCATGATAGCCAAAAATTAGGGTTTCCTTTCTTTGCAGACAGTTTTAGAGTCACAATTGAGTTAGTATTTGTAATCCAGAAAGGTCAATTCTTTTTTCTTTTTTCTTTTAGAGTTTATAATTCTCACTTTGTAGAAAGCCCAAGATTTTTTTCTTTTTCTTTTCATTTGTCACAGCTGTTCCCTGTTATTAAGACATTGAAAGTCACCAAAACTGGAACTTGTACGTGGCACGGGTGGAGAACTACTTTAGAGTAAATCAGATTAGAGAAGACAGCCTCAAAGCAGCTACCTTGCTGTGCGTTTGTGGGAAGGACACTTTCGACATAGTGGAAAATCTGGTTGCCCCAGCACCTCTGGAGTTAGTGTCCTATGCTGATTTGAAGAAGAAGCTGAGAGAACACTTTGAACCTAAACTTTCAGTGATTGCTTGGCGACACGTATTCGAGCAGAGGGACCAGAGGCCAGGTGAGTCTGCTGCAGACTTTATTGCTGCCTTAAGACAAGCCGCTAGACCATGTGAGTTCAAGGACCTGGAAGAGAGGCTCCGGGATCGGTTAGTTGTGGCTTGAGAAGTCATGAGCTGCAGCAGAAGATCTTCGCCAAAGAAGTTGTCTCGTTCCTAGATGCCTTGAGAGAGGTTGCAGCTGAAGAAGGCCTTGCGGCTTGCCAGAAATCCTCCAGCCACAGTCGCCGTCCATCAAGAGGTCGCTTGAGAAGATTCAGAACAAGTTTCTGAAGAGGAGGTGGATAGGCTGCACCAGACAGAGGAGAAGAAATTTCAGGAGCGCAGAGACAAGGCCCCAGCATCCCCTCGGTGTTTCGGGTGTGGAGGACACCACAAGCGTTCTGACTGCAGATTTCGCTCTACCATTTGCTAGGCACATGGCAGGCAAGGCCACATTGCCTCCATCTGTTTGGGTCGCCAGAAGGTCCGGTCTCAGGAAGAATTGCTTCAGAAAGGTACCAGGGTCCCCAGCCAACACAGGGTGGGTTTCTGAGCATTGCACAGGAGGATTTTCAGGACAGGAATTCATAGGCCACTTAAGAACAAGCTTCACATTGACGTGAAATTGCAAGGGGTTCCCTTGTTGATGGAGTTGGACACTGGGTCTCCTCTATCGATAATTTCTTTTGACACCTTTAAAAAGATTTGCAGCAGAAGTGGTCTACGAATCAATCTCAGGCCATCAAATTCAATTCTCACTGACTTCCAGAATTCCAGAGTCAGCATAAAGGGGGAGGTCATGCTCAAGGTGCAGCATAGGACTTTTGAAGGCCTGCTAGATATGGTGGTAATTGGGGGTGATCGCATGAGTCTCATTGGACTCAATTGGTTCGGGGCCCTTGGGATTCAAGTGACTGGACTGCACAGTTTGCAAATGTCAGGCCTTGCAGAAGTCTGTAAGGAGTTTGCTGATGTGTTCAGTTCAGAGCTTGGATCATACAAGGGACCTCCCATTGCCTAACGCTTAGACCCAGCTATCATACCCATCCGGTTCAAACCAAGAAGGATGCCTTTTGCCCTCAAAGGCAAAATTGATGCAGAGCTGGACAAGCTGCTCCAGCAGGGCATCTTAGAACCTGTGGACTCTAGTCCATGGGAAACCCCCATAGTAACGCCACTGAAGGCCAATGGAGAAGTCTGAATCTGTGCGGACTATAAATATACACTTAACAAAGCACTGCAACAGCATGCATATCCAGTGCCTGTGCTTAGCCACATTCTGGCCTCCCTCAAGGGGGGGCGCCTCTTTGCAAAGCTTGATTTGGCACAGGCCTACCAACAGTTACCTGTTGATGACGCAACAGCTGAGACTCAAACAATTGTGACGCACTGGGGAGCCTTTAAACTGAAAAGACTGCAGTTTGGGGTTAACGTGGCCCCTGGCATCTTCCAAAGTGTAATGGAGTGAACACTCCTTGGTATTCCTGGGGTCTGCCCCTACTTCGATGATGTCCTCATTGCTGGGGAGTCATCTGTAAATTTAGCTGAAAGGCTGAGAGCTGTCTTGCTTCGTTTCCACCAAGTGGAGCTGAAGCTGAAGCAAGATAAATGTAAGATAGGAGTCACCTCCACTGAATTTCTGGGGTTCCGTATTGATGCTGAAGGCATCCATCCTGCTGAATCCAAGCTTCAAGCAATTCAGCAGGCCCCAATCCCAAGTCCAAAAGTAAACTTCAGGCTTTTCTGTGACTCTTAAACTTTTATCATGCATTCCTTCCGCACAAGGCTGCAGTGGCTGAGCCGTTACAGACTCTTGGACAAACAGACTCCTTGGCAGTGGACTAAGGTCCATGAAAGGAGCTTTACAGAGGTCAAGGCCTTGCTCTCTTCAAATGCAGTTTTAGTGCATTTCAATGAGCAATTGCCTGTATGCATCGCATGTGATGCGTCCCCTTATGGGGTTGGGCCTGTGCTTAGTCATCTGAAGGCTGATGGGACACAGGTCCCTGTGGCCTACTATTCAAGGACTCTGTCATTTATAATCATTTATATGACCTTCTTACAGCAGCTAACTAGGTAGTCCACTGTTTCTTCAGTTTCAGCCACTTGCTATCTGTTGCTATCTTTTCAATTCTGGCTTTATATGCATTTGTTCTTAAGGCTTGGTCTTGTGCAGCCGGAACTAGCCCCTCTGTCTTTTCTTTCAGCTTTCCTACTTTTAGCCAGATCTTGTTATTATCTCCTTTCCCTGCTATTTTTTTTAATGTATTGCCCATGTAGTGCTTGTCTTCCCATGCCTCCTTTCTCTTCTTCATTTGATCTTTCTTGTAGGCCAGTTTGGTTTCTACATTCTTATTCTTATCATTTTTTTATTCTTATTCTTATTTGAGGATTGTGGAGGTTTCTTGCTAATCATGCTGTTTGGAAGAATAAAATAAATGAAATCACAGATGTATTTTTTTTTTACTTTTTTCCATGCAGGAGTGTTGCTAGGAGAAGCAAATGAAAGCTTAATTGCCTTCTAGACTGTTAGGTTGTATATTCTTTTGTATGATTTTTTTTTAATGCTCACATTTTAGGGTTGTGGGCAGATTGTCCTTTATAACTTTAGACTTAGTATGCAGCAAACTGAGTGGGTAATATGAACACTACTCTTGAATCCTAAAGATTGAGAAGAAGTTGGATCAGAAAATGAAAATTTATAAAATTACAGTATAATAGAAAGTAGAAAACATAAAAAATTGTCAGAGTTGATGCCCTCAGTTGTTAGTACTGGGTACTTTTAGCATCCACTTTGGCCTTGGCCTGCCTGGTATAGTTCAAGAGATCATGGCAACCATGATGACGATAGGTCTGTTCTAATTGGTCTCAAAGCTGATACATGTGGCTGATCATAAACACAGTGTGTTTTAAACAAATATTCCATGATATTTGTTATAAATTATCTTATAATGATCTTATTGTCATGAATGGATGCATGGTTAAGGTTTAACTTGCAGTCATTCTCCATTGTCATTAGTTGATAAGAGAAATGAGAATTGGTCTGATAAGAGAAATGAGTCCTAAGGAGGGATGGGAGTGGAGAAAGTGTCTGAGGAGCGACCTTCCCTACTTGGCTGGATTATAACGAAAAGATGGGGGGTGTTTTCAGACTTCTGTTACTGAAACCTTATAATAACTGAAATCTTATAATGAAAGTGGTAGAAAAAGGAAAGATATTAAGAGGAAGGACTGAATAAATAAAAATAACTAAACAAATAATGTCAATCAAAGAATTCTGGCTGGCCGGGTCCAGGAGAAGAGTCTTCTGCTGTGGCTCTTGCCCTCTAGAACATCATGCCCTCCTCATAGTGAGAATTACACCCACCCCTTTTGGCTTTCAGAAAGGGCCTGATGACCTGCCTTTGCCAACTAGCCTGGGACCCCAATGGAGCATGTCATTTTGAAGGTGGTTAATGGACTAAGATAAGACCCTACCTCCATCTTGCTCCCTTCCTTCCCATCTTTGTTAATTTTTAATCAGTTTTAGTGTTACTATTTATTGTTTAATGTTTTAATCTTTTGTATAGTTGCTTTTATTGATTGTAAGCCACATAGAGCTTACACATAGGGCCACATAGGTGAGATGAGTGGTAAACAAACAAATAAAATTTTGCACTACAGCCTAAGCTGTAGGTCTTTCATGTTGCTCCATCTATTTCTTAAGCCAAGTCCAGCATTTTCTTAAATAACTGCTGCCTGATATGAGTGTTTGCTTGCTTTAGCTGAGCAGGTAGGTAACCATTGGGCCTTGGTATCCCTGATGGATGTATATAGTCTTGGTATACACTCCCACTGTTCTTTGCTTATTTCCTCCAGGACCATAGTGAAACATAGATGGACGTTGGAATGATTGAGTCTAATATGATAATTTTAAAGCAAAAAACTTGATAAGTTGGACTAATGGTTATTCTATATGAAAATCATTTTTTCATATAGTAACTGTACAGTCTCTATATCAGTGGTGGGATTCAGCCGGTTTGCACCGGTTCGGGAGAACTGGTAGCTAAATGTTCTTGAGTTTGGAGAACCGGCTGAACCCATGTTGCTTCTGGAACATATCATATATATATGATTTTTTTAACATAAACACCTTGATATTTGGTAAACAGCATGTTGACTGGGTTTATGTTTACAAAGTAATCACTAACAATCAGTTTCTGTATTCCAAAGTCCACATAATAGTTTGGCTTGATTTTCTCTTCTTCCAATAATATTCTCTGTGCCAATCTTAAATTAATACAATTCTTATTAGTTTGATAGGTAACAATTAAATATAAAGATTTTTCTAAAATTTCTACCAATAATAATCACCTCAATATGATGCTTCTTTTCTATCTGGTCATCTTGGTTGCCTCGTCATGAATCCTGTTTACAATTCTTATTTAAATTTATTTTCCCTACAATGTTCAAAACATTCTTACTGGTTAAAATTTTCCCATAGTTAATTACCTTAAAGTATTTAAATCTATTTTCATGTTTTAAAAAGTAAGTAAGAAAAAGACACAAAAGAAAAACAAAGAAAAAGAAAAGATGTTGGAGAATTTTAAATTCTCTATTGGTGAAAAAATAAATCAGAAGCTCTCACAGTTGACTGCATTTAGTTGATTCAAACAACTTTATATTTATATAAAAAGATTTACAATACCATTCTTCTTTACAGCAACATAGCTTAATGAAGACTTCTTACAGAGACAGACCAGAGACAAAACCAGAGACTGGAAATCCAGCTCCTAACTCAATACTCTTTTTTGCACAGACTCAGTAGCACTTTCTTCTCATTGGCTGACTGAGTTACCACATGACTCTTCCTGTTCATGAATATTCCAACACTCCTCCCTTCATGACAGGAAGAGACATCAGACCTATTGACTTTATATACTTCTTTAATCGTGAAAAACCTTGTGCCACTAATCTGGCCTTATACTGTATATCATTATTTGGCAATACCTTTTTCTTATATACCCACTTACAACCCACAGCTTTGGTTCCCTGTGGCAAAGTCACTGATTTAAATACTTCATGGTCTCCCATGGATTTCATCTCTTTATCCATGGCCCCCTTCCATCTTTCTTGTTCAACTTTTGGTAATGCCAACACCTCTTTATAACTTCTTGGCTCATACCACACACTGCAAACCTTTACCTTGCTGGCAGAATACCTGTCAGGTGGAATTCCTTTGTTACATCGCTCTGACCTACGTGGTATTAACTGCTCCTGTGTCTCAAGTCTTTCTGGCTTCATGTCTTGTTCAGCCTCTCCTCCCTGAACATTGACATCTTCAATAATCAATTTTTTATCATTAGATGAGTTATTGTCACTAAACAGATCACCATCATTAAGTGAGACATACCCAGAATTTGCATTAATTCTGTCCCAATTTTGTTCTGCAAAATTAGCAGACCTTGAAATTATAATTCTTTTACTTCCATCGCTAAAGCGATATCCTTTTGACTCTGGCTCATAGCCCACAAACCTGAGCTTTCTTGCCTTTTGCTGTCCCTTTCTTCTGATTGCCTTTGGAATATGTACCCATGCAATACTTCCAAAAATTCTCAAATGTGCCAGTGATGGCTTTCTCCCATATAGAATGGCATATGGAGTATTATTAATGGAGGAACTCCACAGCCTGTTAACTATATAATTAGCAGTCAATATGGCTTCTCCCCAATATGACCTGCTCATACCAGAATCCTCCAATAATGAATCTTTCATTGTTTGCAAAACACCATTCCTTCTTTCAGCTACACCGTTCGCTGCTGCTGTGTAAGGATTTGTACGTCTGTGTCTTATCCCCAACTGCCCCAACCATTGTTGGAATTTAGTTGACATAAATTCAGTACCTCTGTCAGTTTGCAACTGACACACTTGTTGTCTGTACCTTCTCTCTACAAAACTTACCCACTGCTTGAATTGTTGTAGCACCTCTGTCTTTGCTCTAAGCAAATAGCAAAATGAATACCTGCTATAATCATCAACAATTACCAGTACATATTTTGCTCCTCCCAAACTGGCTTGTATAGGTTCCACCAGATCTGCATGGACCAGCTCTAGAACTCTTTTTGTTTGTCTTGTGCTACATTTACTAACTGGGAATGCCTTTGACTTCGATGCTTTGCATACTGCACAGTCCAAATATGTTTTGCATCCCTTCAAATTTAGCCCTTCTGCAAAATCTTGCATTTGCTGCAAAACTTTAAAGCTTGCAATGGCCAAGTCTTCTATATAGAAGATGAACACATGAATCATGCTCTGCAACATTCTTAAATATATGGGAACACTGAATCTTTTGTCCCTGCAATACATATAGATTATCTTCCTTTATGCCTTCTGCACAAATATTCCCATTCCTTTTGATGAGACATTTCCCATTTACAAAAATGACCTCAAAACCTTGTTTGTCTAAATTAGACACACTTAACAAATTATGTTCCATCTCAGGTACACAAAGCACCTTGGTAAACTTTGATTCCAAATATGGAATTTTTACATCGCCTCTTCCAATGACTTTTGCTTTCTGGCCATTTGCCAAAGCCACAGCTTCTTGTGCTACTGTAACAAACCTGCAAAATAATTCAGAGTCATTAACAATTGTTTGACTTGCCCCACTATCTATTAGCCACTTGTCTCTGTTGTTGCTACTGCAAACTTTTGCAACACCAAAATGTTCCTTTTGCAAAGCAGTCCTTTTTGCATGCACAAATGTCCTTTGCTGCAAATTGTTCCTTTGCAAACAGTTCCTTTGCAAATGTGTCTTTTTTCCACAAATGTAGCAAGTCTTTTCCCGCCGAGCAGCTCTCTGCTTGCAAAATCTCTCCTTTGTTGCAATTTGGTCCGGGTCTGATCTGCTTGTTTCTTCTCCTCTGGAGATTTGCAGTCTGGACTCCCTCCTCAGGAATTTCTCCTCCTCGTGGCTGCTTCTAAAATGGCGTTTTTCCTCTTCATTAAGCAAACATGCCTTTAAAGCCTCAAACTTTAAGTCTTGCTCTTCTTTGCATTCAAATATTGCAGAAACTGTGTCCCAGGTTTTATCTAAACTGTTCAACACCAATAAAACCTTCTGGGACTCAGGGAATTTAATCCCATATTATTCTAAGTCCAAAAATAAACTTTGCATTTTATTTAAATGCTGTTCCACAGATTCACCTGGTTGCAAACAGGCTCTGTAAAGTTTTCTTGACAATTGCACTATGTTGCAAGCAGAAACATTCACGTGCACAGCTCTCAATTTCAACCAAATCTCCTTTGCAGTTTTTAAATTTGCAACATTTAGAAATTGTTCATCACCTAAATTTAAGATGAGATAAGCCATTGCTTGAGCATGGCTTTTCTGATCTGCAGCTGCAAATACTTGTGGTGGATTTTCTATGATATACCACAGCTCTTTTGCTTTCAGCAAACATTCCATTTTTGCAGCCCATACAATGTAATTCTTCTGGCCCAAACGAGGCACAGAGTTTTCCTCAAATTCCATTGCAGCCATTCTGCTAATTCTGCCTTGTTCTTATACTTTCTAAACACAGGCAATTTCTTCCAGCTTTAAATTACAATGCAGTCCTTAGTAAGCTCTGGGCCCATAACCTGTTAGAGAATTTTAAATTCTCTATTGGTGAAAAAATAAATCAGAAGCTCTCACAGTTGACTGCATTTAGCTGATTCAAACAACTTTATATTTATATAAAAAGATTTACAATACCATTCTTCTTTACAGCAACATAGCTTAATGAAGACTTCTTACAGAGACAGACCAGAGACAAAACCAGAGACTGGAAATCCAGCTCCTAACTCAATACTCTTTTTTGCACAGACTCAGTAGCACTTTCTTCTCATTGGCTGACTGAGTTACCACATGACTCTTCCTGTTCATGAATATTCCAACAAAAGACAAGAGAGAGAAAAAAGAAGAAAAATAAGAAAATAATATACTACTTAAAATACATATCCCTCTTAAACTAGTATACAGTTATTTCCAATTTTTTTCTATTCTTTTTACCCATAATTAAACCTATGTTTAATCTTTAAATGTTCCATTTAATAAATCCAATCATCTAATCTTTTAACTCTATTCAAACATTTTTTTTAGTTATCCATTGGAATTTTCTTAAAATCAATTACATTTAAATGTCTAAAACATTTCCTTTATATTGATCATCCCAAACATTTTTGTATTTCTCATATCAAAAAAGAAAAGAAAAAAGAAAAAATACTGCCTTACTTGGAAGGTTCATCCCTCTTAAGTTAAAATCTTTCTATTTCTTCAACCATATTCAAACATGTGTTTAATTTTTAAATATTCCCTCTGATACATCCCATCATCTAATTCCTCAATTCTCACTTTAACCATCTTCTTTTGCCAAGCATCTTTCCCAATCAATATATTCCGTTGAATCAAAGAGTCTTTCCATAATCTTGTTGTTGTGGATATAATAGGCAAATCAAACATCATGTCTTTGTAAAAAGATTTTTTCATATTCATTGAAGATTTCTCTTATCATTCTTTGTCTCCCTATTTCTTGTGATATTCACAACAGCTCTGCAATCCATTTTGTCATATCTTTTTCCTTATCCTCAAGTTTACTTTGTGGTTTTATAGTACAAGTTATTTTTTCCATGTTCAATGTTTCTTGTAAGTCCTTCTCCACTTGAGTCTCCACTAGTTTATATTCAATTGTCTGCTTTACATGATCTATCTCTCTCTTCTTTTTCTGATCATTTATTTGTTGTGACGTTAAATTGAGAATGTATTCATTTAAATTTTCAAATTCATTTTTAATTTCCTCGTGGTTTGAAATTAATATCATTTGCATTTGTTGTAACAGAACATAAATTTCTTCCTGGTAAGTATTTATTTTTTCTTGATATGTTCTTTCTGTAGATCTCTGATGCTCCATAATGACCAAAAATCCTTTCTCTGCCAATCACTTTAAAGTCACAATTTAAAAAATATTTATAATTCAGGAAGGTCAATTTTTTCTAAGTTTTATAGTTCTCACTTTGTAGATAGTCCACAATGTTTTCTTTTCTTTTATTATAGCTGCTCTTTGTTTAATCAAAGCCCTGAAGGTCACAACAGGCTTTTCTTTCTGGGCTGTATATTTAGGGCAATATTTTCATCCACCACTAGATGTCAGCACCAGTCCATCTTTCAATTTTCTGTATTTTTATTCCTCGTAATTTTAATTCACGCTTCCATTTAGAGGAGGGTGGAGCAGACCCCCCCCTCACTTTCAGAGGATTTTTACTTCTGGGGTTTTTTTTCTTTTTTTTTTCAGGAAATCAGTCAGGTAAAAGAGACAAAAACAATATTCTTATCCAGTTCACTCACGCTGTTTACAATTCAGTGCTCTTTGGTTTTGGCTGCATGTAGCTTGAGCTAACTCACAAATGATGCTAGCCTTTCTTCTGTCAGTTTTTGGAGAGCTTTCTTCAGATGTCTGGATTGACCACCATCTCCCCAGGATTGGTGGGGCTTCCCTCCTTCCTTGCCACCTCTCCGGGGTGGCTTTGGGCCCATTTAGGGTCCCCAAACAGAGAGAAATCAGCCGTAGGGCACGGATCTTTGCGATCCCTTGGCTGTCATGCTAGGTGCGCAGAACCGGAAGCCAGCAGATACAGAACTTTTATTATACACATTAGAAAACTATAACAGTACATTACTTTTCCACATAATCACCATTCAAATTGAAGCACTTGTCATAACATCTTACAAGGTTTGAAATTCCTTAGTAGTAGTCGCTCGGCGCCAACTCTCGGCTATGGGGGGGGGGGTGTGATCAAAAACATCCCAATGGAACTGGTTCAAAAGTTCTTGGGTACATCTAGTGGTGTGTGGGCAAACATTATTGTGAACCAATGCCACACCAGAAGTCAGCATGCCCCGATACTTGTTATGGATGGCTCATCTGAGTTTTCATTACATTTCACAGTAGACTTCTGAATTGATGGTTGAACCACCATCAGGTGCTCTGGGAGTTTGGTTTAATATTGGAAATTATCAGATGACTCAGTTTCATTCAAGGCAGTAAAAACATTGAGTTCAAGGGTTTGTAGATATAAGATGCAGGGCTAGATGAATCAAAAGTTGGAATTAAGATTGCCGGGAGAAATATCAACAACCTAAGATATGCAGATGATACCACTCTAATGGCAGAAAGTGAAGAGGAACTAAAGAGCCTCTTGATGCGGGTGAAGAAGGAGAGTGCAAAAGTTGGCTTGAAACTCAACATTAGGAAAACCAAAATCATGGCATCCGGCCCTCTCAATTCCTGGCAAATAGATGGGGAAGAAATGGAGGTAGTGACAGATTTTATTTTTCTGGGCTCAAAGATCACCTCAGATGGGGACTGCAGCCAAGAAATTAAAAGACGCTTGCTCCTGGGGAGGAAAGCTATGGCAAATCTAGACAGCAGACTAAAAAGCAGAGACATCACCCTGCCAACAACAGTGCGTATAGTCCAGGCCATGGTTTTCCCAGTTGCAATGTATGGCTGTGAAAGTTGGACCATAAGAAAGGCCGAGCGCAAAAGAATTGAGGCCTTTGAACTATGGTGCTGGAGAAGACTCCTGCGAGTCCCTTGGACTGCAAGGTGTTCAAACTGGTCAGTCCTAGAAGAGATCAACCCCGACTGCTCTTTAGAAGGCCAGATCCTGAAGTTGAAACTCAAATACTTTGGCCACTTAATGAGAAGGAAGGACTCACTGGAGAAGGACCTAATGCTGGGAAAGATTGAGGGCAATAGAAGAAGGGGACAACAGAGAATGAGATGGCTGGATGGAGTCACTGAAGCAGTAGGGGTGAACTTAAATGGACTCCTGAAGATGGTAGAGGACAGGAAGACCTGGAGGAGCGTGGTCCATGGGGTCATGATGGGTCGGACACGACTTCACAATTAACAACAACAACAACAACAACAAAGAAGAATCTGGGGAGGGGGCTCAGATTAAACTTCTGTCCTATATGTGCCCAATACAGGCCATTAAGGTCCAGCCAAGAAGTATTTTTCAACAAAAAGAATCTAGTGATTGTTTCTACTTAGGATAAACCTAGCCAAATTACATATACAATTTAGGGAGAGTGAGCAAATCCAATAAAAATTTTCCTGTAAAATATATATATCTCATGTATTTAAGAAGATTCCAGTTCTGCATCTACTAATATTGTAAATAAGAGAGAGACAGCTAATCCAAGTGTAGAGCTTATTGAATTAACGTACAGTAAAATAAATTTGATACCTAATTCAGTACATAGAAATGGAATTGCTAATCTTTCTTTTTCTTTAAGCTCCCACTACTTGAGACAGTTTTATGACTGCAGTGAAAAACTACAGCTTTCTTTCTGAGTTCAATTATTTCCAGTTCTTATTGAACCCATTTGCCATACAGTCTGGAGCAGGGGTTCTCAACCTTGGCAACTTTAACACTTGTGGACTTCAACTCCCAGAATTCCTCAGCCAGTAAAGCTGGCTGAGGAATTCTGGGAGTTGAAGTCCACAAGTCTTAAAGTTGCCAAGGTTCAGAACCCCATTCTGGAGTAATTCTTAGGAACTGACTATAGCTAATTTCAATAACTAAGCAGCACCTGCCTTGTTTAGTACTTGTATTGGGGATTACTAAGAATTTCAGGGCTGCTGTTTTGTTTTTTATTCAATTGTATTTGAGTCCCAGACTGCTAGAACAAGTCCCTGCTGATTTCTTTGCAAGGTTTTTCAGAAGTTGTTTGCCATTGCCTCCTTCCTAGAAGTGAAAGTGACTGGCCCAGTGTCATCCCACTGGAGATGAAACATTTGCAATGACACTAAATCTAGATTCAGAATCATCCCATCTATTGGTTGATATCAGCCAACAGTTAGACCTGGGTTTAATGCTATGCCAAAAGAGTCCTAAGCCTGCTGAGCTGATAAAAGTAAATACAAGCAGGATATGCTGTGAGGTAGCAGAGACTCATTCATTCATTCTCTCTCTCTCTCTCTCTCTCTCTCTCTCTCTCTCTCTCTCTCTCTCTCTCTCTCTCTCTCTCTCTCTCTCGTTATAGAGGCTTATCTAGTGTGGTAAGAATGCCATTCCCCCACCCAATTTTTTTTTTGCTATGCCCCCTAAATCACAAGAATAAAGCTCAGGAAAAGTAATACATAAACACTGTTTCATTAATGAACTTGAGTAACCCCCAGCCATTGAGAAAAGCAGAAATATTGCCTCAAGCCTGCCTGTTTATTAAAAGAGAGGTGCTAAAGATAATGGGAGAAGGAGCAAAGAATCTTGGTCTGGCGGCCTCTAAAGTATTATTTTGAAGATGGCTATTTATTATGATAGCTGTAGGTCCATTTCTCTCCTTCTCAACATTATCAAAAATATTGGGCTAAAGTCACTAAAATATGTCTTAAACGTTGGGAAGATAAATGACCCTTTTATAACAAAGGAAACAGCAGTTGACCTTATTTCACCTTCCCTACTAACCCAAGTTTCTTATTTGTATTGATTTTGAAGTGCAACACTGAAAGGTGTACAAATGTCCTTATTAGTTCTTGTGAGCCCTTTCACAGTATATACATAAGGCAAGTAATTAGAGCCAAAATCACTGTGAGGGAGAATTCTCAAACTATTTATTTGTCAAGACACAAATACAATGGGGGTTGGGTGGGAAATGAAACTGATCTGCAAATCACAATTCTTTGATTACAGTTGTGCTGCAAAAGAGTTGTGCTCTCTTTCCAGTTTGAAAAACAAATGAACCAAATCATTACTGGTATCATAGGCAGATACTGTTGTCCATATTTTTATCACCTTGCCTCATCCTTTGTACAGATGTTGATTTAATTATAGCATGACAATCTGGTTTTATGTAATAACATCTGCATCGGATTCTGAATGCCTAGCAATTTCTGTTATGGACTCTAATCAATGAAAAAATTCTGTTATCATTATTAAGTCACAACACCTGCAATTGAAATTATACCACCATAATAATTTCTGTCAAAATTACAATTTGGCATTATGAGGACCCTCTATTCATGGTCCATTATTTGTATCAGATTTTGGATTCCTAGTGGTTTGAGTTAGATTCAGTCAATTTTCTAGTCAGCCATCCTAGTTTAGATGGTTGACCAAATATCTAGGCTTTAGAGGGTACTTCCCTGTGCAAAGCAGTAGCTGGATTCCCCCCCCCCCCCCATGTAGACCTAAGCACTCTGCTCCATAGACATTTCTGTGCAGAAATCTTGAGATCTCATTTAACAAGATACTCATCCAATGGTGAAAAATATGGTCCTTGTTTCTAAGTGGTCATACAACTAATGTATTCATAACTTCTTGCTGGGTTCACTGAATTATATAGGAAAAGATCATTTAGTTCTGCTCAGTGAAGGTATCAAATTAAAGCATACATGTTAGATGCCTGCAAGGCCCTGCTTCAGCATATCTAATGAATTCATCATAGGTAGTCAGTTCTATGGCTGAAGTCTGCTTATCATTAGAAATATTTTCCCAACATTCAACCAGAACCTGTCTTTTCATAATTCTGACCTGCACCTTGGTTTAATAAAGATGAGGCCTTGACTCTTGGAAATTTCTACATTTTCCTATAAATTATCTTCTGTATAAACAAACCTATTCAATGTCTTTATGTGAAAGTACCTTCTAATTCACTTGATCATTGCTGCTTTTCTATATGCTTGCTCCAATTTTCTAGATCCTCTTTAAAATCCAACACCCAGAATTGAGGATAATGTTTATAATGGGGCTTGATCAATAGAATGCAGCCTAAAAGTGCATTTGTATGTTTATCTAAGAAATCAGTGAAAAGAATTTTTAGTGCTAGGCCTAGGCTGAACCTTATGATCTCCATTCTATTTTATTTTGGATTCCATCAGCCTTGTTGATAACTACTGAGCACTCTTTGAATGTGATTTTTAAGCTACCTATGGATTTATCTAAAGGAATGCCATATAAAGTTGCATTTGTATTTTGCATTTTAAAGCCAGGCTTTGCAAATACATTGAATCATAAACTAGGTAAATAACTCTGAGGTCATGCTCTACACCAAGCCCCATAAAAATTAAGATTAAAACTTACAATTGTATGAATGCTTTACTTGGGAATTGACTTGAGAGGATTATTGTATGAAGATAGTCTGAGGTATGATATATATACTTTTTCCAGGTTATTCTAACTTTCTTCATTTTTATAAAGTAAGCGCACTTCTTGCTTTATGTACTGTCATATTGACTTTAAAAGAAATATATTGTAAGTAAACAATAATGATTATTATTGTCTATTATTATTGACTGGATAATTAAGAATGACACTGGACAAAAATAGAACAAAGTAAAACAGATCAGCAATATAAAATTCAACGATTAGAGTTTAACCATATTACTTCATCTTGTTCTGCTTTTTTCTCTGATCTCTATCTCTCTCTCTCTCTCTCTCTCTCTCTCTCTCTCTCTCTCTCTCTCTCTCTCTCTCTCTCTCTCACACACACACACACACACACACACACACATGATAGGGAATATATTCTGGCCTATGGGGATGAACTGGTTACAAGCAGATGCAATTAATGAACACTGAATGCCCCCAACTGTATTTTGTCCAGCAATTGGAAATGGAATGATCACTACTAACATTAATGAGGGACATTTTAAAGCCAGATTTTCCCATCATTAGAGAGAGGTAACCATCCATCTTTGTCAGGTAATGCTTTTTTGACAAGTAGTCATTAAACGAAGTCCATTAACTTCAGT
The DNA here is from genome assembly GCF_016545835.1 of Crotalus tigris. Classification (NCBI taxonomy): domain Eukaryota; kingdom Metazoa; phylum Chordata; class Lepidosauria; order Squamata; family Viperidae; genus Crotalus; species Crotalus tigris. The sequence goes on from NW_024096606.1 coordinate 1,980,862, forward strand.
GGAGACTACTTTCTTTTGCAATTACAAAATCCCCTGTTATGTATGTGGCTTGTCATTCTCCATTCCAGTCATATTATATGATTGAGATTTAGTCCACAGCGAAGGAAAACGTTATTAATCCTTCAGCTGGACACTAATATCTGGAAATTTCAAAAAGGAAAGACACAATTATGTCTATTTAAAAATTCCACTTTTATACAAATAAACAAATGTTCTTGCACTACTCCACACAATAATCTCCTAGGTGTGATAAATTACTGCTTTAGAAAGGGGATAGATCCAAAGACTAGTGTCCAGCTATAGGACCAGGACCAGAATCCAGTAACAATTTTGTATATTTGATTATAAAGATTCTAGCATGCTTTAAATTAATGTAAGTAGATATGTACAGATGTAATGTGCTCTGTCTCCCTTTTTGCCTGGGCAATATGTGTATGTAACTTTTGTTGTTGTTGTTAATTGCGAAGTCGTGTCTGACCCATCGCGACCCCATGGACAACGTTCCTCCAGGTCTTCCTGTCCTCTACCATCTTCAGGAGTCCATTTAAATTTACACCTACTGCTTCAGTGACTCCATCCAGCCATCTCATTCTCTGTCGTCCCCTTCTTCTATTGCCCTCAATCTTTCCCAGCATTAGGCCCTTCTCCAGTGAGTCCTTCCTTCTCATTAGGTGGCCAAAGTATTTGAGTTTCAACTTCAGGATCTGGCCTTCTAAAGAGCAGTTGGGGTTGATCTCTTCTAGGACTGACCGGTTTGAATGCCTTGCAGTCCAAGCGACTCGCAGGAGTCTTCTCCAGCACCATAGTTCAAAAGCCTCAATTCTTTGGTGCTCAGCCTTTCTTATGGTCCAACTTTCACAGCCATACATTGCAACTGGGAAAACCTTGGCCTGGACTATACGCACTTTTGTTGGCAGGGTGATGTCTCTGCTTTTTAATATGCTGTCTAGATTTGCCATAGCTTTCCTCCCCAGGAGCAAGCGTCTTTTAATTTCTTGGCTGCAGTCCCCATCTGAGGTGATCTTGGAGCCCAGAAAAATAAAATCTGTCACTACCTCCATTTCTTCCCCATCTATTTGCCAGGAATTGAGAGGGCCGGATGCCATGATTTTGGTTTTCTTAATGTTGAGTTTCAAGCCAACTTTTGCACTCTCCTTCTTCACCCGCATCAAGAGGCTCTTTAGTTCCTCTTCACTTTCTGCCATTAGAGTGGTATCATCTGCATATCTTAGGTTGTTGATATTTCTCCCGGCAATCTTAATTCCAACTTTTGATTCATCTAGCCCTGCCTTTCTCATGATGTGCTCTGCATATAAGTTAAATAGGCAGGGCGACAGTATACAGCCTTGCCAGACTCCTTTCCCAATTTTGAACCAATCAGTGGTTCCATGTCTAGTTCTCACTGTTGCTTCTTGATCCGCATATAGGTTTCTCAATAGACAAATAAGATGATCTGGTATTCCCATCTCTTTAAGAACTTACTTCAGGTTTTATGTCTCCTTTTCATTCTGTTCATCCCTGTTAGTATCCACAGTGCTGCAGTGCTGTTCCAGGATATAGTCACAGCAGTGCAAGAGGTGCTGACCAAGAAGAAAAGTGCAGTTGTATGCTTGTTATCCATCTGAGGGCCAGAATGATGGCCATCTTTATGAAAGATTCTTTTTCATAAATAGCAGAGACCTTACACTTGGATCCTAAATTACTGCTGGGATACCACCTTATAAAGCATAGACAAACCAAATTAACATAACAGAAAATGTAAAACTTTACATTGTTTTTTTCAAGATTATCATTTTTGTAATAATTAACATTAATTTATTAATGAATTAATAAAAAAGAGGACATGAAGTAGATAAACAGGAGCAGAGCACCTCTTTCTTCTGGATTTGAAGATGAGCCATCATCTGCTGTTAATATTTATTTAAGCTGAGGTAGAACTAGTTCTTTTTAGCCACTTAGGATTCCAATAGCTTATTGAAATGGTATACTTCTCCTTGTTTTATTGCATCAATTATTTATTAGAGGCTTTGTTCAAGGGAGCTTAGGGAAACAACTACCAAAGGCATTCTTCCAAATTGATGTTCCAATGGCAAATAGAATTAGACTGCCATGAGTTGCATAAGTTAAGAGAGAAAAAGAAAAGAAGAGGCGAGCTAAGGAACTGGGGAAGGGAAAAAGGAAAGAAGGAAGGAAGGACATTTGATTGTTGCTCACATATAAGATGAGATGTAGAGATTGTGTGTGTGTGTGTTGGGAGAGAGAGAGTGGGGTCATATTTTTCTTTCAGGATCTTGCCTAGAACAAGAAGACTATGAGTTCTAGACCCATCTTAGGTAAGAAAACTGGGCGGGTGACTTTGGGCCAGTCACTGTCAGCCCATAATGTCAGGCTTGGGCAACAAGCTGGTTGGTCTATTCCTGTTATAACCAAGGGATCAACATTCTGCTGATCTGAAAAAAGCAGACCCGGTATTTGTGGGGAAAATAGTGTCAGTAACCAGAGAAAAAATACTTTTCATTTTAGACATATCCATTACAACTGTCATGATCTCAAGTTGAAATCAGAAAGTAACTGGTTCAATATTGAGAATAAACAGCAGAAAAACTCACCTCTTGAAACATAGTCTTATATCAAACAAGATTTCTGGAAGCCCCTGAAGCCACTTCCATGGGTATAAAGGGCCCTGCTCTGCAATCGAATCCTATCATTTTGGTTCAGTAAGATACATCAAGTACAGAAGGAAAGCCTGCAGAAACAATAAAACTGACAGCTGGAGGACAGTTTGAACATAAGGCCACCAGTTATTTCCTCCTCCGAGAGTCCTAAAATCAGGCCATATCATCCGGTTAGAAGGCTAAACAAACCCTTAGGTATACCTTTATGGATGTATGTATTTTAATATTAACTGCCCGATAGCTGAAACTCTCAGGACAGTTTATGGTAAAAAATACAAGTGAAGTTCAAACATATGCAATAATCCAATCAAATGAAATTTGAAGCAAAGATATCATACAAACCAGGCAGAAGTTGTGATTCAAAACTGTTAAAATTCAGTTAAGAAACAATTAAAAGAATTTAAAAAAAAATTAAAATCCTAGGAAAATAGAAAGGTCTTCACCTTCTCTGAAATGTTGCTAATGGGGGTAGTAGTTGAACTTCTCGGGGAGTGGCATTCGATAAATAAGAGTGTCATCACAGAGGACCTGAGAAAAAATTAAGATGGTTATGAATAAATCTTTACTAAAGGAGAAAGAATTTATACAAATAGCAACAAAGGAAATGCAATTCTTTTTTAAAATAAATAAAAGAAGAAGAAACATCCCTTCAAAGTGTGTGGGATACAGCTAACACATACTTCAGAGGGTTGGCTATAACTTACATGGCGAAAAAGAATAAAGAAAAAAACAACAACGAATGGGACTTCGTTGAAACGTCGCCAAGCCACTTCCAATTTTACGTGGGAGAAAACCCGAACAACCAAAGACCTACATACAAATACCCGCGAAAACCTCAGAAAACATATATATTTTGGTGGTTTGGGTTTTCTCCCGCGTAAAATTGGAAGTGTCTTGGCGATGTTTCGACGAAGTCCCATTCGTCATCTTCAGGCTGGTGTTTTCAGCTTCGTGCTTGAGCAGCAATGTGTGGTCTTAGCTGTTTCTTCCTTTTAACTGCCAGTGGGGGTATGAACTGATTGGGTGGGAGCTTGGCTGTGTTCTGATTGGGTGGAGGTGTGTTCTGATTGGTTAGGGGCTTGGCTGTGCTCTGATTGGCTGGGGGCTTGGCTGTGCTCTGATTGGTTGGGGGGTTGGCTGTGCTCTGATTGGCTGGGGGGTTGGCTGTGCTCTGATTGGCTGGGGGAGTGTTCTGTTTGGGTGGGGGCTTTGTTGTGCTCAGGTTAGTCTGAGTTGCAGGGGGGTTTAAGATGGGCTGCCTTGCTATTTTTTGGCTTCGCGTTCGTGGTCGTGCCTCATCTTCATGGAGGGTGTCAGTTTGCTTCATGTATGGATTGGAGGGGTTTAAAGTGGCTAATTTATTTATTTATTTATGAGACTTATATACCGCTTTAAGTACAAGCACTCTCTAAGCGGTGTACACCAGTAAGCAATGTGTGTATATATATATATATATATATATATATATATATATATATATATATATATTTATATTGCCCCCAACAAGCTGGGTCCTCATTTTACCTACCCCGGAAGGATGGAAGGCTGAGTCAACCTTGAGCCGGTGAGATTTGAACTGCTGACCTGCTGAACACAGTCAGCTAAAGTGGACTGCAGTACTGCACTCTAACTGCTGCGCCACCTCGGCTGTGGTCTGGCTTCTGGTTTGCAGCTGTGATGCAGCTGTGGTCTGGCTTCTGGTTTGTGGTCATGCCTCATCACCGGTGTGGCTTTGGGTCTGCTTCCTGCGTGGATGTGTGGTGGTGACATCCTGTGTGGTTTTTGTGAGTGTGGGTCTGGTGTCATTCTTTGTGTTAGGAAGTCGTTTGTCAATAAGGGCAGGTTTCCAAATGGCTGGTAGGCGCGACGTATCATCTCGTTTGTTCATGCTGTGTGGGCGTTTTTCTATCTCGATGGCTTCTCTGATTATTCTGTTATTAAAATGTTCAGTTTTGGCGATAGTTCTGGTGTTCTTAAAGTCAATTTCATGTCCTGTGGCTTTAAGGTGTTGGACCAGGGAAGATGTTGGTTCCTCTTTTTTGACTGAGTTTTTATGTTCTTCAATGCGTGCACTTATTCTTCTGTTGGTTTGTCTGATGTGTTGGGACAAGCAGTGCATGGGATTTCATATACTCTTTGATTTTCTAACTCAATTTTATCTTTGGGGTTTGTTAGGATGATGGATATTTTTCTGTTTGTGCAGAATGCTGTTTTGATGTTGTGTTTATGGAGGATCTTACTGATTCTGTCTGTGGTGCCTTTTATGTATGGGAGGAGGGCTTTGCCATTTTCTTGTTCTTTGTCTTGGATTTTAGTGGGGGTTTCTTTTTGGATTAGGTTTGTAATCTTATTTCTATGGAATCCATTGGATGTTAGTACATTGGTGAGAGTGTGTAGTTCGGGTTTTAGGTGTTGTTCGTCAGCTAAGCGTTTTGTTCTGGAGATGAGTGTCTTGGCTACGGAGTTGATCTGTGCTGGGTGGTGGTGTGAGAGAGCGTGCAGATAGCGGTTTGTGTGTGTTTTTCTTCTGGTAGATGGTGTGTCCTAGGGAGCCATTGGATTTCTTGTAGACTAAGACATCCAGGAAGGGAAGTTGGTTGTTAGCTTCTGTTTCCATGGTGAACTGTATTTTGGGGTGTAGGCTGTTGAGGTGTGTGAGGAAGTTGTCCAGTTTTTCTTTCCCATGTGGCCAGATTATGAAGGTGTCGTCTACGTATCTGAGCCAGAGTTTGGGTTTGTGATCCGATTTTTCTAGAGCTTGGGTTTCAAAGTGTTCCATGTAGAGGTTGGCAATGACAGGTGAGAGGGGTGATCCCATGGGTGCTCCTTCTGTTTGTTTGTATTTTTGTCCATTATAGATGAAGTATGTGTTGGATAGGCAGTGGTTGGTCAGATCTAAGATGTGTTTGAGGGGGTTATATTTGTTTTGGATAGCTGTCAAGGCTTCTTTGATAGGCACTTGGGTGAAGAGAGATATGACATCGAAGCTCACCAGTAGGTCGCTGGGCTGTAAGTTTTGTTTCTTTATGATCTCTATAAACTGGAATGAGTTTTTTACGTGTGAGGTGATGGATTCTGCATAGGGCTGTAGTTGTTTGGCGAGAAATTTGGCTAGGTTTTGTAGAGGTGAGCCTATGGAGCTGACTATAGGTCTGAGTGGGGTTCCTTCCTTGTGTATCTTGGGGAGACCATAGAGTTTGGGGCATCTGGATGATTTCTCTCTGGGAATGATTCTTTGCTGGATCTCTTCGCTAATGGGGGAGGCTTTTATTTTGGATCTGGTGGTTTTTTCCAGGTAGGTGGTGGGATCTGTGTTTAGGGGTTTGTATGTAGTGTCTTGGAGTAGGTTAGTTAATTTGGTTTGGTTGTCAGATGTGTTCATAACCACCGTGGCATTGCCCTTGTCTGCTGGTAGGATTATTATGCTGGTATCTTCTTTCAGGTTACATAGTGCTGTCTGTTCCTCTTTGGGTAAGTTGCTTTTGGGTGGCTTGCTGTTGCAGAGGATGTTGGTGATTTCGAGTCTGATTCTGTTAGCGTCGTCGGGGTTGATTTTGGTCAGGCTGGTTTCAACTCCACATATAATGGTTTCAGTGGGGATGTGTTTGGGAGCGATTGCAAAGTTGAATCCCTTGGAAAGGACATTGGTTTCGGCTTTGGTGAGGATCCTATCTGAAATGTTATGCACTCTTTGTTTCATGTGTGGCTGTGAGGGAGGAGGGGTTTGTTTCTGGCGTTCTTGTAGTCTTCAGAGTTTTTTGATGTGTGTGTCTGTCTTGAGGGTGGTCTGTGTTTCAGCTCTCCAGATGGCGAGTTGTTTGGATTTGTCCCAAAGTGCGGGGTGGATCTTGTTGCTGAGTTTGAGGTGAAGTGTGAGGAGATCTTTGTTAATTCGGTCTAGGAGGAATCTTTTTGTGTGAAGTTAATTTCTGATGAGGGCCAATTCTGTTCTTTTCAGGATGTGTTTGGTGGCTGCAGAGTTGGAGTGGAATTTCAGTTGGAAACATGTGGGGATTAAATTTCGATCTCGGCAGTTGCGTAGGAATGTGAGGTCGCATAAAATGGAAGCTCTTTGGACTTCAAGTTTTTCATAGGTCCTGGTCAGATGGTGGATTTCCTCCCAGTAGCGGTTCGATATTTGTTTTCTGAGGTTTTCACGGGTGTTTGTATGTAGGTCTTTGGTTGTTCGGGTTTTCTCCAGCGTAAAATTGGAAGTGTCTTGGCGACGTTTCGACGAAGTCCCATTCGTCATCTTCAGGCTGGTGTTTTCAGCTTCGTGCAGTATATATACTGCAAAAAACGAACCAAACATGAATAACAGGAAAAATTTAAACTAGAAAAGTGTTAATAAATTACCAAGCTTTCGTCAAAAATGAGCCATTTTCTGCTAATGAGCCATAGGCACTGCCAAATGCTGTCCAAAGATGAAATGGAGGCCTCGGAACAGCTTAGAAAGGATGACTTCATTGTTATATTGCTGGCAGACAAGGGGAGGTCGATGGTGATTATGGACAGAACGCATTATGTAGACAAAGCACTGGAATTACTTAAAGACGAAACAACATATAGGGTTATTAGCAAGGACTGCATGATCACACTCAAAAACCATATCAGCAAGTTGCTTAATGGTTTCAAACGCAGTAGGAAGATAGGTGATGACATCTTGAGGAGGATACGCCCGAGTGACTTGGCATTAGCTAGGTTCTATGGATTACCTAAGATCCATAAAGAAGGCGTCCCCCTCCGCCCCATTGTCTCATTTAGAGACACCCCAACCTCGGGCCTGGCTAAGTGGCTTAGTAACCGCATTTGCCACCTCGTCAGCGACACTACTACCACTGTAAAATCGGCAGAGGAGTTCCTAGGCAAGATCAAAACCCCAAGGGTGGAGGAAGATGAGATGATGGTGTCTTTTGACGTCACCTCACTCTTTACCTCCATCCCGCAAGATCTGGCGGTTGCAGTTTTAAAAGACCACCTGGATAAAGGGGATAGGGGACAGCACCAGGACTCCCTACAAACTGAGGATTTGGTGAGGCTAATAGAGGCATGCCTAAAAACCTACTTCACCTTTCAGGGCATCACGTTTGAGCAGATTAAAGGAACACCCATGGGGTCTCCTATCTCAAGTGTCATAGTGGAGGCAGTGCTCCAGCAATTAGAACTCGTGGGATGTCCCAATATCAACCCAAGTTTTGGGCCTGTTATGTAGATGACACGTTTGTAGTCATCATAAGATGCCAGAAAACTAACTTTATGGGCATACTAAACTCGGTATACCCGGATATCAAATTTACAATGGAGGAAGAGAATCAGGGTTCATTGGCTTTTTTGGATCTGTTGGTTCACCACCAACCAGATGGATCCCTTTGTACGAGGGTATACCATAAACCAACACATACGGATAGAATCCTCCACTATAAAAGTAACCATCCAGTATCCCATAAAGTCAGTTGCATCAGAACGTTGTTCAGATGGGTAAACTCCCACTGTAGTACGGCTGAGGCTAAAATGGAAGAAAAGAACCATCTCTTCCGCATCTGCAGACGTAACGGTTACCTGATGAGGTTTATTAAGTGCCATAGAATACCATCTAAACCCCGGGAGAACCTGCAAACTGGCAGATCACCATCACAGATGACACGCATCTCCCTCCCCTACATCAATAATGTCTCCGAAGTGACAGCCAGACTACTAGCTCCCTACAACGTGAAGGTGGCCCATAGACCTAACCAGACATTCCAAGATCATGCACCCCAAGGATCCTCTCCCCAACATGGAGAAATCTGTGGTGGTATATAAGTTCGATTGTGAAAACTGCCACAGTAACTATGTGGGAGAGACCTCCAAGAGATTAAAAACTTGGATCCATGAGCATAAACTGGCTATCAAAAGGGGTGAGCAATATTCACAGGTTTGGATGCATATGGCTGAGTTTGGCCACCAATTTGATTTCAACAAGGTGCATATCCTGTCCAGCGATACCACAAAAGGGGGCCAGCTACTCAAAGAAGCTTGGCTCTCCAACAGGGATTCAATCAACTGGTGCATTGATCTCTGCCGGGCGCACCAGACGTTGAGGACGTGGAGCATACACAACCACCCACCCCAATGAAGACAACCCAGCTACGTGTCATGCAATCAAGAGAATGAGGCCATGGAAGAAACAACCACCCCTCAGCAGCCCCCGGGCACTCTGGTGGTACCCAGCCAACAGCTGATAACCCCCCCCACTCCGGGGATATGCACGCACCCCTGAAGAACTAGAAGGCTACTATATAACAAAGGAACAATGCCCAGTGTAGAAAGAGATCCCCCGAACCCCCCGAAACATCTGGAAGAAGTGTCATCCCCTAATGAGGGGACGGGGACTGGAGCATTCCAGCAGACCCCCACAGTGGAGATTCTGAGTTGGTCAGTGAATGATACCCAGGACACCCGTATGGGCGCCGCGTCACTGAGACACGGAGGCTCCGGGGATGCCCCGGGGGGTCGCTTGGATATGGAGCCGGCAGTCCCACGATGACAACTCGCTCGCGCCTAAGAGGGAAGAAAGTTACTCCACCAGCCCATTCAGTACGCATGCGCAGGACCACAGGTGAAGAAAGTGTGGACTCACGTGCACAGCACAATGGTGCCCCCGTGGGAGGCAAACGCGGGCGCCCAACATTCAGCAGAAACTGTGGGTCCCAACGAAAGTCGAGGCAACGCTCAAGATGACATGGATGCAAAGAACGCTGAAAAAGGAGGGAAGGGAGTGGAAGCCAGGAGAGATGACATATACATGGATTACACCCACATAGATGGGGGGAGGAGAACGGAAGGCAACGAGCAGAGGGAGATACCCAACACGCAGCCCAACGGGGTGAGAAAAAACAACTGGGGTTTGGATGAAACGCACAGCAAGAAACGGGGGGAAGGAGCACATTGTATTCAAGAACAAGAGGGATAAACAACTGGGGAAATACGGAGGCAACGGTTAGCCAAAAAAGGGGGGGAAGGATTTTGTTTAGCTTAGGAACCTGTGACGAGGGGATGAGTAGTGATACACATACAGGTAAGGGGAGTAGAAAAAGCATAAATACCAGTGCTAAGGATACGTCCAAAACAGCCCAATCAACTAGGACCGGTGATGAGGTCCAGGAGCTGAGTGCAAACACTGATCAACCCTATAAAACTCTCTCATTGACTAGCATTAAGCCCTGATGATGTCGGTAGTTTTCCGACAAAAGCTTGGTAATTTATTAAACTTTTGTAGTTTTTTAAATTAATTTTTCCTGGTGTTCATGTTTGGTTCTTTTTTTGCAGTATAAGTATACCCAGGAATTGCATTTTTAATGATATTATTGACACACGCACACACACACACTTATATATGTATGTATGTATGTGTATATATGTATATATGTATATATGTATATATGTATATATGTATATATGTATATATGTATATATGTATATATGTATATGTATATATATATCAATAATATCATTAAAAATGCGATTCCTGGGTATACTTATACTGCAATATAAGTATATATATGTAGGTCTTTGGTTATTCAGGTTTTCTCCCACGTCAAATTGGAAGTGTCTTGGCGACGTTTCGACAAAGTCCCATTCGTCATCTTCAGGCTGGTGTTTTCGGCTTCAGGCTCCTAGAAGCATGAAGCTGAAAACACCAGCCTGAAGATGACGAATGGGACTTCGTTGAAATGTCGCCAAGACACTTCCAATTTGATGCGGAAGAAAACCCGAATAACCAAAGACCTACATACAAACACCCGCAAAAACCTCAGAAAACAAATATATATATGGGCATTATGCTAACAATAAAAGGAAAAAACAAACACTAGGATACAACAAACCAGTCTGTTTAATTTAAACAAGCCTGTGATTAAAAAGAGCTATTAAGCTTTCGTCCGGCCAAAGTTAGAGTTAGAATAGCAGAGTTAGAATAGCAGGAGATTGGGAAGGCAGCTCATATAGCCTCCTGCCTCTATGCCCAGCTCCTTGAGTGCGTCGTCGGCCCATTGATTGTGTTAATCCTTATCACACCGAGTTGTTCCGCATCAGGCAAACTGTCTTTGACTCCACTGGTTGTTTTACGATTCTCAAGTGCTCTTTTTGAGTGTGTGCAAGCACTTGGATGGTGGCTGTCAATCCATCTCTGTGCCCAGTCCCCCTCCCTCCCAGGGCCATTATCCTCCCCCACCCCCAAGGCTGTTGTCGTAATTCCTCCACCCCACTCCTGAAACAAGCAGCTGTTCCAACATTCCTGCTCTCTGTCTTCCCCCTCCCTCCCCCTCCTTCCAGATCGCCTCAGCGCTTCCATCCCTGGCTTAAGGCCATTTGGTCCATCATCTCGGTCCATCTGAGTCGTGGTCATCCCATCTATAGAGCCATCGTCCCAATTATGTAAAACGCTGTCATCTTCTTCCTTGGAGATCGTGCCTGTCTCATCCGTCATTCTACCACCCCAATCCTGCCAAGGAAGAGTTAAGTGTCTTCTTAGTAGGCTGTGGTGCTGTTGTTCCCATCTCCTAAGTGTCAGGTAGGCCGGCACAAGGTCTATATGTCAGTTGATGGAATTTTCATTAGAGAGCCAGGCTTCCTTAAGTAGGCGGCCACCCTTGGTATTCTCACGAGCTATAACCTCTGCGTTAGCTAGATCGAAAGTGTGGCCAGAGCTGGACATATGGGCCCACACTTGTGAGTGTTGCTCCTGCCTTCTAATAGCCAGTTCATGCTCATGAACCCTGGTCCTCAGTCTTTTAGTGGTTTCCCCAACGTAATTGCTTGCACAGTCCTTGCAATTAATTCTGTAAACCACAGATGATCTTTGACCATTGGGGAGTGGTTCTTTTGGATGCATGACCTTGGACCTAAGGGTGTGTTCGGGCCTGTGGGCAATGCTCACATTGTAGGGGACCAACAGTCGTGCTGTGGCCTCAGAGACACCATGAATGTAAGGGAGGGTTGTTCGTGTGGCCAGCATTGCTGTCACATTGGAGCATGCGTCTCTATAATTTTGATGTGGTCTACTATACTGTCTCACAAACCCCATGGGATAGCCATTGTGCATGAAGATGTGATGGAGATGTTTTTTCTCCTCGGCTTTAGCTATGCCCGTGCTACAATGGGAATTAATCCGTTTAAACAGCATCCGGATGCCGCTAATTTTATGTGCTACTGGGTGGTTGCTATTATAATGTAGCATTCTGTCTGTATGGGTGGGTTTGCAATATACAGACGTGCACAATGTGCCATTGGGGCGTCGGCTAATCAATACATCCAAAAAGGCAAGACTGCCTTGGATCTCTTCTTCTGCGGTGAAGCAGATGTCTGGATATACTGAGTTCAGTTCCTCCAAGAATTTGGCGCTATCCCGTCTTTTGACAATCACAAAAGTATGATCTACATACCGTGCCCTCCATCCAATCAGAACACAACCAAGCTCTCATCCAATCAGTTCATACCTCCACTGGCAGTTGAAAGGAAGAAACAGCTATGATCACACATTGCTCCTAGAAGCACGAAGCCGAAAACACCAGCCTGAAGATGACGAATGAGACTTTGTCGAAACGTCGCCAAGACACTTCCAATTTGACACAAGAGAAAACCCGAATAATCAAAGACCTACGTGTGTGTGTGTGTGTGTGTTTTCTGAGGTTTTCGCGGGTGTTTGTATGTAGGTCTTTGGTTGTTCGGGTTTTCTCCCGCGTAAAATTGGAAGTGTCTTGGCGACATTTCGACGAAGTCCCATTCGTCATCTTCAGGCTGGTGTTTTAGCTTCGTGCTTCAAGGAGCAATGTGTGGTCTTAGCTGTTTCTTCCTTTTAACTGCCAGTGGGGGTATGAACTGATTGGGTGGGAGCTTGGCTGTGTTCTGATTGGGTGGAGGTGCGTTCTGATTGGTTAGGGGCTTGGCTGTGCTCTGATTGGCTGGGGGGTTGGCTGTGCTCTGATTGGCTGGGGGAGTGTTCTGTTTGGTTGTGCTCAGGTTAGTCTGAGTTGCAGGGGGGTTTAAGATTTTGGGCTGCCTTGCTATTTTTTGGCTTCGCATTCGTGGTCGTGCCTCATCTTCATGGAGGGTGTCAGTTTGCTTCATGTATGGATTGGAGGGGTTTAAAGTGGCTAATGATGCAGCTGTGGTCTGGCTTCTGGTTTGTGGTCGTGCCTCATCATCGGTGTGGCTTTGGGTTTGATTTTTGCGTGGATATGTGGTGGTGACATCATCCACACAGGATGGCACCACCACACATCCACGCAAAAAGCAAACCCAAAGCCACACCGCTGACTGTGTTCAGCAGGTCAGCGGTTCAAATCTCACCGGCTCAAGGTTGACTCAGCCTTCCATCCTCTCCAGGTAGATAAAATGAGGACCCAGATGGCTGGGGGCAATGTAAAATATATATATATACATTGCTTACTGGTGTACACTGCTTAGAGAGAGCTTGCACTTAAAGCGGTATATAAGTCTCATAAAATAAAATAAATAAATAAAATAAAGCCATTGCCGCTCATAAACTTTTTATCGGAACGGAGACCTTGGAAAACTGGATTCTCCCTCTGTGAGCAAATGGGGCAGTTCAAAATGAAGCAAATTTGCTACATTTTCAAGTGTTGCATTCGCACACTTGATCTCCCCATCTTCCCAAGGTCTTCCTTCAGATAAAAGGTGTTTGGATGCCTATGGGACCCTTGAAAATGCAGTGATTCACTACATTTTCAAGCATTGCTCAAGCTGCTGCTGCTCAAACACTTTTTATCTGAATGGAGACCTTGGGGAGATGGAGAGCGTCTTCTGTGAGGAAATCTCTGTTCAGATAAAAAGTGTTTGAGCAGCAGTGGCTTGAGTTTCTCTGCTTCATCCAAAAGGAAGAAACCAGAGGCGCAGAGCAGGATTGATTTCAATAAGACCGGTGCATGCGAGTGAGCAGTGCACCCGTGTCTTCTTGAGAGCAATCCTGCTCTATGACTCCAGTTTCTTCCTTAAGGATGGAGCAGAGAAACTCAAGCCACTGCCACTCAAACATTTTTTATCTGAACGGAGACCTTGGGGAGATGGGGAGCGTATTCTGTGAAGAAATGGGGTGGTTGAAAATGCAGCGATTTGATGGGAGCTCCCCATCTCCCCAAGGTCTCTGATCACATAAAAAGTGTTTGAGTGGCAGCGGCTTGAGTTTCTTTACTCCATCCAAAAGGAAGAAACCAGAGGTGCAGAGCAGGATTGATCTCAATAAGACCAGTGCATGCGAGCAAGCAGCACATCCACATCTTCTTGACAGCATTCCTGCTCTGCACCTCTGATTTCTTCCTTAAGGATGGAGCAGAGAAACTCTAGCCATTGCCACTCAAACACTTTTTATGTGAACAGAGACCTTTGGAAGACGGGGAGCATCTTCTGTGAGGAAATGGGGTGGTTGAAAATGCAATGATATGCTGCATTTTCAGGCATTGGATTAGCACACAGAAGATGCTTCCCATCTCCCCAAGGTCTCCGTTCAGATAAAAAGTGTTTGAGTAGCAGCAGCTTGAGTTTCTCTGCTCCATCCAAAAGGAAGAAACCGGAGGCGCAGAGCAGGATTGATCTCAATAAGGCCGGCACACGTGAGTGAGCAGTGCACCTGCAACTTCTTGAGAGCAATCTTGCTCTGCGCCTACTGTTTCTTCCTTAAGGATGGAGCAGAGAAACTCAATCCCCTGTCACTGCTTGAGTTGAGAGGATGACAAGGAGAAGAGCGGGCAGGATTTGGGCTACCAGCTGGTCAGGCAAGGAGTAGGTTGGGTGGGCTGGGTAGCTGGCTGGGAAGGAAAGATTGTGGCTGCTCAGGTGGCTGGTTCCACTGCCAGCAACTTGGATGCAGATGCAATGTGACTTGCCCCATGATGCTTCCCACTTAGTTGAAGGCTTTGTTCCTGTCTTCAAACTAAGGCCAGCTCACGTCACCAAGAAGCACACCCGGGCATTGGTTCCTGTGCTGGGCTGACTCCAATTCTACGCTTTGCCCCATAGACAAAGCAAATGAAGCCAAAACTCCTACCCAGAATTGAAGCTTCTGGGGGCCATGATCTCTTTTGAACTCGTGCGATACTACAGTACCCAGGAGCTTCCATTGTTGGCATGAAAAGCATTTCCAAGCTGACTCTCCTCTCTCTCAAAGGGAAAGAAACTGCAGCAGAGAGGATTTTTGCAAGGTAAGTGAGTCTGGCAATGCAGGAAGGGAGGGGAAGCCTTGGGGGTGTCAAAACCCATTTCCTGCTTGGGGGAGTTGGTTCTGTCCCTCTTCCAACTCCTTTCTGTGGGTTCTGTCATTCTCCTGAGGGGGAGGGGGGAGGCCGTATGGAATGCATTATTTCTCCTTTGCTTAGCTACAATATATCCCCTCTGCCTTTTTTGTCTGGTTGCTCTTTGAACTGTTTCCCCTTGATGTCAACCTGGGGTGAGAAAGGAATGTGCCTCCGGCCATCTGGCTTATCTCTTGCTGCAGAAGAGAAAGTACGAAGACCCAACAACATCATCACAACCATGGGAACAGACCCCATTATCGGCTCCTTTCCCACAATGGACTTAACACCTAGGGATTGGCTCATTTGAACTGACTGGATGAACTGTTGGGATGGGGTTTGCTTGATGCTCCTTTAACCTATTGATCTGAGTGGGGTTAGGGTTGCTGCAGCTGATTAGAAGCACCACCCCAAACAGTGGAGTTTGTGTGCACATCTGCTATGCGCTCACCCATCAGCCATGCTCTCCATGCCTCGGATCAGCTACAGTGCACTGTGGAAAGCAAGGCAGGCTCGCAAAGAGACTCTTCTTTTTTTTGGCAGGGTTTTAGTGCCTGGCTAGCTCGGCCAATTTCCCTCTTTCTTCTCCCTGTTCCTCCTCCTCCTTTGACAGTGGTGGGGTTTGGGGGATGATCAATCCCCATTTGTGGCATGGCCACCAACCAATCACTATGCCCTCCTCTTAGGAAGGCAACACCAGCAGGCAATGCCACAGCAGGAAAAGCGGAAGGCAATGCTGCCCATCAGACCTGCCTGGCAGCACAGTAACTGCACTTCTCCTCAGCTCCAGGAAGCTTGTGCAATGGAAACTTGATGGTGATGGCTGTGGGGCACTCGCTGAGGGAGCTGCTACCAGTAACATAGCCAGGGAAACGGGCCGGGTGGAGGGAGCTGCCAATGCCACTGCCCTAAGGCTTGGCAGATTCCCCCCCAAGCAGCCATGATTCCCCCTCCCCAGCCAGCCAGCCACCATCCCCTAACCTACTCTTTGCCTGGCAGAGGTGGGCAGTTTGGGAGAAGGAGGCTTATGGCATCCGATGGGCCCTCCTAACCTGGCAGCATTTCCTGGAAGGGAACAAAATCCTCTTCCAGGTGTGGACCAACCACAAGAACTTTGAAGCCCTAAAATGCCTAGAAAACTGACACCCAAACAAGCAAGGTGGTCTCAGCATTTCCACTAATTTATTTTCACCCTAAAACATTTGCTGGGAGGAAAATCTTCCTTGCAGATGCATTATCCAGATTGCCACAACACAACAGTAATAAGGCAAAAATAACAGACCCACTCATGCCATC
Source organism: Crotalus tigris (assembly GCF_016545835.1). Taxonomy (NCBI): domain Eukaryota; kingdom Metazoa; phylum Chordata; class Lepidosauria; order Squamata; family Viperidae; genus Crotalus; species Crotalus tigris. Next base: position 1,997,120 of record NW_024096606.1, read on the forward strand.
AAAACAGCTGTTGGCACAAGTCACCACCCAAGCGCAAGCCAAAATCCAAAAACTGCTAGCGAGCCAAGCAGGGATTGAATTAAAGAAAGTGCTAGAGACTGACGAATGGTTCCTAAGCCACAAGAACCTATGCACAATGACTGATGGACTGCCATGGGTGGGAGGGAAACTGTACATTACAAAAAGCCAGAGACTGACTTTCATGCAGCTCTGTCATGACTCAAAATCTGCTGGACACTTCAGGTTTGTGAAAACCCTACACCTAGTGAAATGACAGTTTTTGTGGCCATCGATAAAAAAAGGACATTGAAAGCTATGTGGCTAGTTGCCCAATCTGTGCTGCAGCTAAGAGAAGACAAGGCTTATTTCAAACAGTAGCGACCCCATCAGCACCTTGAAAAGAAATTTCTATGGACTTTATTGTGGAGTTACCAGAGAGTGGGAGGAACACAATTATTTGGGTAGTAATGGATTTGTTTTCTAAGCAAGTGCATTTTATTCCATGCCCAAAAATCCCCACTGCAAAGACACTAGTGAAGTTGTTTGTTCAGCATATTTATTGGCTTCATGGGGCTCCACAATGAATCATATCAGATAGGGGAATGCAATTCACACTAGAGTTTTGGAAAGCATTCTTGGGACTTTTGGGGACCACTCAGAGGCTGTCATCTAGTCATCATCTGCAAACGAATGGTGGGACTGAACATTCGAACTCAGTACTGGAACAGTACTTAAGATGCTTCATTAATTACCAGCAAGACAATTGGACTGACCTGCTCCCGTTCTCAGAAGTCGCTTATAACAATGCAGTGCATTCCAGCATTGGCTACACTCCTTTCCAGGTTGCAATGGGACAAAGTTTTAACCCAATGCCTGAATTACTCTCTAGTGAACTGACCATCCCTTGCCTGAAGGAATGGATTGCTCAATTACAAAACACCTGGCTGATTGTAAGGAAGGCTTTGGATGAAGCTAGGGAGGTTTATAAATTCCAGGCAGACAAAAAAAGTGTTGAACCCAAACTGTTTCAAGTATATCAGAGAAAGTATATCTGTCAACCAAATATCTAAAATCCCTTCAGCCCTCAAAAAATCTATGGCCAAAATTTGTGGGACCTTTTCCCATTAAAAGAATAATCAATCCGGTTACAGTAGAATTGGAGCTCCCTAAGACTCTCGGACAAGTTCACCCTATTTTCACTGCAGTCTGTTAAAATGCAAACGTAAGACTGGCTGCAACCCCTGCCGCTCCTCCAATCATGGTAGAAGGTGAACAGCATTTTTAAATCAAGGAGATACTAGATTCTAGGAAATATCATGATTCCACCCAATATCTGGTAGCATGGAAACACCTGCCTCCTTCCCAGAATGAATGGGCTTAGAAACATCATGTTAGAGCACCTAAATTACTTAGTAAGTTCCATGCCTCATATCCAGATAAACCAGACTAATCCTTATTTCTGTCTCTCTTTGTTTTATGTTTCTACAGGTGGATCTTTCTTTTTTTTAAGGGGGGGAAGCATGTCAGAATCCATTTCCTGCTTAGGGGGTTGGTTCTGTCCCTTTCCAACTCCTTTCTGTGGGTTCTGTCATTCTCTGAGGGGGAGGCCCTATGGCAGGGGTGTCAAACTCAATTTCACTGAGGGCCGCATCAGCATTGTGGTTGCCCTTCGGGGGCCAGGTGAGTGTGGCCAGGGTGGATGAGGCCTACTGGGTGGGCATGGATGGAGTCGGTGTGGCCTACTGGATGGGCATGGCCAGCTCTACATCATTGGCATCAAGGGGGCCTGTGGGGAACATGGGGGCTGTGCGGGCAAGGAGTGGGACAGATTTGAGGATCTCTGGTAGAAGGGGTAGGAGTGCCAAGGCATGGTCCACTGGAGAAGCCTCACTGTTCCTCTCAGGCCATGCAGGGAGGGCTGGATGGTGGTGCGGGCTGCCTGGAGCCCTGGGCAGCAGAGATCAAATGCCCAGCCTGGCTCTCAAGCACCCACGGCACCAAGCTCAGCCCCACTTCCCCAAGGGGCGCCCAGCTGCACTTACCTCCTCATCAAGGCCACTGGTCTCCTTAGCCAAGTTGCTCATGATGGGTATGAGGGCAAAGTCAGAGGGAGGCCCACTCCCTTTCCATGGGAGGAGACCCAGTTTTGTATCCAAAGCTTCCTTAGCAATAGAATGAGAGACCCCCAGGATAGGCCAGGAGGAGGGGGCAAGGGGATGGTGAAAGGGCAGCAGGACAGGACTAAGGCAGGACTTCCCTCAGACCCTCCCTCTTCTTCTTTCCTTCCTTCCTTCCTAAGTACAGAGTGATGGGAAAATATTTCAGATGAGGGAGGGAGAAAAACAGGCAAGAAACACAGCTGGAGTGGTGTCACCCTTCGTGAGGAATGAAGAAATGCACCATCGCCTGGAAGTGGCCAGCACATGGCCCTCACCTACTTCACATATCTGGCTTAGTGGGCTCTGGGAGAGGGGATGCCATTAGTCAACATTACCTGTGCAATGCCACCCAACCCCCAGCCTGCCCGGTCTTGGCAGGCAACGGGGCGCTCTCCTCACAGCACCAAGAGGCTGAGCCAGGCGGCGCAAATTCAAAAAGAAGCATGATGCCGCCCAGCCCCCAGCCTGCCCGGTTTCAGCAGGCAGCAGGGCGCTCTCCTCACAGTGCCAAGAGGTTGAGCTGGGTGGTACAAAGCTCATCAGCTTTGCACCTTGCTGCCTGCTGAAACCGGGCAGGCTGGGGGCTAGGCAGCATTGCACTTCTCATCAGATTCACGCCACCCAGCTGTTTGCTGAAACTGCACAGGCTGGGGGCTGGGCGGTGTCACACTTCTTTTTGGATTTGCACCACCTAGCTCAGCCTCTTGGCGCTGTGAGGATAGCACCCCACTGCCTGCCAAAACACCCCTCCCTCAAAGCCCATCAAGCCGGATATGTGAAGTAGGCAAGGGCCATTTGCTGGCCACATCCAGGCAATGGTGCATTTCTTCACTCCTCATAAAGGGTGATACCTCCCAGCATGCACCCAGGGGACGGGGCTGACATGACAGGGGCTGGTTCCTCGCTGTTTCCAGACGACCTTATGGAGCTAAGGCTTCAGCATAGATGGCCACCACAAAATTGTACATTGGCTCCCGGCTGGCCTGGGCCAGGGCCAAGGCAGAGGGGGCTGTTCCCTCACTGTTTCCAGAATGGCTTCGTGGGCCACATGAAACCATTTCGCGGGCCGCATCCGGCCCCTGGGCCTTGTGTTTGACATGTCTGGTATAGACTATTGCAGAAGTATTTTCTGGCCAGCCAGATCTAACTGATCAGCCATTGGAGGAAGTGGACAGAGACCTGAATACAGACGGCAGCAGTTTTATGGGTCAGGGAGAAAGGCTAGCTAGCTATGCTGTGGTCACATTGAACCAGGTAGTGGAAGCAACCGCTCTCCCTGCAGGTACCTCAGCTCAGGAAGCTGAACTCATTGCCTTGACAAGGGCCTTGGAAAAATCAGACGGTGCGGTTAATATATTTATAGAGAGTACATATGTGGGGAGGTTTGTGTTATACATGCACATGGGGCATTATAGGTGGAGTGTGGTTCACTCACTGCTCCTATTAAATATGGGTGGGACATTTTAAGGCTATTGGATGTTGTTTTGCTCCTGCATAAGGTAACTGTCATGCATGTGAGGGCCCATGTTAGGGTTGATACTGAACATGGAAGGGGAAACGCCTTGGCCAACCGCACTGCAAAAGTCTGCCGCATCAGGTCCCCTGTCCCCTGGTATATGGGTGCGCTTGTACCCTCACATTTGCCTATGCTGGCTCCAACATATATTTTACAGGATAGACACAGAGCTTATAGACTGGGTGCTGTTTATTGTAGAAGGCTGGAGAAGGATGGGAAATGCCTTCTCCCAAGACATGAATTATGGGCCCTCTTACAAAACGTACATGCCAGCACTCATTGGGGTTATGGGACCATGGCTGGGTTTCTTATAAAGGACTATATTTGTCCTAGGATCTATAACAGGGTCCTCACAATGACCAAGTAATGTGTGATTTGTCGATATAATGACCTGTGGAAATTATTAAGTTCCCCTTGGGGAGGCTTGGGGCTGGCCAGGATTCTGCTAATTTTTGGGAGGTTGATTTTACTGAGTTGCCATGGCCGGGGGGCTGGTTTAGGTACTTGCAAGTTTTTGTGGGTGCTTTCTCTGGATAGAATGAGGCCTTTCCCTGTCGTCCTAACGAGGCATGTGAGGTGGTTGAGGCCCTCCTGAAGGAAATTGTTCCACTTTTTTCCTTTTCTTACCAAGGCATGGGCTCTGACAATGGGCCCCATTTTATCTCTGATATTATCCAGCAGGTGTCACAGGCCCTGGGTATTGATTGGCAGCTTCATTCATCCTACAGGCCCCAATCTTCGGGGTCGTGGAGAAGGCTAATGGCATTCTTAAACGTCATCTTGCCAAGCTTGCTCAGGAGACACATCTTACTTGGGTCCAGGCACTACCCCTTGCTCTTTTGCATGTGAAAACTGCCCCCAAGCAACCTCTTGGCCTGTTCCCCTTCGAGATCATGTATGGTCAGCCCTTTCTTTATCATTCTTCCTTATCTGCTTCCCTACCTGTTTTTGGAGACCAGGCCCTCAGGGAATATATACACTCTCTTGCTAATAATGTTTCTTCCATTTCTCAAGCTGTTCAAGCCCTCCATCATCCAGGATTGGATCATCCACTCCATCCTTTCCTTCCTGGTGATTGGGTGCTTGTCAAATCCTGGGCTGATTCTGGTCTTTTAGCTGAACACTGGAAAGGACCCTTTGTTGTTCTTCTTGCTACCTACACGGCAGTCCAGGTTACTGGAATTCATGCTTGGATTCTTTACATTGCCTTCACTCTTCTTCACCACCTTCTGATGCTGAGGACCAAGTTACTTGGACTGTGGCCCCTGGTGCTGGGGAAGACCTTGGGCTGAAGCTTCTGTTTGAGAGCCAACACTGATCTGTATGCCAGAATGTTTTGGTTGTTGTGATACCTGTGCCCGCTGGTTTCCTCTCACCAGCTTCCTGCTTACTCGCACCGCAGGCATTGTTCCTCTCTCTCTTGGCTGATGCCTGGTTTTTTTATTTGGGTTGTTCCATCTTTTCTTTTTTGTTACTCTGTCTTGTTTTTCTTTCCCTACTCCATGCTTTCTTTCGTTTTTGTGGAGCCTGATCTGCCCTTAAGGGGGGATTATGGGAAGGGTAGTCAGGTTGGAGGTCAGGTTCTGGTCATAGTCAAGGTATGTGACATGACTATGGGGACAGCTGCTGTGGACTGGGATGTACAATCTGACACACCCTCCAAGCATGAACTCTCTTGTTGCTTTGCCCCCCCCCCCCAATATCTCGGCAAGGACGATGGTTGGGTGAGTCCAGATGCTGGCCAAGAAAACCCAAAGACCCTGTCATGTGTATCTCACCCTGGAAAATTAGTACCAGGACTTCAGCCAGATGGTTCCCATAATGCTGAAGTTGGACCTAAAAGGGGTACTTTGCACAATAAAGCCCAAAATAAGATGTCTGATATGCTGCCTCTAGTAGAAACCAGACATCGGGAAGGGGTCCTGCCATTTTCATTTGATCATATCTTGGCACAACAGCCACCTTCTTCTGATTCTGTATCTGAACTGTCTGGGGAATTGCAGATATGATTCCCCGTCAATCCCAGTAAAATAGAAGGCCGAGGTGGTCCCCAATTTCCCAGTCCATCTTTAGGAATTTGGGACTCCAACACCCATATACAAAATATGCAAGCATGGGTTAAGCTTTTGAATGTAACAAATTGCTGGATCTGCACACATATACCCCCACTGGTACACATGGATTGGTCATGGAAGCTACACCCTTAGGAGCCTTTATGTTCAGCATGAACAATGCAACAAGGGGCTGGACGCTTCCTGTGTTTGGGGCAGGAAAGCTGCAGATTACTAAACTAGGGGCACATATACAGCATCCTGCAGCAGTTTGCCTTAGTCATTTTAATTCTTCTTCCAGATATGTTAGGGATCTATGCACCTTGCACAGTCACATGGAAGGTCAGTACTACCACGTGGGACGATTGGCATAGATGTCATCAGACCTTTGGCCTTGACTACAAAAAGGACCCCTCTGCTCTCTGTAGCTTGTTTGTAGCAATGGGACTCATGGGCTATATGTCTAGTGTTAGAGCTTATATGCCTGAGGGGTTGGAAGGCAAACCAAGTGTTTATCTTGCTATCCACCTGGACTGATGGTTCCTTTGTGGTCGGTTTGCCTATGAGTATTTGTCAGCTTACTGGTCTGGTACATGTACCATAGGAATTAGGAATTACCCTAAAAATCTGAAGATTTCTACTGATACTGTATGGGAAGTCTTTAATGGTATATTCTCATTTCTTACCAGTTGGCTCCCAGGATGGGGATGGTTTAGGGAATTATTCCTTGATCTTGTTTTTGTAGTATTCTTTGTTCTTGTTTCCTGCTGTGTCCTTCACTGCTTGCTCCTAATCACCTCGGCTTGTCCTAAATGATGTGGACAATGTACTACAGAAGCTTATCCTCTGTCTCTTCAGTTGAGTGGTCATGCTCCTGCGCACTGCTCAAAGCATGAAAGGGGGGATTTTGATGACCAGGACTTAAGGGACGGTATCAATTGTGAATACGTACAGATGGCCCCTCTCTCTCTGGTCACTTGCAGAGTCCTGGATGCAGGGTCATGAAAGGACAGCAAGGAAAACACCCAATGTCCTAACCTACCCAAGAACATATGATATATTTAGGGAAACACCCAAAAGGGAACATGTTTAGCTACTTCTGCTTTCTCCCTTCTTATCTACAGTGTGCCAGACTTACTGGGTGAAATCTTTGTCTTATGTGTGTCAGCTTTGCTGGATGGGTTGCTTATGTAATTAGAAAGAATAAATACAAGGATTTCTTGTCATTAGGGGCTTTTCTCATTTAGAGGAGTCTGTCTCTATTTAGCTGAATAAAAACGTAAAGCTTGAAGGCAACTTCTGGTTTCCTGTATTTTTTTATCAAGCAAAACCTCAGAACCGGCATATCAGGCAAACCAATCTACTAGGTCCTGCCTCCCTGCGGGGAGAAGTACAGCTCTCGAGAAACACATTGCCAGCACTGTGACCTGACCATGACAAGGGGATCAAAGACAAGTCCACCAATTCCAGGTCACATAGGCGCTGTTCCAACAAGAATACCAAATCAGGTGTGTAACCACTATTCCTAGTCAGGCCCTGGATTACGTGGGACAGGTCTATGGAAGTTATGGTTTCCACCAAATCCCAGGCTACCTCTGACCCCACCCACAGGTATAGCAGGTTGAAGTGCTATTTAACATACCTTTGCTTTAACGTACCTTCCTGGAGAATGGGTGGGGGAGGGAAAAGCCTGGGGTCATCTGCTTTGCCTCACCAAGGATGCGATGCCTGGGAAGATGCCTGGGAACATATCCTTATCGCATCCTCTGTCCCAAGTTCTCACAACACCTTCGCACTTCTGGATTGGTTCCCCATGGACCGGGTAGTTAGGAAGGGTTTTGAACAATGGGGTTTAACCTAACATTTTCATGCAGGAAACTTCAGATCCTGCCTGATTTCTCTGCTTTCACTGTCTCTCAATAAAAGTTCCTTTTGAAATGATGCCAGTTTCAAGAGTTCTGCTTTCTTGGGAGAACTAGCTAAGGCAGGATATTACTTTAGGCGGGATCTGCAAAGTGGTCAACCTGGAGTGGCACCAGCCCCTATTGTGGATACTCAGCAAATGATGTCCAATCCTAGGCAATGAGCAGGGAGAGGCTGAATGCTAGGTAGAGACCTCTACAAGAACTCACCCAGACACAAACTCAGGTGAATGGACAAAGGAAGTTGCTGCCCTGGAAGATCCTGAGAAGCCAAGATGGTCTGTTGGCATGGGGAAGAAGGAGGATTGGGAAGGAAGAGCAAAGAGAATCACCCACACATGCAGTAGCCGATGATGTGGTTCGAAGCGTGAAATGAAGCGCTCTACAATGACAGCGAATCAGATGAAGAACTGGACCATGCCAATCACCTCATGAAGCAAGCCATGCACTTCATGATGGAAGCATTCCAAATCCTGAAAATGTGAGGGGCCATAGCCCACCTGGAAAGAGAGAGCAAGAAGCATGAGGAGGAGACCTGCAAGGGGGAAACTCCCCTTCCAGAGATGGCTGCCAGTGCTGCCAAATCAGCTGAGAGGGTGATCGCCATGCCAGCCAGCCCTCCATGTAGGACCCAGAAGGCATGAACACTCACAAGGCCCATGGGGGGCAGCCCCTCAGCATGAATGAAAGATGCCCCCCTTGGCATCAAATTCAATGGGGTTCCTCAGCAACTGGAATTTTTCCTCACCCATGTCCTCACCTATATGCAAGAATAGGGGTGAGTTATTCCAACCAAGGGGGCCAGGGTGAGAGTAGTCACCCTAGTCCTAGAGGGAGCCATGACCTACTAGATGGTGACCCTCCACAATGCCAATGCTTTGGAGCTCTGGAATTTCAACCGTTTTATGACAGCACTGAGATGGAGGTTCAAGGATCTCCTGGCTGATTGGAAAGCTAGAGATTGCATCAGAATGGTGAGTTATGGCTGGCGCCCAATAGCAGAATACACTGAGGAGTTCCGGGACCTAGCCTGCCACCTCAACTGTCCAGAAGATATCCTGGTTAGCTGCTTCAAGGATGGACTGAATTATGACCTGTACCACACCTGCATTGCAGAAGAATCCTGGCTCACCTCCACAACTGGTGCATGCTGACCAAAGAGGCAGAGATCGACCAGGCATGGAACCAGTACCCATCAGGCAGAATGTGGAGGTTATCTCCACCTGAGAAGAAAGGAGAGATGGCCAGATTCCAGACAGCATCACTGTGCACAACTGCCTGCTTCAAGTGTGGTAAAGAGGGTCACTGAGCAGCTGAGTGCTGGATGAAAACCCCAGCCAAGAAAGGAGAGAGATTGACAGTGGGGAAACAGGAGAAAATATTTTGTAAACTGGACTTGTGTGAAGCATATTAAAGAGTCAAAATTAGGGAAGAGGATGAATGGAAAATTGCTTTTAACTGCCCCCCGGTCTGCTTTCAATTCAAGGTGCTCCCTTTTGGACTGCAAGGGGCCACTGCTATGTTTATGCAGCTGATAAATGAAGTGCCCCATGAGTACCTATACAAGGGGGTTTTGGTGTATCTTGATGGCATATTAATTTACACTGAAACAAAAGCTGAGCATGTGAAATTGGTCAGAGCAGTCCTGAACAAACTCCAGGCTGCCAAGCTGTATGCTAAGCTCTCAAAATGCAAATTCCACAAAGAAAAGATCAAATACTTAGGCTATGAGATCTCCCATGAGGGGGTGGAAATGGACCCAGAGAAAGTGCAGACTGAATTAAAATGGGCACCTCCTCACATCAGAAAGCAGCTGCAAAACGTTTATGGTTTTGCAAATTTTTACAGGCAGTTCATCCCCTCCTTTGCGCAAATCGCTCTCCCCATCATCAACTTACTCAAGACAAAAGGGGTGGACAAACCAAAACCTAGCCAACCACTGAAATAGACTATGGAATGCCAAACCATGTTCAAAAAGCTAAAGAGACTTTTTTCTGCTGAACCAGATCCTAAAGCATCGGATCCTGAAACACTTTTTGTGATTCAGACCAATGCCAGTGATGTGGCTGTGGAAGTGGTATTGTTCCAAGAAAATGATGAGGGTCAATTGCAGCCTTGTGCTTACACATCGAGAAATTTGACAGAAACAGCAATGTTGGGCGGTGTGGGAAAAAGAAGCCTATGTAGTCAGGTGGGCCCTCCTCACCTGGCAACACTTTCTAGAAAGAAGCAAAATCCCTTTCCAAGTCTGGACTGATCATAAGAATCTGGAAGCCCTAATACCCCTAGGAAGCTCTATCCCAAACAGGCACGGTGGACCCAGCACTTTCAATACTTCAATTTTACCCTTCACTATCTACCAGGAGAGAGAAGAACTTCCTGGCCAATGCTTTGTTAAGACTGCCCCACTATAATAGTACCAAAGCAGAAGTTGTCAAGCCCTGCTCCCAGCAAAACAACTGGTGGCCCAGTGACCATGAGAATGCAAACAAAATGAGCCCAGCCACTAGATAACACTACCACTCTCTCTTTCAAGCAAGCCTTGGAGAAAGACGAGTGGTTCCTGAGCCACAAGATCATTTGCTTGATGTGAGAGGGGCTGGCCTGGATAGGAGGAAAGTTGTATATCCCCGCCAGTCAGAGACTAAAGACTATACAAACCTGCCATGATTAGAAACTGGTGGAGCACCCTGCCATGATTAGAAACTGGTGGAGGTCCCTGCACCTTTTAAAGAGACAGTTTTGGTGGCTGTCCCTAAAGAAGAACATTGAGAGCTATGTGGCTAGGTGTCCCACCTGTGCTGCAGCCAAATGGAAGAAAGGGAAAACACCGGGCCTCCTGCAATTGATGACTGATCCTTCAGCACTCTGGAGAGAGATCTCTATGGGTTTTATTGTAGAGTTGCCAGAAAGCATGGGAAATGCAGTGATTTGGATAGTGACTGACCTATTCTCAAAGCAGGTCCACTTCATCACATGTCAGAAGATCCCCATGGCTAAGACCCTAGCAAAGCTGTTTCTTCATCATATATATCACTTACATGGGGCCCCATGTCTAATAACCTCTGATGGGGGAGTCCAATTCACTTCAAAGTTCTGGAGAGCCTTTCGGGACCTTTTGGGGACAGATCAGGGTCTGAGTTGTAGTCACCATCCTCAAACTAATGGGGGGATAGAATGAATGAACTCAGTTCTAGAAAGCACTTGAGATGCTTTATTAACTATCAGCAAAATAACTAGACCAACCTCTTGCCTTCTGCTGAGGCTGCTTGTAACAATGCTGTTCACGCTAGCACTGGTTTCACTCCTTTCCAAGTTGCTACCAGGCAAGACTTTAACCCAATGCTTGAGCTGCCAGCCAATGAGCCCACCGTTTCCTTGTTGAAGGAATGGATTGATCAGCTGAAAAATATCTGGCCAGTCATTTGCAAAACCCTAGATCTGTGGTGGCAAACCTATGGCACACGTGCCAGACTGGGCACACAGAGCCCTTTCTGTTGGCACATGTGCCACAGGGATGCTCCCCTCCCCCTCTCCACATGCCCCTGACTAGTGGGAACTGGAGAGGGCAGGAAAACCAAATCTAGCAGTGCTCTCGTGGGAATAGCTGTGAGAGCTAGGCAGGTTTTGGTGGGAGTGCAGTGAGAGCACGAGTGAGCAAGCAGATGGCCTTTGGAAGCAATGGTGGGTGTGAGTTTGGAGAAGACAAGTAGGACGCGGTGTCCATTTATGCTTTGCAGAAGGCTAGTGGGGGAAGGAGGACACGTAAGTTTGGACTTTGGAGAAAGGGAGAGAGGAAGAGAGAGAGGAAGGAAGGAGGAGAGGGAGAATGAATGAATGAATGAATGAATGAATGAAGGAAGGAAGGAAGGAAGGAAGGAAGGAAGGAAGGCCAGGCCCACCAGCGCCACTGGACAGATGCACGGCCAGGCCTGCCCAGGTGATGCCAAAGCCAGCCAGCCCTTCTGTGGGAGCATGGGGAGAGGGGGAGAGTGGCTACCCCCGAGCACCATGCCTGCCTCCCTTCAGGCTCCCTCGGCCTCTCCCCCTCTCCAGGCTGGGGCTGGTCAGATTCCCCCCATGGACAGCGCTGCACCTGTCTCTGGCCAGCCCTCCTCCTCCATCTTTCTGCTCCTTCTGCAGGCAGACTTTGGCTTACCGAGCTGGTTGGTGCCTCTCCTGCACATGTCCTCAGGTGGAGGAGCCAGGCAGTGATGGCTCTCGCTTTCCTCTGGCCTCCATCTGCCTGAGGCCCGAACTCGGCATGCCCGGCTGGCCAGCGATGGGCTGGAGAGCACCAGATAGCGGCAGCTGCCCCCGGGATGAGTGATTGGTGGGGTGGGTGCTACCAATGTCCATGGGGGAAGAAGTGGCGAGGAGGGTCTGCGCCCAGCCCAGCCACAGCACGGTACAGCACAGCACCAAAAGCAAGACAGCAGCCTCATGTGCATCCCCATGCGTGAGTGCGCCCCTGTCCTGCCAGGCAAGCGGAGCTGTGGCATCTGCGGCAGAAGAGCGCAGGCGGGCAGCCATAGGTCTCACCCCCCTCTGGCCTCCATCCGCCCAAGGCCTGGCTGCCTGCCTGTGCTCTGTTAAAAAAAAAGTCCTGAGTCACCCAGGATTCAGTTTTATTCTAGTATTTTGGGAAGGGGAAAATAGCTTCTTCTTGTCATTTGTGCCTAATTTTATACATATTAATCATATCTGCTCTCATTCACCTATTTTCTAGACTAACCCCCCAAAATATTGCAAACTTTCTTCATAGGCAAACTGTCCCAATCATTTGATCATCTAACCCCCCCCCCCAAACATTCTGTAGTGCCACTGATTGGTGCAGTGATTGAAACTACATACAGTATTCCAGACACCATTGCACTGTTGATTTATATAAGGACATTATCTATCTATCTATCTATCTATTAGAATTTTATTCCTTTATTATTTTATAAGCTGGTGAGTTACATAATACTCCTTCATCATACTATTTTCCCCACAACAATTACCCTATGTGATGGATTGGGCTGAGAGAGAATGACTGGCCCAAAATAATCCAGCTGGCTTTCATGCCTAAGGAGCGATTGGAATTCAGAGTCTCCTACTTTAGTGCCATCCCCTTAACCATTACACCAAACTGGCTGTCTATTACAATATAACATTTTTATTTAAATATATGTTCTTATCCCTCACATGATGTTGGCTTTTATTATAGGAGATGGACACTGTGTTGACATCTTTACTGAAATGTTTGCCATCAGAATAATCAAGCATGATATTCCTATGTTTTCTCCCAAATTACCTGGAAACTTTTTCTAAGCATTAAGAAAGTTATGTGGATCTCATAGAACAGATGTCAGCAACCTTAAACACTCAAAGATCCATTTGGACCCATTTCCCACAGAAAAGAAAATACTGGGAGCCACAAAACCCTTTTGACATCTAAAATGAAGATAACCCTGCATATATCATTTTTTACTTTTATGCTATGTATAAAAAAACTATAGTGGTTGCATTTATGAAATCAATGAACTGCTACAAAGAAAATTTTTATTTCTCCATGCAATAAAAACATTTTGAACTCCCCAAAAAAGTCCCTGGGTTGAAGATTACTTTCAGATAAAATACTCAATGTCTATTTGAGTCCTCTTTGTATTTATGAAATAAAAAGCCAGTGCAAGCTATAAAAACTACAAATAGAAAAATAGAAAAGAAAAAAATTGCGGGGGGAAAAAAGAAAAGAACAGGAGAAAGAGGGGAAAAAAGCCTTTCTCCTTCATCCCAACAGGTAAAAACAATTTTAGTAGGTTATCTACCATCTTTAAATACAGCATAATTATCCCCATACCTCATCTCTTAATTAAAAAAAATCAAAATATTTCATTAAATGTTCTTTACTAAAAGTCAGTAAGGACAACCACATATATTTGCATTCTCTCTCTCTCTCTCTCTCCCTCCCTCCCTCCCTTCCTCCCTCGTTCCCTCTCTCTCTCCCTCTCTCTCCCTCCCTCCCTCCCTCCCTCCCTCCCTCCCTCCCTCCCTCCCTCTCCCTCCCTTTTCTTCCCTCCCTCTCTCCCTCTCTCTCTCTCTCTTTCTACCCATTCATTAATTAATCCGGTCTGAGCGCCAGCACATGCCCACATGCATGCGCATGCACACACACAAGTTTTTCTATCTTGCTCTCATGGGGATTGAGAGGAGGAGGAACTGGCCTGAACGCAATGGGACAAATGAACATGGCTGTCTCAAGATGCCTGCTGCATCTCAGGCACCCCACCATGGCTGACACACCACAGACATTCTTATTTGGCTGGCTCTCCACCGGCACTCCTCTCCGGTCCTTGTTCTGCCAGTTCTCTTTCCCCACTCAGTGTGTGTGTGTGTGTGTGTGTGTGTGTGTGTGTGTGTGTGTGTCTGAGAGAGAGAGAGAGAGAGAGAGAGAGAGAGAGAGAGAGAGAGACAGACAGACAGACAGACAGACAGACAGACAGACAGACAGACAGAGACAGAGAGGGGCACTTGCGCTTCCCTTCTCTCTGTGTCTCTGTTTCTTCAACCACAATCCCTTCTCCCCAGCCAGCCAGCCACCATCACTGATCTTCTCCTCACCTGGCCAGCCAGCCTCACACTCTTCTCCTTGTCCTCTGCACTTAATTGGCTGCTAGCGGCTTGGGTGGCTCTGCTCAATCCTAGTTGAAGAAAACAGAAACACAGCAGAAAGCAGCTTTCTTCAACTCAGACGGAGCAGAGCCACCCAAGCCACTAGTGCAGAGGAGGAGGAGGAGGAGGAGGAGAGTGTGAAGCCAATTATCTGGAAAAGATAATCAAACAATGAATCAGCGAACACCTAGAGGCAAACAAAGTCATTACTAAAAGCCAACATGGGTTTGTCAAAAACAGATCATGCCACACAAACCTTATTGCATTCTTTGACCAAGTGACAAAATTAGTGGATCAGAGGAGTGCTGTGGATATAATTTACTTGGACTTTTGATAAAGGCATTTGATAAAGTAGATCACAACCTACTACTTGATAAGATAGAAAAATGTGGGTTAGACAGCATCACCACCAGATGGATTCGTAGCTGGCTGACCTGCTATACTCAGTGTGTGGTCCTCAATGGAACCGGATCTACCTGGAGTGTAGTGTGTAGTGGTATGCCCCAGGGCCCTGTACTGGGCCCAGTGCTCTTCAACATCTTCATCAATGATTTGGACAAGGGGATAGATGGGGAACTCATCAAATTTGCAGACGATACCAAACTGGCAGGAATAGCCAACACTCCAGAAGATAGGTTTAAGATACAGGAGGATCTGGACAGACTAACAAAATGAAATTCAATGGTGAAAAAAGTAAGGTTCTACATTTAGGCAAGAAAAACCAAATGTACAGGTATAGTATAGGGGGTACCTTGCTTGATAGTAGTAACTGTGAGCAGGATCTTGGAGTCCTAGTGGACAATCACTTAAATATGAGCCAGCAGTGTGCTGCAGCTGCCAAAAAAGCCAACACAGTGCTGGGCTGCATTATCAGAGGGATAGAATCAAGATCACGTGAAGTATTAATACCACTTTACAATGCCTTGGTAAAGCTACACTTGGAATACTGCATCCAGTTTTGGTTACCATGATGTAAAACAGATGTTGAGACTCTAGAAAGAGTACAGAGAAGAGCAACAAAGATGATTAGGAGACTGGAGGCTAAAACATGTAAGGAACGGTTGCTGGAATTGGGTTTGCCTAGTTTAATGAAGAGAAGGACGAGGGGGAACATGATAGCAGTGTTCCAATATCTCAGGGGCTGCTAGAAAGAAGAGGGAGTCAAGCTATTCTCCAAAGCGCCTGAAAGCAGGACAAGAAGCACCAGATGGAAACTAATCAAGGAGAGAAGCAACCCAGAACTAAGGAGAAACTTCCTGACAGAACAATTAACCAGTGGAACAACCTGCCTCCAGGAGCAGTGAATGCCCCAACACTGGAAGTTTTTAAGAAGAAACTGGACAGCCACCTCCAAGGTCCCTTTCAACTTTATTATTATTATTATGGATCATCGCACAGTCAGCCAGATGTTCAGACCGGATTTGGCATTTTGTCTACCTATGGAGTCCTTACCCAGGACCTGGGATAGGCAGATGTGGATGTTTGATGGTATTACAGATATCGTCGCAGGATGGAAGCAGTTCCTAGTAAGGCCGCCTTTTGCAATTGACTAATAGCGAATTTGTCAATGCCAATGGTGTTCAAGTGGTGCTCCAGTTGTTTTGGGATTGCACCCAAGGAGCCTATGACTATTGGTACTACCCTTGCTTGCTTTTGCCACAGTCTTTCTATTTCTATTTGTAGGTCTTTGTATTTTGTTATCTTCTCCAGTTCTTTCTCTTCTATTCTGCTGTCTCCAGGCACTGCCACGTCCACTATCCAGACTTTTTTGTCTTTCTTATCGACAATTGTTAAGTCTGGGGTGTTATGTTGCAGGTGCTTGTCTGTTTGAATTCTGAAGTCCCAGAGCAGTTTAATTTTATCATTTTCTATGACTTTCTCTATTTTATGATCCCACCAGTTTTTGCTTACAGGCAAATGATATTTTTTGCAGATCTTCCAATGCACCATTGTTGCTACTTTGTCATGCCGCTGCTTGTAGTCAGTCTGTGCAATCTTCTTGCAACAGCTTACCAGGTGGTCCACTGTTTCTTCAGCTTCTTTGCATAGGCGGCACTTACTGTCTGTTGCTGTCTTCTCAATTTTGACTTTATATGCATTTGTCCTTAAGGCTTGGTCTTGTGCAGCCAGAATTAGTCCCTCGGTCTCTTTCTTCAATTTTCCTGCTCTTAGCCATTGCCAGGTCTTGTTATTATCTGCTTTCCCAGCTATTTTTTTAATGTATTGTCCATGTAGTGCTTTGTCTTCCCATGCCTCTATTCTGTTCTTCATTTGGTCTTTCTTGTAGGCCAGTTTGGTCTCTCCAGTAGTCAGTAAGCCTTCCTGATATACTAATTTCAGTGCATCTTCATCATTGTTCTTCAGATATTCTTCCAAAGCCATTTTTTCTTCTTCAACCATCTGATGTACTTGTAGCATTCCACGCCACCTATTTGCCTTGGTAGATAAAGTCTATCAATGTCACTGCGTGGATGAAGGGCATGATTCATTGTCATTATTTTTCTGGTCTGCCTATCCATTGCTTTTAGTTCTGCTTGAGTCCAGTCCACTATTCCAGCTGTGTACCTAATGACTGGGATTGCCCAGGTGTTGATTGCCTTTATGGTATTTCCTCCATTGAGTTTGGATTTTAAGATCTTCTTCACTCTCTTGATGTATTCACCTCTAATCTTTTTCTTGACTTCAGTGTGCTTGATGTTGTCAGCTTGAAGGATACCCAAGTATTTGTAGTACTCTTCCTCATCCAGACTCTTAATGTTATTTTCGTGGGGCATCTTGATTCCTTCAGTTTTCACTATTTTTCCTTGTTTGATAGTAAGTGTGGCACATTTGTCCAAGCCAAACTCCATTACAATATCTTGGCTATATATACGGACAGTGTTGAGCAGCGATTCTATTTCAGATGATGTTTTTCCACACAGCTTCAATCATCCATGTAAAGGAGATGGGATAGTCTGGCAGATGTTTTTGATGTTTGATAGCCATGTCCTGAGTTGTATTGTTGACAGAGGAAACAGTGCAATAACAAATAGTAATGGTGACAATGAATCTCCTTGAAATATTCCTCTCTTGATATTAACCTCTCCCAGTCTCTCACCATTGATCTGCAACTGTGTCTTCCATTGTGCCATCGATCTTTGCACAAATTTTCTGATGTTTCTACTGACTCCTGTTATTTCTAGGCACTTGATTATCCAGTCATGTGGCAGAGAGTCAAATGCCTTTTTGTAGTCAATCCATTCCACAGTCAGGTTGGTCTTCCTTTTCTTGCAGTTTTCCAAGATCATTTTGTCTATTAGGGGTTGACCTTTTGTTCCTCTGCTATTGGGACGGTTTCCTTTCTGCTCAGGTGGAAAGAGATTGTTTTCAACTAGATGCTGTTGTACTGCATCAGCTACCACACCAGTTAGTAATTTGAAAGTTGTTGGTAAGAAGGTAATTGGCCTGTAGTTGCCCGGTGTTGCCCCTTTTGCTGGATTTTTCATTATTAGGTAGGTTTTCCCAGTTGTTAGCCACTTTTCAATTTCTCCTCCTTGTAAGTATATTGTTGAACTGTTTGGCAATGAGTGGGTGTATAACAGTTAGATGTTTCAACCAAAACCCATGCAGTTCATCTTCACCTGGTGCTGACCAATTTTTGATTTTCTTTGCTCTTTTTTCTACCATTTTTGTTGTTATTACTAGTTCTTTCATTTCAACTTCTGTTTTATTTGCATCCACCTCTTTTAACCAAGCCGCATCCTTGTTGTATTTCTTTGGGTTATCCCATATCTGCTTCCAGAACTGCACTGTTTCTTCCTTGTCAGGTACTGACTGATTCTTGCAGTTTCTCCATTGATGGATTGGTAGAAACGTTTCTGATTGGATTGAAATTGGAGGTTCTGCCTATAGTTTGCAATTCAAGCTTCATATCTACTGATTTTCCTGGCTATAGCTGTTATTTGTTGCTTTATTATTTCCAGTGCTTCCTTGATCTTCCTTGTTTCTAAGTGGTATTTCTTGATTAGGTATTCTTTGATCTTCTTGTTCTTTAGCTTCTTTTCTTTCATCTGTTCTAACTTGCTTCCATGTGATCTTAACTTGCTGATCTTATTTTCTAGTCTAACCTTCCATTTTTGTGGTGCACTGTTTGTTTGTTTTTCTTCTTTGTTGATTTTGCATCCCAGGTATTCAGTTATAACTGCAGCTATGTTGTACATTAGTTAGTTTGTTTCTTGCAGTGAATTGGTGCTTATCCTTAATATTGCAGTATTTGCATCTTTTAATGCTTGTGCTAGCTGTTTCTTTGGAACAAGCTTCAATTCAGGCAGCCTTATTCTGTTGTTTTTGTGCTGTTCTAGATGCTCAGTTATTCTTTGTTTCAATTCTTTTATTTCTTTAGTTAGAGGGTTTTGTTCTTCCTGAGGTAGAGATGCCTGGTTTCCAAATGAGAACAGTTGTATATCTCTGCTGGATTCCTTCAGTGCCAACTCC
Source organism: Crotalus tigris (assembly GCF_016545835.1). Taxonomy (NCBI): domain Eukaryota; kingdom Metazoa; phylum Chordata; class Lepidosauria; order Squamata; family Viperidae; genus Crotalus; species Crotalus tigris. The sequence goes on from NW_024096606.1 coordinate 2,015,895, forward strand.
TCCTGGTTTGCCTCTACATTCTGAATTACTTCTTGTAAGGCTTTGATTTCTTTGCCCTGGGTAAACCTTTGCAGTTCGTCCAATTCTGTTTCTGTGAATACTTTATTTCGTATTATTATTATTATTATTATTAGGGTGTATGGGGTGTTCAGGGAGGGGTAGTACCTCTGGTGTAGGGCATGTTGTGCCTTTTAGGGCAGCTCGTACACCTTTGGTCCCCACTGGACATTCATCTCTCACCTGTGGCTCCTAGTAGCTGTAACATGCGCAGCGGCCACACCCCGGGCAACAGCTTCGACAGGCTGGCCAAACCAGGTTGAGAGTAGCCGTTGTGCCTTCGACACTCGGTGAGCAAGGGACTTGTTTATCCCAAGCATGTGAAGACAGATTCTGGTGGAGTGAGCGGATGAGATCTATTAAAATAGAACCAACGGTCATGAAGGCCATTTCTGCAAGCGACATGGTATGCTGAGAGCACGGCAAGACACGAAAGATGCCCTAGTCAACCACTGCACCCAGCTCATCTCCAATTGTCTCAAATTTTGTCCTGCCATTGGAATAAGATGGAATCTGGGAAGAGAGAGTGAGGCTGACTATGCGTACCTCTCCCTCACTTAAATCCAATCCATGCACAAGTCTTGACATCTTGACTGTGGCAATAGGTGAACGAAGAAGCAGCAGGTGTGGAATCACTGGGAGCTGTGGACGCGGACCTGCACACAGGCGGCTCAGGTCTAATGGTCGCTTCTTGCTGATGAAGCAACAGCTGGATTCGGCATCTATCTGAGTGACTGAGCAGCCCTCTTTAGGATCACACTGCTCACCTCCGTAGTATGAGGAAGGGGCTAGAAAATGTGCTCTAAACATTGTTGCTTCTTTCAAACCCTGTCCAGCCTACCGTGGTTGGAGGGGATCCCATCTCATGCGGTCGAAATACAAAATTTAAGACGAAACACAAGGTGTTACCACTTATTATTGGTACATGGAATGTACGTACGCTTCAAGACAATCCATTAGCAGATCGCCCAGAAAGAAGAACAACTCTGGTAGCCAGAGAGCTTTCAAGATTTAACATTGACATTGCGGCCCTGTGTGAAACTCGTCTAGCCACTGAAGGTCAGCTCACAGAAACAGGAGGCGGCTACACATTCTTTTGGTGTGGATGTAGCAGTGACCAATGTCGTGAGTCTGGAGTTGGCTTAGCAGTTAAGAACCATCTTGTTCGCCAACATGCCAGTCTTCCTAAGGGTGTGAATGATCGACTCATGACACTGCGTCTCCCGTTACTAAGTGGAAAACAAGCCACACTGATCAGTGCCTACGCACCCACAATGACAAATCCAGATAAAGTAAAGGACAAGTTTTATGAAGATCTTGATGCCCTACTTTCATCTGTGAAGCGCACCGATAGGCTGATTTTACTTGGTGATTTCAATGCGAGAGTGGGGTCTGATCACTCTACCTGGGATGACGTTATTGGTAAAAATGGAATTGGCACGTGTAATAGCAATGGCCTGTTGCTATTGAAGACATGTGCTGCTCATGATCTGGTCATTACTAATACCATCTTTCGCCTACCCACTCGTAAAAGACGTCCTGGATGCATCCACGCTCCAGACACTGGCATTTCATTGATTATGTCATTGTGTGGAGGAAAGACATGCAAGATGTAAGAGTGACTAAGGCTATGCCGAGTGCTGACTGCTGGACTGACCATAGACTCATCATTTCCAAGTTAAATATTCATATCAAGCCAAAGAATTGTCCAAGGGAAACAGAGTTGTGATGAAAAAGATCAACGTCAGTACACTGGAAAACCCCGATGTAGTAGCTTCATTAGTAAAAGATCTTGACAATCAATTCCTGGAGCTGCAAATACAGGAAAATGCTGAGAAGGACTGGGAATGTTTCCAGGACATCTTGCACTCTTCTGCACTTAAGGTTCTTGGACCCTCATATAGGAAGCAGCAGGACTGGTTTGATGAAAATGATGAAGAGATTAAGGCCTTGCTTGCCGAAAAACACCATCTCTACCACGCTCATCAGAACGACCCGTTGTCAACTGCAAAGAAAAATGCTTTTATAAACACTCGCAGGATTGTACAGAGCAAGCTCCGTAAAGATGCAGGACTCCTGGTTGAGTGCCAAAGCAGATGAAATCCAGAAGTTTGCTGATAGAAACGATGCCAAACGATTCTATGAAGCCCTTAGATCCCTGTATGGACCTCAGCCGTTAGGAAGCTCTCCTTTACTGGATTCGAGTGGTGCAACTCTTATCACTGAGAAGACCCTGATTTTACAGCGTTGGGCCGAGCATTTCCACTCTGTGCTGAACCGCCCATCCACCATTAATAATGAGGCGATTGACAGGATACCCCAGGTAGATATGAACTATAGCCTGGATGCCCTACCATCAGAGGCTGAAACCTCACAGGCCATCAATCAATGTTCCAGTGGTAAAGCGCCAGGATCTGATGCAATCCCAGTGGAAGTCTATAAGGCTGGCGGTGCTGTACTTGTTGAAAAACTTACCCAGTTGTTTCGATCTTTCTGGAAGCAAGGTTCCATTCCTCAGGAACTGAAAGATGCGTCCATTGTGCACCTCTACAAGAGGAAAGGAAATCGACAGGTCTGTGATAATTATAGAGGAATATCACTTCTCTCTGTTGCAGGCAAGATCTTTGCACGAGTATTGCTAAACTGCCTGATTGACCATCTGGAACAGGGTATACTACCTGAGACACACTGTGGTTTCCACAAAGAGCGTGGCACAGTGGACATCATATTTGCAGCTCGACAGCTCCAGGAGAAATGTCAGGAGTAGAATCGCGAACTATACACCACCTTCGTGGATCTCACCAAGGCTTTTGACACAATTAGTTGTGAAGGACTATGGTGCATTATGTCAAAGTTTGGGTGCCTAACAGGTTTATTCTGATGGTACGACAGTTCCATGATGGCATGGCGGCTCATGTTCTGAGTAACGGTGGAGCCTCAGAGGCCTTCCCTGTTACTAATGGCATTAAGCAAGGCTGCGTGCTGGTACCAACCCTGTTCAGCATGATGTTCTCAGCCATGCTGTCAGACGCCTTTCAGAACAGCTCAGTGGGAGTTAATCTGAGGTACAGAACCAATGGGAAACTGTTCAACCTGCGAAGACTTCAGGCTGTCACCAAGGTAAAGGAGACTGTGCTACGAGATCTCCTCTTTGCTGATGACTGTGCCCTTAATGCAGGATCGGAGCAGGAAATGCAAGCCAGCATGGACAAATTCACAGCCGCTTGTGTGACAACTTTGGCCTCTTCATCAACATGAAGAAAACTGAAGTGATGTACCAGCCAGCTCCAAAAGCCCAATATCAAGAGCCTACCATCACGTAAAGGGACAAAAGCTGCAAGCAGTGGACCAATTTATGTATCTTGGTAGTACCCTCTCCCGTGCAGTGACAATTGACATCAAGGTCAACTGTAGAATTGCCAAGGCAAGTTCTGCATTTGGCAGATTGCGGGCTAACGTGTGGGACTGCCGTGGAATAAGTCTTGCTACCAAGCTTAAAGTTTACCAGGCAGCAGTGCTAACTACCCTATTGTATGCTAGTGAAACCTGGACAGTGTACAGGAGGCATGTTAGGCAACTGAACTACTTCCACATGACTTGCCTTCGTAGAATTCTGAGGATCCGGTGGCAGGATAAGATACCAGACACAGACGTCCTCTCCAGAGCAGGTCTATCATCAGTTTACACTCTGTTGATGAAAGCCCAGATGCGCTGGGCAGGCCATGTTATAAGGATGCCAGATCATCGCATCACTAAACAGCTCTTCTATGGTGAGCTGTCTCAAGGAAAGCGATCACACGGGGGGAAAAAGAAGCGATACAAAGACATGTTAAAAGCTTCTCTTAAGTCCCTGGATATTAACACCATCTCTTGGGAACTTCTGGCGCATGATCGACCAACATGGCGCATCTTGGTGTACTAGGGTTGCCAGACATACGAACACAGAAGGACAATCTTGGCACAAGAAAAGCGAGCACTCCGCAAAGCCAGAGCTGCAAATGCTGAATTAACAGTGTCTACATTTCTTTGTTCAGTATGTGGCAGAACATTCCGTGCTAACATCGGTCTTATTAGCCACCTACGGACACATCGTTGATGGCCCATAACCCACAAAATGTCAAGGTCTTCATCGAAAATTGATGGACGAACATTATTATTATTATTATTATTATTGTTGTTGTTGTTGTTGTTGTTGTTATCGATCATCGCACAGTCAGCCAGATGTTCAGACTGGATTTGGCATTTTGTCTACCTATCGAGTCCTTACCCAGGACCTGGGATAGGCAGATGTGGATGTTTGATGGTATTACAGATATCGTCGCAGGATGGAAGCAGTTCCTAGTAAGGCCGCCTTTTGCAATTGACTAATAGCGAATTTGTCAATGCCAATGGTGTTCAAGTGGTGCTCCAGTTGTTTTGGGATTGCACCCAAGGAGCCTATGACTATTGGTACTACCCTTGCTTGCTTTTGCCACAGTCTTTCTATTTCTATTTGTAGGTCTTTGTATTTTGTTATCTTCTCCAGTTCTTTCTCTTCTATTCTGCTGTCTCCAGGCACTGCCACGTCCACTATCCAGACTTTTTTGTCTTTCTTATCGACAATTGTTAAGTCTGGGGTGTTATGTTGCAGGTGCTTGTCTGTTTGAATTCTGAAGTCCCAGAGCAGTTTAATTTTATCATTTTCTATGACTTTCTCTATTTTATGATCCCACCAGTTTTTGCTTACAGGCAAATGATATTTTTTGCAGATCTTCCAATGCACCATTGTTGCTACTTTGTCATGCCGCTGCTTGTAATCAGTCTGTGCAATCTTCTTGCAACAGCTTACCAAGTGGTCCACTGTTTCTTCAGCTTCTTTGCATAGGCGGCACTTACTGTCTGTTGCTGTCTTCTCAATTTTGACTTTGTATGCATTTGTCCTTAAGGCTTGGTCTTGTGCAGCCAGAATTAGTCCCTCGGTCTCTTTCTTCAATTTTCCTGCTCTTAGCCATTGCCAGGTTTTATTATTATCTGCTTTCCCAGCTATTTTTTTAATGTATTGGCCATGTAGTGCTTTGTCTTCCCATGCCTCTATTCTGTTCTTCATTTGGTCTTTCTTGTAGGCCAGTTTGGTCTCTCCAGTAGTTAGTAAGCCTTCCTGATATACTAATTTCAGTGCATCTTCATCATTGTTCTTCAGATATTCTTCCAAAGCCATTTTTTCTTCTTCAACCATCTGATGTACTTGTAGCATTCCACGCCCACCTATTTGCCTTGGTAGATAAAGTCTATCAATGTCACTGCGTGGATGAAGGGCATGATTCATTGTCATTATTTTTCTGGTCTGCCTATCCATTGCTTTTAGTTCTGCTTGAGTCCAGTCCACTATTCCAGCTGTGTACCTAATGACTGGGATTGCCCAGGTGTTGATTGCCTTTATGGTATTTCCTCCATTGAGTTTGGATTTTAAGATCTTCTTCACTCTCTTGATGTATTCACCTCTAATCTTTTTCTTGACTTCAGTGTGCTTGATGTTGTCAGCTTGAAGGATACCCAAGTATTTGTAGTACTCTTCCTCATCCAGACTCTTAATGTTATTTTCGTGGGGCATCTTGATTCCTTCAGTTTTCATTATTTTTCCTTGTTTGATAGTAAGTGTGGCACATTTGTCCAAGCCAAACTCCATTACAATATCTTGGCTATATATACGGACAGTGTTGAGCAGCGATTCTATTTCAGATGATGTTTTTCCATACAGCTTCAGATCATCCATATAAAGGAGGTGGGATAGTCTGGCAGATGTTTTTGATGTTTGATAGCCATGTCCTGAGTTATTCAGTATTGTTGACAGAGGAAACAGTGCAATAACAAATAGTAATGGTGATAATGAATCTCCTTGAAATATTCCTCTCTTGATATTAACCTCTCCCAGCCTCTCACCATTGATCTGCAACTGTGTCTTCCATTGTGCCATCGATCTTTGCACAAATTTTCTGATGTTTCTACTGACTCCTGTTATTTCTAGGCACTTTATTATCCAATCATGTGGCAGAGAGTCAAATGCCTTTTTGTAGTCAATCCATGCCACATTCAGGTTGGTCTTCCTTCTCTTGCAGTTTTCCAAGATCATTTTGTCTATTAGGAGTTGATCTTTTGTTCCTCTGCTGTTGGGGCAGTTTCCTTTCTGCTCAGGTGGAAAGAGATTGTTTTCAACTAGATGCTGTTGCACTGCATCAGCTACTACACCAGTTAGTAATTTGAAAGTTGTTGGTAAGCAGGTATTATTATTATTATTATTATTATTATTATTATTATTATTATTATTATTATTATTATTATTATCAATCATCGCACAGTCAGCCAGATGTTCAGACTGGATTTGGCATTTTGTCTACCTATCGAGTCCTTACCCAGGACCTGGGATAGGCAGATGTGGATGTTTGATGGTATTACAGGTATCGTCGCAGGATGGAAGCAGTTCCTAATAAGGCCGCCTTTTGCAATTGACTAATAGCAAATTTGTCAATGCCAATGGTGTTCAAGTGGTGCTCCAGTTGTTTTGGGATTGCACCCAAGGAGCCTATGACTATTGGTACTACCCTTGCTTGCTTTTGCCACAGTCTTTCTATTTCTATTTGTAGGTCTTTGTATTTTGTTATCTTCTCCAGTTCTTTCTCTTCTATTCTGCTGTCTCCAGGCACTGCCACGTCCACTATCCAGACTTTTTTGTCTTTCTTATCGACAATTGTTAAGTCTGGGGTGTTATGTTGCAGGTGCTTGTCTGTTTGAATTCTGAAGTCCCAGAGCAGTTTAATTTTATCATTTTCTATGACTTTCTCTATTTTATGATCCCACCAGTTTTTGCTTACAGGCAAATGATATTTTTTGCAGATCTTCCAATGCACCATTGTTGCTACTTTGTCATGCCGCTGCTTGTAATCAGTCTGTGCAATCTTCTTGCAACAGCTTACCAAGTGGTCCACTGTTTCTTCAGCTTCTTTGCATAGGCGGCACTTACTGTCTGTTGCTGTCTTCTCAATTTTGACTTTGTATGCATTTGTCCTTAAGGCTTGGTCTTGTGCAGCCAGAATTAGTCCCTCGGTCTCTTTCTTCAATTTTCCTGCTCTTAGCCATTGCCAGGTTTTATTATTATCTGCTTTCCCAGCTATTTTTTTAATGTATTGGCCATGTAGTGCTTTGTCTTCCCATGCCTCTATTCTGTTCTTCATTTGGTCTTTCTTGTAGGCCAGTTTGGTCTCTCCAGTAGTTAGTAAGCCTTCCTGATATACTAATTTCAGTGCATCTTCATCATTGTTCTTCAGATATTCTTCCAAAGCCATTTTTTCTTCTTCAACCATCTGATGTACTTGTAGCATTCCACGCCCACCTATTTGCCTTGGTAGATAAAGTCTATCAATGTCACTGCGTGGATGAAGGGCGTGATTCATTGTCATTATTTTTCTGGTCTGCCTATCCATTGCTTTTAGTTCTGCTTGAGTCCAGTCCACTAGTATTATTATTATTATTATTATTATTATTATTATTATTATTATTATTATGTAACAATAGGCACATCAAAACTCTAGGATTATATGATTCTTTCCTCCAATGTTTTTATATTTTCCTTTCCTTTATACATTCCTTTCCTTTTTGATAAGTCCAGGAATATTACAATTAAGATGATTCTAATTTATTTCAATGAATGAAAAGTTATAGGTATTTTAATGACATTTCTTTTTGTGACATGGTAGCAAAACAGTTAAATATTTTGGCTCATTTAAAATGCCTCTCTGGATGGAAAGAACAGCCTGCCCCATTTACTTAACATGTTTGATTTAAGCATGAATAAGTTTGGTCCTGCCCAATCTTATTTCTTAAGAAAACGACATGTGTCAAACAGCTTTCTGATTGTAAGGGGCTAATCTTCCAATAATTTTACTAAATTTGGACACCAGATGGATGTCTGATGGCCCACAGTTAAGAAGGCTCCCAAATGCATTTGCAGCATCTTAAGAAGAGGTCAAGCATGATGCATAGAGAACCTCCATCAAAATGAGATACTAGGCACAAGTGCTATTTGGTAAGGAATGGGGAAAAAGACAAAGATTAAACAGGAGAGGGAAGTCTGGAGGGCAAGAGACAAACGAGAAGCAAAATCATGACAAGCAGAAGGATATAAACCAGGGAGAAAGAACACACATACAAACATGCCTTGGAGTTAAAAAGGGAAGGTATTTTGTCAGATCTTTCTATTTTTGGCAACAGCACTGGTGCATTATTCCTCAAGGAGTAGTTAAGTCAAATGATCTGATCTGAATATGGAGGCCTTTGACAGATCTGTCTTAAAAAAATAATAAAAGAGCAAGATATACTTATATACAGGGCTTTTTTTTCTCATAGAACGCCCAGAACGGAGTTCCGGCACCTTTTTTGGATGGAACCTTGTTGTCAGAATCCAATTATATTTCATCTTTAGTTATCAAATATAGAAAACCCCAATTCTGCCTTCTCTGGATTCTGCCATAAGAGGGAGAGAAGGGGGAGAACAAAGGGGCTTTATGGCCCTCATTTCCTTCAGTATACTTCTAAGGAACTGAATGTGTGTATTGCAACTTCAAAGAGTTTGAATGGGGTTAGCACCAAAAGGTCTTATCATAACAAAGGAGGCTATTTACCTTTCATGTAGTTTATCTGAAGTCTCCATCCAGACGGAAGGAAAAAAGGGGGTGCCTGAGACTGTCGCTGAAAGAGGGGGTTGATTGGGTGGGGCTACTGGGGAACCCCTTAAAACCTTGAATGGGAGAGCTTGAACCCCAAGTCCTGTCTAGAACGCCTGCAACCATTTTCTCTTAATAAAGGATTCCTGCTGGAAGAATTATTCCAAGAGTTCTGTCTTCTTAAGATGCAAAGTGGGGTGGGTCCTTACATTAGACAGGACTTGCAAAATTAATCCACCTGGAAGGGAGACCCTTGCCAGGGGATTTTGCAAAAAATTACCATGTCAGACAATGGAGCAAGAAAGGGGGGAAAACTCCCGGAAAGAGAGCCGCTGACCAAATTGGAACCTTGCCGGATGTTGGGATCCGAGAGGTCAGATTCCTCAGGAGAAGAAGTGGTGGAGACACGGGACCACAAGCCTCGCTGGTCAATGGGCATTGGAAAGAAAAGTGAGTGGAGAAAGGAATCAAGAAAGGTGACCCTGAGACGGGGGACCAAGCAACCAGAAAGAAAGCAGGAGATGGAGAAATCCCTGCACGCAAGTGAAGAGGGAGGAAGCTGGGTACTGTACTCAGACTGGATCCTAGAGAAAGCTATTGACCTGATGAAGAGAACTCTCAGCTCCCTAAGAGAGGAGAATCCTGAGCCCTACGGCCGCCCCAGCTCCTGGAGCTGCAAAGGGAGAGACACCGAGGGGGACGTGTAACCTGCACCCCCGGGGACATCTGCTGATCCAGTAGTCCCCACCCCCTACCGGACCACAGATGGCAATCTGGACGGAAGACACTACCACCAAAAATGGAGGTACCGATCCATTCCAAGACGTCCACCGTTGGAGGTGAAATTCAAAGGGGAGCCAACACGCTTGGGTTTTTTTCTAACCCAAGTCCTCAGCTACATGGAGGAATACGGGCAGGACATTCCCAGCGACAAAGCCTGCATCCGGATCATGCAATCTGCCCTGGATGGACCGGCTGCAGATTGGGTGGTGAACTTGCATGACTCCAATGCCCCAGAACTCAGTAACTTCAACCGTTTCATGTCCTCTTTGAGAAGACGATTTGAAGGCCCCCTGGCTGATCGCAAAGCCTGTGAAAGGATAAAAACGATGAGGCAAGGCAAACGCCCGGTGGCTGAATATACACAAGAATTCCGGGCCATTGCCAGCAAACTGAATTGGCCAGAAGACATCCTCCTTAGCCATTTCAAAGACGGACTAAATTATGATCTATATGACGCTTGCCTGCCCCGAGGGGACCCACACCAACTTGAGGAATGGGACATCTTGGCAGAGGAAGCAGAGATCGACATACTGAAGAGACACCGCCGAGGAAAACAATGGAGCCGCCCCCCGCCTGAGCTAACACACAAACCGGTGAAATCATCGGCTACAGCCAAGAAGCAAATGGGGTGTTTCAAGTGCGGAAGAGAAGGGCATCGAGCTGTAGAATGCCACTCCAAAGCCCCCAGCACAACCCAGACAGATCCCCAATCAACAAATCCGGAAAGTCTTCAGCTAAACCAAAAGAAACTGCCACGAGAATGATGGAAATTGCAGAACCCCCCACTTCTGCTCACCAAGGGGAAAGAACTGCAGCCTACACCACAGGGCCGGTGGATGCCTCAGATGACAGCTCAGAGGGCAAACCCCTGGTAAGTGGACACATCACACCCATCCTCAAGACAGTGACTATATTAATCCCCCCCATGCCCGAAGCTGTGAAGGTGAAAGCCTTAATAGACTCTGGCTGCACCCACTGCCTCATTAGCCCAACACTAGTGGGTAATCTGGGCATCCCATCAAGGAGACTGGAACAACCAATCTCATTTGGCCAGTTAGATGGATCCATAGCAGGGGGGGTGCCAGCTACCCTAGCCATTCTACCAATACACCTCTCCCTGGGCAAACATGAAGAGGACATAACGTTTGTGGTGACCCCAGGTATGGAATGCCCAATGATTCTAGGGATGGAATGGTTGAAAAAATGGAACCCCTGGGTAAATTGGAGGACGACAGAAATCAAATTCCCGAAGGGGGACCCTATGGACTTAAAACCCCAAGGGAGGCTGCCAGAATCAAGGAATAGAAAAAGCATCCATAGGAGAAGAAAAAAGATTAACAGATATACCAGAGAAATATAGAGACCTTGCTGAAGTTTTCAGTGAGGAGAGGGCAAATGAGCTCCCCTCCCACCGACCCACAGACTGTACCATTGAATTCAAGCCTGGGGCAAAACTCCCGAAGCCCAGATTATACTCCATGAGCCCAAAGGAGAAGGAGGAAATGGAAAGATTCATTAAAAAAAACCTAGAGAGAGGTTTCATTGAGCCAGCCAAGCCTAAAGTGGCTGCCCCGGTCCTTTTTAGAGAGAAGAAGGATGGCTCTTTACGTTTATGCGTGGATTATAGGGCCCTGAATACAATCAGTGAAAGCAACCTATACCCTCTACCCCTCATGAAAGACATGCTGTCATACCTATCGAAAGGGAAAAATTTTTCTAAACTAGACCTAAGGGAAGCTTACTATCATGTGAGAATTAAGGAAGGGGACGAATGGAAGACTGCATTTAACTGCCCCATGGGGTGCTATCAATTCAAAGTCTTGCCATTTGGATTACAAGGGGGCCCTGCAGTCTTTATGCAATTAATCAATGACGTTCTAAGGGAGCACCTGTTTAAGGGGGTCCTTGTTTACTTGGATGACATTCTTATCTTCACCGAAACAAAAGAGGAACATGTCAACCTTGTCAGAGCGGTTTTAAAGAAGCTGCGAGCCGCCCACCTATATGCCAACTTCTCAAAATGCGAATTCCACCAGGAAAGGATAGACTACCTAGGCTATCGCATATCCCCCCCAGGGCATTGAAATGGATCCAGAGAAGGTCAAAGCAGTATTAGATTGGGCACCACCCCGCACAAGAAAGCAACTACAAAGTTTCCTGGGCTTTGCAAACTTTTACCGCCAATTCATCCCCTCATTTGCCCAGATAGCCTTGCCCCTCACTAACTTACTAAAAACAAAGGGAGCATCCTCAGTAAAACCTAGCCAGCCACTAACATGGACAATGGAGTGCCAAGCAGCATTTGAGAGACTAAAGAGACTTTTTTCTGCCGAACCAGTACTAAGGCACCCAGACATGGACAAGCCCTTCGTAATACAGGCAGATGCAAGTGATGTGGCAGTGGGGGCTGTTCTATTACAAGAAAACAATGAAGGGGTATTGCAACCCTGTGCATATACATCCAAGAAACTCACGGAAACAGAACAGCGCTGGCCCGTATGGGAGAAGGAGGCTTATGGGATACGTTGGGCATTACTCATGTGGCGACAGTTCCTGGAAGGCAACAAAATCCCCTTCCAGGTGTGGACTGATCACAAAAATTTGGAAGCCCTGAAAATGTCCAGGAAACTCAATCCCAAACAAGCCCGCTGGTCCCAGCATTTTCACCAGTTCCAATTTAAGCTCCAACATTTACCAGGAAGAAAGAACTTCCTGGCAGATGCATTATCTCGCATGCCCCAATATAACAGCGCACGAACCACAGACTCTAGACCAATAATGGCAGAGTCACAACTGGCAGCACCAGTAACCACAAGAACCCAAGCCAAAATAAAACCACAACTGGATAGCCAAACTGGGATTGAATTCAGAAAAAGCTTGGAAACAGATGAATGGTTCCAGAAAAACAAAAATGTGTGCACAATGAGAGATGGGTTGCCTTGGGTAGGGGAAAAGTTATATATACCAACAACTCAAAGAGTAACTTTCATGCACCTTTGCCATGACACAAAATCAGCAGGGCATTTTGGATTTGTAAAAACTTTACATTTAATTAAACGGCAATTTTGGTGGCCATCCATGAAAAAGGACATTGAAAGTTATATAGCCAGTTGTCCAAAATGTGCCACGGCAAAGAGGTTGCAAGGGAAATTGCCAGGACTATTGCAAACAGTGGCAAGTCCCTCAGCCCCCTGGAGAGAAATAGCCATGGATTTTATAGTGGAATTGCCAGAAAGCAATGGGAATACTGTGGTCTGGACGGTCACGGACTTGTTTTCCAAACAGGTGCACTTTATCCCTTGCCAAAAGATTCCCACTGCAAAAGCCTTAGCAAAACTTTTCATCCAACACATTTACAGATTGCATGGGGCACCCCAACGCATCATCTCTGACAGGGGGGTGCAATTTACGTCTGCATTTTGGAAGGAATTTTTATCCCTCTTAGGAACCACTCAGGGACTGACATCTAGCCACCACCCTCAAGGAAATGGGGGGGCTGAAAAAATGAACTCCGTACTTAAGCAATATTTAAGATGTTTTCTTAGTTTCCAGCAGACCGAGTGGGCGGACTTACTCCCTTTTGCAGAAGTTGCCTACAATAATGCAGTCCACTCCAGCACAGGTTACACTCCTTTTCAAATAGCTACCGGTCAAAGTTTCAACCCCATTCCAGAGTTAATCCCAAACGAACCAACGATCCCTTCACTGAAAGAATGGATGGAAAAACTACAAAACACCTGGCCAATAGTTAGAAAAGCACTAGATGAAACTAGGCAGGCATACAAAGCACAAGCCGATAAAAAAAGGGGTGAGCCTACACCATTCATTATAGGAGAAATGGTGTACTTATCTACAAAATACCTAAAGTCCCTACAGCCCTGTAAAAAACTGGGACCAAAATATATAGGACCTTTTCCAATTAAAAGAATCATAAATCCAGTAACAGTAGAATTAGAATTACCCAAAAATCTCAGGCAAATACACCCAATTTTTCATTGCAGCTTGATGAAAAGAGAGCATCAGTCACCTCTATGGCCAAAAATCCCCCCCCCACCACTTCCAATCATGGTGGAGGGCGAACAACACTTCGAAATAAAGGAAATCCTTGACTCTAGGAGATATCATGGAGCAACTCAGTACCTAGTTGCCTGGAAACACCTCCCTCCCTCACAAAACGAGTGGGTCCATAAACGTCATGTCAGAGCCCCGAAGCTATTGAAGAAGTTTCACACAGAGTATCCTAACAAGCCTGACTAACTTTTATACCTGTTTTGTTTCTTCCAGGTCGATCTCTCTTATTTTTGAGGGGGCCGGATGTCAGAATCCAATTATATTTCATCTTTAGTTATCAAATATAGAAAACCCCAATTCTGCCTTCTCTGGATTCTGCCATAAGAGGGAGAGAAGGGGGAGAACAAAGGGGCTTTATGGCCCTCATTTCCTTCAGTATACTACTAAGGAACTGAATGTGTGTATTGCAACTTCAAAGAGTTTGAATGGGGTTAGCACCAAAAGTTCTTATCATAACAAAGGAGACTATTTACCTTTCATGTAGTTTGTCTGAAGTCTCCATCCAGACGGAAGGAAAAAAGGGGGTGGAAGTGTGATGCCTGAGACTGTCGCTGAAAGAGGGGGTTGATTGGGTGGGGCTACTGGGGAACCCCTTAAAACCTCGAATGGGAGAGCTTGAACCCCAAGTCCTGTCTAGAATGCCTGCAACCATTTTCTCTTAATAAAGGATTCCTGTTGGAAGAATTATTCCAAGAGTTCTGTCTTCTTAAGATGCAAAGTGGGGTGGGTCCTTACATTTGTAGGGTAGGCAAGGCAGGTTGTATGATGTGTGTGAGTTCCAGCACTTTTTTTTTTTTAGAAAAAAAGCACTGGTTATATATATACTATATTATAATATACTATATTATTCAAACTCTTTTTATTTTTCCTGACCTTGCACAAATGATTTGTGTATCTGTTTCCCTACCAAATATTGTTTTCCTCCAGTACTTTTAGGAAAAGTTCAAACAAGAGTGGTAACACATTATCTGAAAATGGCCATGAGTCAATTTTATTATGGTAAATATTTTAGGAACTGATCTTTGATGTGCATGTTATGAGATTCTAAAATCCTACTTGTAATGTTTCTTTAAAATATAGTAATCATCAGGAACTGAGAATATTTGCTCTCACTCCAAAAATAAGAGTGACATCATTTGGATTTTACAAAAAGAGAGAGAAATGACAATAAACTTGTTCTGGCCCTTTACCTGTCTATCTGCTACAAAAACACTGTTTCCATGCATAGGCTATAAAACATCAATTGGTCTTTCTACACTAATAGAAGTTCCAGCATTTACTAGACTACCCTTATTATAAAACCGTAATTGCAAAACTGCTTTCTCACATCCATCCAGCTGTAGGATTTGCAAACAGCGGAATATGATCAGCCCGATCCTGATAAAAGTTAGGCCAGTGTCAATGGTTATCTTTGAGATCAAACTCTTATAGGAGCTCACTTGGAAGGACTTATCCTGAACCATTTTTGTCATGCATATATTTGTATATATTTATAAGCAGCTCACACAGCTTACTGATAGCTGGCAGGCTCAGAATAGCACTACAGGAAAACATGGCTTGTTTCAGTATCAGAGACAGTCAACTGGGTCTGACAACATTTTTTTGACAGCATCATTTTATATACCTAAGGCTGACTTTGTAAGAAGCCACCCATGTCTATGCTAATCTTATCTTATCTCCCTTATTCGAAAATAACAAGCCTGCTGACTTCTGACTGAGACCAGTTTCTATCAAATGAACAGCTCTCTCAGAATGGAGTCAACACTGATTTCATGGGTTCTTGTGATCTGATTGCCTAATGATAGCTTTTTCCCATTCATTCCAGAAAGATACAGACTATTCACTCTTAAGTAAAAGAAGGATGGAAAAAGATTGATCTTTCACTGAGGCATTCCCATGAGAATAAGAAGTGCCTTACCTGCTGCTTTTCTAAAAGATTGTATTTCCCCTATTTTTTTTTTTAAAAAAAATTGTATCAGGAATCTGGGTTTACAAATAAAAAAAAATGAACCTGTTTACCTGCAGATTTTTGCTTTATCTACCCGTGTTCTACCTACCATTCCTAATCCCAACATTAAGCAAAATAAAGCAGTAGATTTCCATGGTGTTCTGAAAGAGCATCAAAAAGTTGAATATTTGATCAATCTTTTTCTGTCAAAGGTTGGCAGAGAAACTGTAGGATTTCTGCCTTAGAGACAAAATCATTGGATTGGTTTTGGAGGATTTCAGCTTGATTTAAAAAGGGGGAAAGTGGCTTCCATTTTTGTCAAAATAAAATCAATACAAGTAAAAGTGATTTTCAGATATTCAGCAAAAAATGTTAGCTCCATTTCATGGTTTTTATAAAAACATATACAGTTAAAATAAAAGTGTATTCATGTGGTAATTTTAATGCATCAGGATGTTTTAAAAAGGCTGAAAAATATTTCATAATAATAAAATATTAAGTATTTTTACCAGATTACTTAAAACCTTTCTTCCTTGTCACTTTGTTGAAAAAAAATAAAAGCAACAAGTGATGTAACAGGAAAAGTTAGAAGATAAATACTTTCCTGGACTATCAAACTGATTAATTACTGTAGTCCAATTTTCAAAACAGCTATATGCATTTAATTGTTACCGTCATTCAGTGTATACTTAACTGGCTTGTTTATCAAAATGTCTAGAGTCTTCTGAATTACTGATATCAGAATAGTTGATAGTTTGCAAATTCTTTAACCTCCCACCTATTTTTAAATTTGCTAGTAACCTGACACTTATTCAGTTCTCTGGGATTTCTAAAGAAAAGTACTGTCATAAGGGTTTAGCCAGACCATTGCCTCACTTGCTCAATACCCTGGAATTTGTACTTTTGTATAACTTAATCCTAATTTTCCTTAAAATCAAGACCTTCAGCATAATATGATCATTCCCTTCAATGTTTCTGTTGCTTCTATTTCCTCTACTTTCCTATGTGCTACTATTAAGTAAAGGGCACCTGATCCTCTTATGGCCTATACTATCATCTGTAGGAGAAAGTTATCAGTAAAACATGCCAGGAATATCCTGGAAATATTCTATTTGGCAGAACCTGTTTCTCAAAAGATGTGATAATAAAAGTATTTCATTAGTTTGATTTCCCACTTCTTGGATCCTTGGTCTAGTATTATCCACATGCTCTCCTTGATCAGGCAATAATAAACTACAAACATTACTTTTGTTTAACCCAGATGTTCTCTACAGCACTGACAAATTAATTCATTATAATTTTCAAAGAGAAAATGATACTTTTCATATACATTGCAATTCATTCTCCCTTTCAATTGTTTTTTGTTTCTTTTGGGGGAAAAAAGTATCCTTCATTGTTGCATTCCAACAATAATCCTATCAAATCTCTGTGATATCAGTTAAAACAAATTTGCCCTTCAGTGCTAAAAGCTCAAGCTCAACATCTGTATTTCCCAAATTTTATGCATTAGTGTACAGATACTGGTGGCCATATGCTTTATTAGCCATTTTTTTCACTCAACGGTTATGATGTCTTGTGACAGCAACACTCTCATTTTTTGTCATATACTATATGTGGTGTTTGCATCAGTTTTGTTTATTTTTTGTTATTTGTTTCCAATCAGTTTAAAGCCCTTCTAATCAAACTCACTCTGGTTTGGCTAACAACATTACTGTAAGGTCCAGCATAGCTTGCACCAGCAATCCACCATTCAGATAATTCAGATCCTGGTCCAGAAAACAAATCTCCACCTATTTAATTAGTCACCAATTTGCAGTATTTTAATTTTCCTTTCCAATACTCTTCTTTTGAATAAAAGAATGGAATGTTACTTTTGCTATCTCTTTTTATTTTGGATTTTCCTTTCTTTGAATTAATAAATTCTTGTCCTTTCTCTTCAGCTGACAGGTAACCCAACTTTTGACATTTTCTTGAAGGACTGCTATGAGCTTACATTTGTTTTTAGTAACAACTGCAGACTCTTCTATGTGTAACTTTATCTGTGCTTCTTAGAGTAATCTCAGGAGAAAGACTTTTATTTCTTCTTGCTCCTTCTTTACATTACTATTTTAGCCAAGTAGAAACTCTTGATTTCCCTTTAAACTCACCCACTGAGTAAACCAGGCAAATTCGTATTACCTGTCCCTATTCCATTTCTAGGCTCTGCTTACCCAGCAGGAAGCAGTCACTCAATCCTTTGTGTATATTAGCTTACAATCTTCAAAATATGCAATTTTCCTCTCTTGAGCTCTTGAATGCTCAAAAAGCTCTTGTTATATCTCCTTGTTTGCTCATTCACTAATTATGTATCTTGCATTGTTGTGATTTTATATGGTACTATAGAGTGATTGGTTTATTTTCCTTGGGTGCATGACTTTTATTCAGTCAGAATTTCAGTGCAAGGAAAACTCATCTACAATATTTGCTTCAGAGTGACACAGTAGAGATTATTCTATTCAGCACGGAATTCAGAAATTAATAAATAGAAAATAAATGCAGTCTTCACATTTCTGCAGAGCACCAAGTTTGGAAATAGATATGTGAGAAATTAAGCAGGAATATTTCTTTCTTAAATTATTTAAGATAGATCAGTTAGGTCCAATTCACTTTCATGTTGCAATGCAAGATTTATTATGATAAATCTGAAGTTTAATGCTACCAGAGAGTCAGATAAGTCAATGTTAAGTGAAACTCATGACAATGTTAATACTAATTATCACAATTTTATTCAAGGAATCCTTCTCTGAATCATTGACATGAAATATGTGTTGCTGTTAATGTTTGTTATTTAATTACTTTGCTGATCAAACATATTAATGAATCTAATAAATCATGCAACAGCATGAAATATTTAATTGATTGATAGCTATAATAAACCAGAATAATTTTGAAAAGATACTTACATTTGACCATGCTATATTACAAGGACATCTTCAATTAAGTTTGGCATTTGAACTGAAATGGAGACAGGAGTCATTTCAAAAAGACCGCATTAATAGAATAGAATAGAATAGAATAGAATAGAATAGAATAGAATGGCTTCTGGTTTGCCATCGCAGCCAGGGCAGACACATGGAGGTGAGCTTCATCTCCAGCGTCTGGTTTTATCCCGCTGGGGGACCCTGGAAAAGGTCGAAAGTCACCCTGTAGGGGCGACAAGCAAGGAGAGGACCCCCGCTTGATTGCAAAAGGGTGGCAACTCTTCAAACCGATGGGGAAAAGACCGGCCATAATAATATGGCTCATCACTAAGTTGCTGACAGCCGAAGTCAAACTTACTACCAAGCACTTTGAAAGCAATGTAGATGAAACTGGGTGAGATCTTAACTTCTCTTTACCCTAAGTACTTTCTTCCTGTAAAAGCTCTTTGAAGTATCTTCCCCCTGTGAGGAGAGAGGGAAGGGAATTTCTATCCCACCTTCTAAGAATAGCAGCGTCTGACTACCCAGGGGAATCAGAGCATTTAAAAGAACAATTTTAATCAAATTGGATGTATATGTTTCTGAAACTTGAGGACCAAAAATTTTCCTATTTTTACTGGAAACTCTTGTTTTTATCTACAAAAAAGAAATAAACTTGGAAAAAGAATTAGAAAAAATCAGGACTTAAAAAACCTTAAATGGCACCAGTGACATCTTGTGGTGAAGCTTGGTATGGCAATTTGTTATTTCCCAAAAAGAGACTTGGCTCAAAGCTCAGAATGTAGATAAGATTTTCCTGACCTTGGCACCACCTGTAAGATACTCATTTCTAACAGAACAGCTGGGCAGTAAAATAGGCCTACTAGAACTGTGAAGGTAAACCTTTACTGACTCTTGCTTAACAAACAACTTTTACTAGAATGACTATTTACAAATATGTGAAAGAGATGGATGAAGACCAGGGAAAGATTCTTTCCATGTTGAAAGCAATACATGAAACTATTCTTTCAGCTTGTAATAAAATGAAACCTAAAATAAAAGATCAAGACACCAGTTTAGATGCACAAAGCCAAATTTTGACTACAACCAAAGAACTAACAATGCAGAAGATAACAGAAGAATTGGAACAACCAAATATTAAGACAGAGGATGCAATTGACCAACAAGTACAGCTGATGGAAAACTCAGACAAGGAAGTGACAACATTGAAAGTGGAAATGACTTTCTATGTAAATCAGAAGAAATTTGAGAAAGAAGAAGAACAGATTGAATTGAAGACAAATATATTAGAGCAAACACGGGGACTGGAATAACAGGGTGACAATCTAACAAATACAAATGGGCTAGTCCTTCCAGAAAACTGGCAATGAAGTGGTCTCCTTTAATTCAAATAACATATATAAGAATAGAGGGAGATTTATTTGATAATCTAAAAGTGTTGATATAGAAGCCTAGTTGGCAAAAGAAGAAAGCTAGAATAAGGTTGAAAAAATGGGGTTTTTGATTCATTACAGGAGATTTTATATTGTCAATTAGAGGGTTAAAGGGAGATGTTGAGATAAGAGGAATTTTGGTTATTAGATTTAAAATAGTTGGAAATCAGCTGAAAATAAGGATTTGGTTTGTTTAATATTGAAAAATTAGATCTAAAGGGGAAAAGAAAATTAATTACCATGAATATGTTTGACTTATTAATTAACCCAGGCAATATATATAATGGTTTTGATTTATTAAAAGGGATATTGTATTATTAAGTAGATGACTCAATATGGTGGGAAATAGATAATTTTTAGGAAATAGAACAAGATTACGTTTAAACAGATAAAATGTGTATTTTGGATACTATAGTTTGTTATGAAGTGAGATAAGGGAAATCTTGGTTATCCAAAATCTGAAAATTATGGATATCAAAGCTTAAATTGGAATATTGGTGAGAAATTAAAATTTATATAAAAATTAATAACAGGATATGGAGTGTTTATGAAGATTGAATGCAATTAAGATATGTATAAGCTAAAATGTATTGACAAATGTAATAATGATTTTATTGAGTTGATATAATTAGAAATGTACTAGTTTGAATACGAGACAATAAATGTTAAGGGAAAAAGAGAAGAAATATCTGATGTTGTAACCTGAGACTTGCAATAAAGATTTTGTTATTGAACTATTGATTAACCCAGTCACCACATTGCTTTTTAAATACTCAAATGTAAAATTGGAAAATTAATAAAATATTATAAAGAATAGAATAGAATAGAATAGAATAGAATAGAAAGGGACCTTGGAGGTCTTCTAGTCCAGCTCCCTGCTCAAGCAGGAGAACCTATACCAGCTCAGACAGGTGATTATCTCTTCTTAAAAATCTTCAGTGATGGAGCGTCCACAATTTCTGGAGGCAAGCTGTTCCACTGGTTGAATGTCCTCACTGTCAGGAAGTTTCTCCTTAATTCCAGGTTGCTTCTCTCTTTGATCAGTCTCCAACCATTGTTTCTCATCCTTCCCTCTGGTGCTCTGGTGAACAATGTGACCCCTCTTCCTTGTGGCAGCCCCTCAGATACTAGAATACTATTATCATGTCTCCCCTATTTCTTCTTTTCTTTAGACTAGCCAAACCCAAATCCTGCAGCCGTTCTTTGTATATTTTAGTCTCCAGGCCTTTGATCATCTTAGTTGCTTTTCTCTGATATTTTTCCAAACTCTCAACTTCTTTTTGTGATATGGTGACCAAAATTGGCTGCAGTATTCTGGGTGTGGTCTTACTAGGGTTTTATAAAGTGGTATTAATACTTCATGTGATCTGTTTATACATCCCAAGATTGTATTAGCTTTTTTGGTTGCTGCTGCACACTGCTGGCTCATAGTCAAGAGATCGTCCACTAGACTCCAAAGTCCCTCTCACAGTTTTCTTGACAACACCAATCCTTTAGCCAGTGGATTATTTCTAGAATTCTTTTTCCCCCTCCATGGGTGTTGGCCTTTTGTTGGGAGTACTGATGAGAACATTACTTGGGCTCCTAGCTTCTTAACTTTATTGCCTAGTTGTTCGTAATTTCTCACTATTGTACTTAGGTTGTTTGTTGTGTTGTTTGTCTCAATGTGGTGGAGGAAGAAGGGGTAGTAATCTATGGGTCTAATTATTTTGGTTAGGTTTTCAGCCACATCTTTGATTTTTGCTCCAGGGAGACAACATGCCTCCTGTCAACTTTGAATGAACATGGCTGTGGCCATTTTCCTTTCTCATTTTTAGTTGACACACTCAGCATGGAGGGAGGGGGGTTGTAGGTGTTTCGCTAGTCAAAACAAACTTTCTCTTGGGCTTTCTCTGGTGAGAACCAAGGTCACCCTCTGTTCCTGGGATTGCGGGCTGGGCATGCCAGGAAAAGCCCCACAACATGCTGTATGGAGAAATGTAGTTGTTTGCGTAGACTTGGGGGTGGGATTTTCTAACGTTGTATTGGGGAATTGTTATATATCTCTTTAATATTGGTTTTACTTTTGAAGCGCTGATACATTGTAAGAATAAACATGTTCTTTGAGGAATTTGCAAGCCTTGGAGTTCTACTTTATTTGTCTTTGTCTGTTGGAACCATGACATTAAACCAAGACTCATAAAACCCTCATTTCCCAGGAATGCTGGGCCCTGACCACCTACCCATTCACTTCTGGGAAAGCGGTAAAGACCCAGCAAAGATTTGGAATGAAAGAGAAAGTTGAAACCATTGCTAGCGGCAACGGAACTCAGGCTGTCGGAGCGCAGGCTGATACTCCAGCCACCGAGGAAGCATCACTGGCAGGGGCTCAGCTGAAAACCAGGGAAGCTGTACTGCAGCAAGAAACTACAGCCTTAGTGGACCTATTCCAAGCTGAGGCTGCCCCTCAGTGCAGGAGCACTCCTGTAACCACTGGAGAGGAGCTTTTATTGCTACCATCCCAGGGTTCTTCCTCTGCAAATGGAAAGAAAGGAACGAGCTCATTGGGATGGGATGATTCTGGAGAGTGGAGATTTCAGTCAGCAGTCCACAGCCCCTCACTCGAGCAGCTGAAGAATAAGTTCGGCCAGCTGGAGGTAAAAGATACAACCCCTGTTGCCCAGGGGCTGGGGGCTAGGGGGAAGATGCCAAACCTATCCATCTCTTCCTCCCCCTTGCCAGAGTTCCAGCCCAGCTGTTGGAGTCCGTGCTGCTTCACCTATTCCTCCGGCCAGCTGTGATACCAAGCCCTGGGCCCCAGCCAAGCCTGTTGCCACAGCCTCAGGATGCCATTACTGGAGCCCTGCAAGAGAAGTCTGGAGGGTGGTTTGGCCATGTCCCTAGGACCAGCAGGTCACCCAAGCCCAGCAGCTGATGCAAGCAGCCCCACCAAGATTCGACCCACCTCCCATCAAGCCCACTTTCAATGGAGATCCGGAGAGACTGAACTTCCTAAACTAGGTGTGGGCGCACTTAGATCGCTATGCTTATGCCTAGCTGGATGGGGTTATGATGGAGAAT
The DNA here is from genome assembly GCF_016545835.1 of Crotalus tigris. Lineage (NCBI taxonomy): Eukaryota > Metazoa > Chordata > Lepidosauria > Squamata > Viperidae > Crotalus > Crotalus tigris. The sequence continues at coordinate 2,038,903 of NW_024096606.1, forward strand.
GCAGTGGCAGCAAATTTAGAGGGGAAAGCAGCCAACTGGGTGACCAACCTTCACGATGAGGGTGCTCCTGAACTGAATGTCATTAACCTATTCATGGAGCAACTGAGGGATCAGTTTGAGGATGAGTCCCGAGTCCTGATGATATGCAGGTTCTGAGGTTTTGCTTGATAAAAAATACAGGAAACCAGACGATGGAGTCTGGGACCATTGGGCAATGAAACTGTAAGGGACCTTGAGAAGCCCACAAAATCTCCAGCTTCTCATAACACAGTGGCACCGATGGATTGGCTTGATTTCAACCGGACGGTTGTATACTGGGGGGAGGAGTTGTGAAGTGCCTTTTTGATGTAATCTTTTATGTGCCAAATCTCAGACCTTGCTTTGCTCTCTTGCCATACTAACTCTCAATAAAAAGTTCCTTTTAAGACAATGCCTGTTTCAAGAGTTCTGCTTTCTTGGGAGATCTAGTTGAGGCAGGTACTTACATTATACCTGAATGTTTCTTCCCAGTGCTTCATAGAGATGGAATGGAAGAATCTGATATTTGGATACTTATAGTTTATTATTAATTAATCTAGAAAAATTAAAAGTATTTTCTTCTAAATCTTTGGCATTAAGAATATTATATACTTATTTTTCAGCTAATTTACTACTAACCATTATTCTCATTCTATTAGTCTGTTACTACTTTGACACAATCTTAAATAAAATAAATTAAAAATGAAATTGAAGCATGATTAAAATACATTAAAATACTAATCCAACTAAATAGTCAAACTAGTTCAATTGCTGAAGACCCACCTGAATTAAATTGTATAGCTCAGTTTCTTTGAATTTGGCTGTCCCATATTGAAGCTGATAGTAGCATTCTAAGGAACTCATAAAATAATTAGCTTTGTTACTTCATTCCATATTCTGCAGGGAAAAGAAAACAGATTCATTTCACTGTGTGCAGATGAATAAATACTGCTGGATAGTCTAAGCCTAAATTAAAACTAGCCTAAATTACCTTAAAGACTAAAAGATTGACCCCAACCTGTTGGCCTTTCAAAGCCCCTTAATTTTTTTTTCATCAGGCCTAGGTATCCCATGGAAGTATGGCACCCATTAAATGTATTAAGTGTTTAAGTTTAAAAATGCACTCTTTCATGTTTTTATTACAGTTTTTAACTGTTTTTATAGTATTTTTAAAATATTTTTATTAAAGGATTTTATACAGTGATAAATGCAAACATACAAATTTAAAAGAAAAGAATAAAGAAAACTACAGAATGAATAGACAGAAAGGGAAAAGAAAAGAAAATAAAAAAGAAAAGAAAGAAAGAATAGTGATGCAAATAATTTTAACGATCATATATATTTGAAACCAGATTTTTTTTGTTCTAGTTTGATAGTCAACTAGAAAAGATACCTTGAAGATTATTTTTGTACATGGTAACCATAGCAAGCCTCTAAATGCACAAATATGGAAAGACTCTAAATTACCTACAAAGAAGGACTGATTGTTGAAAATGACAGAATTTGCAGAAATGACAAAATTAATTTCCTTGATCAGGGAGAAGACAAGTATGGCTGGAAACATTTTATGAACTTTTTGCTGAAAATAGAAAAAATGTAATGGGAATTATGGATTTGGTAATTATAAATGATAAAATATGGGAAGAATATTTTGAATTATGATATAACTTTAAAGAGGGACAATGATGATAAATGTACCTGTAACTACTGTAAAGAAAATCAAAAACCGTTTTCTTTCTTTCTTTCTTTCTTTCTTTCTTTCTTTCTTTCTTTCTTTCTTTCTTTCTTTCTTTCTTTCTTTCTTTCTTTCTTTCTTTTTATTATGTTTTAATGGTTTTGGATGTTTTTGTTTGGTTTTGTTGCATGCCACCCAGAATACAATGGATATATATATTTAATAAACAGGTCTCTCTCTGTGTGTGTGTGTGTGTGTTATCTGTGTGTGCAAGACTAATAGCTTTGTAGCTTTTTACTAAAAGCTTTGTGACCCAAAATTCTAATACATTGATTAATTTTATCCTGATTTTTTTTATGACAAGCTGTTCCATTTGAATTAAAAAACTGTGAAACAATAGCAATAGAGAGAAAGTGAAGGAATAATGTGCTCCTCCCATTTAAGCTACGCTTAAAGCAGATGGTAGTGTACCAATTTCTTAGGATTATAAAGCAGCAGTTAATCCCTTCTCAAGAAATGGATCAATACTCTTCCCAAAGCAATAGTTTTTTTTCTTTTTAATATTGGCAGATCAAATTAGATCCGAAATGGATTTACCAGCAGGTGGCACCATATAGCAAATATACATTGCTATGAAATTGACAGAGGTTTGAAAGGATTGTATTGTGTCCCCCGGAATTTATTTATTTATTTATTTATGAGGCTTATATACCGCTTTAAGTGCGAGCACTCTCTAAGCGGTGTACACCAGTAAGCAATGTATATATATATTTACATTGCCCCCAACAATCTGGGTCTTCATTTTACCTACCCCGGAAGGATGGAAGGCTGAGTCAACCTTGAGCTGGTGAGATTTGAACCACTGACCTGCTGAACACAGTCAGCTAAAGTGGCCTGCAGTACTGCACTCTAACTGCTGTGTCTATGGTATAGATTGCTATCAATGATTCTCCATATATAGTAGCTGGAAGGCAAGAGCTTGGGAAAAATCAGATCATGTTTTTTTTCTCTTCTGGCAAAGAAAATATTGTAGAGTGCAAAGGACTCCAAGGATCAGTCTAGTTCAGGAATGTCAAACTCAATTTCATTGCGGTTGCCCTCGGGGAGCTGGGTGGGTGTGGCCAGGGTGGGTGCAGCCTATTGGGTGGGTGTGGATAGAGTGGGTGTGGCCTACTGGGTGGGCATGGCCAGCTCTACATCATTCACATCAAGGGTGCCTGTGGGGCCTGGGCAGGAGTGGGACAGATCTGAGGGTCTCTGGAAGAAGGGGGTGTGACCAGGGCAAGTGCCAAGGTGTGGTCCACTGGAGTAGCCTCACTGTTCCTCTCAGGCCATGCGGGGGGGCTGGATGGTGGTGCGGGCTGCTAGGAGCCCTGGACAGCAGAGGTCAAATGCACAGCCTGGCCCTCGAGCACCTGCGGCACCAAGCCCAGCCCCACTTCCCCAAGGGGGCACCCAGCTGCACTTACCTCCTCCTCAAGGCTGCTGCTACTGTGCTTGCTCTCCTTAGCCAGGTTGCTCATGATGGGTACGAGGGCAAAGTCAGAGGGAAGCCCATTCCCTCTCCATGGGGGGAGACCCAGCTTTGTATCCAAAGTTCCTTAGCAATAGAATGGGAGATCCCCAGGATAGGCCAGGAGGAGGGGGCAAGTGGATGGTGAAAGAGCAGCAGGGCAGGACTAAGGCAGGACTTCCCTCAGACCCTCCCTCTCCTTCTTTCCTTCTTTCCTTCCTTCCTTCCTAAGTACAGAGTGGTGGGGTGGGAAAATATTTGAAATGAAGGAGGGAGAAAAACAGGCAAGAAACGCAGTTAGGGAGGTGTCACCCTTCGTGAGGAATGAAGAAATGCACCATTGCCTGGAAGTGGCCAGCAGATGGCCCTCACCTACTTCACATATCTGGCTTGGTGGGCTCTGGGGAAGGGAATGCCATGAACAGTGTGAGAGTCAAAATTACCTGTGCAATGCAACCCAGCCCCCGGCCTGCCTGGTTTTGACAGGCAGTGAGGTGCTCTCCTCACAGCGCCGAGAGACGTAGCCAGGCAGCGCGAATCTGAAAAGAAGTGTGATGCCACCCAGCCCCCAGCCTGCCCAGTCATGGCAGGCAGCAGGGCACTCTCCTCACAGCGCCGAGAGGTTGAGCCAGGAGGTGCGAAGCTCACCAGCTTTGCACCTTCCTGCTTGCTGAAACTGGGCAGGCTGGGGACTAGGCAGCTTTGCACTTCTCATCAGATTTATGCCACCTGGGTCAGTTCTTGGCGCTGCGAGGAAAGTGCTCCGCTGTCTGCTGAAATCCCTCCCCCAGAGCCCATCAAGCTGGATATGCTAAGTAGGTGAGGGCCATTTGCTGGCCACTTCCAGGCATTTCTTCATTTCTCACAAAGAGTGACACCTCCCCAGCATGCACCCAGGGGGCGGGGCCGATGTGCCAAGGGCTGGTTCCTCGATGTTTCCAGATGGCCTTGTGGAGCTAAGACTGAATACATTTCAGCATAGATGGCCACCAGAAAATTGTACATTGGCTCCTGGCCAGCCTGGGCCAGAGCCAAGGCAGCAGGGGCCATTCCCTCACTGTTTCCATGATGGCTTTGTGGGCCACATGAAACCACTTCGCAGGCTGAATCCAGCCCCCGGGCCTTGTCTGAGCTAGAAGATTAAGAAGACAAAGACACCTAAAATCTACATACCCCACCCAAACTCTAAGACAGGATATAATAGGATTAACCCACAGATGCCAAAGGGGCACACTCAGATTCAGGTCAAAAATACAAAGCCTCAGACAGGAACAGGAAACAGGAAACAACCTCAAGAGCCCCAGAGGGTATAAAAACCCACTCCCTACATGTGCTCTCTCTCTCTCTTTTCTTCCAGAGTCATCTTTCTGTCTGGTTCTTTTCTTCAATAAACTGTAACTTTCTTTCTAAAGCAGTCGCCATGTTATTTATTCCCAGCTTGGACTGAACCATGATGAAGACTTTTCCTTCAACAATTTGGCACCCAGGATGGGACTCCAAACTAACCTCTCCAATGGACTGAGACGGATAAGCCCTATCTTGTCGGCAGTAGATTCCTTGTGTCTATGGATGCGTTTCCCAGGCCCTGCCCATGTGGAGCCAGGATAGTAAAGGGAGTTTTCGGTTTGAGCTCAAGCGCTGCTTTGGAAAGAAGGTGAACGTGAGTACCTCTAAATTTTAACTTTAAAGCCCAGGGGAGTGAGAGAAATGTGTGTGTGTGAGTGAGAAGACTCTTTTCCCAATCACAGTTGGATTTTGCTCCCTCTGGCCTTTCCTAACCGCAGAAAGGGTATGTTCAAGTGGCAGACCCTGGAAAGTATGGGGGTTTGGCCAGAGTGCAGGACCTTTTGTTAGGGAAAAGGGAGAGGCTGTGTGCAAATGGAATGAGTGAATGAGAGAATTGGATTTGGGCAACCAGCTGGCAAGGTCCTGTAAGCAAAGCCCATCTGTGGAAGGGGCTCATACTAAGGCACAAAGCATAGGTCCTCCCAGATTCCTCCTGAGTCTGAAAACTGAAGGTGGTGAGGAAGAAGGAGAGGTCAGTACCTGTCTGAGCCGAGGGCAACAGGTCCTCCCTAGACACCTTTGTAGTCTGAAAAGCAAGGGCGGCCGAGTTCCCTAGGTAGGAGGGGCAGTACCTTGTTAGGGAACCAAAGTCCTCCTGGGCATTTTTTGTGTGTGCCCAAAATCTGACAGCAGGGCGGCAGGGATAGTGTCGCTAAGAGTGGCTGGTAAGTGCCGCTAGGGACCCGACTAAGCCGATTGAACCCCACATCAAAGGGGAACATGGGTAGCTGTAGTTTGAGGGTTGGAATCAGGTCACCTATTGGAGATTTGCTCGAAGCATCGGACAGGTTGCCTGTCCTGGATGGCATGAAAAAGAAATGAGCACAGAAAAATTGGGAAAAAATGGGCTTTGCTCAGGGCTTTGCTGGGAAACCAATTTGGCTAAATAAGGGTACTTAAAGGGAAAATAAGAAATAATGATTCCCTCCCCCCCCTCTCTCTCCAACCATGTGGTATGTTTAAGATTTGTGCCTTCCCTAATTTGAGTTAACTGAGACTTATGGTGGGAATGACCAGTGTGTGTAAAACTAAGACTTCTGTTTCCCTTTTCTGTTCTCTTTTCCTTGTCTTTGTGTGTATATGTGTGTCAAAGTCTTTGTGTGTGAGGTAAATGTGACTGTTAATTGTCTCTAATCCAAAGAGAAATTTTTTTTAAAATTCTGCTAGAAATTCTGCTTAAAATAAGCCACCAAAAGAAAAATATCCTCACTCTGTTTGTCTGGCCAACAGAGTGAAGAAAAATGTTTTTTTTTCTCCTTTCTCTCTCTGTACTCTTACGAACAGCCCAAAGTTAGCAGGAGGGAATGTTTTAAGTTCATCTGCTGGAAAAGTTTCACCCTTGCCGTTACTGTATGTGTTGTAAATGGGTTTTATCTGTATATCCTTTTCCTGAAACATGCCCAGCATTTTTCAAGTTGCAACTCTTTAGTCATCTTTAATATGTTACAAATGTTCAGTTCAGGTGAGATCTTTCATTTTGTTGTTCTCTTACCAGAATTCAGCCTTTTTTATCCTCATCTGTGTTGTCCCCATCTTATCTGTTCCTTTAACCACTGCAGTATTAATGCCTTTTCAAACTCTGCCTCCAAGCTACCCCCCCATTCTACTTCTCCTTTTCTTATCCTCTGTTCTCCATACCTTTGTTTGCCTCTCCCAGGAGAGTCCACCCAGAAAGGGGGGAGAAGATCTTGCTCTCATGTCTTTCAGCCCTACACAGATGACCCACCAACCTTTGAAAACAGAGCACACTGACCCAGACACTGCCTCCATCCATTTGAGCCATGGAATTGGGTTTTGAATCCAGCCATCCACTAAAAAGCCACCATGCAACCAGAGTGGAACACTTCTTCCCAAGTCCTACCTTTCCCCCAGATGCCTGTGAAAGCTGCAGAGGAAGGAAGGAGTCCTGGAGCCATTGGTCCCCACGTGAAGCCTCAGAAGAAAATTAGGAAGACTATGGTGGGAGGGTAGAAACTCAATGTAAGGTTTTCTTTCTTGCCCCATTTGTATTGTAATAAGGCAGTTGAATGGATTCATGGAGTGATGGCATTTGGGAATAATTGCCACAGCAAGTACTGAACACCTTGGTCTTATATCTGGTGGGAGGGAAAATTTGTCCATGATGCTTGTATTACCTGTTTTGTAGAAGCAGCTGCACACAAACACATGCACACACACACACACACACACACACACACACACACACACACACCATTCATACTGAGTCTATCTCTTTCGCCTACCTTCAGTAAAGCTCCAGCCTGATTCTTGCCCTTTGTCATTAAAACTTTGTAGGAATAATTTCCATCAAATTCTAAGGGGGAGGGAACCAGGTCCCTTCAGGTGATTTGTAATTCATATGCCCTCACTGAGGAGGTAGCAGAAAAGAAATCTCCAAACCTGAGCCCTGAATATCTTGCACTGGTGGACTCAAATTGGGAGTCCTAGGGCTCACTATGTGCAATTGAAGAAAATTTAATAGCCTGGCTTGCATACTGGCTAACCTCAATTGGACATTACAAACCTGGATACACTGAACTAAGAGCTAAGGCAGGAAACAACCTTTGAAAATGGGCAGCCAGTGGTTATGCACTGAGGCAAACCATGGCTATGAAGAATTTTGGGAGGAATGTGCAAACCTGACTGGAAGCTCAAAGTGACATCCAACATTTGAAAATGATTGGCACAGAATATTGGATACTATAAGTTTCTTTTCCATCTAACAGAACTTTTGCCCTGACTTTTAGACCGTTATGGGTTGAAAGCTCCCCTTTTAGGATCCACTGCAGGGATCTTTTTCTTCTGCCTCCATTAGTGTCTTCCCTTCTTTTTGGGGGGCTTAACAGTTTAAAGTTTGTTTACCAAATCTCCCTGACCAGATCAATTTTAATCTTGTGCCAGTAAGTGTGTCATTCACACACTTATGGCACAAAGGGGGGATTTGTGGGAAGTCAGCCCCCCCGCAGAGAAGGAAATATTAAAAGAGCAGAAAAATATATTTCCTCAAAGGATCTTAAAGAGGCAGAAAAGCATGCCCAGTTTTTTCTTAATATCCCTAAGTCTCCCTCCCCCAAGCAAAAACCAGGAAGGTTGAAGCTAGAAGATTAAGAAGATAAAGACTCCTAAAATCTACATACCCCACCCAAACGCTAAGACAGGATATAATAGGATTAACCCACAGAAGCCAAAGGGGCACACTCAGACTCATGTCAAAAGTACATGATAGGAAATACAAAGCCTCAAACAGGAACAGGAAACAACCTCAAGAGCCCCAGAGGGTATAAAAACCCACTCCCACTTTTCTTCCAGAGCCATCTTTCTGTCTGGCTCTCTTCTTCAAAAACTACAACCTTCTTTCTAAAGCAGTCACCATGTTGTTAATTCCCGGCTTGGACTGAACCATGATGAAGACTTTTCCTTCAACAATATTTTGGTCATTGTATTTAGAGGCAGTGAAAGATTCTAGTTTTATGCCTAAATGAGTGGTGATTCCCAAAGTTTATTGAGAGGGAAAATCTAACTGAAATGGCCTTTGTGACTTTTTAGAATATAATGTGAATCACAGCCCATCCATAACTCTCATTTGGAGTTCTTCTCATAGGATGTGTGGGTGAGTGAGCAAGCAAGCATAGAATTCCTTTCTTTTTTTACTGTTACTTGCATGCTAGCTGGATGTTATTTTCCCTTGTCATTACTTAACTAACATCCTGCCCATGCCATGGGGAAACAGAGAGCATGAAAGCAAAGAGAGCTGACAGAACCACCATAAAAATTACTCAATCTTTGCTAGGATGAATGAGTGATAATTATTACTATTTCTTGTTCACTCACTTATCTTCAGTCATAATGTGGCAAAAATTAAACAATCAAGAGGGGAGGAGTAACAAAGGGAGCAGCATTATCTCTAAGTGATTGCATGAATCTGAAATCCTAAGGTTAGTTACTAACTTAGCCTTACCAAACTCTGAGAGCTGTTGTGAGGAGAAATTGTGTTGTTTACTGTGTTGTGCATGCTTCAAAAATAAATACAAAGTAATGTTTCCGGATCTCATCTAACTGCAGCACGGGTTTGCCATTCATTAAGGCAGCCTGACATTTCTTCCATATGAACCTGAAGAAAAGCTTCCATTTTTTCTTACAGTTGCCTTAGTCTTTGTAAATGGATTTTCCACAGAAGCAGCAGAAGCAGCATCTTTTTTCTATGCTTGTATTAAAGAGCTGAAAATGGCTTCTACTTAATAAACAGCAAGGAGGTGCTATGCTCATCGAAAGTGGGAAACAATTCCTCTGAAAAAATTTTGAGAGATGTACAACTCTATTTATAAGAAAGAGAGAGAACAAGCATAATTCAACTGAAAAAGCAATCTGATTCAATAATGTCATATGTCTCTTGAAGCAGCTGATATTCCACAATTTCTCTTAGATTCTTCTCAACTGATATGTATGCTTCTGCATTTATTCTCTATTTCCAGGGGAATTGAATTTTTTATTCAACCCTAGACATACTTACTCAAAAGTTTGGAAGCTACAGTGTATGGACTGTGAGCTTTCTGACACAATGAAAAGGGTTCAGTGATATTTTTAAAAGACATTTTTTTCCTTTCCTAACTAAGGGATGGTTAGAATGGTTGGACCAACTCCCATAACCCCTAATAGACAATATTAATTCAATAGACATATTACTTGGGGCTTATGGGACTTAAAAGTGCTCTAAGAGGACTGGAAGTGCTCTAAGACAGACTTTCAGAGTGAAAGTGTTCTTTGATGACACAAGATACTCCATACAGTTCAAACTAAAGAATGAATTTTAAAACAGAAGCCTGCTTTTACACATCATCCTGAAAGTAAGTCCCATTGAACACAGTGTTTTAAATCAGAGTAAATATTCAGGCATTAAACATGGTTTTAAAGTAAGAAATACTTCTTGTCTGTATTTTGCCTTCTCAAACAAAATGCAATATGTTGGGAATAATACAGTATTTGACTATGCCTGTCAGGTCCCTTCGGAACACTGCCATAAGGAAAGGGAGGGAGAGCACATATTGATGTGGATTGAGGATGTGGATTCAGGATGTTTCTGTATTACTAGCATTTTTTTCTACTTTTGCTTTGATGTATCTACATGGGAATTAGGGAGAGGAGAATACCCTTGGGGCCATCTATTTTTCACTCCTGCCGACTGGCAAAACCAAGGTGCCTGAGAAACGACCGGTTATCATCTTTTGGCTCAAAATTCTCATAACACCTTCACACCAGTGGGTTGACATTGGGGTAGGGTTGAAGAAACAGGACTCTTAGCTTAACACTTTTGTGTGGGAACTTCAGATTCCACCTTTTTACTCTGCAATCACTATCTCACAGTAAAAGATCCTATTTGTAACAATGCTTGTTTCCTGAGTTGTGCTTTCCTGAGGGGACAGCTGAGGCAGATCCTTACAGTGCCTTTCAAAAACATTGCCCATGAAACTCTGCATTTGGATGAGCAAAACAATCTTCTTATAACTCTTGTAATCCCCACTCATGGGGATTTACACCTGCCAACTAGGCTTACAATTGCTTATGTTTTATGGTCTGCCACTAAAACATAGCAATGCCCCAAAGATTTTCACTAAAATCTTTCTCCCCACCCCTCCAGTTAAGATTTATTCCAGTCTGGGATTGAATTGGATTTCTAAAACATTTCCTCTATTTCCAGAGATAGCTGCCTTACATCCAATTGCAGATGCAATTGGAAGTAGAGCATATAAGTCATCCTGTTCTGATATGTTGAAGATACATAAGCCATCTCTGTGCCAAATGAATAATATAAAGTATTTCCTGATTAGTGAAGATGTTGTTGTTGTTGTTAATTGTGAAGTCGTGTCCGACCCATCGCGACCCCATGGACAACGTTCCTCCAGGTCTTCCTGTCCTCTACCATCTTCTGGAGTCCATTTAAGTTCACACCTACTGCTTCAGTGACTCCATCCAGCCATCTCATTCTCTGTCGTCCCGTTCTTCTATTGCCCTCAATCTTTCCCAGCATTAGGCCTTTCTCCAGTGAGTCCTTCCTTCTCATTAGGTGGCCAAAGTATTTGAGTTTCAACTTCAGGATCTGGCCTTCTAAAGAGCAGTCGGGGTTGATCTCTTCTAGGACTGACCGGTTTGAACGCCTTGCAGTCCAAGCGACTCGCAGGAGTCTTCTCCAGCACCATAGTGCAAAGGCCTCAAAAACCATGGCCTGGACTATATGTACTTTTGTTGGCAGGGTGATGTCTCTACTTTTTAGTATGCTGGCTAGATTTGCCATAGCTTTCCTCCCCAGGAGCAAGTGTCTTTTAATTTCTTGGCTGCAGTCCCCATCTGAGGTAATCTTTGAGCCCAGAAAAATAAAATCTGTCACTACCTCCATTTCTTCCCCATCTATTTGCCAGGAATTGAGAGGGCCGGATGCCATGATTTTGGTTTTCTTAATGTTGAGTTTCAAGCCAACTTTTGCACTCTCCTTCTTCACCCGCATCAAGAGGCTCTTTAGTTCCTCTTCACTTTCTGCCATTAGAGTGGTATCATCTGCATATCTTAGGTTGTTGATATTTCTCCCGGCAATCTTAATTCCAACTTTTGATTCCTCTAGCCCTGCCTTTCTCATGATGTGCTCTGCATATAAGTTAAATAGGCAGGGCGACAGTATACAGCCTTGCCGACTCCTTTTCCAATTTTGAACCAATCAGTGGTTCCGTGTCCAGTTCTCACTGTTGCTTCTTGACCTGCATATAGGTTTCTCAAGAGACAAATGAGATGGTCTGGTACTCCCATCTCTTTAAGAACTTGCCACAATTTGTTGTGATCCACACAATCAAAGGCTTTTGCATAGTCAATGAAGCAGAAGTAGATGTTTTTCTGGAACTCCCTAGCTTTCTCCATGATCCAGCGTATGTTGGCAATTTGATCTCTAGTTCCTCTGCCTCTTCGAAATCCTGCCTGCACTTCTGGTAGTTCTCGATCCACATACTGCTGGAGTCTAGCTTGTAGGATTTTAAGCATAATTTTACTAGCATGTGAAATGAGTGCAATGGTGCGATAGTTTGAACATTCTTTGGCATTGCCTTTCTTTGGAATTGGAATGTAAACTGACCTTTTCCAATCCTATGGCCACTGTTGAGTTTTCCAAATTTGCTGGCAAATTGAGTGTAGCACTTTTACTGCATCGTCTTTTAAGATTTTGAATAGCTCAGCTGGAATACTGTCACCTCCACTAGCTTTGTTGTTGCTCAGATTTTCTAAGGCCCATTTCACTTCACATTCTAGGATGTCTGGTTCGAGGTCAGTGACCATCTCATTGTGGTTATCTGGGATGTTAAGCTCATTCTTGTATAGTTCTTCTGTGTAGTTTTGCCATCTCTTCTTAATCTCTTCTGCCTCTGTTAGGTCTCTGCCATTTTGGTCCTTTATCATGCCCATCTTTGCATGAAACGTTCCCTTCATATCTCCAATTTTCTTGAAGAGATCTCTGGTCCTCCCTATTCTGTTGTTTTCTTCTATTTCTTTGCACTGTTCATTTAAGAAGGCATTCTTATCTCTTCTAGCTACTCTCTGGAATTCTGCATTCAATTGGGTGTATCTTTCTCTTTCTCCTTTGCCTTTCGCTTCCCTTCTTTCCTCAGCTATTTGCAAAGCTTCCTCAGACAGCCATTTTGCTTTCTTGCATTTCTTTTTCTTTGGGATGGTTTTAGTTGCTACCTCTTGTACAATGTTGCGAACTTCCATCCATAGTTCTTCAGGCACTCTGTCTATCAGATCTAATTCCTTAAATCTATTTGTCACCTCTACTGTATATTCATCAGGAATATGATTTAGTTCATACCTGAGTGGCCTAGTGCTTTTCCCTACTTTTTTCAATTTAATCCTAAATTTTGCAACGAGAAGCTCATGATCTGAGCCACAGTCAGTTCCTGGTCTTGTTTTTACTGACTGTATAGAGCTTCTCCATCTTTGGCTGCAGAGCACATAGTCAATTTGATTTCTATGTTGACCATCAGGTGATGTCCATGTGTAGAGCCGTCTCTTGGGTTGTTGGAAAAGAGTGTTTGTTATGACCATCGTATTCTCTTGACAAAATTCTATTAGCCTGTGCCCTGCTTCATTTTGTACTCCAAGGCCAAACTTGCCTGTTATTCTGGTTATCTTTTGGCTTCCTATCTTAGCATTCCAATCCCCCATGATGATAAGGACATCATTTTTTGGTGTTAATTCTATAAGGTGCTGTAGGGCTTCATAGAACCGGTCAATTTCATCCTCTTCAGCACCAGTGGTTGGGGCATAGATTTGGACTATTGTGATATTGAAAGGTTTGCCTTGGATTCGAATTGAGATCATTCTGTCATTTTGGGGATTGTATCCCAGTATTGCTTTTCCTATTCTTTTATTGACTATGAAAGCTACTCCATTTCTTCTGAGGGATTCTTGCCCACAGTAGTATACCTGATGGTCATCTGAGTTAAATTCACCCATTCCTGTCCATTTTAGTTCGCTGATTCCTAAGATGTCGACGTTCAGTCTTGTCATCTCTTTTTTGACTACGTCTAGCTTGCCTTGATTCAAGGATCTTACATTCCAGGTTCCTATAGAGAAAAAATCTTTACAGCATCGGACTTTCCTTTCACCACCAGATATATCCACAGCTGAGTGTCCTTTCGGCTTTGGCCCAGTCGCTTCATTCTTTCTGGCGATACTAGTACTAGCCTTCTGCTCTTCCCCAGTAGCATATTGGACACCTTCCGACCTGAGGGGCTCATCTTCCAGTGTCATATCTTTTTGCCTTTTAGTACTGTCCATGGGGACAGTACTAAAAGGCAAAAAGTGAAGATAGTTTTCTTCAATAGTACAGAAAGGCCAATCCATAAGCATATTCAGCATTTCACAGCTTTAAGGTCTGCAATTCAGTGCCACAAGCATCTTTCTTTAAAATTCAACAGAGATTCTATTCTCCACTTTTTCATAAAGCTTTTTGAAGAAATGTAGTTAGGGAAACAGGTTAGCTCCTCAATGCACTGAAACTGTTTTAAAAATGAAACTGAAAATATCAGTGTTACTGCTTGCTTAAAAGTTCTGTTGGGGAGAAAACTTCCTAGTTTAACAAGCCAACTGATTTTACAGAAAGCTACAGCAGGTACCCCTTAAGGCAGTGGTTCTCAACCTTTTTAATGCCGCGACCCCAACCGATCGTAAGTTGAGGACTACCCAACTGGTCGTAAGTGGAGGACTTTCCCTGCCCGGGAGTGCTGCACATGCGTGGTGCCGCCCCCTGCGCCGGCCGAGGCATAGCTGGCAAGCGGCAGAGATGGCACAGGCTGACCACCGGCTGGGCCACCAGCTGGCCCAGCTCAAGGGAGGTAAGGCACCCGCCGGGCCCCACACACACCAGCAACCCTCCCTGCACCTGCCGGCCTCCCACCTCTCACCCCTGGCCCTCTTTTACTTACATTTTTAGTAGTTGCTCAGCAGGGAGGGGTAGAAACTTCCAGACAGCTCACCTTCGCTGCAGACGACTTGCAGCACCGTTTGCAGAATAGGACTTTTGGTGGGCTCAGCAGGGAAGAGACAACCTGGACAATTCCTATTGGCTTTTGAAAGCCAATAGAATTAGACTCTATTCAATAGATTCTATTCTATTTTTTCTTGTATTTCCTTGTATTTTTGTTTTTTTATACATATATTATTGTTAACTAGTTTACAATTTCTTTAATTAATGTATTTAGATGTGTTTATGGTTTATATTTGTTTTAAGACTTTTTGAAAAAATATTAATTAAGCCTGTATTCAGCTCTGGGAAGGTCGGGGGAGGGCATGGGAGGGTTGGGGGGTTTGGGGAAGGGAACCGTATTGTTTTGTAAAATTTAAAAATTTTCAATAAAAAAAAAGAGATTCTATTCTATTGGCTTTCAAAAGCCAATAGAATAAAAGGGAGTAGCACAGCTAAGGAAAAGGGGAAAAAAATGGCAGACTGCATTGTTTGGCGACCCCCATGAAGTGGTCGTTCGACCCCAAATGGGGTCCCGACCCACAGGTTGAGAACCACTGCCTTAAGGGAAAGGGAATATAATATTGCAAAATTATTGTTATTTGTGATTTTAGTCCCTCCTTTGGAGAGATGGAAAGTCTAGAAACATGAAATATAAATATATGTAAATAAATAAAATGTTGTATTCCTTTGACTGTTCACTATCTCTGGGTTCTAACTTATATAATAATAGTTTTGATAAATAGTAATAAATAAATAAATAAAATAAAAAGTCCAAAACTCAGTATTTGGTAGCTTACATGAAAGTCCAGTCTTCTTGGCATGTTATGAAAGTAATTTCCAATGCCCTTTTCCACACTTTTTTTAAAAAAAGGTTCCAGTCTCGTCTATAATCCTGAAATCCCAAATATCCCAAACTGATTAATTCCACCAAGGAGAGATATGCTTAGAAAATTTGTGGTTTCAGATACTCAGCCTATGAACCCTCATACATGAAAATGACAGTAAAGTAGGATTACTTTTTTAAAAAAAAAAAAACTTTAAAAAGCATCATATTTACAAAAATTATATTTAAACAAAAATTCTTTAAAACCAGTTGAAACTTTCAGCAGCAATGGCTGCTAGATTAGATAGACAGACAGACAGAGAGATAGGTGATAGATAGGTAGTTTTTATTAAAAAAATTTTAAAAGGAAGATTAAAATCTAATATAAACTAATATAAAGTCAGAAAGAGAAAATAAAATCAAAGAGAAAGCTAAAACTGCAAGAAAAGTAAAACAAAGTAAAAGTAAAAACTGTGAAGAAAAAATACAAAGAAGTACAGTAGCTTTCAATCTTCTTCACAGCAATTATAAGTACATATTTACCTCTTACTCTATTCAGTTACAAGAGGCAACTCTCTTATTTCTATATCCTGTCTAATCATAAAAGCCATGAACCATAAGTTCATTTTTTTCTGTTTTATGCAAAACATGGGTTTTTTCAGTCAGCAATTAATGTAGATCTTGTCTTTTCTCTGAGCAAATAAGTCAATTTAGCCATCTCAGAAAATTCCATCATCTTCACTAACCATTCCTCCATTGTGGATAGTGTTGAATCTTTCTATCTTCGAGCATACAATAATCTTACTGCAGTTCTCATGTACAAAAACAAAATACCATGACTTTTTTTCAACTGTTTGTCCATCAGTCCCAAATCTCTGCTCTCAACTGTATTTTAATCTTTAAAATCCTCTGAATCAGTGTATGTAATTAAAATCCAGAATTTTCAAACTTTTTACATGATAAAATGTTCATTCTTGTTTACCCTTTCAACTTAAATTTTGAAGCGAGTTTATACATTCTAGATAATTTCTCTGGTGACATAAACAATGACTGTTCACTTTTAAGGTAGTATTCATTCAGAAGATTAAAGTTTTGGAATCTCTTGTGAAGAACTCAGGCAGTTAAGTATTGCCAACATTTTTATTGGAGTTTAATGATTCTGATTTCAGCAGTAAATTCTGCAGTGTTTATTTTTTTTTTTAATTTATACACTACCCATCTCAGTGTGAAGTGACTCTTTAGATTACAACAAGCTAAAAACTACAATATAAAACATTAAAACAATAAATATTACATTTAAAATTACAAAGATAGCTGAGGAAGGAGCAACATAGATCAGGGTAGAGGTAGAATCTTCTCTTAATCCACTAGCCACTTTGAGTAAGAAGCATCCCATTGGGACGTTATCATTATTGAGACTCAGCATTCTTTGGCTATCTTGAATGGCAAATTCTGGAAAGTGAAGCTCTAACAAGGAGTTTGTTAGTTGGGATAGGCTGGACTATGTCATTTGGCTACATCTCTGTTGTGGCTTGGTTTTGCTCATATTATCTATTGGTCAATGAGATTAATTGGGAAAATTATGATTTAGTACAGAAGGAATATTTCAAAAAGGGAAATTACAGCTTCTTGCTATTTAAGTGCACATTCCTTCCTGATATTTCCAGCCTTGAAGTTTATTCTTATTTTTGTTCTTACAGTATATTATCTATTATCAAAGGCCTGGAGACTAAAACATATGAAGAATGGCTGCAGGACTTGGGTTTGGCTAGTCTAAAGAAAAGAAGCAATAGGGGAGACATGATAGTAGTATTCCAGTATCTGAGGGCCTGCCACAAAGAAGAGGGGGGTCAAATTATTCTCCAAAGCACCAGAGGGAAGGACAAGAAACAATGGTTGGGAATTGATCAAAGAGAGAAGCAACCTGGAATTAAGAATAAACTTCCTAACAGTGAGGACAATTAACTAGTGGAACAGCTTGCCTTTAGAAATCATGGGTGATCCATTACTGGAGATTTTTAAGAAGAGGCTAGACAGTCACTTCTCTGAGATGGTATAGGTTCACCTGCTTGAGCAGGGGGCTGGACTAGAAGACCTCCAAGGTCCCTTCCAGCTCTATTCTATTCTATTCTATTAAAGAGATAGAAATATCTAATTTCTTTCCATTAATCCTGAAAGCACACACTCTCTGCCTTTCTCTTACATTACTCCTGTTTTCTAAGATAAACATAGTATAAGACAGTGGTGGCGAACCTATGGCATGGGTGCCAGAGGTGGCACTCAGAGCCCTCTCTGTGGGCACGTGCACCATCATCCCAGTCCTAGGCCTTCAGCTGGGTTTTATAAAACTTTTTCACTTTAGGCCTCCGCTGCCATGGGCAAAAAAAAAAAAGGTTCAATCAGTCAATTTCAACTTCTCGCGGGAAAAAAGAAGATCTTGCAAAGTTGGAATTGATTGATTGAACTTTTTAGTCCCATCCAGTCTGTTGTTACCACTGCAGCCACGCCCACCCAATTGGCCATGCCCACCCAATTGGCCACACCCAGACAATGGGCCACACCCACCCGGCACTTGACGATGCATAAGTGGAGTTTGGGTTGCAGTTTGGGCACTTAGTCTCTAAAAGGTTCGCCATCACTGGTATAAGACTTCCCATAGATATAGAAGATGATGGTAGAATATAGGTACTCCTCAACTTACAACCATTCTTTTACTGACTGTTCAAAGTCAGTAAATTGACTGTGTGACTTACAACTGGTCCTTGCACTTATAACCAATGCAGCATCTCCACAATCACGTGATCAGCATTTGGATGCTTGGCAACCTACATGCATTTATAACAGTTGCAGTGTCCGGGGGTCATGCAATAATCATTTGCAACTTTCCAAGTAAAGTCAGTGGGGGAAGCTAAATTCTGTTAATGACATTATTCATTTAAGAATTGCAATGATTTGCTTAACAACCATGGCAAAAAAGGTCATAAAATTGGATGTGACTCACTTCCTTACAACCACCTTGCTTAACAACAAAAATTCTGGTCTCAATTCTGATCATAAATTGACAACTACCTGTAGGTGCTATTCTTAACTTATGTTTTTCAACAGAGACATGCTGTTTTAGAAGCCTACTTGGAATACGCTCCCTCCCTCCCTCCCTCCCTCCCTCCCTCCCTCCCTCTCTCTCTCACACACACAAAGACCCCAAGTTAAATCTCTATCACTGTGATATTATTCCCTGTGCAATTTCTATTATTAATCCTTATCCACCAATGTATTATCTCAGCATCAATGCATCCTATCGTGCACATGTACTTGCTATTCTATGACAAGAATAGAGGATTTCTAAAACAAGGGATGGAACAGCAGGACTACGACCCTATTTCTCAAAGAGAGAATGTCTCTGAACTCCAGTCACGTTCTGATGAACCAGAAGCATGCGCACAAGCTGAGCCTGGAGCTATCCAAGTGCTGAAATTTATAGTTAATGTGTAAGATCACAGCCCTCCATTCCGGCACAGGGAGTGTAGCATTTTTCCTTTTCTTTCTTTTTTGAGCACAACATTAACCATGCACCTTTGATATTTACAACTTGCTGATAAAGAAATGGGTGAAAAGCAAATAGCCTCTCTCCCATTTTGAAAACGCTTAAGACAAATACTGATTTGTAAGCCCAAGGGAACTGTAGACAGCTCCGGAAGACAGACCAACGTGGCAGCATTATTCTCATCTCCATAATGTTAAGGTAGAGAAAGATTTGGTTTTCCTTTGGGAGGGTGAGAAGACATTCAGCATTTCCAAAAGAAGCTTTTTGGAGAACTAGCAGTTCCAGATGATTGTACCTTTTGTGTTGGCTTGGGAATGCTCTTTGGTTTAACCTAACCATGATTTTAAGGACTGATACTTTGGATGTTTTTTTATCTCCAATGTATGCAAACACAGATTTTTTTTCTTTCTGATTATAAAAAAAATTAAATTATTACTGGATTTGGAAATTTAATGAAGACAAGTACTTTCTGACAACCTCTTTTTACTGATGCTGGAATAATTTCTGAAATATATTTTTTTTTCCACATTCAATACAGAGAACAGGAGGAATGAACCGACAGCTAGTGAGCATTTTGACAGCCTTGTTTGCAGTTTTCCTAGAAACGTATCATTTCAGGTAGGTAAAATCTTTCCTTGTTTGTAAGCTTCTATGAAAGATGCAAGGATTTAGAGCTGCTTCAGGCTCACTATTCTTTTTGCTGAATCCGTACTCTGAGTATTTAGGCTAGATATAATTTTGTCATTGGAAATAGCTGTTGCTTGGTAACACACTTTAAAATTCCACACAACTTTAGTCTATGGAGAAGTTACTGAGGTACTCTTCCCTTTAGGGTACAATGTTTATGGGTAGCTAAAATATTTCCTCAGGTCAATGAAATTTCATTTATGTAATAATTTATAGCTATCAAACAGAATAATTTATTCTGGTGAGTGAAATGAAATTAATTTGTGGCTGTGGACATGCACTCAATTGTTATTTAATACATGTTAATAGTCCTGCTATATTAAAACCAAAAAGATAAACTGGGGTGGGGAGAAAAAGAGTGTCCATGCTCCTCATGTGTACTTACCCTTGCTGCAGCAGTTCTAGTCTATGTTAATAAAATCATGGAGAACTGAAACTTTGCTGGATTAACTAAAATAATTTGTTAATATAACTTCATGTATAAGATAGCTGAGAAACAGATTTTTACTAATGAAAAAAAATCTAAGAAGAAGCTACTGTCTCAATAGATATTAATCAAGAAGCATTTTTTTTATCAGTTCAGCATGCATATCTGATTCTATATACTATAGAAAGAAGGAGTGAATGTTTAAATGGGAAAATCAGTGTTTGGCCTTATTTATTCTGTTTTATTAAATGAATAATTCTGGGGGATAGGTGAATTGATAAATATGTATATAAAGAACATTAGAATTTAAAAGTATGAATATTAATATATCAATACAGTATGCCAATTTAAAACAGTGAGTTTTGAATATTACTCCATATGATTGTCATATACAGAATGTATTATTATACATTATTGTATATCCATTTATAGAGCTGACTAAATAAACAAAAAGGAAAAAAATCTTTGCTTAGGAAAGAAAAAGGTTTTTCTTTTTCTCAGAAGAAATGAACAACCAACTCATTTAATTAGTGCCTATTGTTTGATTGTTTGTTATTTTTATATGGTTTGAACACTAACATTGTAAAAGTGTTTGCTGAGTGTGTGATATGTTTGGCCAGACTTTCAGAGATAATGTAGATCCATAATCAAAAAGGAAATATATGACTCTGCTCTGCAAATATAAACATTCTTTGAAAATAATTAAATGAAAATTTTATGAATTAAATATATTAGTGTGATCTTTTTTTGAATTTGATTCCAAAAAGTTTGATGTTCTTCATTGTTCTGTAAAGTTATATTAACATTACACTTTTCCAGTGAAAGTGATGTAACTACAATATTACTCATGATAACTAATATTTTATCTAGGACAACTTTCTGTAAAGAACATGATTCCAGATCTGCAAAATCCCCTTCACAGACACTGTCTCCTTCAGATTTCTTGGATAAATTAATGGGGCGGACATCAGGTTATGACGCACGAATAAGGCCAAATTTTAAAGGTAAATCCTTTTTAGTACATACAAAATTGTTTGTAAAGCACACGTTGTGATAAATGAATATGAAGATTTTCAGGTACATTATTCTAGAACAGTTGTCACCTATCTGGAGCCCTTCAGTTAGTTTGGATTTTCTGGGAGCTCCGTCAGTACTGACTGTTAGTCATAAAAGCTGGAGCTGAAGGGATTTGTAGTCTAAAGCAATTTAATTTGCTTCTGATGGGAACTGTATTTAAAATATATGGAGAGATTCAGATGGGGAAATCTTATGTAGGATAAGATATGCAGGAGTATTGCTTTCACAATAATTAGAAGTCTATATTTCATACAAGTAGAAACACCAGAACTAAAATAGCATAGAGATTATGTAATTTTGTATCTCTTCAAATGTTAAATTTTAAAAAATAGTTGATATATACAGTTTTATATCTTCAAACACCTGAGGCAGAGAGAAATTTGGTATCTGAACCATTTAGTTCTGTAAAGTTTATTCTATACATTTGATCATGAATATATAAATTTGGGTGTAAAAATGCTCTTATGAAGATATTTCTGTGATTCATTACATGATATTTTAGTTCTCCAATGATAATCCATCTACGAATCAGCTCTAAAAAGTTCAGTATTCAAACAATAAGCATGACATCAGAACTGACTACTTTTGAGTTTAGCGTCACAGAGTTTTGCTGGTGTGAACAGGTGGATCATAGCACAAATCTAAAATTGCATAGCTAAGCATCTCCCACTAATCATGACAATATGGTACAGGATTAGTACTTAGAATGTATTTAAGTTGAATATATATTAATACTAATGGAGACTTTGTAAAATTAAATTAGGTTTGCTTATTATCAGAAGCAATTAATTTTGAAATGGAAGTAGATACAAATATATTTGGATTCCTTTTGTTAATCATAACACAATATTTAAAATACATATTCTAGGTACTTATTATAGGTTATGCTGTAGATTTTAGTTTTTTTAATGTATTCCAAAGTAGGTAAATGGTGATTAAATGTGTAGGATATTCAGTTCTAATGGAAAGGAAGAAGATTTGGAAGATGGAACCTCTCAATTTAAAATACAGTTATTTGCTTGTATATTTATAATGTTGATTTACTCTATATTTACGATATCATTATTGGTTTTCCATTTCTTGTCTAGATTTTAAGTTCCCTTCAGAATTTAGAATATCTTTATATATCCATATTTTATTGAGACTGACTAGATTTGGATGTACCAATGCTTCCATTTTGAGAGCCATCCTGGAGTTTTCAAATAGATCTTACATTTTATTTTTTCCCATGTTAATAATAGTGCATTTCTAATATAGTGGTTTTGGAAGTATTTATGTATTTTATTTTTTCCATACCAAGCATGCCAACCAAGTTGTAGGTCATGTCCCTCCAAGTACAACAATCTTTTATTTCTAAGAGTTATCCATTCTTTTATCCATGTTAGCACTGATGCTTGATAATATAAAACCATTCTGGCAAGCCAAAGCCTCCATTTCCCTTAGCTTCTTATAACATTTTCAATTTAATTCTAGCTTTCTTTTCTTGCCAGATAAATTTTTGAATTTAAATCTTCAAAGAATTTTTTTCTCCAGTTTTATAGGTATCGTTTGGAACAAAAATTTTATTTTTGATAATATATTTATTTTCACCGTAGCAATTCTTCCTAATATTGACAGTTGCAGATTTTTTCATTTTTCCAAATCAAGCTTTATTTGATTTAACAATTTAATATAGTTATCTTCTTTTATTGTTGAACATCTTGCTGTCAGATACATTCCCAAGTGTTTGATCTTCTTGACTATTAGCAATTCTATTTTTTCTGATAGTTGCTTTTTTTGTTTATCTGTAAACTATTTAACTATCACTTTGGTTTTTCCTCTATTTATCTTTAGTCCTGCTATCTCTCCAAATTGTTCTATCTTTTCCAACAGTTTAGGAATCGTCTCTAAAGGTTCCTCTAGAACAGGGGTGTCAAACTCAATTTCATTGAGGGCCACATCAGCATTGCGGCTGCCCTCAGGTGGGTGTGGCCAGGGTAGTTGCGGCCTACTGAGTGGGTGTGGATGGAATGAATGTCGCCTGCTGGATGGGCATGGCCAGCTCTACAGTGTTCGTGTCAATGCTGCCTGTGGGGGCCTGGACAGGAGTGGGACAGATCTGAGGGTCTCTGGCAGAAGGGGATGGGACCAGGACCACTTCCAGGTGATGATGCATTTCTTCATTCCTCACAAAGGGTGACACCTCCCCAGCATGCAGCCAGGTGACGGGGCTGACACAGCAGGAGCTGGTTCCTTGCTGTTTCCAGACGGCCTTGTAAAGCTAAGACTGAATGCGTTTCAGCATAGATGGCCACCACAAAATTGTACATTGGCTCCCTCCTGGCCGGCCTGGGCCAGGGCCAAGGCAGTGGGGGCCGTTCCCTCACTGTTTCCAGGATGGCTTTGCGGGCCACATGAAACCACTTCATGGGCTGCATCCAGCCCCCGGGCCTTGTGTTTGACATGTCTGCTCTAGAATAAATACCAAATCATCTGCAAATGCTTGCAATTTTAGGTTTCACCTTTTATTTTCAATCCTTTAATTTCTGAATCTTGCCTAATTCTTGTGATTCTTGTTCTTTGTATTTTTATACTTACATCTGCAGCTGCAGAGCATAAATTATATAATGTAATAGACAAGAGGTGATATTTTCATTATCAACCTTGTAAAAAAATCCCATATATATTAAACTGATATTTTATAAATCAGGAGCTGTACACTGAAAATGTTATACTTTTGAAAATTGGTCTGTCTTCCATTTGTTCAACAGTAATTCATTATAATAATCTCCCCAGAGAATAAAGTAAATGTTTCAAAATATGGAAAGAAATATAATTGATTATATTGAATACTCTGCAATCAAATTGTTTCTATGGTTAAAATGGCTAGTAACATTTCAGGTACACTGTACTGTCCCCCTTGATAGCAAATGTTAAATTGTTGCTCTGAACAAGCTACTTCAATCATAATCCCATACCTCTCACATATGGTCTTCTAGAAAAAACATGTGTCACCCTCTTCGCAAACTTCTAATAAAAGTAGTAAAAGCAGGTTACTTACTACTGGTATATAGAAACCACTCAAGAGTTATAAGAAAGGCAAGAAACTAGAATGCCTCTTCTAAGAAACACCTCTAGTAATTGTGCCAAATCTCTTAGAGCAGTTTACAACCTGTAAAGCAAGATTCTCACAAATTCAGTATAGACATATTCATTACAATAATCAGTAGGGATTGTTTACAGAAGATTGGAAACAAAATATGTATACCTTCAATTATCAGTGAGTATATAACATGGGCCTTCTTGGTGCATTTGATCTTTCCAACTGAGTTTTGGTTTAATAGGTAGGATACCAAATATTTATTTGATATTTTAAATATTCCATTTATTTTTAATCTGCAATGTTTTCACAATACCCACTTTAATTTCCAAGTCAGAGAATTCCATCACATAGTCTGGATTATATATCACAGTAAGCCAAGAGTTGGTCTTCTTCTTTATTGCTTACTTGCTATGTGAACTCAGGTATTGTACTTTGTATTTTATAGCTTATGATTTATGTGAACTAAGCCAATCATGATTTAATGTGATGTGTGGAACACAATAATATGAACACTCAATGTAAGTTACTTGACTTTCTAATTTAAATCCTTTATTATTTTTTATGAGGCCTATTAAGTATTCTGAAAAATGGAGTCATTTATCAAACTCTTGGCTAGTGCAGTTCAGCTCTCCTAATGGGGATTTTTCCTCTTCCCTAGAACTACCTATACACCTTCAAAATCTGCTTTGGAAAAATGAGGAAAAGTTTACGGATATGAAGATTGCTTTAGGAGGGAGATCACCCCCTCCCATACTATTTTTATTGATGGAAGCATATGACTAAATTTCATACTATATTTTAATTATATTGAATTCTTTAGACAAGACTGTTCAAACTGTTGAACAGAATTTGCACACAACTCTTTATTCTATGAAGTTTAAAAGTTCCCTTTTAAACTCCAAAGCATCATCCCACATTACTCAAATTGACATAGGAAAAAAAAAAGCTTTCTTTCTTGAAGCTTTCAAAAACTGCCTAACATAACAGCTGGAAAGCAAGTAATTGTAAAAAAAAAATCTAATTTTGGGATTGTGGGACTATAGCTGTGATTCAAATATATCTCATTTGTTGAACTCATGTAGATTTTCAAACTGCCATATGCAAAGATATTTCAATAGAATATATACAAGGGTACTTTAGGAGTGATAATGCTTACTTAGTTGTTCACATTTCACAATAAACTGCTTATTTGAATTTATAAAACCCTGAACATTTTAAACAAGAACAGTAGCTTTAAAGCAAAGGGACTAAAATTAATCATGTATAATTAGCTTTTATTTTTAGGCAAATAATACTTAAGAACAAAAAACTCTTTTTCTTAATATCAATATACTAGTGTCTCTTTCCTATCACTAATTATTTAAAAAGACCAACAAGCTAAATAGGTACTGTTGAATCAGATTGACTCTTTTTAACTGCAAACCCAAACACCCTCCATTATGACCAGACCCAGGCAACAATCCACAAATCTACAAAAAATATTTCAGTGATAAAGCTGATATTATCTATCAGTGCCAGCCCTTCAATGTCTCTTTGTCTTGCCAAGCATAGTTGCTTTTTCTAGACTTAAAACCATTTACAACAGATGGCCAAAATATGTAAATTTGTGTTTGTCAATTATTGTTTCAGGGAAAGAGCTTTTATTACACTGAGGATCAATTGATTAGTTCTTGCAAATCATGATAATCTTAAAGTATCATCTCCATATTCATAACTTAAAGCAATCTACAGTATCTTCCAGAACCTACTTCAAGGGAGAGAGGGGAAAATAATGAAGCAAATGTGCTATTGCAATGCAAGCTTTGCCCCTTACATATTTGCATCATAATGCTTCCGCCATGCACAATAGAGACAAGGCTTTCATTACAACAGTGTGTCACTTGTATCATCATTTTGACAAAAATCATCAGATCCTGTAAGCCAGGGGTCCCCAACCCCTGGTCTATGGACCAGCACTGGTCCATGGCATGCCAGAAACTGGGCTACACAGAGAAGCAAAGGTGCATCCACAGGATGCAGCAGCACATGGAACCATGCCCCCTCCGGTCCATGGAAAAACCTCTCTCCATGGAACTGGTCCCTGGTGCCCCAAAGGCTGGGGCCACTGCTATAGGCACCTCTGCTATCATCTTCTTCTTTCTCAGTTTCTCACTTTCACAGACAATATATTGCCACTGGTAAACCCATTGGTTTTAGTATTTTGATCTTTGCTGGAAATAACCTGAAATGTTTATGAACTTGTTTAAGTTTGTCATTGCCTGAATTTTAATATACTTTTTATTCCTCAAATACTCAGACTGTCATGTTCTATTCCTGGGATCAAAGGAAGAAAGGGAGTATTTATCATATTTTCTACTGTATTGAGAGTGAATTCATTAAGCATGCTGACTGACTGCATCTTTCTTTTAGTATGTAACTTTAATCAGATTTTCAGATTTCATTTTTATTTTCCTAAAGTTCTCTTTTATATCTTCTTTACTTCCAGTTAACAAAACAATGTCATTTATATATTTCAAATTGTCAGTCCATCAGTCCACAGCTGCTGCAGATTCCAGCTGCCACTTTAATATTAGAATTGTTTTATATATAGATACAGATATTGTGCATCTATATCTCACTCCTTGCTTGTATCACTATTTCTTCAACTGCAGTTCTTACAGAAATTGCTTGCTCATTGTATTTCCTCAAAATAATAATCAGTAGTTCAGATATCCTCCATCATTAAACTCCACATTCTAGTGTAATCTACAAAATTGAAGTCATTGTTATACTTCATAAAACAAAGGTAAAGTTCTTTATTAAATTCTCTTCCTTTTCCCCTTATTTGTCTGTTTCTATCTGACTTCTTCTCCTGTTGCCTTTTCTGAAAACTTCGCTGTTTCTCTTTCTGTGTATGGCTCTATTCCTCTTGGTAATATATAAGCAAAACATTTTGCATGTACTGTATATATAGTGCAATAATTCACTAATATGGAAATGTTCTAACATATTCTTTGATCAATATAAGTATATAAGCAAACCGTGTCCAGTTTTGTACATTTTTCCATATTTGTTCACAACAATTTGCACAAAGCATCTTTAGACAGTTCTAGAATAGAATAGAATATCTTTATTGTCACTGTGTATCTCACAACAAAATTAAGTGCTGTCCACAGTGCACACTACACACAAGTAAAAACCACAAGTAAAAACATACTCAAGAAAGCAGAACTCTTGAAACAGGAATTGTCTCAAAAGGAACTTTTATTAGGAGCTAGTGATAGCAGGGAAAACAAGGCGAGATGTGGAGAAAAACCCGTGCAAGCAGTATAATAAAAGCAACATTATTACTCCTCCCCCCAGGGTCCATTTGAATTCCAGCCAATCCACAGATGGCATAGTGTTTTGGTAACTGGTTCCTTTGGCATGATCTTCAAGGTCTCTCTCACTTTCGTTTCCTTCTGGCTAACTGTCTCCTAGATAAGGGAGATGCATTCTTTCTCCCGGGGGAAGGGCACATTGGCAAGACAGTGCAAATCATCCCCAAGACATCCCCACTCCCAAATAATGGTTACAAAAGCAGGTATGTTTTTGGGGACCTGATACATACATTATATACATACATCCTTCACATTCTATTCACCATTGCGCTGCCCCTTCATTGCACTTCAATGTTGCACTATACAGTGGTATTTAATATGGTTACAGCTCTGGGATAAAAACTATTTTTCAGCCTATTTGTCTTTGTTTTTATTACCCTGTACCATCTGCCAGATGGTAATAGTTCAAAAAAAAATGTCTGGGATGAGATGAATCTTTGAGAATGTTTTGAGCTTTCCTAAGACGGGGAACTGTAGAGTTTGTCCAAGGGGAGGAGGATAGGGCAGCCAATAATCCTGTGGGTGATGGTAATGACCCTCTGGAGCGCTTTCCTATCTGCTAACATGCAGTTAGCAAACCACACACAAATGCAATAGGTTAGAATGCTCTCTATGAAGCAATGGTAGAAGACCACCAGCAGTTTTTCATTCAGTTGTTGTTTCCTGAGAAGTCTCAAGAAACATAATCTTGCTGGGCCTTTTTAACCAATGCTACAATATGAGCACTCCAAGTCCAGGTCTCCTTTATGGTAACACCCAGAAACCTAAAGCTGGCCACCCACTCCACATGATCTGCGCTGATGATCAGGGGCAGAATGTCTGATCTATTCCTCCTATGGTCTACTATAAGCTCCTTGGTCTTAGTGGTGTTGAGAACCAAATTATTGTCTCTGCACCACAAGAGCAACTGCTCCACCTCATCCAGGTAGGCAGACTCATCCCCTTTGGAGATAAGCCCCACCATTGTTGTATCATCTGCAAATTTAATAATAATATGGCTGGGATGAGCGGGGGGGGGGCAGTCATAAGTGTAGAGGCATAAAGTAAGGAACTCAACACAAAGCCCTGTGGGCAGCGAGTATTAAGGGCTGAAGAGACATAGTTGCCTAATCTAACCCTCTGAGAGCAGCCAGACAGGAAGTTCTATAGGTATTTCATATGCACCTGGTAGTCTTTTATTTATTCTGATTTATCACCTCTCATACCTAACTTTCTGGTGAAGTCTGCTCCCAATTAGATTTCTCTTTTATTCATGTTTTGGTATAATTCAATTTGTAAATAATTTCATTGTAATCTTTCCATTCTCTTGTAATCTCATTTGCCGCTATTAGTCTTCTTCCATGATTACTCAAGTAGTCTCCAACTTATTTTATTTATTAAATTTTTATGCTGCCCATCTCACTAATACAGTGACTCTGGATGGCTTACAATATTTTTTAGCTAGTTTTTTTTTCTAAAATCCTCTCTCATTTTTTATTTCTTGTTTTTTCTTGTCCTTTCTTGCTTGACATTCAGAAGCTACATTTAATAATTACACATGCTTTATTACCCATTCTCCATCTTTTCCTAGCTATCATAATAGCCTATTCTGAAAGCCATGGATATGGGAATATTCTGCTTTGAATTTTACATCTCTCCCCATAAATCCTCATGTTCTGTTTATCATAAGTTGAGTATAATGAATTAGCTACTTAAGTTTAATATATTAAACATATTTTGATTGTATGTCCTCTGGGTGAAATCTTACTATACACCTGTCTCTAGTTGTCTACATTTAACATATACTTTGACACCAGTAATTTATGACCTGTTCTATAATCTTCATCTGGAACTATCTTGGTTAACTTGATTGTTCTTCTCCATCTAACAGTTCCTATTACATACTTGATTATTTTAACTTTTTAAATCTATCTTCTGAATTATTGCATTCTTCTAGTCCAGCATCTTCAAATTTGGCATTCCTGTCACTTATTGTTACTTATATTATCAAAACAATAATGGAACATATTGAAGAATTCTATGGCAAATTAGAAGGTGTGATAAATACAATTTCTAGAAAGGATGTAGTAGCAACAAGTAACAGAAATACCAAGGTTGGAAAAATACAGGAGCCAGAAATTGTAAAATGCAACAATGCACAAAATAGGTTTATAAACTTAAACTTTATCTGCAAGAGTGAGTCCATCAGTAGCTTATGCCATGGATAGGATCATAAGAGTGGCTGAACTCTTCTACCTCTGAAACGATGAAGACCGAACAAAAAGACCACAAAAAGATGTTGAGAGTTTGGAAAAAAATCAGAGAACAGCAACTAAGATGATTAAAGGCCTGGAGACTAAAATATACGAAGAATGGCAGCGGGACTTGGGTTTGGCTAGTCTAAAAAAAAGAAGAAATAGGGAGACACGATAGCAGTATTCCAGTATCTGAGGGGCTGCCACAAGGAAGAGGGGGTCATGTTGTTCATCAGAGCACCAGAGGGAAGGACAAGAAAAAAAATAGTTGGAAACTGATCAAAGAGAGAAGCAACCTGGAATTAAGGAGAAACTTCCTGACAGTGAGAGCAATTAACCAGTGGAACAGCTTGCCTTCAGAAATTGTGGATGCTCCATCACTAGAGGTTTTTAAGAAGAGACTAGCCAATCACCTGTCTGAGATGGTATAGGTTCTCCTGCTTGAGCAGGGGGCTGGACTAGAAGACCTTCAAGGTCCCTGCCAGCTCTATTCTATTCTTATTCTAAACCTATCATAGCCTAGCAGAAAAGAGTACTTTTGACAGCTTTTTAAAATATAACCTTCTATATTGTTCCAACATGCCATGTATTTTGAGATTTCCTAATAAATGAAACATTCCTAAAGTGTACAATAATTATAAATTCATATAAACTTCATGAAATTGTTATAGAGCTTCTAAATCTAGTTTTGTCAGGCCTTCAAAGTAAACTAGATTAGGAAACCAAATATATGAATACTACTATTTTAATTATAAAGTTATAACAGATTCTTGCAGATCTGAATATACCTCCTGTCTTCCTTTATTTTCAAGAGCATTAGGGAGTGTCAAGTTTGAGACCCTTTCTCAATTACATTTCTGCCTGGAACTTACATGCCTTTTGTCTGACCTTTGTCTTTTTTTATTGAAAAGTTTTATACAACTTTATTATTACAATACAATAACCCTCCCTCCCTCCCCCCACCTCAACCCTCCCCCCTCACTTCCCAGAGCTGATTACAGGGTTTAAAATAAGCAAACAAATTCTAACTAAGCTTATCCAACTATACCAATAACCAAATCCCTAACATACTTTAACTCAAATACAAACAAATCCCAATTTAAACTATAAGTTAATCAAAAACTAAATGATACTTTCTAATCCCATATTTATTCTGTACAAAATTTATCCATCTTCTCCACACCGAGATGTATCTTTCTTGTGAATGATCCTTCAAATAGGCAGAAATTTTGGCCACTTCTGCTAAATTAGAAACTTTAAACGACCATTCTTCTATGGTAGGCAAAGAATCTTTCCTCCAATATTGCCCAACCAATAGCCTTGCCGCCATAATAAGATTCAACATTAAAATAGTTTCTTTAACATCACAATCTTCAATAATACCTAACAAAAATAATTGTGGTGTAAACTTTATCTTTCTATTAAAAATCTTCTGAATGTTCCACCAAATCTTAATCCAAAAAGCTTTTATATTTCTATACGTCCACCAAATATGATAATAGGTTGCATCTAAGCAACCACATCTCCAATACTTAGGCTGTAAATTAGGATACATGCGAGACAATTTTTGTGGATCCAAATGCCATCTATAAAACATGTTATAAAAATTTTCTCGTAAATTTTGAGCCTGAGTAAACTTCACATTCCCAACCCAAATTGCCTCCCATGTATCTAGTAAAATCAGCTCTTGAAAATTTTGAGCCCATTTTATCATACAATCTTTGACTAATTCCGTCTCTGAATCCAATTCCACTAATACATTATAAACTCTTTTTATATTTGCTCGACTTTGATCTCTAATTTGTTTTATCAAATTCTCATCTTCTAAAGTAATACCAACTTTTTGGTCTAAACTCCATCTATCTAACAATTGTCTATACTGAAACCAAGAGTAAACAATATTATCTTGCCTTAATTCATCTAACGATTTTAACTGCCAATCCTTCCCTTCCAGTTTAAGCAATTGGTTATAAGAAGTCCTATCCAACTTCACACCTCTCGATATCCCCTCTACTGCGTGTCCAGGAATCCCCCAAATTGGCGTTTTATAATTTAATCTATAATAATATTTCTTCCAGACACACAATAAAGCAATTCTTAAAATCTGTGATATAGAAGACCTATCTAGTTTCTTATTATAAATTAAATATGCATGCCATCCATATAATAAATCCCATCCCTCCAAAAAAAAGTATATTTTGATTTGTTAAGTTAATCCAATCGCTAATCAATGTTAAGACCGCAGCATCATAATACAATTTCAAATTAGGCATCTTAAGTCCTCCTCTTTCACATACATCTTGTATAATCTTAAGCTTAACTCTCGGTTTTTTCCCTGCCCAAATAAATTTATTAATACCCTTCTGCCATTCATCTAAATTGACATCTTTCTTCAAAATAGGTATCATCTGAAACAAAAAAAGAAATTTTGGTAGAACATTCATCTTAACAGCAGAAATTCTCCCTAACAAAGATAATTGTAATTTTTTCCAATCATTCAGATCCTTCTGAACTTTGGTCCATAATGTTTCAGAATTATTTTTATACAATTTTACATTAGAAGCTGTTATATACACTCCCAAATATTTAACCTTTTTAACTATATCAAAACCTGTCAAGTTAACTAACATTTCCTTATTCTTAATAGACATATTTTTGGATATTTTAGTCTTATTATTGTTAACCTTAAAACCAGAGACTTGCCCACACTGAGTTATAATCTGTAACAAATCTAAAACCGAATGAATCGGTTGTGATAAAGTAACAACCAAGTCATCAGCAAAAGCTCTCAATCTATAATCTTTCTTATTTATCATTATTCCCTTTATTGTAGTTGACTCACGAATTTTTATTAACAAAATTTCTAAAGTTAAAACAAACAATAAAGGAGATAATGGACATCCCTGTCTTGTACCTTTTCCAATTTGAAAGGCCTCTTTTCCAATTTGAAAGGCCTCTGTTAGCCCTCCATTAATTATAATCTGAGCCCATTGTTGTTGATAAATGCCCTTTAGGGCTTGCAGAAATTTATCCCCAAAATTCATCTCTATCACTCTTAACAAAAATTGCCAATTTAACTGATCAAAAGCTTTTTCAGCATCTAAAAAAATTAAAGCTGCAGGAATCTGGTTATTTTTATCCAAATATTCAATTAAGTTAACAATTTGTCTAACATTATTTTTCATATATCTTCCAGTTATAAAACCAGATTGATCAGTATGAATCACTTGCTTCAATACAAACATTAATCTATTTGCCAATATTTTAGAAAGAAATTTATAATCTGTATTCAAAAGAGATATAGGTCTATAATTTTTAGGTTGAGTAAGATCTTGATCTTCTTTTGGAATCAACGATATAAAAGCCCTTTTCCAAGATGGAGGTACGTCTGCACCCAATAATATACTATTAAAAAGTTCCTTTAATGGTTCTATCATCTCTTCAGATAATGTTTTGTAATAAATTGCTGTCAATCCATCTGTACCAGGTGCTTTACCAACCTTTAATTGTTTAATTGCCATAATAATTTCCTCAGAAGTAATTAAGCCATTAATCTCATCTCGTTGAGCATTTGTAAATGAGCTTCTTGTAAATATTTATCTATATCCAAAATCTGTACCTTTTCATCAGTATATAATTTTGTATAAAAATCTAAAAATGATTTTTTAATCAACTCTTGCTGAAAAACCATTTTACCTTTATAATTTATTCTATCTATAATCCTGACCTCTGTTTTTTCTGTAATTGATAAGCCAACCACCTATCAGGCTTATTTGCATTACAGAAAGTATTGTATTTCATATATCGTAAGTTGGTTGCAACCTGATCATCCATTAACATATTAAATTGTTCTTTAAGCATTTTTATAGAAACCTTTAACTTATTATCTAAAGGATTCAAAATTAAGGCTTTCTCTTTCAATTTAATCTCCTCTTCCAACTCTTTACGTTTCTGCAATTGTTTACGTCAATGAGCCTTATTCATTTGAATCAAAACTCCTCGCATATAAGCTTTGCTAGCATCCCACACCATTGCCATTGAAGTACCCTTGTACATGTTTAAAGTAAAAAATTCTTTCAAGTGTTCTCTACACTTCTGTGAATTCACCTCATATCTAAATAAATTCTCATTCAACCTCCAAGATCTTCTATTCCCATTCTCAGCAAATAATTCCAACCATACAGGACTATGATCCGTCAATGTCCTAGGAAAATTTTTTAACATTCTTAACACTAAAATATAAATCAGTAGTAATTAAAAAGAAATCAATTCTTGAAAATGTTGATGCCTGTCAGAAAAAAAGGTAAAGTCCCTCTCTTCCACATTTTGTTCCCGCCAAATGTCTCTCAATTCCAAATCATCTTTCAAGTAAAAAAAAAGCCTTAGGTAGTTTAGCTTGATTGGAGAGCATGGAAAGTCATTTCTTGTCCTTACGTGAGTCTAAAACACCATTCCAGTCTCCCATCATAATAACAGATTTATAATCCAAAGAAATTAATTTTTGATGTAATAACTTATAAAACTGCTTTTGTTGTTGATTAGGAGCATACAAACCCACTATAAGAAGTTTCTTACCATACAATTCCAATTCAATAAAAACATATCTTCCTTGAGAGTCAGAGTCTATTAATTTTGCTGATAAGTTGTTCTTAACATAAATAACAACACCCCCTTTTTTCCCTGGAGCAGGGGATATAAAACATGAACCCAACCAACAATTAATCAAATACTTTTGTTCCTTTAAAGTAATATGAGTTTCCTGCAGGCATACAACATCATTATTATATTGCTTCAAATAATGAAATACTTTCCTTCTTTTCTGTGGGGAATTCAAGCCATTAACATTCCAAGTCAGGAACTTTGCCATCCCTACCGGCCTGAAGCCTGGAAAAGACTGCATGAAGATCTGCTGTTGAAGATCTCTTCAGTCTTGCTCCTCCCACAGGCTCAGAAGTAGTAGATTCTTGTGTTAATACTCTTGCCTCCATCTTCTGTTGCTCCTTCTCTTTACATCTATGAGCTGCTCAAGTCACTCTCTGCTCCTTTGAAGTTTCTTTTATCTCAAAAGGCTGCTGTAACGATTCAGCCTGTAATTCTCCAACCCCCAGTGAAATGGCACCTTCAATTGGCTGTTCTCCCAACTTCACCTCCTTAATTTTAGATCGTGGAGATGGTGGTAAGCCTGCTCCCAGGACAGAAGTATAAAAATCTTTTGCCTTTGAAATTGTATTAAGTCTGCAACATGTCCCCACATAACTCATCACTATTCCAATTGGGATCTCCCATCTAAACTGAAGCTGTCGTTTTTAAGCTCATCAGCCAAGAAGGCAAAATCTTTTCTTCTTCTTAAAATTTTGGGAGGAATTTCCTTTAAAATGATAACATCTTGAGCAGCAATCTGAAATCTCTGCTTATAAAAGGCTTGTATGATTTCATTATGTAAAGATCTCCTTGCAAAATAAATCACCACGTCTCTTGGTAAATTTCTCTGCTTCGCAATCCATGAATTAACTCTAAATATTTTTTCTATATCTCTCAATATTTCTTCAGGTTCACACCCCAAAATCAACGCTATATCCTTTGCCACCAGTTCTTTCAAATCTTCTTGCATATTTTCCTTAAAGCCTCTAATTCTTAAAGCAAATTCCATTTCTCTATATTGAGACATGATAATTTCATCCTGTGACATTTCTACCTTATTTTCCACTTTACCAACCCGATCTTCCAGACCTTCAACTTTCTCCACAACATCATCAATGCGATCATCCTGCCTTTCAACATGGGAGGCAAGTCCTTGCAAAGCAAGTACTATATCCTCCCTCATTTCCCTATTTCTGTCCTCAAAAAGTTCCTCCATTTCTCTTCTAATCTGACAAACTGCTTTTCCCAAAGCATCTTTTAAGTCTTTTACTGTAAGTGCTGCTGGTGGTGGAGAAGGTGGTGGTGTCCGGGGCTTAGCTTGTTGGACAGTCTGTACAACCGGGGAAGAGATCGAAACTTTAGGCACAGCAGAAGTTGCGAGATGCTTCGAAGCCATTTTAATTTATAAAACTTCTTAGTATCTCAACAAACAAAAGGGGAAAAGAGAAAAGCCCCCTATAAAAAAAGAAAAAAGAAAACTAAAAAAACCTTGTCTTTTGTGTCAATAACTAAAATCCAATACGTTATTCAAACTCTGTAGCGAAATGTAGCCAAGTGAAAGTTCTTTCTTCCCTTTTGCTTACAGAAAAAAAAACATCCCAGCGCCATTTTAACTTCTTTTATAATTGTAAAAAAAGGAGAAGATAAATTCTTTTCCAGAGTTAAAGTTCCAAAG
This sequence comes from Crotalus tigris, assembly GCF_016545835.1. Taxonomy (NCBI): domain Eukaryota; kingdom Metazoa; phylum Chordata; class Lepidosauria; order Squamata; family Viperidae; genus Crotalus; species Crotalus tigris. The sequence goes on from NW_024096606.1 coordinate 2,074,726, forward strand.
TAGATACAAATTATAAATACTCCTGGTCAGCTCTGTCTGCTTTGAAATTTACTTACAAGTTCACTTTAAGCGCAGATGTGGAAGCAGCGTCTTGCTTTGTCCAAAAAGACATCTGAGATGTGGAGAAGCCTCGGACTCCGTGGGAGCTCACCCTCCAAACGAAAAAGATAAATTTTAGGGTCTTGGGGAGCTCTACCACTATCCAAGGAAAACTCACCTCCTCCCCTAGGCCCAGGGAGAGAAGTTCCGAACCGCGGGTCAGCTGTTATCTGCTGTCTCCACAGATTTGACACTTTCTCAGACGGACGGCTGAAAGATAGCCGCCATCGGCGCGGCCAGTGCCACTGGAAGTCCGACCTTTGTCTTGAATGTGGCTCTTCCTCCTGTTCCTCAAGGTTGTTCTTAGAGTTCATTACAGGAATTAAAACAAAATGGTAGTGAAGAAATACAGAAAGCTCTTATTTTATACTACCAATTGGTACTCATGTGAATTTTTGCATCCAGGGCTTCAGGAAGAAATATTGGACTGAAGACTGCTCCATGAAAACTGGAGCTGATGACCATAGCAAAATGAAGAGCTGGAAAGTAGATCACGTCTTTGATAATTCCTCTCTGGCAAGGAAAGGACTTGAAATAGCTCACAAGTACAGTTGCTCCTTGTGAGGAGATCATAAGACTCCTGCAGATTTAGAACTCTGTGAGATGAGAGAAAAGACATCTTGCTCAAACTGCAATCAGCTCCTTTGAAAGGGCACCAAAGAACACACACTTGCTTTTCTAATCACTTTTGGAAGCTGCTTATAAGTGGATTTTCAGCTATTAGGAACCTTTGAAGTGAAAAGTTTTACAGCAATAAGTTCATGACCTAGACTCAGAACTCAGATTCAGAATCAGTATCTGAAAAAGCTTCTCCAATTGAACCTGTGAAATGTTATCCTCAGGAAACACCAAGCCAAGAATCACACAAGGCTGATCTAATAAAGGCACCACCTGGATTACTGGAGCAGTCAAATGATGTTGATAATGTCAGGCCTCCCAACCCCTGGCCACTTCAGTGAAAAGCAGAACAGTGTCATTTCATGAGATTTCTTGCCAAACAAGAGAGAAATCTCTTAATTTGTGACAGCTGGCTGCAGCCTGATTTAAAAAGCAACTCTGAATCATATTCCCTTTCTGGAAACAAATTCTGATCTCTGGATCTTGTGTGATGTTCCTGTGAATCCTCTTTGTGTAAGAAACCTTGAATCTTTGACTTAAAAAATGACTGGCAAACCTGACCTGGCTCTCATAACCCTGGATTGGATTTGAACTATTCTATGCATTCATATAAAAATGAACTCTACAGCCAAGTTTCTGTTTTGTTTACATTCTTTGTTTGCTATTTATCTCTTCAGTCTTGAAATAAAATTGCTAATCTCCATGGCAACTGTGTTTGAATATGTATGATTGAAACTGGAAGCAGGATACCAGGTGAGTTTCCTTTGATCTGTAGTGGAAAAAAGTCTTAAATAACTTTAAGAATTTTTTTTTAATAAAGAACAAAAGGATTCTGAAAATTTGATTTTATAAAGTTATAAATCAAGTAAGCATTCAGATAAATTTAAAATAAGAGTTTGTAATTAATTTTAAGAAATAGTTCTTGGAAAATCTTTTGTTTTGATTAAAAAAAAGATAAATATCTTTAGTAAAATACTTTAGTACAGATAAGACTTTCAGAATTGGACACTAAGGAAACTAGAAGGAATTAAACATAACTAAAAAAATCCCATTCAAACCCCACTCATTCTACAATTATAGAATGAAGTAAAATAATTTAACATTGGATATATTAAAGATTATTTTGAACAATGGACCCAGAAATTAACTTTGATAGAAAGACTGTTTAAAAACTGTTATGGAAGAGGAACAAATTCTACCTGACAAAACTGAAATTGAGTTGAAAGTGGATTTAAAAGTGACAGACTACAAGAATGATATGGAAAATGATGCTACATGGACATACAAAAAAACCCCAGCTGATATCTTAATTAAAAAGGATATATAAATACCAAACAAAGAGACCTTCATGGATAATTTTCGTATGTAGGAGTTATAAAAAAGGCTTATTAAAACTTTGAAGAATTTTGTTAAATGGGACAAAGAAAAAATGAAAAAAAGTGAAATGCCAATGCATGATTTGAAGTGACTAAAGATGAAGATTGTTAGAAATAAAAAGGAATACACCAGTTTATTGTTCAAGGTTAAAATAAATGTATTGTTATCTGTAATAATCCTTAATGCACTTTTGCTGGTGTCAGGACAAAAATGATGAGATATTATGGGAGTTTATTGATAAGAGATGAAATAGACAAAGAAGAGATCATTTGCTGTATTTTAAAATAAAGTGATAAGTTACTAAAATGGTTGATATTATTTTTGGTTTAGGGGGAAATCACTTCTTCCTATATTTTTTTCTTTATTTTTTTTCTTTTCTATTTTTTGTCTTGCTTTGCTTTCTTTTGTGGACCTTTGTACTTTTACTTTTTTAAAAAAAATTGTACTAATTTTTATTGTGATTGTAATCTTTACTAAAATTACTATAAAAATGTATTTTTGCTTTCAGATCTGCTAGCTTCCAGTTTGATTAATAATTCATATGAACATTTATAGAACTAGGAAGTAGTGGGAGCCAATATAAATGAGATAACTTGAATCTCATTGATAACGGCTCCCACTAGTTCATAGTACAATACTTGTTTTCTCACAGATAATCTCTGTTGAGTTCAGTACACTAGGTAAGTATGCTTTTATGGTAACAGTCTTAAAGTACTATACTGTATATCTTTCAGCAACTTTTAGAAACTTCTTCCTATTTATAGCCTGGTCAATTTTTTCTTATATTTCAATCTCTTCTATTGTCTAAAATAAATATAACTCAGTAACTCTCTATTTGGAAAGCTTTATTTATGGTGGAAAGAATATTGTGTTTTGAAGTATTTTATTTGTAAGCTAAATGAAATCCCAGTTTTTTGCAATAAAAAGGAGTTCCATGGCATCAACCTGGAATTTCTTGATCTAGTTGTTCTAAAGATGGATCGTCTTAAATCATCTGCAACATGCCATTACAAATTAATGATTGTTATCAAATATTAAATATAATCATTTTATATGGAGTCCTTGGTGCTTCCTGAGCTTGGTTGTTTGCTTGCAAACATTTTGTTACCTGACTTCAGCAGTACTGAAGATAACAACATATCTGCAAGCAAATAACTAACATATCTGCAAGCAAATAACTAAGCACAGAGAACCCCAAAAATTTCACATAGTTTAACCCTGAGTGTATACATATTATCTTCTATTGTATTTATTTGCAATATTTCTATCATACTTTTTTCAATTTCTAAAGTGGAAAATGCTCAGATTGATACTGTTGTATTCAGTACATTGAAAATTAGAAGGCAAATACTGTTTAATATATTGTCACTGTGTAAGAAATTTTATGAACTAGAATAGCATAGCCATAGCAACAAACCAGCCAATGAGAACTGTTTTTGATTAAGACACAGTATTGGTTGTGTGAGGGATGTGATCCAGCCTAGGTCTGGGCATGTCTTAGTCTTCTCTCCCTGTGTCCTGATCTCCTGAGTTAGTTGTCATTGTCCCCTACCACATTGCCAAGAACTGAATGAAACTGTATGTATCATGTTTTTATATATTTTAGAGATAACGTTTTTCTAAACTATGCCTCCTGCTCATTTTGAATGTGTGCTTAATTTTTGGTCTTATTTTTGTGCTTTAAAGCTGTAAAACTCTAACGGGTTATGGACCCAGATCCCAGCCAGCCCTTGCACACAGTTCAGACTGAAGAAAAGGATTGAGGCTCAACATGGAGCTGTAATTAAGCTGAAGGACTGCTTGAGTTAAATAAGAAAGAAAAAGGCTGCTCAGCTGAAGGCTTGCAGGATGGCTGACTTAAAGGAGAGCTCTCTGCCTCCACTGGAACAAAAGAATTATCTTATTTGGGCTGCAAAAATGGAATGCTTTCTGAAGGCTAAGGAGCTCTGGGATATTGTGATTAATCCACCCCAGGGGCAATTAGCAGCTGCAGATCAATGGAGGCATGATAAGGCATTGGCTTACATCATCTTAAGTGTGGAAGATGAACAATTCTTAAATGTAGCTGACCTAAAAACTGCAAAAGAAGTTTGGCTGAAGTTGAAAAGCATGCATGTGAGTGCGTCAGCATGCAATATAGTGCAATTATTGAGGCAATTGTACAGAGCCCTGCTGCTGCCACAAGAGAGTGTAGAAGAGCATTTGCTCCACATGCAGAAACTGTTTGTTGAATTAGAACAGTGGGGAATGCAGATTCTTGAATCTCAGAAGGTACTGTTGGTACTAAATAGTCTTGATGAAATGTGGGCCATCGTTTCAGCTGTTTTTGAATGTAGGCCAGAACAGGAATTACGTATGGAAGCACTTAAGGCCTATTTGATTTCTGAAGAACAGAAACACCATTTTAGAAAAAGCCATGAGGAGAAATTCTTGAGGTAGAGATCCAAGGACCAGAGAGAGCAAAGCAGCAGACTGCCTGTCTGCAGAGATTGGATTACATCTCAGCAGAGAATTACCAAGGATAAACAGAAATGTTTTATGTGTGGGGCTGAAACTCTTTTCAAGAAAGACTGTTCACAAGGAAGAACAACAGCAAATGGACAAGCTGCTGTTGCAAAAGTTAGCTATTGTAATAGCAGAGACAAATGGTTAATAGACAGCGGGGCTAGTCAGACAATTGTTAATAATTCTAAGTTGTTTTCCAGATTGGATTCAACTGGAGGAGATGCAGTGGCCTTAGCAAATGGCCAGAAGACAAAAGTCATGGGGAAAGGCAGTGTGCTGATTCCATGTCTGGAGGAAAGATTTAATAATGTATTATGTGTGTCTGAAATGGAGCATAATTTATTAAGTATCTCCAGTCTTGACAAACAAGGGTTTGAGACCACATTTGTGAATGGAAGATGTCTCATAAAAAGAAATGGGAATGTATGTGCATAGGGCATAAAACATAATCTTTCTGTGTTGCAGGCACAAAAGATTCAATGTGCCCAAACATTTGGTAATGTGGCACAACATGATTCATGCATTCATCTCTTGCACAGAAAGCTTGGCCGTGTCAGCTTCAGAGTGTTGCAAATTATGCCAGCGTTTGCAGAGGGATTAACCTTGAAAGGGTGTAAGGCATATTTAGACTTGCAGTATGTAAATCATCGAAATCCAAGGTGTTCCTAGTGAGCAAGAAGAGCACAAGGCAGACAACAAGGGTTCTAGAGCTGGTACATGCAGATTTAGTAGGACCAACGAAAGCCAGCTTGGGAGGAGCCAGGTATGCACTGGTCATTGTAGATGACCATAGCAGATTTGGTTTCTGTTATTTGCTTAAGAGCAAAACAGAGGTACTGCAGAAGTTCAAGCAATAGGTGAGCTTTACAGAAAGAAGATATAGGCAACAGGTATGCCAGATGAAAACTGACAGGGATTCAGAATTCATGTCAGCAAGTTTTCAACAGTGGTTGGGGCAGCTAGGAATAAGAAAATAGGTGCACAAAGGGACTTCCGGTTTTGCGCCCGCAGCGCATGGCCACGTGAGAACGGTCCTCCACTCCCCATGGCTAGTTTCTTCCTGCTTGTGGGACCCTAGATGGGTCAGAAGTTGCCCCAGAGAGGTGACCGTGAAGGAGGGATGCCCCATTGATCACAAAGTGATGGCAATCACTTTGTTTGATCTGGAGAAAGCCCTCTGAACCCAACAAGAGAAAGGCTAGCATGAGATCAGCGTCTAGCCCAAGCTGCTTGCAGTCGAAGTCACAGAGTATGAACCTAAACATCGGTGAACAGCGTGCTTGGAATTGGTGAGAGTACTGATCTTTTTTCTTCTATCTACTATCTAAATCCTTGAAAAGATCCCCAAAGCAAGAAAACCTCCAGAAGTGAAGGGAGGGGACTATATCCCCATTCCCTTACAGATGGAAGTGGTGAATTAATATCAAAGGAGGGAAGAAATATATTAAAATTTGATTTAAAATACTTCAGTCTGGACAAATTTAGGAACTAAAAAACTGTCAAGAATATACTCTATTTTTTTTTTATGGAATTATAAAAATATATAACAAAAACAACTTTTTGATTGAAAGAAAAACTGAAAAAAGAAATAACTGCTGACATCTAGTGGAGACTCAGAGAATAGAACACTAACAATAAGGACTCAGAAAATTAGAATGCTTTAATAGAATTAGACTCTGAAACAGAATAGGTTAAAGACTGTATGATTAAATGGGCTCAGAATATCCAGGATCCGATCCCATTGGACTTATGGGAGACAATTTGGATTAGAAATGTTAAATTTACACAAGCTCAAAATTTGAGGGAAAATTTTTATAAAATGTTTTACAGATGGCACTTAGATCCTAAAAAATTATCTTGTATGTATCCAAATTTACAACCCAAATGTTGGAGATGTGGTAATATGGATGCAACATATTTTCATGTTTGGTGGAATTGTAAAAAAGTAAAGGCTTTTTGGATTATGATTTGGTGGAACATTCAAAAGATTTTTAAAAGGAAGATAAAGTTCACCCCTCAATTATTCCTATTGGGTATCTTTGTGGATTTAAATGACAAAGAAACTACTTTAATGTTGAATTTATTAACTGCAGCAAGGTTATTAGTAGGCTCGTATTGGAAGAAGGACTCGTTGCCTACTTTAGAAGAATGGATATTTAAAGTTTCTAACTTTGCAGAAATGGCAAAAATTTCTGCTTATTTGAAGGATCATACACAAGAAAGATATATTATTGTATGGAGAAGATGGATAGATTATATTCAGAAAAAATATGGTACTTTAAAGTTTCATTTATTTTATGAGTAAATTTTATAGTAATTGTTGTAGAGATTTGTTTATATGTCTTAATTTAAGGGGAGTTAAAGGTTAAGTATGATGGTTTTTTTTCTTTTTTTCCTTTTTTTATTATTGTTAACCTTCTTATTAATAACCCTGTACTCTGCTCTGGGAAGCGAGGGGGGAGGGTTGAGGGTGGGTGGGTGGGTGGGTGAGAGGGTGGGTAATGATAATATAGTTATGGCAAATACTTGGGCATTTCCCCTATGCTGCGTTCACGTGTGTGAGAGGGATGAGAGGGGAGGAAGGAGTAGGGAGGAAGTAGGATGGTTAGAGGAGATGGGGAGGGGAAGAGAGTAGGAGGGGAGGAGAGAAATAGGAGGGAAGCAGGGAAGGTTTAGAGAGGGTGGACGCAGCCTGGGGGGAATGGGCAGGCGGTACCAAGGGTTAATTGTATTTTGTATGAATAAATGGAAAATAAAAACTTTTTTAATAAAAAAAAATAAGGACTCAGAAATTGGCAGAGTGCCCAGAAACAAAGTTGTTCCTTTGAATTGCAAATAACCTTGAAGCCAGCTATAAGATTAAAAAGTGTTTGAACGAAAAAAACAACACCTGGACTGTTGCTTAAATCTAAGAACTGTTTATGAAAAAGAAAAACCTTGGCTTTTTGGCTAATCTTTTAGAGGAGAATCTGTAGGAAGGATTTAAAGTGGCTTAACATACTGAACTATAATTTTGACTGACTGATAAATTGATTTTTTAATTAAAACATTGATGAAAGATTATTTGAAGAGGGGAGACAACGTGGATATCACGTACATATCAAAAAAATGACAGGATGCCACATTCAATATTTTCTCCTGAAGGACTGAAAAATCAAGGGCCTCCAGAAGCAATACTTCAAGGCAAGATAAATACTTTCTAGGAGGAAATATATGTAATGTTAGGACAAATACAAATGACAATAGACTCAAACCAAGAGGAAATCTGAAACAACTTTGATGATTTAAATAAGCATATTTCCAATCTAAATTTACAATGAAAAAATACCCAGGAAATAACAACAAAGACATAAATAAATCAGACAGCAGACTACAAATTAGAAGAGTATGATCAAATTGATGAAACAACAAAGGAAAAGAATTACAATTTGACACAAACAGGAAAAAATCTTCAAGGTTCTGATACAAAAAAAATGGAATTATCAGGAGAATCATCAAGCTTTGGGAGACAGAAAGTATTTACCTTACTTACTTCATCTTTTGTATTCCCAACAAAATTTGTAAAAATACAGGAACTGCTGGGTAAGCGGATTACATCAACTTGGAAATTACTTGGCAAAAGAAGAAGTCCAGAGACAGATACAAGAGATTTGACTCGCCCTACCAGATGGACTATTATGTGAATAAACATTTGTTTGAACATGGCTAAAAGAACAGAGAATTTTGAACACAAAGGGGCCTTATAACAAGAAGGATAAGAGATTTAAGTAATATAGTATGTTTTATAATTTGTGAAATGTTAAAATAACTTTTATTAATATATAAGTGAAATATAAACTGATTAAAAAGGATGTTATATCTAGATATTATAATATAGATAAAAAGTATAGTATTTTTATAATGCATGATATAAAATATTGGGACGATGTATCTAAATGGGAAAATTTGGACAGTTAGATGACTAATATGAAGAAATTATGACTGATAAGAATTGGATTGAATATAAGGGAATTTAAGCAAACAAAAAATATAAAAATAGGATGTATGCTGAATTAATGAGATGATGGTTATGAAAATAATATAAGCTGAAAAAATATTATATAGAGAGATTATTATTATTTGTATAAATATAAAAATGACTATATCTAATAATTTATATATTGAAAATATTAAGAATTATATTTTGGCTAAGGTTGAAGGAGAATACAAATGGGAGAAGGGAAGATCAAAGAAATGTATCATTAATATATTAATTATGGAATTATCAAATTTAATTATTATTGATTGTTAATTGTTATTGTCCTTTTTCTTGTTAAAATATAAAACAAGACAATACTCTATACATCAGGCACTGGCACTGGAGATTGTTATAGTTAAAAACTAATAAAATATCTCTATATAAAAAAAGACATAGATACACAAATCCGTACACAGCAGCTGAGAATGTCATGGCTGAAAGACGTAAAGGAGTCTTGCAGACCATGAAAGACTCACTGCTGGAGGATTCTGGTCTGAGCAGGTTGTATTTTGGTCAAGCCATATTGACTGCTAATTATTTGCTCAATAGGCTGTGGAGTTCCTCTATCAATGATACTCCAAATGCTATGCTATATGGGAGAAAGCCATCTCTAGCACATTTAAGGGTGTTTGGAAGCAATATTCAAAGGCAATTAGGAGTGCATATTCCAAAGGCAATTATGAGAAAAGGGCAACAAAAGGATAGAAAGCTCAGGTTTATGGGCTATGAGCCTGGCTTTAGCGATGGAAGCAGAAGAATAGTAATTTCCAGATCTGCTAGCTCTGCAGAGCAGAACTGGGGCAGAATTGATGCCAATTCTGGGATGATCCACTTAGTGATGGTGACTCACTTAGTGACGGTGTCAGCGTTCAGGGAGGAGAAGCTGAAAAAGGACAAGAAAAAGAGTCAGAAGAAGTTGGTGACTGATGTGAAGCAGGAAAGGGTTGAGCCAAGAAACTATCAGGAAGTATTGGCACTACCCAAAGTAGAGCAAGAGAAGTGGAAAGCGGCCATGGACAAATAAATGAAATCCATGGATGAACATAAAGTGTTCACCTCTATGACTTTGCCACAAGGCTACAAAGCTGTAGGATGTAAATGGGTATACAAAAAGAAAGTGTTACCCAACAATGAAATCCAATATAAGGCAAGATTAGTGGCACAGGGGTTTTCACAGAAAAAAAATGTGCACTATGAGATATTTGCACCAACGGTAAAAAGTGAAACTAAAAGGTTGGCATTAGCACTGGCAATGGCACGTGAGCATAAAATTTGGCACTTTGATATAACCACAGCATTCAATGCAGAGTTGGAGAAACAAATTTATATGTTTTAAGCACCAGGGTATGAAAGTAAAAAGCCTGGCACTGTGTATAACCTGAACAAGGCCGTTTATGGGCTGAAGCAATCAGCCAGAAACTGGAACATCTGTTTAGAAGTGGCATTGAAGGATCTTGGTTTCAAGAGTTGTAAGGCTGATGGTTGCATATATACTGCAAGGTTCCATGGTAGGGATTGCCAATTATTAGCATTCGTGGATGATCTTTGCTTCATTGCTAAGGATCTGGCACAGGTGAAGGAATTTGCTAATCAATTGGAGAAAAAGTTTGAGTTGAAAAGTCTGGATGAAATACAAAACTATCTTGGTGTTCTTGTGGAAAAATAAAAGCCTTAAAAAAAGGATTTTTATGAATTCCAAGGGTGAAAGAGAGGTTTTTATTTTTGCGCAAAAGGTTCAGAAGTGATTTAACAATCAGTAAATTTCTGAACAAGGGGGAGGGTCTAAACTAAAGCTTTATAGGTTTCTTTTTCTCAGGAACAAAGGAAGCATAGATGGAATCTTACATTGTATATGGAATCTACTTTGTGTAACATTCAGATAGTTTCTCACACGTTAGCTCCATTTCTCATGGAAATACAATGAAGGCAGTTTTTACTTTTATACAATGTTTCTAAATATGCATTAGATCATTCACATACAGCTAATACAGCTTTTTGCTAACACAGCTTTCTTTTCAGAGATTATGCAGACACATGATTTTTGCTTTTAGTGATTTTTCATTATTATCATTCATCGCACAGTCAGCCAGATGTTCAGACTGGATTTGGCATTTTGTCTACCTATCGAGTCCTTACCCAGGACCTGGGATAGGCAGATGTGGATGTTTGATGGTATTACAGATATCGTCGCAGGATGGAAGCAGTTCCTAGTAAGGCCGCCTTTTGCAATTGACTAATAGCGAATTTGTCAATGCCAATGGTGTTCAAGTGGTGCTCCAGTTGTTTTGGGATTGCACCCAAGGAGCCTATCACTATTGGTACTACCCTTGCTTGCTTTTGCCACAGTCTTTCTATTTCTATTTGTAGGTCTTTGTATTTTGTTATCTTCTCCAGTTCTTTCTCTTCTATTCTGCTATCTCCAGGCACTGCCACGTCCACTATCCAGACTTTTTTGTCTTTCTTATCGACAATTGTTAAGTCTGGGGTGTTATGTTGCAGGTGCTTGTCTGTTTGAATTCTGAAGTCCCAGAGCAGTTTAATTTTATCATTTTCTATGACTTTCTCTATTTTATGATCCCACCAGTTTTTGCTTACAGGCAAATGATATTTTTTGCAGATCTTCCAATGCACCATTGTTGCTACTTTGTCATGCCGCTGCTTGTAATCAGTTTGTGCAATCTTCTTGCAACAGCTTACCAAGTGGTCCACTGTTTCTTCAGCTTCTTTGCATAGGCGGCACTTACTGTCTGTTGCTGTCTTCTCAATTTTGACTTTGTATGCATTTGTCCTTAAGGCTTGGTCTTGTGCAGCCAGAATTAGTCCCTCGGTCTCTTTCTTCAATTTTCCTGCTCTTAGCCATTGCCAGGTTTTATTATTATCTGCTTTCCCAGCTATTTTTTTCATGTATTGGCCATGTAGTGCTTTGTCTTCCCATGCCTCTATTCTGTTCTTCATTTGGTCTTTCTTGTAGGCCAGTTTGGTCTCTCCAGTAGTTAGTAAGCCTTCCTGATATACTAATTTCAGTGCATCTTCATCATTGTTCTTCAGATATTCTTCCAAAGCCATTTTTTCTTCTTCAACCATCTGATGTACTTGTAGCATTCCACGCCCACCTATTTGCCTTGGTAGATAAAGTCTATCAATGTCACTGCGTGGATGAAGGGCATGATTCATTGTCATTATTTTTCTGGTCTGCCTATCCATTGCTTTTAGTTCTGCTTGAGTCCAGTCCACTATTCCAGCTGTGTACCTAATGACTGGGATTGCCCAGGTGTTGATTGCCTTTATGGTATTTCCTCCATTGAGTTTGGATTTTAAGATCTTCTTCACTCTCTTGATGTATTCACCTCTAATCTTTTTCTTGACTTCAGTGTGCTTGATGTTGTCAGCTTGAAGGATACCCAAGTATTTGTAGTACTCTTCCTCATCCAGACTCTTAATGTTATTTTCGTGGGGCATCTTGATTCCTTCAGTTTTCATTATTTTTCCTTGTTTGATAGTAAGTGTGGCACATTTGTCCAAGCCAAACTCCATTACAATATCTTGGCTATATATACGGACAGTGTTGAGCAGCGATTCTATTTCAGATGATGTTTTTCCATACAGCTTCAGATCATCCATATAAAGGAGGTGGGATAGTCTGGCAGATGTTTTTGATGTTTGATAGCCATGTCCTGAGTTATTCAGTATTGTTGACAGAGGAAACAGTGCAATAACAAATAGTAATGGTGATAATGAATCTCCTTGAAATATTCCTCTCTTGATATTAACCTCTCCCAGCCTCTCACCATTGATCTGCAACTGTGTCTTCCATTGTGCCATCGATCTTTGCACAAATTTTCTGATGTTTCTACTGACTCCTGTTATTTCTAGGCACTTTATTATCCAATCATGTGGCAGAGAGTCAAATGCCTTTTTGTAGTCAATCCATGCCACATTCAGGTTGGTCTTCCTTCTCTTGCAGTTTTCCAAGATCATTTTGTCTATTAGGAGTTGATCTTTTGTTCCTCTGCTATTGGGGCGGTTTCCTTTCTGCTCAGGTGGAAAGAGATTGTTTTCAACTAGATGCTGTTGTACTGCATCAGCTACACACCAGTTAGTAATTTGAAAGTTGTTGGTAAGCAGGTAATTGGCCTGTAGTTACCTGGTGTTGCCCCTTTTGCTGGATTTTTCATTATTAGGTAGGTTTTCCCAGTTGTTAGCCACTTTTCAATTTCTCCTCCTTGTAGTATATTGTTGAACTGTTTGGCAATGAGTGGGTGTATAACAGTTAGATGTTTCAACCAAAACCCATGCAGTTCATCTTCACCTGGTGCTGACCAATTTTTGATTTTCTTTGCTCTTTTTTCTACCATTTTTGTTGTTATTACTAGTTCTTTCATTTCAACTTCTGTTTTATTTGCATCCACCTCTTTTAACCAAGCCGCATCCTTGTTGTATTTCTTTGGGTTATCCCATATCTGCTTCCAGAACTGCACTGTTTCTTCCTTGTCAGGTACTGGCTGATTCCTTGCAGTTTCTCCATTGGTGGATTGGTAGAACCATTTCTGATTGGATAGAAATTGGAGGTTCTGCCTATAGTTTGCAATTCGAGCTTCATATCTACTGATTTTCCTGGCTATAGCTGTTATTTGTTGCTTTATTATTTCCAGTGCTTCCTTGATCTTCCTTGTTTCTAAGTGGTATTTCTTGATTAGGTATTCTTTGGTCTTCTTGTTCTTCAGCTTCTTTTCTTTCATCTGTTCTAGCTTGCTTGCATGTGATCTTAACTTGCTGATCTTATTTTCTAGTCTAACCTTCCATTTTTGTGGTGCACTGTTTGTTTGTTTTTCTTCTTTGTTGATTTTGCATCCCAGGTATTCTGTTATAACTGCAGCTGTGCTGTACATTAGTTGGTTTGTTTCTTGCAGTGAATTGGTGCTTATACTTGATATTGCAGTATTTGCATCTTTTAATGCTTGTGCTAGCTGTTTCTTTGGAACAAGCTTCAATGCAGGTAGCCTTATTCTGTTGTTTTTGTGCTGTTCTAGATGCTCAGTTATTCTTTGTTTCAATTCTTTTATTTCTTTAGTTAGAGGGTTTTGTTCTTCCTGAGGTAGAGGTGCCTGGTTTCCAAATGAGAACAGTTGTATATCTCTGCTAGATTCCTTCACTGCCAACTCCCCCTGGTTTGCCTCTACATTCTGAATTACTTCTGGTAAGGCTTTGATTTCTTTGCCCTGGGTAAACCTTTGCAGTTCGTCCAATTCTGTTTCTGTGAATATTTTATTTCGTGTTATAAATCGGCGTTGATCTGCTAGTCTCTGTTCTGTTATTTCTGATTCTGGATGTTGTTCTTTCCAGAACTGGTGCATTCGTTTTAGATATCCTCTTCTTGTTGGACTTGATCTATAGTAACAGATCATTATTTCTTTGTTTTCCATCACTGTGTATCTGCGACGGGTAAACACCTTTTCTTCCAGTAGTTCTGCAGCTGCTGGCCCTGGTTGCTCAGCCAACAGTCCTGAGTCCTGTAACCCATTTTTCACCAGATATCCAGGAACTCCAATATCTAGTGCGGACCTTGTTAACCCGGGCGACGTCCGAGCCGGTATGGCATTCTGAAATTTACGTCTCACCATATTTTTTATGGGAGAGACACTCTTTGTCTGACTCCTCTGATGAGACCTGTCCAGTATGGTTGAACCTCTGGCATAGCTCTCATCTTCCTCAGAGTACACAAGCCCCACAACCACGTCAAAGTAGTGCCTCACTGGGGGATTATTATTATTATTATTATTATACTTTATTCTTTTTTATTCTATGTTATTCTATTTCTTTCCCACATTACTCCCCCTTTTGGAAGTTTTCCAGCTTAAACTTCCATTATTCTGCCTCTGATTCCGGATCTCTTGAAGGTACCATTTTATATTCCCATAAGGCTAACATTGTTTCATGTTTTGCTGTTAATTGGGCTGTACTTTCTGAGATCCTCCGAATCATGGCTATAAGACAGGGGAGTAAGCAAGGAATTAAAATACATCCTAGAATTAACAAAACTGCTATAACTATGATGGTTTGTAGGCCTGGTAACTTTGGCCACCATCCTGAAAATACATCTTCCAAGTTAAATCCATTCCAGGTTTGCACCGGAACATGTGCTAACTTGATCATTTGGTCTGTTATGCCTTTCAATACTTTCCCACTTTCATCTACTTTGATGCAACAGTTAGTTAGGTTGAATTTTCCACATACCCTTTGGCTAAAAGATAGTCCAGGGCTAACCTATTTTGCATGATATATGTTCTGGATTTCACATTTTCTTTAGCCAATTCAGTTAGTCCCTTCACAGTCTCATTGGTGATTAACTCTACCACCGCTTGTAACCTCATGATCCTGTTGATCATATAAATAGAGGTACGGTATCCATACATTCCATTCTCAGCCCAAGTAGCCAGGCCATAGACTAGAATGATGTGACAAGGTGGCCATTCATTCTTTTGCCAAGTGATTCCTGCACATTGAGTGTATGCACTTGGTTCCCTTTTTTGTCTTATATTGCCAATTTCATCATATACAGGGACTCCAAGAATTTGCTTAGTTTTTAGTGGTAACAGGAAAAATCCTGGTCGAATTATTCCCAATACAAAAGATCCACACCGGTTCTTAGGTAGTTGCCTGTATGCCATTTTTCCGCAAATCCAGTACATTCCATCTGGGGCTAACCAATGGAGACTGGTATTTGTGGGGTCTTTTAGATAGGGCATCCCAGGTATGTTAGTAAGGGCATAACGATCCATAGCAGTGGTCTCATTGGTTCCAGACCACCATTTACCGTTTTCCCATGTCCCTGTGCATAGGAGGTCACCTACTGCTACACAAGATGCTGTTTTGTTTCTTGAGTAACATACATGTCCTACCAAGTTGGAAGTGAGAGCCCAATCACCATCTTTCCCAATTGTATAGGTTAAATTATTATTTTTAGACATTTCTAGTACCTTGGTATAATTTAACTCTTGTGCCTCCCATGGCCACCTTTCTCCCATGTTTGTTCCACCACACACAAAACAGTTAGACACGCCTAAAGTATGGGCAATGTCTTCTGCTAACTTAACAAAAGTATTGATTACATGTCTAGGTACTTCAGGAATATGTAGATTCTCCATTTCCTCATAATATGACCAAAATAATGATTTTTGTTCTGGTCTTTTGGTTGCAGTTATAATTTTGACTTCTATTTCTGACATTGGGTCATAGCCATTTGTATCTATTCCTATCCCAAACATCCATTTCTTACTTTCCCACCTATTTTGTTCCAGGAACCAACTGCCATTTTTGACTGTGAGAGTCACCAAATTACAGTTATCCATTCCACAGAAATTTGCTTTTGTTTCATTCTTTTCAAACAAGATGTGGTCTATCTCTTTTGGGTCTTGGGTATGCCACTTAATACATGACCACCACTTACATTTGACCGCACATCCATCTGGTGGGCACAAGTAATGTTTTGGGATAAAGTTGTGAATATTACCGATCCCTCCACAACCATATGTTGGAGTCCAATAATTAGCTGCTTTGCAAACATCAAAGGTGACGCTAAAACTGGAGTGTGGATTGGATTTCCATTGGGAGATCCCTAAGAGTTCCTGGTCCTTATAGCTAGTTCTTGTTCTATGTGTTTTGATTTGTAAGGCCCAACTATCAGGATCAGACTTTGGGTTATAACACTGATATTGGACACCTTTTCTACAAACTTTATATGTAGTTCTATTGTGTGTACAAGAGTCAGGAGAACTATCTTGGCACCCTTCTGGTTTAACTGTATGGTAAATCAAAGTCTTGGTTATCTGGTTTCCTTGTTTTGTAGTTTTGATACAGTTTTGACAACCTTGGTTTCCCTGTGTTTCTGCTCTTTCTTGGTGTGTGCTACTCAATAATTCTTTATTAGAGGGTTTCTGTATTATGATCTCTCGTGTAGCCATTGTACTGATTTGTGTAGGAATGTGTGTGCATATTAAATAATTAACAAATATTACGAGCTGTAGAATCCTCATATCTTCCACTGTGCATAGAGAGACAGCTTCCTGGGGTGTCTCAGCAAGGTTGTTGATCACACCGTGTCTTGGGAACCTGTTGCTGTATTTCTTGTAAATTTCAACACCAAAGGCTTGTCAGTCTTGTCCACCTTGTAGGTCACCGGATTTGCAGGTGCAGCTGCTTTCATTCTACTCCAATGGATCCAAGACTTTCCTTCCAAGGTTTTCACTGCCAAAGGAGAACACATGACAACAGTATACGGTCCTTTCCATCTTGGGCTCAAGGGATCTGATTTCCAGTGCTTTATCCACACTCTATCTCCTGGCTTGAACCCATGTGTTGCTGTAACCACTGGAGGGGGTTGTTTTTCCATCATATAATGGCGTAATTTTGAAACGGCCAAATTATGAAGCTGTAACTGATGTAACAATTTCTGTTGATCTACTCCCCCCTTATGGGCCAAGTCAGGCCAGCCTTGACTGTCAGGTTTAAACTGGCAAGGAGGACAGCCAAACATGAGCTCATAAGGACTAAGTTGTAATTTAGTGCGGGGGGCCAGTCTGATTGCATACAAAACCATAGGCAAAACATCTGGCCAATGTAGATGAGTTTCCAAACAAAATTTGGTAATAAGTGTTTTAATTGTTCTATGAGCCCTTTCCACTCTAGCAGCCGATTGAGGGTGGAAAGCACAATGAAATCTCCACTTAATTCCTAATGTTTGGGCTAAAGCCTGATTGATTTGGTATACAAATTCAGGGCCATTATCTGATGAAATCCTAGAAGGGCAACCAAATCTAGGAATAATTTCTTTAAGAAATATTCTGGCAACCTGTATAGCTTTCTTATTTGCAGTTGAAAATGCTTCAATCCATCCTGAATAGGTATCAATTATTACTAACAGTGCTACATATTTCTTACCTCTAGGCATATCAGTAAAATCAACAATGACATAGTCCATAGGAAAATAAGCGATTGGTTGTCTGCCAGGTGGTATTACTGGTCCTTGGTGTGCATTGGTTTGGACACAAATGGTACATTGAGAACAAACATGTGCTGTTAGCGAAGAAGCAAATGGGATATAAAAAAATCGTTCAAGTTACTGTAATAATGCAGTTTTTCCCAAATGATGTTGCTTGTGTGCCTGAAAAATAAATGGGCAAGCAAGTGCCAAAGGAACAGCAATGCGTCCATCAGGTAAGGTGTACCAGCCTTTAACTAGTTTGGCTTGTACATCTTGTTGTAATTTTTGAGTTTCCTCCCTTGTATATGTAGGATCAAGTTGTTCTAAGTAAGTGTCTAGATACATGAACCTTGTGACATCTGATTGGAGAGGTGGACCTTCTAATGCAGCTCTTTTGGCTTCTTTGTCTGCCTTCCTATTGCCCTGGGTAATAAGGCTTGAGTCTTTTTGATGTCCAGGACAATGGATGATTGCAACTTTGGATGGCAATTGTGCTGCCTTGATAAGACTTTTAATCAAAGTTGCATATTGGATAACCTTGCCTGTGGAATCCAAATATCCTCTCTCTTTGTAGATGGCCGCATGTGCGTGTATTGTCAAAAATGCATATTTACTATCTGTATATACATTTAAAGTCCTTCCTGCTGCTATTTCTAATGCACGGGGTAAGGCATACAATTCTGCAAACTGTGAACTGGCTTGACTAGGCAACTGTGCTGACTCAACAGTAGAAGTTTGAGAAACTATTGCATAACCAGAGTATCTACATCCTTTATCCATAAAGCTAGAACCATCAGTAAACCATTGATAGTCCGGATTATGCAAGGGTTGGTCTATAAGGTCAGATCTGCAAGAATATTGTAGTTTTATTGTTTGCATACAGTCATGAACAGGCATGGTTGAATCAGGAATTGGCATTAGAGTTGCTGGGTTTAAAGTTGAGCATTGTTGCAGTGTAACTTGTGGATTCTCTAATAAAAGAGCCTGTATTTTATGCATTCTTTGATTACTTATCCATAAATGTCCTTTATTGTCAATGATTGTCTGCAAGACATGACTAGTATAAACAGTCACTGGAGCTGAAAAGGTTAACTTGTTTGCCTCCTGCAGTAATAGCATAACTGCTGCTAGAATTTTTAAACATTGGGGCCAGCCCTGGGAAGAAATGTCCAGGTGTTTTGACAGATAAGCGACAGGGCGGTTCCAACTTTCCTGGTTTTGGGTAAGGACCCCTAAAGCTACATTTTGTCCTACATCCACATAAAGTGAAAATGGCTTAGATATATCAGATAGTCCTAGGGCGGGGGCTGTGGTGAGAACCTGTTGCAGTTGTCTCATTGCTTGGGTTTGTTCCTCTTGCCACAAAAGAGGTTCTTTTTCTGGTCCCCTTAAAACTTGGTACAATGGTTTAGCTGTGAGAGCGAAGTTAGGAATCCAAATTCTACAGAAGCCTGTAATTCCCCAAAAGGCTCTAACTTCCTGTTTTGTTTGTGGGATGGGAATCTGTAACACAGCCTGCTTTTTCTGGGGGCCCAAAGTTCTTTGTCCTTGTGAAAGTTCATAGCCTAAATACATTACAGTCTCTTGAACTAATTGTGCTTTCTTTTTGGATGCTCTATAACCACAGTCTTGTAACAATTGGAGCAGTCTGGATGTGTTTTCAAAGCAATCCTCCCTGCTTTGGCCAGTTACTAAGACATCATCGACATATTAAAGGCAACAATCTTCTTGTCTGACTAACTTCAGATAAGCAAGATCTTGGGCTAGGGCTTGACTAAAGCACGTTGGTGAATTTTTAAATATACAGCTATCACAAGGCTTTGATTGCTTGCCAATAGATTTATTTAGGACAGATCTGGTGGCTCCTGTGTCAACTAGCATTGGGACAACCTGTCCTCCCACCCATATTTTAACAATGGGCTCTGGGGATGGGCCGATAGAACCCTGTCCTCTTTAGTCTTCCCATTCCATGTCACCTAAGCCGATCATGTTTTCTTCTCTTTCCTCTGTCTGATTGGGATAAAATGGATGCCCTCTTCCTTTGAAGCTCTTTCTGAAGCTTCTTTGGAAAGTCCCTCTAAATCCTCTTCCTCTCCCTCTTCCATACTGGCGAGATTGTCCCCTGGGTTGGCCATTCCTCTGGGGGCACTCCCTTTGCCAGTGTCCTTCTTGTTTACAGATGGCACACTGATTGGGTCCTAGGCATGTTCCTCCCAATGCCATGGCTAACATCTCAACTTTCTTTTTTTCTTTCTGATCTGATTTGCGTTCCTCCTCCTTGTCACAGTTACGGAACATATTGAAGCATTGAAATATTAGTGTTATCTGGTCCAGAGACCAACACCTCTCTTAGAGGGGCTATATTTTCTTCTGTTTTTATTTCTGCCTTACTGGTTCGGCTGGAAACTGATGTTTCATTTCCAAAGTTATTCAAGCTTTTATCTGTCTCTTGAAGGGATCCAGCTGTTGCTAATTTTCCTTCCTCACCGGCTTCTGGCTGAAATTGCGCTACATTTCTTTCAGGCAGAGGAGGTGGAATTTGCTGATTTATTCTCCCTTCTTCTCTTCTAGGAATGTAGGGAGGTGGTTGTCTGGGCATTTCCTCCCTATCTTCCTGGCTGAAAATCTTAGCTTTTGTTTGAGGCTTGGCTTTTTGGCTTGCCAAATATATCTTTGCACATTCTATCTGACATTTTGCTAACCATCTGGGTCTCTCTGCAATGTTGATTTTCCACTGGTCAATATAGGGATACTGGTCCCAATAACCATTTCCAGTCACAATTTGATGAACCCGTGCAACGAGTTCGGGATTCGCTGATCCCATTTTTGGCCACCCTACGCCCAGGGCAGTCCACTCAGATTCACGGAATCTTTTTAACATGGCTGGATTTGGTTTTGGATCTCCATAATCCCTAGAAAACCCCTTTTTGAAATTCTTTAACATGCACTGGAGTGGCATCTGGTCAACGCTCTCCTTTGACTTTTTCCCAC
The DNA here is from genome assembly GCF_016545835.1 of Crotalus tigris. Taxonomy (NCBI): domain Eukaryota; kingdom Metazoa; phylum Chordata; class Lepidosauria; order Squamata; family Viperidae; genus Crotalus; species Crotalus tigris. The sequence continues at coordinate 2,095,314 of NW_024096606.1, forward strand.
CCATCTTTCTAATACACTACCATCGATCACTCAGCATGAGCTACAATGGTTTAACCTCCCCACACAATCCTGCCTATTGAAGGCTTAAGGATGACACCTTTGCCTTCTCAGGGGGTGATCAATCCCCTCTTCCGATCCAAAAGGGATCAGGTTTACCCTGTTTTACAATACTTGCCTGCAGGCGTTTTCCAGACTCCTTTTTTGATTTAAGACCTTTCTGTCACCCTCACGGATCCTTAGACTAGAATGCTTCGCTGGTGGGTAAATTCCCTTTCCCCCTGTCGAGGTCTCCCCGCAGTCAAGAGCTACGGAGCTTGGAGCTGTCGTCGTTTAGGAGAGGGGCCCCCACCTGGGCAGTCCGTCTTGGAAGGTTAAATTCCTTTTCTTAAAAGCCCTTAAAAATGTCCCGGCGGAGAAGTCGGCATAAATCTTGTGGAAAAATAAAAGCCTTAAAAAAAGGACTTTTATGAATTCCAAGGGTGAAAGAGAGGTTTTTATTTTTGCGCAAAAGGTTCAGAAGTGATTTAACAATCAGTAAATTTCTGAACAAGGGGGAGGGTCTAAACTAAAACTTTATAGGTTTCTTTTTCTCAGGAACAAAGGAAGCATAGATGGAATCTTACATTGTGTATATGGAATCTACTTTGTGTAACATTCAGATAGTTTCTCACACGTTAGCTCCATTTCTCATGGGAATACAATGAAGGCAGTTTTTACTTTTATACAATGTTTCTAAATATGCATTAGATCATTCACGTACAGCTAATACAGCTTTTTGCTAACACAGCTTTCTTTTCAGAGATTATGCAGACACATGATTTTTGCTTTTAGTGATTTTTCATTATCATTATTATTATTATTATTATTATTATTATTATTATTATTATTATTATACTTTATTCTTCTTTATTCTATGTTATTCTATTTCTTTCCCACATTACTGTAGAAATACAAAAAACTGAGAAAGGTGCCTACATTCTCAGTCAAAGAAGGAAAATTGAACAGCTGTTGGAGAGATACATCCTGAAGGATTGTAATTCTGCTCCGAAACCTATGAGCATAGATTTTTACAACACTTTGGGTGAGGACAAAAGTGAAGCCTGTGATCAGGAGATATATCAGTCAGCAATAGGAAGCCTGTTATATCTGGCCAAGTGGTCCAGACCAGACATAGCTTGTGCAGTAAGCATCTTAAGTTGCTTTACTGCCGCACCAATGCAGTTGCATTGGATGGATGTGAAGAGAATTCTCAGGTATTTGAAGGGAACTGTGAATTTGGGTCTTCAAATACAGGTCTCTGAAGAATTAAAATTAAAATGTTATGTTGACAGTGATTATTCCAATGATATGCAAACCAAAAGTCCAATTCTGAGTTTGTGGTATTATTTGGAGGGATTTTGATTGGATGGAAGTCCAGAAAACAAACAAGTGGAGCTATTTCTACTGCGGAGGCAGAATTTATTGCTCTATCTGAACTTTGTTCAGAAGTAACCTGGTATGTACAGCTGTTAAAGGATTTAAGTATAGAAGTTAATGAAGCTGTAACAGTATTTGAAGATAATGCTGCTTGCATTAAAATGGCAACAGGTGATAGAGTGAAAAGTAGAAGCAAGCATGTGGACATTAAGTATTGTAATGTCAGAGAAGCCATCAAAAGTAAACTAATTTGCTTGCTTCATTGTTCTTCAGATGACAATCTGGCAGATGTACTGACCAAGTGCCATTGGGTGGAGTACACCATGGGAAGAGTATTAAATGATTTGGTTTTATGTCTATTCCAGTCATAAAGGGAGGAGTGTCAGTGTGTAAGAAATTTTATGAACTGGAATAACCATAGCAACAAACCAGCCAATGAGAACTGTTTTTGATTAAGACACAGTATTGGCTGTGTGAGGCATGTGATCCAGCCTAGGGCTGGGCCTGTCTTAGTCTCCTCTTCCTGTGTCCTGATCTCCTGAATTAGTTTGTTGTTGTTCTCTACCATGTTGCCAAGAACTGAGTGAAAGTGTATGTATCATGTTTATATATATTTTATTGATAAGGTTTTTGTAAACTATGCCTTCTGCTAAGGTGACCAACCGTCCTCCTTTTGGAAGGACAGTCCTCCTTTTTTGAGTTCTGTCCTCCCTTGAAAAGTGTCCTCCTAAATGTCCTCCTTTTCCACATACCGTCCTCCTTTTGGGAGGATGGTCCTCCTTTTGTGAGTTCTGTCCTCTCTCGAAAATGTCCTCCTAAATGTCCTCTTTTTGATGACTGATCTGCAGGGCTTTTGTTTCCTCATAGAACGCTCAGAAGGCATTCCGGGACCTTTTTTTATTATTTTTTTTCAACTTTTGCATCTACTCCCCCTATTGGCTTTCGAAAGCCAATAGGAATTGCTGCTGAGCGCGCCAAAACACCCGGGCGGCAAACTTTGCACGTGCAAGTTGCAGGAACTTGCACCCCTCACTGCTACCCAACTACACGATCTCCTACTTCTTAGTTCCAAAGATAGCTGGAGGAGACTGGAGCGGTAAGTTTCACTTGATCTTCCCTGTTCAGTTCTACGCGGGGATACACAGGGTAGGCGGTGGTGCTGGGGGGCGGCTGGGGGGGGGTGGCTGCAGGACCAGAGCTGGCGCAGCTGGTGCTTTGCAAGCCACGGGGCCGGCTCTACGGGGATGGGCAGGGGGGGCGGTGGTGCTGGGGGGTGGTGGTGCTGGGGGGCGGCTGCAGGGCCGGAGCCGGCGCGGCTGGTGCTTTGCAAGCCGTGGGGCCGGCTCTACCGGGATGCGCAGGGTGGATGGTGGTGCTGCCCCAGCAGCTGGGGGGCGGCTGCAGGGCCAGAGCCGGCGCGGCTGGTGCTTTGCAAGCCGCGGGGCCGGTTGTACGGGGATGGGCAGGGGGGGCGGTGGTGCTGGGGAGAGGCTGCAGGGCCGGAGCTGGCGCGGCTGGTGCTTTGCGAGCTGTAGGGCCGGCTCTCCATGGCAGGGCAGCAGTGCTGGCGGGGCGGCTGTGGGCGGGGGCGCGGCGGGCAGTTGACCTTCCATGGGCTGCGCCAGCTGGTGGTCTACGCAGTGCTGACCTGCACTGCCACCATCTCACCCTGCGCATCTACATGGCCATCCTGGAGCGCCTGGCTCACAACACCTGCCTCCGCCGCCCACCCCCGCGCAGTCCAGCCGTGTAGATTTTTGGACAAGTGAGAAATTGAGATTGAATATTGATACTCTAGCTGCAGCACTTGCCGTAAAATTCAATATGAAGGATATTTCTTGTTCAGATATTTCCAATATATTGTTAGAAGATGATACATTGACAAAAAATATTCATTCAATGGAAAAGTACTCATTTAAATAATTAATAGGCATGTAAGCATAATTACAATATAAAATGTTATTGTTACAAATGTTTTTATTATGCATTTATCATATTATAGTGTATTCTGTATTATTGTTGCAATAAATACAATGTTTCTTTTATTTACGATATTTTTTTCTTAAATTTATTCGTGTCCTCCTTTTTGTTGTAAAAAAGTTGGTCACCTTACTTCTGCTCATTTTGAATGTGTGCTTAAGTTTTGGGCTTATTTTTGCGCTGGAAAGCTGTAAAATTCTAACATAGATACCAATTTATTTCTACTAAATCAGGATGCTATACGTATATTAAGAATTGATAAAAGTGCATCAGTATGTTACTAATAAATGCTTTGCCACTATATTAATGTTTGCTATGTATCTATAATAGTGCAGCTGAAATAATACAAGGCAGCTTGTGCCTGCCACACAAGGTTTTTTGTGGTTCCTTTGAAAATTACAGTAGTTGATTAATGCACACAAGTCTTCATCTGTATTAGAGATCAATGGGGTGACAGATGTTGCAGCCAGATCGCCCTCACATCCGTATTAGAGAAAATATTACAAAATATCAGGAGCTGATTGTATGATAAAGTTGATGGACTATGTGATAATGTGATACCTTAGACAAAAAGCCAAATCAGGAATGCAAGCTAGCATTAAAAGGGAATGACTAGGTATAACAATGTATTTTGTGTTCTCTTACATTAGGTCATCTTTTTTCCTGAAGTCTTGCCCAAAGGCTTGAGTTTGCATGGTGGTCAGAAACATAATAAATGGAGCTCTCCTTATATCTGTATTGTAACTTTGTGAAAGGTCTATCCTTCAGTATAAACATACCTAAATGTGGTAGAGATGTTAATATCGGAATTTGTTGAATTGAACTGACAGGTGATCCAATTCATTAGAAAGCAGCTCTGTATATACTGTATGCAAAGTTTCTGCTTCCCATGCAGTTCTTTAATGGACAAAATATTAGTTAGCAGAAGAAATTTCATTTTTTGTCTGCTAGATCAGCCATTAAACAATATTTTACCAGAGAGTACAGTAAGGTTAACCTATTTAGACAAGCCTCAGACAGGAACAGGCACCCGATGTAGGGATGATTCAGATAAATTCAGAAAATGTCTAAATTGAATTGTTTTGCTTGATTTTATTTATATCCTACATGTATTTTTAAAAAGTAAAGTATAGTACAAAATACTCCTTCTTACAACAACAATCCTTCGAAGTGATTGGGTTGAGAAAAAGGTGACTGGAACTGACTGTCTCATGGTTTCCACTCCACCACAGTTTCTGCCTAACCACTCTACTAAACTGCTTACACACATTTTCTTGGTTTCATGTAAGTTCAGGAAACCTGAATATGATACGTGATAGATAGATACATGATAGAATGATGTTGTCATTTACTGTATCAGGGACAAAACTAGACTAGGTAAATTTTTGTGGAAATGCTAGCAAGAATGGATACAAAAACACTTCTCTATCTATAGTTTAAAGTGATCCTGGGACAATTGTACCATGTCAGTTTTCATACAGTAGTCATATTGTTCTTGAGTACATTTGTAACTAAACAGCACTATTATTATTTTTTCTCTGCAGCTATTGACACTTCCCCGGATATTTTGAATAAATAAGGTTGTCCTTTATATAGTTTCATCCCTGCAGATGCCATAGTGACAGGGCTATTGTTTCATGTTCCAGTGTGCCTCAAGTTGGTCTTTCTGATGAAGATACGCTGCCTGAAACTTCCTCATAGCTCATTATTAGTGAAGTACAATTTGGCCACCAAGGATCACAGTTATGAAAAAGAATGTCTGATTATAATTCATGTGTTGACATGTTATTCCCATGCTGGATCAATGAATTTAAAACTGGAATACTGCTATCATGTCACTCCTATTTCTTCTTTTCTTTAGACTAGCCAAACCCAAGTCCTGCAACTGTTCTTCATATGTTTTAGTCTCCAGGTCTTTGATCATTTTATCTGTTCTTTTCTGAACTTTTTCCAAGGTCTCAACATCTTTTTTATAGTATGGTGACCAAAATTGGTTGCAGTATTCCAGATGTAGAATTATTAGGGTTTTATAAAGCGGTACTAATACTTTGTGTGATCTTGATTCTATGCCTCTGTTTATACAACCCAGGATTGTATTAGCTTTTTTGGCTGCTGCTTCACACTGCTGGCTCATAGTCAAATGATCACCCATTAGGACTCCAAGGTCCCTCTCACAGTTGCTGTTTTTGAGCCTGGTCTCACCTAATCTGTACTTATATCTTTCATCTTTCCTGCCTAAATGTAAATCTTTGCTTTTCTCCACATTAAAATTCATTTTGTTGGATAGGGCCCATTGTTCAAGTTTGTCAAGATCTTTTTGGATCCTGGGCTTGTCTTCTGGAGTGTTGGCTATTCCTGATAGTTTCGTGTTATTCGCAAATTTGATGAGTTCCCCTTCTATTCTGTTATCTAAGTCGTTAATGAAGATATTGAAGAGAACTTGGCCTAAGATGGAGCCTTGTGGTACCCCACTGCTTACTTCTCTCCATGTGGATATAGTATCATTGAGGACTACTCGCTGAGTACAGTTTGTCAGCCAGCTACAGATCCATCTGATGGTGTTGTTGTCTATCCCACTTTTTTCCAGCTTACTAAGCAGTAGGTTGTGCTTTACTTTGTCAAATGCCTTATTGAAGTCTAAGTATATTACATCGACAGCATTTCACTGGTCTACTAATTTAGTCAATTTATCAAAGAATGAAATGAGATTGGTTTGGCATGATCTGTTTTTGACAAACCCATGCTGGCTACTGTTTATAACTTTGTTTGCTTCTAGTTGTTCCCAGATCTGGTTTTTTTATTATCTTTTCCAAGATCTTTCCAGGTATTGATGTTAGAGTTTCCTGGCTCTGTTTTTTTTTCTTTTCTTGAAGATGGGAACTACATCAGCCATTTTCCAATCATAAAGTACTTCCCCAGTGCTCCAGGATTTTTGAAAGATATGGTACAATGTTTCTGAGATTACATCTGCCAGCTTCTCCAGAACTCTGGGATGTAATCTGTCAGGTCCATCAAGATCACATGTACTAATACTGCTCTATAATGCCCTAGTAAGACCACACCAAGAATACTGCATCCAGTTTTGGTCACCAAACTATAAAAAAAGATATTGAGATTCTAGAAAGAGTGCAGAGAAGAGCAAAAAAGTTTATTAGGGACTTGGAGGCTAAAACATATGAAGAAAGTTTACAGTAATAGGGCATGGCTAGCCTAATGAAGAGATGGACTAGGGGTGACATGTTAGCAGTGTTCCAATCTTTAAGGGGCTGTCACAGAGAGGAAGGGGTCAACTTATTTTCCAAAGCATTGAAGTCCAGATAAGGAACAATGGATGGAAACTGATCAAGGAGAGATTAAACTTAGAAATAAGGAGAAATCTTCTGACAGTAAAAACCATCAACCAATGGAACAGTTGGCCTTCAGATGTGGGTGCTTGTGGTGGTCTCCCATGGAGAATGAGACATGCACGCAGGTATCTCGGGATGGGAGCCCAGAGCTGACTCCAACACCCTTTTTTATTGTTACTATACTTTTTGCATCACACGGTGTAATAAAAAGGCATATATAGGGGTGGTTACAATGTATCACATAACAGACACTTTCCAGATGCAAGGCTATGCAGGTGGGTGATGATTCATGCATCCTGTTTCCCGTGTTCTTATCAGAGCCTGTCCAAATGGCTGATGAATGTGTTCCATGTCTGGAGCAGTCTGTTTTGGTATGTCAAGGACTTTGTGGGAGCATGTCTATAGGCATATTTATGCAATTAATCCCACATCTCCCCCTTTTGTGTTTTTTCAATGTTGCTCTCTTCCAGTTCCAGAAGGGATCTTGATTCACTGGTTAAGGCGTCCTTCCTAGTGGAGGGCATAACATTTTTACACATTTGCAGGAGGGAGGGAATACATTGAATGCAACAACATAGCAATACAATTAATATCAAAATGGTTACTATAATAGAAATCAAAGATCGTAGCCAGGATCCATCCGGTAGCCAGGACCAAAGGGCACCCCATATGTCCACGGTGCCTGATCCATCGCTGCGTAAGGGATTGTTTTGGATCATAGATTCCATTTTTCTTACTGTAGAGGAAATATTAGGTTGAAAATCATGTATATACATACAACAATGAGAATGAATTAAAGCACATACACCGCCTTTTGCTGCTAAAATAATATCTAAAGCATACCGATTTAGCAAAACTATTTCCCTTATTTCCCCCATTTCTTGATTAATCATTTTAATGCTGTTGATTGTTTCATTAAACATATGAGCAGTCCAATTGTTAAGCAAATGAAGGTCCTGATAGTTCATGGCAACTCCTAGATTGGGCAATATTCCTCTGCTGATTTGAGTTAGGGGTGGATCCGAGGAATCAGTATCACGTTTGTTCCACAGACGTCCATCAGGGAGATGAGGCAAGGCATATACAGCAGGGGTCAAAAGGCCCAGTGTACAGGTGCCTTTCCAATCCTTAGGCACCTGGTGATAGGCTCTACGGCCACATAGTAGCCACATATCGGGTAACTCATAATAACCCTGGCAAGACTCATTAGCAAATATTATTATGGATTCCATGTCAAGGCAAGCCATGTAGGTACTGACGTTTGTCCATTGATTGCTTCGATAAGTGTTGTTTATCTTAGTGAGGTTGCTTTTGATGGATTTGCATTTCTTTGCAGAATTCTATATAATAACTTGTTGACAATTACTATAATTTCCCAAATAAGTGGCAGTACGGAATAGTCCTGTGCTATAAAAACAAAATCTGGCAGGTTCCATTATACGAGCGCCCACAGCATATGTCATATTCAAAGTCTCTATAGTTACGTTCCATAGCTGCTTCCATCCTGTTTCATTGAACGGGATGGCATGGAAAACGAGGCCACCATGACTGTCACCAGGAATTTGCATGCAAATCCAACAGTTCGTGATGTTAAGTGTAAGAGCAGTGCACCTGGCATCCCGTACGAAAGCATTAAAAGTCCACAGTCCCTGATCCTCATATGCCTGGCTGAGATGGTGTACGTTGAGCCATATAAGGACGAACACAACGAGCTGGAGTCCAAATGATCTCGCCATGGTCGTCTATTGCAGCGTAGCCTTGACCCCAGGTAATGAGGGAGGCAGGCCCTTTCCAGGTGGGATCAGGCAAACGTCGATAGTATACCTGGGGGCATGAAGAATCTGTGGGAGAAGCAGAAAAATGCCTGCTTGCGGCGGTTGAGCCAGGGGTGCCAGAAACATTCAAAAAGTTTAAGGTAAAAAGTACAAGATTAAGAGTGTTTTGTATCCCAGGCAAGCCGGGGGTATTTTCCCTTTTCTTTTTTGCATACATGTCTAGAGCCCTTTTTACGGTCTGATTGGCTCGTTCCACGATCGCTTGACCAGTGGAGTTATATGGAATGCCAAATTTATGTACAATACACCAGCGAGTGCAAAACTGCGCAAAGGAGGTGCTGGTATAAGCAGGAGCATTGTCTGTTTTAATTTCTTTGGGCTTGCCCAGGGTAGAAAAGGTACGAATACAATGAGTAATAACATGTTTAGCAGACTCATCCCTTTGAGGGGTGGCCATAATAAAGCCTGAATAGGTGTCAATGGAAACATGCAAATATTTCCAGGGGGCAAATGGCAAATATTGCATAACATCCATGTGCCAAAGTTGACAGCTCTGCATCCCTCTTGGGTTGACCCCTTGAGGAACAGAGTGTGCTTGGAGGCTGCAGGTGGGACATTGTTGTATGATAGCTGCAGCCTCTGTAGCCGTTAAAGAAAATTGTTTCATTAAAGCCTTCTTATTTTGATGAAAATATGAATGGCTGTCCCATGGGGTTATGGGAGATAAAACAAGGACAGAAACGTCCTGGTGAGTCGAGGTGGCCGAAGCGGCAGCATCCGCCTTGGCATTGCCTTCGGAGATAATACCGGGGAAAGGTTGGTGACTTCTAATATGAGCAGGAAAAAAACAAGTAGAGCGGGAATGAAGAAGGGATTGGAGTGTGAGAAATAGACTGAGGAGAGAGTCATCCAATGAGGGGGACACATATTAGTCAGATAAAGAGGTGAGAACTTTATATACATAAAGACTATCTAAAATAAGATTAAAAGGTTCAGAAGAAAAAGTTTGTAAAGCCAATATTGTAGAGGCAAGTTCAGCATGCTGAGCAGAAGTTTGAGGAGGAGTAATTTTTGTGTGCCATTGTTCACCCTCCTTCCATACACATGGACCATAAGTCTTGCTGCCATCAACATAGAGTGTGACAGCGTTAGGAATGGGAAAAGAGGAAATAGGGGAATGCAAAGAAATTGAGACATTATTAAGGAGTTGGAAGCGAGGGTCAGAGGGAATATGACAGGAAACAGATCCTGCCCAGTCAGCAAGAGAAAGTTGCAATACATCTGAAGAGGCAAATAAAGGTTTCCATATAGTAAGAGACATGGGGACATATAAAAAAACAATATCAAATCCAATTAAACATTTTGCTCAAAAACGGCCCTTCGTAATTAAAAGAGCAAACATATATGGCAGTGGATTGATAGATTTGCGAGGGGTATTGGGGAGGTGAATCCATTCAACAATGGAGACCCTCCCCTTTTGATGTTGGAGAAGGCCAGCTGTAGGAATAGAGGGAGTATTAAATATGGCCAAAGAGAGAGGCTCATTGGGAATGGCTCGGTCCACCCAGCGGGTGGAGAGGGCACTATTAATTAAGGCAAAGACATGTTTTTGAGTGGGGTTAAGAACAACAACAGAGGAGGGGGAAGTGTGGCCATGCAGAGCCAAAAACAAGGGTGCCAATTGAGCAGTGGTGAGTGCAAGAAATGGGCGCACAAAATTTATGGTGCCCAAGATTTGTTGTAAAGCAACTAAAGTGAGAGGAGAAGGAAGATGGATGGCAGGGAGTACCGGAACAGAATGAGAGGCTAGGACTTTGTGTCCCAGATATAAAAAGGGAGATTGGGTCTGAACTTTTTCTGGGGCGACAATAAAGCCATAAGAAGCTAAAAGCTGAATGAGTTGGGGGAGGACATTTTGCACCGTGCCAGGAGGACCCGGTGCGGCTAGGAAAATGTCATCCATATAGTGATAGAGCAAAATGTTAGGATAGGATTTGCGAAAAGGCAACAAGGCAGCATCCACAAAAGCTTGACATATGGTGGGGCTGTTAAGCATGCCTTGGGGAAGAACAGTCCATTGATAGTGAGGAGTAGGTCGGGACATGTTAGTTTGAGGCAAAGAAAAGGAAAAAAGTTGTTTGTCATCAGGGTGTAAAGGAATGGTAAAAAAACAGTCTTTTAAATCAATAATTGCCAAATCATAGTCTTTGGGGATCATATTTGGGTTGGGCATTCTGCACTGTAGCGGACCCATGGGTTTAATTATTATGTTGATGAGGCGGAGATCGTGAATAATTCTCCAGTTGCCTGATTTCTTCTTGACTACAAATACTGGGGTGTTATAAGGACTGGTAGTTGGTTCCAAATAGCCAGATTGTATTTGCTGATATACCAGTTTCTGCAATGCTTCCTGTTTTTCTAAAGTGAATGGCCATTGGTCTACCCACACGGGGGTGTCAGAAAGGAGCACAAGCTTCATGGGTGAAGGAGGCATTATTAGTCTTCCAGAGTTAACTTCGGATCAAATTGAGAGAGTAAGTCTCTGCCCCATAAATTTGTGTGAAGAGGGAGGACGACAGGTTTAAATTTAGCAGAAATGCCTTTTGTGATTCGTTGTGCAGTAAGCCAATTTTTACTGGAGCTTGCTTGTTGAAGTCCTCCCACTCCCCTGACTGCCGGTGAGGATTCGAGGGGCCAGTTAGAGGGCCATTCAGCTGTTCTTATGACTGAGACATCCGCACCAGAGTCTACAAGACCAGAGAAAAGAATGCCATTGATTAAAAAAGGCATCACCAGTTTTTGGGGAGTAATTTGCTTTGTTAGTGCCAATAAATCAGAGGAAGAATTCCCAGAGTGAGGTGCATAGGCAGCCTCTGGAAGGGATGGCGCTGCACGGGGTAATAGAACCAAGCGTGCCACCGTATCCCCCCCGGTTCATTGTGACAGGGAGATTGGTATAAAATTGGACTTTTAGGGTGTCTCTATATGTGGGATCTATCATACCTGGAAGCACAAACACTCCTTGTTCCCGAACAACAGGTGTGGGGAGGATCATTCCCTCCGTTTCCGGAGGCAAGGGTCTGGAATAAAGGGTTTCAGCAACCGTGAGTAGGTTAGGAAAAGTAACAGAAAGATCAGAAGCCAATTTTAAATCAATGCCAGAAAAATATTGCGAAGCAGAAGAAGGAGTAAAGTCTGAAAAGGATGCAGCCTTTGGAGAGGGGTTAGCTGCAGACCCCTCTGTTAGTTTCCCTGATTGGACTGAGAGGAATGGCACTGATGGGCCCAATGAAAACCCTTTTTACATTTTGGGCACACAGTTTTGGGCTTGGCTCCGGGGATGGCAGCGGGTTGAGCCGCGCCGCCTCCTGGGGCTTTGCATTGCTTTTTAAAATGACCAGGTTTTCCACAATTGAAGCAAGTGCCTTGGGATTGATTCCCCTTTTGGATTGCGGCTGCAGAGTGTCCATTTGAAAAGCATTGGTTCCCACAATGCGGCAGGCTTTAAGAAAGTCCACTAGGGTGGCCGTGGGATTGGAAACAAATGGTTTAAGAATGGACTGGCAGTCCGCATTTGCATGTTCATAAGCCAATTTTATGAGGATTTCATTTGCTGCATCTCAGTTTGAAATTTGACGCTCAATGGCAATTTGCAGACGATTCACAAAGTCTGCATAGGATTCAGTCGCAGTTTGGCGAATGGCAGAAAAAGACTGAATCGGAGTGCCAGACTCATCAACGCGAGCCATGGCGGAAAGAACACAAGAATTAATTATCGGAAATGCAAAGGGGGTGAAAGTTTGAGCCTGAGCATTAAGGGTAGCAAAATTGCCTTCTCCGAAGAGTTGTTCTGCTGTCCATTGTGAACCTGGGTGATTAGCTCTGTTTTGTGCCTCTCTCTTATATTCAGATTCAAAGACTACGTATTGCGTTCCATTAAGAAGCATACGGAACAGATCTTTCCAATCTTGAGGCAACATTCGATATGCACTAGCAACTGAGTGTATCAGTCCCCGAGTATAGGGACTGGTTATGCCATAATCTTTTGTAGCCTTTTTCAATTCTCAGATCATAGCCAGGGGAAGTGCTTCCCAATCAACCACTATGCCCGCTGCAGTCTGTTGGTAAGTAACAGGGAACAACTCTGTCTCGGATAGGTCAGAAATGCTCAAATCACCATTTTTCAAAGCCTTTTGAAAAGCGCCACAGATGATTCCGGGCCGAGAAACAGACGGCAACGTGGCAGGAACAGGAGAGGCTGTTTGTTGTTTATCAGGATCCATAGAATTTGCAGGGGCAGAAGGAGGGTTAAAACCAGCTCCAGGTGGCAAGGGAGTGGCCAACATAACAGACGGACTTTTGTATGATGGAGGGTCTAATAAAGGCCGATGAGGCGAGTCAGCATGGGTTTGAATCAGGGTATAGGCAAGTTTCCAAAGGCACAAAATCTCTGGTGGGGCTCTCGGAGACTGATGGAGGACGGCGCCAATTTTCTTCCATGTATCTACTTTTAAAGATCCAGACTCCGGATAGGATGAGCAATTAGCCCATACATAAGCAAGCAATTTAACAGCCTCAGATTTAGAAAGGTGACGGGTTACTTTCTGTTCCTGATCAGTAAGATATTTTTTCCTGCCAAGTAGTCTCAGCTGTTCTACATGCTGCTTTTGAGTGTGAGACATTCCACCCCCCATACTTACGAAGAGGAGTCAGTTGCCAGCAACTTCGTCGGGTGCACCAAGCCTATTCCAGGCGATAAGTAAAGAGTCAGCAAGGACGTATCCCTTAGTGGATCACGTCGGGGTCACCAGTTGTGGTGGTCTCCCATGGAGAATGAGACACGCACGCAGGTATCTCGGGATGGGAGCCCAGAGCTGACTCCAACACCCTCTTTTATTGTTACTATACTTTTTACATCACACGGCATAATCAAAAGGTGTATATAGGGGTGGTTACAATGTATCACATAACAGACACTTTCCAGATGCAAGGCTATGCAGGTGAGTGATGATTCACGCATCCTGTTTCCCGTGTTCTTATCAGAGCCTGTCCAAATGGCTGATGAATGTGTTCCGTGTCTGGAGCAGTCCGTTTTGGTATGTCAAGGACTTTGTGGGAGCATGTCTATAGGCATATTTATGCAATTAATCCCACAGGTGCTTAATCACTGGAAGCTTTCAAGAAGAGACTGGACAGCCATCTGTCAGAAATGGCTTAAGCAGGGGGTTGGACTAGATGACCTATAAGTCCCTTCCAGATTCCTATTCTATTCTATTCTATTCTATTGTATTCTAATTTTCACGAACTTCCAGAAATGTTCAATAGGGTTCAGGTCTGGCTGGGCCACTCTAGGACATTCACAGTTGTCCCTAAGTTGTTTTGGCTGTGTCCTTAGGATTGTTGTCATGTTGGAAAGTGAATCTTCAGCCCAGTCTGGCTCCTGTGTGCTCTGGAATAGGTTTTCATTGAGGATACCCCTGAACTTTGCTCCATTCAGCTTTTCTTCAACCCTGACCAGTCTCCAAGTCCCTGCTGCTGAAAAACAGCCCCACAGCTGCCAGTGCCATACTTCATTTTTGGGATAATTTTGGTCAGGTGATGAGTGGAGCTGGTTTCCTCCAGACATAATGTTTAGAATTGAGACCAAACAGTTCAATCTTAGTTTCATCAGATCAGATAATTTTGTTCCTCATAGTCTAAGAGTCCTACAGGTGCTTTTTTTGTAAATTCCAAGTGGGCTTTCATGCTGTAGCTCTTAGTTTAGTGCATTCAGGGTTTATGATGTCAAATTGTAGTTAGTCAGTGTGCAAGCCAGGCTATTAATACTTCTTAAATTACACAAAGTGAGTCCTAAGATGCTCACTAAAGAGACCACCAGTGCAACATATACCTTACTGGGCAGCATCATTTTTGAGTCACAATTGGGTTTGGAGATCGCTTTTTTGCTACCTCTTCAGTGAGGGCATATGAATTTTTAATTGTCTGAAGTGGCATGGCTCCCCCCATGGAATTGACATGGGGTGTTAGTGCCACAGAGCAAGAACCAGCCTAGGGGAGCTTTACATGGAGGTAGGTGAAGGGGATAGCCTCAGTATGGTTCTGAATGGTTTTGTGTGTGTGTTTGTGTGTGTGTGTGTGTGTGTGTGTACAGCTACTTCTACAAGAAAGGTAATACAAACATCTTTGACAGATTTCCCTCCCACCAGACATAAGTCCGAGGTGTTCAGGATTTGCTGTGCCAGCCACTTCCAAATGCCATCTCTCCATGAATCTATTTAACTGGTTAATTACAATGTAAATGAGGCAAGAAAAAAAACCTTACAATGAGTTTCTGCCCCCCCCCCCATAGTTTTTCCAGTTGTCTTCTGAGGCTTTACGTGGGGGCCAATGGATCTAGAAGTCCTTCTTTTCTCTGCAGCTTTCACAGGAATCTGGGTGATGTAGGACCTGAGAATATCTGTTCCACTCTGTTTGCAGTGGTGACTTTTCTAGCAGATGGCTGGATCCAAACCCAATTCCCTGGCTCAAATGAATAGAGGATTTTCTCTGGAGGCAGCGTCTGGGTCAATGTGCTCTACTTCCAAAGGTTATGGAGTCATCTGTGCAGGGCTGAAAGATATGGGAACAGCCCCACTCCCCCCTTTGAGGGTGACCCTCCCAGAAGAGGCATTGTTGATCTGACATAGGAATGGAGAATAGAGGATAAGAAATGGAGAGGTGGAGTGGGGTGGATAGCTTGCAGGTAGGGTTTGAAAAGACATTAATACTGCAGTTGTTAAAGAAACAGATAAACCAGTCACAACAAAATGGTGACACCACAGATAAGGAAAAAGAGAGGTTGGATTTTGGTAATAAGGCAAAAAGATGTCTGGTGATGAGATTGAAAAGAAAAAAATGCTTATATGTTCCAGGATTAGTTCCATAGTCATTTTACTGACTACTGATAGGATAAGAAAAGTAACTTTAAAAAAAGGTTATTTCCATATATAAGCAAACTTGAGTTCATGAGGCTCCTGTAGATGGGCATACTTCATGATTTAGGAAAAGGATGGACAGATAAAATCTCATTTGCAACACCTAGGGATTAGCACAAAAAAAAAAAAAAAGTGCTGGAACTCACACATGTCATATAACCCACCTTGCCTACCCTACAAGGTTCCATCCAAAAGTGGTGCTGGAACTCCGTTCTGGGCGTTCTATGACAAAAAAAAGCCCTGGGGATTAGAGACACTTAACAGCTACATTTACCTTGAGGACACATAAAGACTTTAACACATATACACACACAAAGACAAGGGAAAGAGAAAAGGAAAGGAAAACAGAACTCTCAGGTTTTCACACCCTGGTCATTCCTACCATAAATCTCAGTTAACTCAAATTAAGGAAGGCAGAAGTCTTACCAAACATATTAAGTGGTTGCATAAAAGAGAAAGAGACAGAAGAAATCAATGTGCCTATATTGTTTCCATTTCTTTTTAAGCAAAGACCGCTTTTTACATAATTGGCATGGATGCTTCTTTTTCATTCCCACATGGGTGGGTAACTTCTTTTAACTCCAATTTTTAGCAGTCTCTCTAAAGGAGACATCTGCAGAACCTTGGAATCAGAGCTTCCAATATTTTCAGGCAAGACTCTGACTCATTTACCTGCAGTGAGTCTTTTCCTTTACTCTCCTGCATCCCCAGAATGATTCTCTCCTGGAGTCCCCTGTTCCAGCAAGGCAGTCTTTGCCTTTGGTTAGGCAGTCTTTCAGATGCATGCAAGGCAACTTTTAAGCTGCACTAGAGCATGCACCCTAGCCCTGTGCTCCAGTTTCAAACCCTAAGGGGATCTGGGAGGACTCTGTCTTCCTTTTTGTAGAGTATGAGGGTCCCTCCTAGAAGAGTGGAACTTTGCCCATAGATTTCAGCTAGTTGCCTAAATGCCAATCCTCCACTCACCTGCGTTCTTTTTTCACTTGATTTCTTTTCCTGTCAGAAGGTCCCACGCTCTGGCCAAGCCCCTTGCCTTCCAGAATGTGAAACTGGGTGTGGTTAGAAAAGGCACAGAAGAGATAAGATCCAGCTGAAGTAGAGGAGGATTGTCCCTTTTGCACTTCCACATACTTCTTGCACTCACTCCCCCTTCAGGCACCCAAAGACAATAATTTTGTGGTACTCACCTTCTTTTCAAGCAGCCATTGAGCTAAAGACTCAAAACTCCCTTTACTACCCTTGCTCCAAATGGGCAGGATCTGGGAAACCCATCCACAGACACAAGACGTCTGCTGTTGGCAAGGAAGAGGCTCACCCAGGTCCAGTCCATTGGTCAGGTTAGCTTGGAGTCCAATCTGGGGTGCCAAATTATTGAAAGAAAAATCAGGTCTAGTTCCAAGCCGGGAGTAAGATGCTGGAAATAAAATGGAGGTTGCTTAGGAAAGAAGCTTCTTGTTTATTGATGAGCAGAATCAACAACAGCACGTTCTGGGATAGCTGACAGAATCAAGTTGAGAGTGGTGGGTTTTTATACCTTCTGATTGAGATGCTCCAGAAGTTTGTGTAACGTAGTGAGCCTTGTGTCAATGTGGTGGGTTAATCCTATTATGTCCTAAAGGTCATATCATGTCCTTAGAATTTTGGCAGGGGAATATAAATTGTTAATCCCATCAGCTGTGGGGGCTGAAGGTGTTTTGTTTATGAATAGATTGGTCCAGTCTTTCTGAATATCCATTCAAAATCTCCTATTGACTGGCCTTTTTGCTTGAGGCTTTTTTCCTATAGCAGAAAGACTGGGGCTGCTTTCTGCCTTTGTTAAGATTTTTTTCTCCATTTCTCCTTTAAGAGAAATATTCTATCCTGCCTCCTTTTTAATATTAAGAATAAAGAATATTTTAATCTGGGGAGGGGGGGCTTCCTTCAATATATAAAAACAAAGTGCAACTACCTGGGCACCAAAATCATGCTGAACTAGTTTACTGTGAACTGTTCAGGTTAAAAATTCAAGATGGCAACTGCAATCTCACAATAAAACTCCCATCTTGATTATTTTTGACATCTCTCCACATGTTTCTATGGTATTACTGTGGCAATTGATATACCTCTTTTCTACTTCATACCCCTGCCATTTTGCTAAGTTAAAAAAAAATAAAAAAACTGATTAAAAGAGATTTCTATTGTATTATCTAAATCCTCAAATGTTCCCATCACCGTTTTTTAGTCTGAATAAGTGAATCAATGAGATTATTTCCATTGCACTTATAATACACTTTGTAAAGAATATTGTATATATATATATATATACTGTATGCACACACACATCCAGCCCAATGAAATTCTCCTCTGCATTAGCTAAAACTATTTCCCACATGAAGAAAATCATATTGTTTATACACTAATGCAGCACACCAGAAAACAAGAGATGACAGTCCTAATTTGCCACCATAAACAAGGCTGAAGACATACTTTCATGAGCTTTTTGCTTGGATGAATGAATCTGTCACTTCTCTTTTCTCTCATTCAAATTGTTTCTGTCCAAGGAAAACATACCAAACATGATGTTCACCTTTCTCTGAGAGTATTAATCATAGGGATCTCATCCCTCAACATAGTCCAGTATCCCACTTTCAGAATTGAGTGGGTTAATAACTATCTACTCTTTTAACTCACTTTTAAAAATATATTTTACTATGGAAACAAAATATATTTGAAGCAAAGTTCCAGTGACAATAAGCTTTCTCATATTTTTATTCTGCATGGGGTGCATTTTATTCTGTGCCGAGGTGGCGCAGCAGTTAGAGTGCAGTACTGCAGGCCACTTTAGCTGACTGTGTTCAGCAGGTCAACGGTTCAAATCTCACCGGCTCAAGGTTGACTCAGCCTTCCATCCTTCCGGCGTAGGTAAAATGAGGACCCAGATTGTTAGGGGCAATGTAATTATATATATGCATTGCTTACTGGTGTACACCGCTTAGAGAGTGCTTGCACTTAAAGCGGTATATAAGTCTCATAAATAAATAAATAAATAAATAAAGCAGTGATGGCAAACCTTTTAGAGACAAGTGCCCAAACTGCAACCCAAAACCCATGTATTTATTGCTGAGTGCCAGGTGGGTGTGGCCCACTGGGTGGGCATGGCTGCAGTGTACAAGTACCACCAGTTATCTAGCAAGGTGTCAAAAACTTGACCAAAAAAAGGAAAAAAGTGATAAAGTACAAGTAGTCCTCGACTTTCAACAATTCACTTAGTGACTGTTCGAAGTTGCAACAGCACTGAAAAAAGTGATCATGATCATTTTTCACACTTATGACTGTTGCAGCATCCCCAGGGTCATGTGATTTACATTTGGATGCTTGGCAACTGATTCATACGTACGATGGTCAGTGTCCCAGGGTCATGTGATCACCTTTTGCAACTTTTTGACAAGCAAAGTCAATAGCAGGAGGGCATGGCCAGTTCAATATCACTCAGGTTGTGGGGCGTGTCTGGGGTGTGTGAGTGGGGCTGTGAGGGGGAATTTGTGGGTTTCGTGGAGGGGGTGGGACTGTGGTGGGCGCCTTCCCTCCCTCCCATTGTCCCTTCCTTCCTTCCTTCCCTCTCATTGTCCCTTCCTTCCTTCCTTCCTTCCTTCCTTCCTTCCTTCCTTCCTTCCTTCCTTCCTTCTTTCCTTCCTTCCTTCCTTCTCTCTCATTGTCCTTCCCTTCCTTCCTTCTTTTCTTCCATCCTTTCCTTCCTTCTCTCTCATTCTCCCTTCCTTCCTTTCTTCCCTCCCTCCCTCCCATTATCCATTCCTTCTTTCCTTCCTTTCCTTCCTTCCTTCCCTCTCATTGTCCCTTCCTTCCTTCTTCCCTTCCCTCCCTCTCATTGTCCCTCCCTCCCTCCCTCCATGTCCAGGAAGAGACAAGGGGAGGGGGACAGGCTGCCAGCATGGCTGATGGCTGTGCTGCCAGTGGCCATGGCTTGAAAGGCCACTGTCAATTGCTGGACAAGAGCTGCACAGCCATGAGACCAGAGTGGTGGGAAGATACTTGTAATGAGGGAGGGAGAAAAACAGGCATCCCCTGAAGGAAATCAGCTCTCACCCGTGGACTCCGGGGAAGGGGACGTCGCAAGCAGCATGACAGTCCATATTACCTGCGCTATGCCACCCAGACCCCAGCAGGCAGTGGTGCGTTCTCCTCCTGGCACGGAACGGCTGGGTCAGATGTGGTGAACCAGCAACATGCTGAAACTGCCTGGGCGTGTGCAGAGGCGGCAATGAGTGCATGTACCTGGTGCATGGCATCCTGGGTGAAAGGGAAGCACTCAGAATGTGGTCAGCCTGTGTAGCAAAACAATCACCCGGGATGCCAGGCACCAGAAGCATGCACTCGTCGCCGCTTCTGCGCACGCCCAGGCAGATTCAGTATGTCGCCGATTCCCCTTGCCCAGCCCAGCCACTCCATGCGGTGAGGCGAATGCGCCGCTGCCTGCTGAAACCAGGCTTGGGTCTGGGCAGCATAGCACAGGTAACATGGACTCTCATGCCACTCATAGCAACCGTTCCTCCGGAATCCATAGGTGTGTGAAGGGCCATTTGTGGATCTCCTTTCTCCAAACACTTTCTGCTTCAGAAAGAGATTCACCCTTCTCTCACATTTTCTCCAAGTGCTTCCTGCTTCACTCAGTCACCCTTCTCTCACATTTTCTCCAAAGTCCAAATTCCCATTGCTTCCCTTGCTCGCCCTGCTCGCCTTCCCAAAGTCCAAACTCACTTGCGATACTTCCCTCACTCGCCCTGGTCTCCTTCCCAAAGTCCAAACACGTGCATACTACTTTCTCTGCTCTCCCTGGTCACCTTTCCAAAGTCCAAACATGTGCATGCTACTTTCCTCGCTCGCCCTGCTCACCCTTTCTCCAAAGTCCAAACTCACATTGCTTTGCTAGCTTGCTCGCCCTTTCTCCAAACTCACGCCACTTGCTCACTGTCCTGACTGCACCGTCGCTTCCAAAGGCCATGTGGTCTCTCTCTCTCCCACCAAAACATGCTTCTTTTATAGGTTCCCCTCTCCCTGCCCAGCTCTCACAGCTGCTCCCAGACTCCCAGTGCAGAGAGAGAAAGAGACCGAGAGCACTGCTGGATTTGGTTTCCCTGCCCTCTCCAGCTCCCATTAGTCAGATGCGCATGGAGAGGGGGAGAGGAACAGCCCCACCACGCATCCCTCTGGGGTGATGATGTGCATGCCCACAAAAAGGGCTCTGCATGCCACCTGTGGCACACATGCCATAGGTTTGCCACCATGGGGATAGAGTATAATATGGAGCTATGAGAACACAACATGAAGTCAAAGGGCATACGCAGTCCTCAAAGCTTTGACCTAAATATCTCCAAAGGTGCTTTCAAATTGTGTGGTTTAATTAACTATGGAATAAACATATTAATTGTAATTTATATTTAATTTAAATATAAAACTAAGTCAGAATTTGTTTTTTCCCCTGAGCCTACTTATTTCTTTAGCCTAGGTCTATATACCTGCAAAGATCAAATGTAATTCAGAATATTTTCTGCCCAAATGTGGTATACTCCTAGCATATTGGCCCTGATCTAGAGCTAACTTAGCATAAGATAAAATAGAATGTTGATATCCAAAAGAATGGATCTTTCTGAAAATATTCTAATTCTTTTTTTTATCTTATCGAAAATGCAGAAAGCTTCCTACTATTTAGAATGTAGGTATTATTCTGGGAGATTGAAAAACTGAATTCACATTATGATTCTTCCTGCAGAAAATCTGAAGGATGATGCTTCCCAAAGATATAATTGAATTATAGTGTCATGCAGTGGTATTAATTTGAAGGGTAAGTTATGCTGACATCTATAGAAGCTGGATATAGATGTCAGGCTTATAGTCCATCTAAAAACTTGGTTTTTTAATAATCTAAAAGCAGAATTGCAAACAAATAAATCTAAGGATATATAGAGACATGTATACATATATACATATGATTGCGTGTGTGTGTGTGTGTGTGTGTGTGTGTGTGTGTGTGAGAGAGAGAGAGAGAGAGAGAGAGAGAGAGAGAGTGCCCTGGCATCAAGGAAGGGTACAGGCAAGTAGTCAGGAATTATGGAGGCTGTATCAGAAAGAGATAGCTTGAGTGAGCTGAAAATAGTGAAGAAGGATAAGAGTAACAAAAAGGGCATTTTACAAGTTCAGATAAAAACAAAAGAGAATAAACATTATACCAATTGTTTGATAAATAGATCAGAATGCTAACAGGTATTAAAGAAAAGATAAAGTTCCTCAACGTCTATTTTGATTCAGTATTTTCCAACTAAAAAGTAATTATTCCACTAAGAAATTATTATGAATAGGAGAGAATTGAAACTTGATACCGATGTAAATATCTTCAGGAAATATCCTGCTATTTGAATTAATTTAAATTTATAGGAAGAGATGAATTATATCCTGGGGTACTTAAGGAAGTAGTAGATTATAGTCTGGCTGTATTTTTATGTCTGAAAAATCCCAGAAAACAAGTTAAGTGCTATCTTACCAAGGGAATAGCAAAGGTTCTTAGAGTTAGTACTCTTATTTTCAAAAAGAAGAAAAAGGAAAAATCAGTAGACAAGACAGTCTGACTTTAATACCTGGGAAGATTTTAATGCAGATCATAAAGTGACAGATTTGCAAGCACCTTGAATACAGTGCAGTAATTTCCAAAAATCTAATAATTGGTCAAAAACAAATATTGCCAGGTTAGTCCTAATCTTATTTTTTTGTATTTTTTTTAGTTATGTAATTTCTTTAATAGACTGTGGAAAAGCACTATATCTTGATTCCTGGAGAGCATTTGAAAAATATCACATCACTTTATTAACAAAGCTGTTAAGAGTCGCTTGAATGGCATGACAATTAAGTAGAAACATAGATGTGTCAAAAATTACAGTCAAAGAGTAGTCATTAACAATTTCTCTTCACATTTTAGAAAGACATTGAGGGATACACCAGAACTTCAGTCCTGAGCCCTTTGTTGATCAATATTTTTGTAATAGCAGTATACAAAATCCTCTTCTCTTTCCTTCCATTTTTCCCAGTATTAGAATATTTTTCAGAGAACTAGGTCTTCACATCTGAAGTTAGCTAATTTGAATCTCCTTTTTTTTTTATATTGGAAAGGAGTATGAACATAGGTCCTAATATTTTCAGGAACCCATCTCCAATCCAAATTTTAATTAGCAATGGAACAAATGAATTAATTGTTTAATTACACTGATAGTGGTTTTTTTCTCCTGTACTTGGCAGATGTAGGTTCATTTGCAAATGTTATTAAATATTATTAAATATGTACTACTATAGCAATGGGAAGGGCAAAATGATGAAAACAGAACAGTTTGCATTGCTCAATTAATATTTCTTTGAGAATATAACTGTGTGAACTGAATCACATTGGAAACAATTTGCATTCAGACAAACTGTCAGAACTGTCTCTGATTAATTCCTATGAAAGAATGACTCCTATGACTCCATAGATTCAGAGAAAAGGTACTTTTACTAAGAACAAACTGAATGCAACAATGCAAACTGTTCTGTTTTTATCATCGGTTTTCAGCAATTCCACTCTCACACCACCTGCACACTTCTCCTCCTGAATGCCCATTGCTCCCTCCCTCCCTATTTCCATGGCAGCTGGCAGCAAACTTGAAGAAAGGCAATGATGGCTTGACTGACATTCCCCCCCTTCCAGTAACAGGGACATTAGCCCTAAAATAAGAAAAACAATATGCACATAGCTAAGGCAGTATAAACCAATTACAATAACTAACCTGTTTGGGGGTTTTCAGGGTATTTTCTGTGAAAGGTTTGGAGGAATTTAAGTGCCTGAACATGTTTGGTATCCAGCCATTCAGATTGAGAGGCAGGAAATGTCTCCAGGCAATTAGTATTGGGTTTTCCCTTTATGTTTCCTAGAGTCTAAAATCTCTTTAATTTCAAAATATTCTTCTTCAATTAAAATGGGCACCAGTAGGGCATCAGGTGTAGGGCGAAGAGAAGAAACAGTTTCATGTTTCAGCAAACTGCAATGAAACATGGGATGAATATGCTTAAGTTTCTTGGGTAATTCCAATTGTTCTGGATTGATTATTTAAATGGTGGGGAACAGCCCAACATATATTTGTTGAGTGGACTGTAAATATTTCATGGAAAGGTAAATTCTATCACCTACTTTATAATCTTTTGGTATCATGTTTTTTTTTTGTCAGCTTGTTTCTTATGTGCTTGACGTGCATCCTCCAGAGCCTTACAGGCTACCAGTCAAGTGTTTTGAAGTTGCACCACCCACTCCACCAAGGAGGGTATTTGAAGTTTCTCTTGAGGCAGCTCTGGCATTGCTACAAAATCCTGACCAGAGGCCACCTTAAATGCAGTAAACCCTCTGCACTGAATGGGATAAAACCTATGCACTGAATTATTATATGCCACTCTACAAATGGCAAGAGATCAGCCCAGTTCTCCTGTTGGTAATTAATATAGCACCTGAGGTACTGTTCCAGGACCAAATTAGTCCTCTCACATGCCCTGTTAGTTTGAAAGTGGTGAGAGGAGCTTAAGCCCTGGGTGATTCCTAACAGCTTCAAAAACTCCTGCCAAAAGTGTGATGCGAGCTGCAGCCCCTATTAGAGATAATGCATTCAAGAGCACCATGCAATCTATACATGGGTTGCACAAAAAGCTTGGCTAATGTTTTTGGAGAGGGAATCTGGAGCAAGGGACAAAATGTACCTGTTTCGAGAAAAGGTCTGTAATAACCCAAATAACAGTGTTCCCTCCACTCTCAGATAGTTCCACTATAAAATCCATTGATATCTCTTTCCAAGGGACCAGGGGCTTGCCACACTTAGCAAGAGTCCCACTGGCTTCCCTTGTGATCTCTTTGCTGCTGCACAGACTGGATAGCTAGCCACATAACTTTCAATGTCCTTTTTCAGTGAGGGCCACCAGAGCTGCCACTTGAGGAAGTGGGAGTTTTTATGAAATCAAAGTGTCTTGCAGTCATGAGTGCCGCCTGTAAAATAGTGCTCCTCAAGCTCAAGAACACATACAATTTATCTCCAACCCAGGCCAGTCCATCGTACATGGTGTAGTCATTCTTATGAGTAGTGAATCACTCACTGAGTTTTAGCACTTCTTTCAGCTTCTTGCACAGTTCATTTGAAATCTCAGACTCCTTTCTCACCTAAGATCTTGTGGTCACTGGAGCAGCTATCTGCTTAGAGGGTATTGAACCCAATGGACTTGCTTAGGGGATAGTTTACATGGGGTTTTCAGAGCCTCTAGATTTTTATTATCAGTCCACACCTTGAACAGTGTTTTGCTCCCTCTAGAACAGTGGTTCTCAACCTTTTTAATGCCGCGACCCCCAACTGGTCGTAAGTCGAGGACTACTCAACCAGTCGTAAGTCAAGGATTACTCAACTGGTGCAGCACCATTTGCAGAATGGGACTTTTGGCGGGCTCAGCAGGGCAGAGACAACCCGGACAATTCCTACTGGCTTTTGAAAGCCAATAGAATTAGACGCTATTCAAGAGAGTCTATTCTATTGGCTTTCAAAAGCCAATAGAATAAAAGGGAATAGCACAGCTAAGGAAAAGGGGGAAAATGGTGGACTGTGTTGTTTGGTGACCCCTGTGAAATGGTCGTTCAACCCCAAATGGGGTCCCGACCCACAGGTTGAGAACCACTGCTCTAGAAAGTGCCGCCAAGTAAGCAAAGTCCACCATATTGCATATGCCTCCTTTTCCCATACTGCCCACCTCTGCTCAGTTTCAGTAAGTTTTTTAAAAAGTGTATGCACAGAGTTGCAGCAGGCCCTGGGCATTCTCTTGTGGGGGGATTCTCTCCCCATGGCTACATCACTAGCATCTGTCTGAATTATGAAAGGAGCATTTGGGTCAGGATGCTTTAGCATGAGCTCTGCCACAAACAGCCATTTGAGTTTTTTGAATGTTATTTGGCACCTCATAGTCCACTTAAGTGGCTGACTTGGCTTCAGCTTGTCCTGGCCCTTAGGTTTTAAAAGGTTGGTGGTTGGTAATGCACGTTTGGCAAATGAGGGGATGAATTGCCAATAGAAATTGGCAAAGCCTAAGAAACTTTGTAATTGCTTCCTGGTGTGGGGAGGGGCCCACTATGAAACACAGAGTCTCTTTGTGCTTTCCCATTCTTCTTTCCACTGCTTTCCCATTCTTATTTCCACTGACTCAGTTATAAAATGAGCCACCCCTTCCCCACTACTGTCCCATCCAGTTGGCAAAAAGCTATTGGCATCTTCAGTTGCGTAAGTCTCAGTCCCAACTTTTCCACCACCTCAGGACTATTCAGAGACTGACACTTGGTGCAGTCTGAGTCTAGTAGAGCCAACATCCTCCTCTGGGTCCCTGACGAGGGCACCACTAATTCCATAGGAATGGTTACGGGGATTACATGTTGACTTATAAGGGGTCATTGTCAGAATTGGTTTCACTCTTGCCCGGGCTCCCAGCCCCTCATAATCAGGAGGAGCGAACTCACAACCTCCACCCCTTTCAGCGCAGTCTCACAGGACCTCAGAACTGGTTTCTCTGCCTTTCTCCTTGGAGTCATCATGGCCTTGGAGCTAGGTTTGGTGAATCAGAAAAGCATTAGAAGGCAAGACAAGAAATAATAGATGGAAACTAATCAAGGAGAGAAACAACCTGGAATTAAGGAAAAACTTCCTAACAGTGAGGACAATTAACCAGTGGAACAGCTTGCCTTCAGACATTGTGGGTGCTTCATCACTTGAGGTTTTTGAGAAGAGACTGGACAGCCGCTTGTCTGAAATGATATAGGGACCCCTGCTTGAGCAGGGGGCTGGACTAGAAGACCTCCAAGATCCAGCTCTATTCTGATTGATTGGCATTCTGCAGTTCAGTGTCCCTCTGTCAAATCTTCAGATGCTCTGATTTAATATTTTTTTGCTTTTTGTTTGCCACAGCAATGGGAGGGGGGAAGACACATTCTTGCAGCTTAGTCAAAACAATAAACTTTCTTGTGGGAACCAAGGTCAAGCAGCTTTAATGTTTGGCGGGCTGGAGCTACCGTTAGGGAGCCTGCCAAAGGTCTTAATTGGTGATTGTGATTTATAACATAGAAAGGGGTAGGGATTTCAACTTTTACTTTGTAACCTTTTTAGGGGGTAACTTTCAGTCTTGGTTTCACCTTTGTTCATGCTGATATTATGTAGCCATTAAAAGTGTCCTTTGAGGAAAGCAATTGCCTCAGAGTTCTTATTTCTTCTGGTCTCATCTATCGGAACCATGACATTAAACCAAGACTGCAAATTTCTTTCATCTATGGGGTCCTGAGTCCCGGTCACCTACCCATGCCTTGGGAGGATGACAAAGACTCAGGAAAGATGCAGAAATGGAAAAAAAGAGGAATCATTCCCAAGCCTGTGAGCGACAGGTTAGTCCTGAATATTACAGATGATCCACTACTCCAGAAGGACGCAAGTATTCCCTTAGCCCAGATCGGCACCGTCGGTCTCCAAGTCCCGATCGCTACTGACGCTCCACAAGCCCAGAGCACTATCAATGCTATGTTAGTCCTGATTGCCGTGGGCATCATGCCAGTCCAGATCACCACCAGCACCCGTTAGAACCCGAACCCTGCCAGCCCGAGACCTCCACCAGGGGTGTTTCAAAGAGGGAGATTGCAGCAGCCTCAACCACAGTTCCCTGGCTTAATGCAAGTTCTTTGGGGTCGCCGCCCAGCCGACCCACCTCCCCTTAAGCCCACTTTCGATGGAGACCCCGAGAAAGTGGCTATCTTCCTAAATCTGGTGTGGTCTCATGTTAATCGTTATGAAAGGGCTTATTTGGATGAAGCAGAGATGATTGATGCAATTGCTGCCAACTTAGAGGAGGAGGCTGTGGAGTGGGTAGCTGGCCTTTGGGAGGAGCAAGCACCCAAACTATGGAACTTCGACCTGTTCACACATGGGCTGAAGGCCAGATTCGAGAATGAATCCCAAATGGTACAGGTGGAAAAAGACCTACATGATGTTAAGCAGAGGGGCTGGCCAGCAAGAGAATACAGGAGAGAATTTTGCAGGCTGGCAGAGAAGATCAGGCAATGGTCCGAGCAATCATTGATCCACTATTTCAAAGTGGGGTTGGATCGCAACCTATTCCAGACATGCATCTGCAGTGGCAATCCTGATCAACTCTATGATTGGTACCATTTAGCTACAAACATGGATATCAAGTTGACATGGTACCACAAGCCTGCTGCTTCAGGGTCTCAACCAAAGCGAGACCCTGTGAGGCATCAGCCATCGCAACGGCCTCCACCTGCCACAACACGTGGATCTGTTCGAGCATCCGCTGGATCCCAGATCAAGTGCTTCCGGTGTGGAAAACGTGGACATCGAGCTTCAGAGTGTGCGGTCCCTTTCCCTCCAGCAAAAAGTGCAACTGCAGCTCCGTTGAAGCCAAAGAGACAGCCTCAGCCGATGCGTGAGAAGTCGAATTGGGCCAACCAGGGGCAAGTTGTACAAGTCACTTCTCCTCCCCAGGAGAAGCAAAAGGAACCAGCTGAAAGCCTGCCTGCACCAGATCCTTGTGACAGTGATGATGGGGGGGAGACGACCTGATGGTGAGTTAGCCTGTCCCACCTTTTGCCTTTACCACCGGACTAATGGTGCCTACATCAGGGACTCAGATGGACTTGAACATTTTAGTAGATTTGGGATCCACCCGATGCTTAATCAACCTCCCTACCATACTAAAATTGCACATTAGAGCAAAATTGCTATCCCTGACCATGAGGTTTGAGCAGGCTAATGGATCTCTCATAGGTGGAGCTCCAGTACCCACCTGACTGAGTTAGTGCATCTAGAAATAGGGGAACATTCTGGGGTTGGCCTGGCTTGATAAATGGTGCCCTATGATTTGGTGGGAAAATGGAGACAAGACCTTAAGACTAGCAACCAGACCATCACCTCCTACCACAATCAGCAGCCCAGTTGAAAGCCAGGTACAGCACCTGGAAATCTTGAAATCTGCTGTTAGTTCCCCACCAGGAGAACCTATCATCCCAAGTGAATATAGAGACTTAGCAAAAGCGTTCAGCAAGGCGGATATCCTGCCATCCCACCAAACTATGGACTGTGCTATTGAGATTTTACTGGGGGCAAAATTATCCAAACCGAAAATGTATTTTATGACCCCTCGTGAACTGAAAGAGCTGAGAGCATATATTGATAAGCATATAGAAAGGGGATTTATCCAACCAACAAAATCCCGGATGGCTGCCCCAATCCTGATTAAGGAAAAGAAAGATGAATCAAAGAGGCTGTGTGCTGATTATAAAGGGTTAAATTGAGTGAGCATGGAGAACACGCACCCCCTCCCCTTGATGAAGGACATGTTAGCCCATTTGGCAAAAGGAAAAGTTTTTACCAAATTAGAACTAAGAGAAGCGTACTACAAAGTAAGTATCAAGAAAAGAGGTGAATGGAAAACCACTTTTAACAGCCCCTTAGGAAATTTCCAATTCAATGTCATGCCTTTTAGCCTGCAGGGGGCTCCTGCCATATTCATGCAATTGATAAATCAAGTACTGCATAATCACCTATATAAGGGGGTTTTAGTTTACCTTGACAACATCCTCATCTACACTGAGACCATGGATGAGCATGTTAAATTAGTGCACGAAGTGCTAAAAAAGTTGCTAAATGCCACAAAACTCTCAAAATGCGAATTCCAACAAACACACTTGTATGACTTAGGATACAGGATCTCCAGTGAAGGCATTGAAATGGACCCATCTAAAGTGAAAGCAGTACTAGAGTGACAGCCCGCATGAACCCAGAAGCAATTCCAGAGCTTCTTGGGATTCACTAATTTATACTGGCAATTCATCCCCTCTTTTGCTGAAATTGCCTTGCCACTGACCGAGCTGTTAAAAACAGGGAAAAATGGTGGGAAGCTGCGACCCTGCCAACCACTCCCATGGTCCATAGAATGCCAAACTGCTTTTGAGAATTTAAAAAGACTGTTTGCAGCTGAACCCATTCTCAAAAACCCGATCCTGAGAAACAATTTACCATTCAAGCCAATGCCAGTGATGTAGTTGTGGGGGCTGTTCTTTTGCAAAAGAATGACAGCAAAGATTTACAGCTCTGCGCTTACACCTTCAAAAAGTTAACGGACGCTGAATGAAGGTGGGCAGTTTGGGAGAAGGAGGCTTTTGCTGTGGGGTGGACTCTACTTACTTGGCCTCATTTTCTTGAAGGGAGCGATTTGCCTTTCGAAGTATGGACTGATCACAAAAATCTAGAGGCATTAAAACCCCCTCGCAAATTATCCCCTAAGCAAGTCAGATGGACACAGTACTTTAACCATTTCAACTTTACATTAAAATACATCCTGGGAGGAAAAAATGTCCTAGCTGATGCCCTATCCAGATTGCCCCAGTACAAAAGCCTTCGAGCAGAGATTGTGAACTCTGTTATTCCTCAATCAGAGTTGGTTTCTCAGGTAAAAACAGGGGCCCCATCGCAGCTGAAATCAACTGAACCTGACAACCCAATCACTAAGAGACTGAAGGAGGAGTTAAAGACCAATCCCTGGTTCTTAGCAAATAATACTATACTGACTTGTCTGGATGGGTTAGCTTGGAAGGGATCAAAACTGTATCTACCAGAGAGTCTCAGAGTTCAGGCTCTCCAACACAGCCATGATAGCAAACAAGCGGGTCACTTTGGCTATCTAAAAACTTTACATTTGATTCAGTGGCAGTTTTGGTGGCTGGGACTGAAAAAAGACATTGAAAATTATGTAAAAAGCTGCACAACTTGTGCAACCATGAAAAAATGTCCAGGAAACCCCCCTGGATTATTACAGCAAGTCGCATACCCTTCACAACCCTGGAAAGAGATAGCCATGGACTTTATTGTAGAATTACAGTAAAGTAGGAGAAATACAGTAATATGGACTGTAATAGTCCTTTTTTCTAAACAAGCTCATTTCATTGCCTGCACTGATCTCCCCTCTGCAAAAAAGTTGGCAAGAATGTTTCTCAAGCATATATATCGACTCCATGGAGCTCCGAAATGGATTATATGAGATAGGGGGGTGCAATTCACTGCCAGGTTCTGGACAGACTTTCTGAAACTTATTGGGTCGACACAGTGTCATCAGCTTTTCATCTGTCAACTAATGGAACTGCTGAAAAGGCTAACTCAATGGTGGAGCAATATATTAGGTGCTATGTTGACTACCAACAGACCACATGGGCTGACCTCTTCCCCTTTGCTGAGGTGGCTTACAATAACACTGTACATAGTAGCACTAGACTCACTTCTTTTAAAATTGCTACTGGTAGAAAATTCATTCCCATGCCTGAGCTCCCTGAGGATCCTCCTGTTTCTCAAACTTTAGATCAATGGGTGACTTTCTGGAAAACAATGCAAAAGCAGCTTTAACAAAAGCCTCAAAAATTTATAAAGAGCTGGCAGACAAGAGAAGAGCTCCACAGAGATCATTTCATGTGTGAGAAAAGGTTTACCTCTCTACAAAATATCTAAGACTCAAACTGCCAAGTAAAAAATTGGGACCAGAATTCCTTGGACCTCTCCCTATAGTGCAGATTATAAATCCAGTTACTGTGGAATTAAAGCTTCCTTTTCTTCTAGTGAGAATTCACCCCGTGTTTCACTGCAGCCTCTTAAAACCATACAGGGTGTCCACATTGAGACCTTCTCCAAAACATACACCTAGTCCCCTTGTTGTGGAGGGAGAGACTCATGAAATAAAATGAACCCTTGACTCAAGGTTGTATAAGGGTAAATTACAGTATCTATTGCAATGGAAAGGTTACCCACTATCAGAGGCCACCTGGGTGAAAAGTGCTGATGTTAAAGCTGATAAATAAATACGTAAATTTAATGATAAACATCTGAATAAGCCTAGGGGTTGGATTTCTGATTCTGAATTCTTTTTTTATTCACAGGATTTCTCTCTTCTTTAGGGGATCCGACTGTCAAACCTTCAAATGCTCTGATTTCAGCCATATTTGCTTGCTTTTCATTTGCCACAGCAATGGGAGGGGGGAAGATGCATTCTTACAGCTTAGTCAAAACAATAAACTTTCTTGTGGGAACCAAGATCAAACAGCCTTAATGTTTGGTGGGCTGGAGCTACCGTTAGGGAGCCCGCCAAAGGTGTTAATTGGGGATTGTGATTTATGACGTAGAAAGGGGTAGGGATTTCAACTTTTATTTTGTAACCTTTGGGGGGGTAACTTTCAATCTTGGTTTCACCTTTGTTCATGCTGATATTATGTAGCCATTAAAAGTGTTCTTTGAAGAAAGCAATTGCCTCAGAGTTCTTATTTCTTCTGATCACATCTATCGGAACCATAACACCCTCCTTTCTGCCCTCAAAACACATGTGGAATGTTGTCTGCACCCAGATTCATCCCTCACTGACATCTGGGTCTCCTTTCATCCAGAGGGGGAATTTGTGCCACCTGCGACTGCCTCAGTGTCAGTCTCTGGCCAGGACGATCTCTACTTCATCTGCCAGCACATATCAGTGTAGTAGGATGCATGGGGCCCTGTGCCAAATGTAGGTGTGGTAAACATCATTGTTGAGGCCATCTTTGAAGCATTTGATCAGGATGTCTTCAGGCCATGTGGCTAGCCTACACACCAACCCTTGGAACTCTTGGGTGTACATGGTAACTGACTACTGACCTTGGGTGGTGGTCTTCATCCAAGCCTTGCTCTCTGCCAGTGGGTCATCAAACCATTGGTGAAGAGCTGTCATGAAATGGTCATAGTTCTACAGCTGGGGTCATCATCATTGTGGAGGGAGACCATTCACTCAGCTGCTGCATCCTCAAGAGTCATGGTCATGTATCTTACTCATCCAATTCAGCCCCATACTCCTGCATGTAGTTCCAGACTTGTGCCAGGAAAAAACCTAGTTGCTTGGGGTATCCTTTATACTTCACTCACAATGCTGGGACCTTCGGGTCCGGCATCTCCGAGAGGCAGCTCCTGCAGATGGAGGGGCCTGCACAGCAGTAGCTGTTAGTGGTGGCACCACTGGTGCTGGTCCAGACAGAGAAGATGGCAGCTCCATCCAAAGCTTGGCTTGGGGTGGTCCAAGGAGCCTGAGTGGTCATCTGGGCAAGAGTTTCCTGTGCTCTCTGATTCTCAATCACTTCTTGATAAGTACAAGGCATGGCTTAGCACGTGTCCTCTAGGTCTGACTGTAAGGTCCTGCCTCAGCTAGCATTCCCAAGAAAGCAGAACTACTGAAAATGGCATAGTTTCAAAAGGAACTTTTATTGAGAGATAGCAGAATAGCAGAATAGCAAGGCAAGATCTGAATAATTCCATGCAAAATGTTTCATTAAAACTCTCCTTTCAAACCCTCCCCAGTGCCCAACGGTCCAGTATTATTTTGGCCAATCCACAGGAATGAAGTTGTTATGGGAACCAGAATGATAAAACGCAGTTCTCAGGCATTTTATGTTCCTCCCTATCTCTTCCTGGAAGAGCAGAGATAAGACAGAGGACCTAGGCACATTCCTCCTTCCTTTCACACCCAGAGGGATGCATCAAGGGTGAAAAGAACAAAGTAAAGGAAATACATCCAAAAGCCCACAGAGCTTTCCCCATCCCCAAAGAGTGAAATCTCCCCCTTCCAACAGAATGGCAGTACCCAAAAAAGAAAATGGAGTGAATGGACAGTTTAAAGGTCTGATATCTCTGTTCCCCTCATGCCACTCCCATCTGTGGGAACCTCTGCTTCCTTGAGTAAATGTCACCTCTGAGGGTTGGTCCTCTGGTTCTTCTTTGCACCCCATGCCCAATGACCATCTGGGCTTGACAGGTTCCTGATTGATGTCCAGCTCCTCCAGCCATTCCTTTTGTCTCTAGCACAGGATGGCCTAGAAGGGGACACGCCCAAAGCCCTGGTCTCCTCCATTCATTTTCATGGTTGGACATTTAGATACTCAGTCCCCATGGTAGACTGCAGTCTCTGGGTTGACCATTAAAGTAGACCTTGCCTAATGTCAGGGCTGCCTCTGATCAATTCCTACAAAAGAAAATCCTTGACTCCATATATTCAGAGAAAATGTACTTTTACTAAGAATGAACTGAATGCAGCAAAAGTCAGGCAAGGTCTGAAGCAAACATGCATGAAAAAGGCAAATTGAAAATTACCCAAGAGCCCACCCCCAGCAGTCAGGCAGACAGGGTCCAATCATCGGCCAGGATGATGTTTTGGGAACATTTCTGGTCCAAGTGCTCTTTGCTGCCCTCGTGCATACTATTCCCAGAATGGTTGGCCTTGAAGATGTTAAATAACCCAAGCTGGCCTCTCTGAGTCCAAGCCTCCCCATCAGTTTTCAACAATTCCACTCTCACGCCACCTGCACACTTCCCCTCCCGAATGCCCATTGCTTCTTCCCTCCCAGTTGGGAGGGTGACATAAACTAGTATTCTTCCATCTTAGTGATCATCTCCTAATTTGATTATTGTTGATTATTATGTGTAGTACTGTTGTAATATTACAGTTAAAATTTGATTGCAAATCAGGAACTTTCATTCTAATGTCATTTCTGTTTTGGATATCTTAATTACCCTTACTATTTAATTTTCGACACTTGGTTTCATTTCTTTTTCCCTTGTGCATTTATTTAGTAGAAAGATAATACTAGTTTATCTTTTTCTATGACTTTTAGGATTATATGTCTGTAGTACTGTCAGTATAATGCATTGCATATTTGCACAAAATATATATGATACATACCAATTATGACAATACCTTAATATGAAAAAGCATGTGATCCAATAACTGCTTAGTTGCTGTCAAGTTCTTGGCTACAGCTAGACTACTACTACCTTTCTATCTCTTTTATATCATTGCTGTCTTTAAAAAGGACAAGAACAAAACAATTATTCCAACAGGGATTTTTTCCCCTAAAATATACTGTCTCCAGTTTTGCACTTTGCTTGTTATAGAAGACAGTCTTATTTTAAGTTGTTTTTTTTAACACAATGGAATGCCATAAATCATTGTTCTATGAAAACTGATGATTAGATCCCTACATTTACCCAAGAAAAATATCAGAAGCAAGTTTAGCTCACTTTTGTTATGTGGCTTTCTTCTAAGAATCCATTTCTCCTCCTTCTACCCTCATTTAAGACTGACAAAGGAAAATGTGTAGGAAAACAATATATTCAAATAATCTAGTCTCAGTTTTAATACAATTTATCAGAAATGAGAATTCCAGATGACAATACTTTCTCTGCAGAGAATCCTACGGTTGTCTAAGATTACAGTGATTGTTTATGCTTCAAGATCACTTTTGCTGCATTTGTCATTAAACCATAAATTGAATTAATAAAGTTCACTACAATGGGCAGAGGGAGGCTATAAAAATTTATCAGGGTTAATATCATTTGTTGTTTCGTCTCACATTTTGCTTAATTTTAGCAGCTATTGCTTCAGATTGCATAGATGCTGGTGGAGAAGAAGTTTTCTATGATATATATTGCAACATTTTTATTGCATTTCACAGGTTCTCCAGTAAACGTTACTTGCAATATTTTTATCAACAGTTTTGGATCAGTCACAGAAATCACAATGGTAAGTGTGGCAATGCCACTGGCACTGAAACAACTATCCTTAATATATGTCATAAACACAAACTGTCATTTTTTTCTATTTATTATTCAACTTGCAGGTCCTCCTGTAAATGTTACCTGCAACATATTTATCAACAGCTTTGGTTCAATAGCTGAAACTACAATGGTGAGTGGGGTTGCCTATTGAAGCTATCTTGTGAAGGAGAGGCATGTGCCATGGATCTGAGGTTTCCTAAATCTGGAAGCCTCAGATATGAGGGTGACCAAAGATGTCTATTGTCTTTCAGAAAAATGTAAAAAATCATTTTTAAGGGGAACCCCTCCCAGCATTCAAATTAAATATATTAAAGAATGGTGGGCATACACAAATACAGACAATCCTTGACTTATGACCACAACAGAGCCCAAAATTTATGTTGCTAGATTTGATAAGTGAGTTTTGCCCCATTTTACAACCTGTCTTGCCACAGTTGTTAAATGAATTGCTGTAGTTGTTAAGTTAGTAACGTTGTTAAATTAATCTGGCTTCCCTATTGACTTTGCTTATCAGAAGATCACAAAAGGTAATCACATCATCCCTGGACACTGAATCTATCATAAATATGAACCAGTTGCCAAGCATCCGAATTTTGATTATGAAACGAAGGGGATGCTGCAACAGTTACAAGTATGAAAAATGGTCATAAGTCACTTTTTTCAGTGCTGTTGTAACTTGGAACAGTCACTATGTCAACTATTGTAAGTTGAGGACTACCTGTATCAGTTTTACAAGGCAGAATAAAAATATAAAAAACAATGTTTCATGAAGATCAAAACCAGCCAACTGAAGCAGTTATCTTCCTTATATTCCTTACTGGCAAGGCAGGCCTTATGGTTTTAACTCTGCATGAAAAATTGGGCAAATTATAGTATAGCTGTACTTACATCAACAATGGTCAACTGTTTTGGCAACTGCATCACAAATCAATCTAGAGTATAAAAGAACACTATTAGTAATATATTACTATTACTACTCCATCTACTAAGGTGTATTTTTTCCTCTTAATTTAGTGGGATAACGGAGAAACAGCTGAGTGTGCAGGGTAAACATGAGGCACTTGGGCTCTCTTGCTTTTATTCACATATAATTGGTGCCAAATGCAACAACACTTATTCAGGTTAGACCATCTGCTTCTGGAATATTATGGACATAAACTTTATTTTTCAGAGGAAAATGCCATGAAAGTCATTCAAAATTTTAAACTCCAGAGCAAGGGAACTATATACTATAACAGCAATGGTAGTGATAAAGCTAAGAAGTTGCTCCCAGACCACATTCAGTGGCTGATTAGCACAATGATATGAAAGCTAGCAGAATTTTCTTTTATCTTTCTCACACATATTAGAGCCACATAGGAGATATTGCAGAAATAACAGAATCCTTCAGATCCACCTATAGCTCACTTCACCATGGATTTTTATTAATTTTTTGCTCTACTTGAGAAAGGAAAAAATAAAATTAGGACATGAAATGGAAGCCCAAAACCAGCAACATAAAACTACCGTATATTCCGGCGTATAGGGCAACCCGGCATATAAGATGACCCCCAAGTTTGATGCCGGGTCGCAAGATGATCGATGCCGAGTCGCAAGACGATCGACGCCAAGTCACATGCCTAGAAAGTCATCTTATCACTGGAAACTACCGGTATTTCCAGCATATAAGACGATCGACGCCGAGTCGCATGCCTAGAAAGTCATCTTATATGCTGGAAACTACCTTATTTCCGGCGTATAAGACGACTCGGCGTATAAGACGACCCCCGAGTTTGGAGGCTGTTTCAACGCTCTCAAAAGTCGTCTTATACGCCGGAATATACGGTAAATCCTTTAACAGTGTGCTGCTACATACCCTGTTAAGTCTGTACTTGGGAGAAAGGATTATGAGACAGTTTCTACTATGGGAACAGAGCTTCTGTGTCTTCCCAGAATGGAGACATATCTGAAATATTCTCAGCCATCCTTCAGTTCACATTTGTTAAAAAGAAATATAAGCATTGTTCCATTAGTATTAGTAAGCCCACCCCCTTGTTAGCTTTCTTCATTTTAAAGGGTCATACTATTTAAATTCCTGAATCAACCATGCCTTGGAATTTACAAATTGACCACATGATTGTTATTTATCACTAAGCATGTTTCTGTGAGCCAGTTCAGTTAAATATAATACCAGATTATGTTTCTCAATTAGTATGTGAGATTAGCTTCTGCTTCTTAAAGGCTGGTTTGCAACAGTATTTCAGCGGGTGGGGGTGGTTTCCCCCATACTTTCAGTATTTCTTCCACTCTGGGACAACAGCAGAAAACTTTACATTTTACATCTCTCCTGATGACATCAGCAGTCTGCACCTACACTGCAGCAGCTTTATACTGTGCTTAGCAAGCAGGTACCTAAGCAGAAAACCAATTGGAATAAAGATGCTTTTTGCCTGAATTCTCCAATTCTTCTCAAAAAAAGTTACACTGATACCCTTAACTAGATTTTTAAGTAATTTTTAAGTCCTAGTCCTGATTATAGGTCAGCATGATTGATAATTAAATTTTAAAAATTGAAGTAAGGTGAATTCTACTTGTCACTGGCTTTGCAAGATGGCATTCAATGATGATATTTGCATGAACTAATGGTGATTACATTAATCAGATTCATCCATTACATTTTATTGTCTCTATAATATGCATCTATTGTGGGTTTATTACTGCCTTTCAACTAACAAAAAATAGCTAAATATTGGAGTAGCTTCAAACCAAGACTTTCAGCTGCCTTATTTGCTAATAGGGTCAAAGGAGATCTATTTACTTCAGTGCTGTTCAGATGTCTGTGGCTGAATTTCTTAAAGCTGACATCTCACCAATACATTTCTTTGAAACTGAATGAAGAAATGCTGTTGAAGGCAGACGTCAGCTACTACTCATCTGCTTTGCTTTATAAAGCCAGTCTAATGATAACATAAGCAGCATTGTGATATAATAAAAAACTTGAGTTTTCTAGGACTTCCAGAAGTTATTCTGCTGAATATCCTATTTGCCTAGGTGTTTGAATATGGCTGGAAGAAGTGAAATTGGAAAATGAATGAAAATTGAAAATTATTCATAGTGTGTTGATATAAACCCACTTCTTAATCTGGAATTATTGTTTCTGGCAAGAAAAAAAACCCTCCTCCTGAAACTTCCTTTTTGATTCTCATTTTTATTTGAGATGGGTTTAACAAATATAAATGTATGTAGGTTTAAAAGTTTAAATTGCATATTGTCTGC
The DNA here is from genome assembly GCF_016545835.1 of Crotalus tigris. NCBI lineage: Eukaryota > Metazoa > Chordata > Lepidosauria > Squamata > Viperidae > Crotalus > Crotalus tigris. The sequence continues at coordinate 2,133,770 of NW_024096606.1, forward strand.
AATTTTAAATTTAAACAATCTTTTTGTTTCTAAACTTTTTCATTGAAATTTTTAAAATTGGGCTTGATATATATTCATGTACATTCATTTTAAATCAATGCACTAGGCTTTTATGTGGCATTTTCATCCCTGCCTTTTTTTCCTCCAAATGCTTGGCAAGATGACAAGTATTTCCACATTTTTGTGTCATTATTTTTATGTTAAGTATTTTTCTGAGTCAGAAAGCTAACATTTGTTAGACCAACAGTTCTTAAAATAACATGCTGCTACATTTTAACACAGTGCCAGGACTGAGCATTTCCAAAGATATGAAAATCATAGATCTATATTTTATACAGCTTTAAGAAGTTATATCTGTACCAGTTTTAATCATTTTATATACATATGTATGAATGTTGTCAAGGAATTCAGAAGTTCAACTTACTTTATTTCTTTTATTGGTATATTAATTTGCCATCCACATATTCTAACAGAATTAAATAAAGTTGCCATTTAAGATTTTGTAAACTTCCTTGCTTTGGACACATATACATTTAAATAGTGTATACATAGAAATATGCACTTTAATAAGATTTCCTATAAGAAAATATACTACCTTGATATATAATATCTTACTATCTAGATAAATAGAGTATATTCTTGGTCTTAGATACATATAGTAAGAAAGTACCTTACATGATAAAATATAATCTTCAAGCCACTTTAATTGTACCCTTTTAATTCTTTCCCACACTCATAATCTACTATGTCAGAAAGAAGAGACAGGATCCACTTACCCACTCTCCTTTCTAATATATGTCTGAAACCATGCCCCATGTTCTAGTGTTGAAAAATCACAGATGGGTGTTGGCTATACTGGTGAAAATTCCCCATTTGCTCTAGAATAGTAATAGTATATGAAAACCTCTATAAGAAGTGCTGGTTCCTTTACAAACTAGATCCAGGTTTGATGTATGGAGGTTGACAGGACTTGACGAGGGTTAAACATCCACAATAGGGAAATATCTATACTTGCAAAGACTTCCTATTTTGCCTTTGAATGCTGATTGCATACAGTTGTGATTGCATGAAGAGCAATATACACATGACTTACACTATATTTTTTTAGTTTCAACCTGGTCATAAAGAACTTAATAACAGTAGGAACAGGGAAAGATTCTTTTTCTTTCCCCAAATAATAGGTTACATGTGAGAAGGATTAGTTGTTATAAGGATTATGCCAAAGTCCACTTTTGGTTAATTTGAGACATTTGCTGATCTATGAAAAAGATACTCCCTAGCAAAGGGTACAAAAGAAATCCTTTTTCAGCTGAACTTTGTCAGGTTGTGTCAAAGCATTGAGTTCATCTTCCAGTCTGTTACCAAAGACAGGAGAAAAAAGTTTAATGTGCAGAATGGCATTTGATATCCACAGACATTTTTGTTGATGATTTTTTAAAAGGCTTATAAAATTTTTGAATGCTTTAACATTGCAATCCCACTTATCTGAGAGTAAGATCCCAGGAAATTAGATATGAGAATCCTTTGTTGGACTGTATACTTTTAGTTTTGATGATTTTCCAATTTTTTTTCAGTGATTAAAAATGATTCTCTTTTAAAGCTACTTCCAGAACCTCAATTTTTCCACACATGTGGGGGGGGAGGGGTGTGCAACTTAGATCCTTCACATGCACAGTTTACAGTAAGGTTCACACTCCTATGAGAATCTAATGCCTGATGATCTGAGTGGAGCTGGGGCAGTGATGCTAGCATTGGGGAGCAGCTGCAAATACAGATGAAGCTTTGCTTGCTTGCCCACTGTTCACTTCCAGCTATGCAGTGCAGTTCCTAACAGGCCACAGATTGCTACTGGTCCATGGCCCAGGGGTTGGGGACCCTTGCATTAGGGTGAACATATATGGAAAACAAAACAAATCAAGCACTATCTTAACTGTAGCTTGATTTTTAAAAAAATGAAATTAGATATCTATTTAAAAAGATGAAGACTGGTGGGTCTTCATGCCATTGCTCCCCATGTATCTTTGATTAACAAAATTAACCTCACAGTAGCCTTGAAGTAGATATCATGTCGAGACTCACTCATATAATATTTCTCATTCACAAAGATACAGCTGAAAGGTGAGGGAAAAAATCAGTAACAGCCTCCACTCACCTTCAAAGACATTCCACACCAAACAATTCAGCCAGTAGTTACACAATGATGCCATAACCATGTACCATTAAGGACAAAACTCCTAAAGTTACTCAGTCGATACTTTGCATAATGTTTCTGCATAGCACAAAATGTCAATGTTATTAAATGTTAGTTCTTCCTAGGACCCACTGTGTTTATTTTCCAATAATTCAAAATGCATTCTCTGGAGTGAGGTTAATAAATATTATTCACAGATTCCTAGCTAATATTTATTTATAAATTACTCTGCTGGATATACTGTATGAATGCTTAGCTAGAGACTTACAAATTAATCAGTGAAGAGGCAATCAAAATTAGTCTTTAAAATTCTGGCAGGTTTTTATAATGTTTAGACAGTTTTTATTCTCACTATTATGGAATACTAATTACATTTCAAAATGTCTCCACTATGCTGAATAGATAAATTTTATTAATTTTATCAATAAAACATATGGTAAGTGAAAACTTGCACTCTGTGATACAGAGTTTAATTTTGTTTTGGTCCTAAAAAGAATGAGGTAAAATTGCCACTCCATAGCTTTATGATTTCAATAAAACAGCAACAACAGCAGCAGCAGCAGCAGCAGCAACAACAACAGTAATAATAATAATAATAATAATAAAAATCAATGGTTGTACCAATAGTAATAGGAGCAATATCCAAAGGGCTGCCTAGATACATGGAGATTTTGAACTTATCAGATCTGAATATTCTGACTTTGCAAAAACCCATGTTATTCGGAACTGCCTATATACTCAGACGTTACCTTAATAGTTCTTAGGTCCTTGGTTAGGACTTGAACTGTTAAGTTTTTACCAGTCCCAGACTGTGAATTGAATTGAAGATTAAATCTTAAATAATAATAATAATATAATAATAATAATAATACACCATTGGCATTGATAAATACGCCATCAGTCAATTGCAAAAGATGGTTCTACTGGGAACAGCTTCCATCCTGCGGTGATACCTGTAACACCATCAAACATCCAGATCTGCCTATTCCAGGTCTTGGTAAGGACTCGATAGATAGACAAAACTGCTAAACCCAGTCTGAACATCTGGCTGACTGTGCGATGATCAATAATAATAATAATAATGTGGAACGTTTGAATCCAAATAGACAGACATTTGGCTCACAGGTAATGCATGAATTGAAGAGAAATAGTTAGAAAAAATTACAAAATACCACAATCTGCAAATTGAGGTTGAGTTATTATGGAAGAAGAAATCAATGGTTGTACCACTAGTATTGGAGCAATGCCCAGAGGGCTGCCTAGATACATGGGAATTTTGAACTTATTAGACCTAAATATTCTGACTTTGCAAAAAAACCACTTTACTCAGAACTGCCTATACACATACCTAAACAGCTCTTAGATCCTTGGTTAGGACTTGAAGTGTTAAGTTTTTACCAATCCCGAACTGAATTGAATTGAATATTAATAATAATAGATTGTCCTTGACTAATATAAAACATAATATTGTATCAAATAATTCAATAATTGATCAAAGTCTAAAAGTGCAATCATCTGGACAAGAGATTAAATAATTGGTATATCTGACATTTCTATAGGACTACAGAGTGAACATTTTTTTGAGGCAGCAGTGGAACGACTCCCGTCTTGCTTATAGTGAATACCCTGATGACTCTTTGGATTTGGATCCATCAATGTTGGACTCTATTTGGAAACCTGATTTATTCTTTGCCAATGAGAAAGGCGCAAACTTCCATGATGTTACCACAGACAACAAGCTTCTAAGGATTTCCAAAAATGGGAAAGTATTATATAGTATCAGGTAAACCACTATATGTACATGTTGGGCATATTCTTGGTTTTTGAAAAATATGTCGTAGATCACAGAATGGAATTTAAATATCCAGCTGAGATTTGAATCCAATAGGGCAGAAAAAATGTCTCCACTGTGCTTGGCTTTCTCTTCTCAGATGAGAAAAAGCATCATCATTAAAACCATCAAGGATTGATAAAAGAAGCTTGCTGCTCCAAAACCACATTCCCATCTTCATGAGTTGGGAGTGCACAAGCTTATACTTGTGTAAATTGCATTTCAAAGCAAAAAGAAAATGTAGTCCACTATATACCTGATAGCATGCCCCATGTACTAGTATTGGACTACTAATAATTTAATTTTTGCAATGGAGCCTTCCAGATAGAAAGTACACTTAAATTATGAAGCTAAATTAATACTTTCTATACAGGTAGTTCTTGATTTGCAACAGTTCATTTAGTGACTGTTTAAAGTTACACCAGCACTCAAATAACTGACTTATGACCATTTTTCCCAGTTACAACCTTTGCAGCATCCCCATGATCTTGTGATCAAAATTCAAATGCTTGGCAACTGATTCATATTTATGATGGTTGCAGTGTCCCGGAGTCATGTGATCAACTTTTGTAACCTTCTGACAAGCAAAGTCAATGGGGAAGTCAGAATCACTTAACACTAGTAGCTATGTTACTAACTTACGAATTGCAGTGATTCACTTAACAACTAAGGCAAGGTCATAAAATGGGGCAAAACACACTTAACAAATATTTCACTTAACAACAGAAATTTTGGGTTCAATTACGGTTGTAAGTTGAGGACTATCTGTATTCTATATTTTTCTCTTTCTTGCTGCAATATTTTTTATCACCTGGAAGCTACATATTTATTTAGTGAAGAATTTGAAACTATAATCCAAAATCTCACAAATTCTTCTTAGATGCAATAAAGATTTAAGAATTTCATCCATACAGGAACCCCCCCCTCCCATTTCAGTGTATTTTCTACTTTATTGCTACAGTTTCTGATTTTATTTATCCAACTGTGAAGAAAAGCTAATTAATTTTAACCCAAGTCCTAAGATTCTTTTTTAGGTGCACACCAGGGACAAGCAAATGCTGGTTTTGTGAACTATTGTTGCGTTGTTGTAATTGTTACATTATTGTAGTTATTGCATTCCAATGGTCATTATAGGTTGGATATTGATGTAATACCATTACTGGTTTACTGAGGACAGAGCCAATATTTTAAGTGGTGTTTTGAGTTTTCAGAGAGTTAGGGTTTTTTTTTCTCATAAACTTTTTTAGGTATAGGAAGCATACTAGGGACTTTTACTCCCTCAAAAAAAAAAAAATCAGCAGAAATCACATCATCATTGCTTTATGGATTAGGCTATATTCTAGTGGCCTAATCCATAAAGCAATGATGATGTGATTTCTGCTGATTTTTTTTTTTTTGAGGGAATAAAAGTCCCTAATATGCTTCCTATACCTAAAAACGTTTATGAGAAAAAAAAACCTAACTCTCTGAAAACTCAAAACACCACTTAAAATATTGGCTCTGTCTCCGGGGATTTGGAAACCATACAAAGCAATTTGAGTTGTTTGCAGAACAGATAGAAACAAATAATAAGGATAAATAAAAAGAGAATCAGGATGAATTCTAAGGTTAAACCTACAATTGTGGCTCTACATATTGGATAGAATTTGGTATTATTTAATTGTGACCTCTGCTCAGATTATGGAAGGCCTGGTCGAGGCTTAGAAAATACAAAAAGCCATGGTCTATTGACTCCAAGAGTCAAGATAAAAGAACTCCCCCCCCCCTGAACCTATTCTCTCAATAATTTTAGAACTGCTTCTAACAGACATAACTACTCAACATAACCTATTAATTCCAACTCGCAGTCCAATCACTGAGATGTCTTCACTCTGTCTGAGACATCTTTTGAGTTATCAGTCTAGCCCAGAGTTTCTATGCTGGCTGGGGAATTCTGAGAATTGAAATCACACATCTTAAAGTTGCCAAGGTTGAGAAATGCTGATCTAGACTGCAATCCAAGGATTAAGCAGTCTCTCTTCTATTTAGCTTTTAAGGCCCAAGTTATCTAGTCAGAGTTAGAGGATCTTTCTGCAGGGATTTATGCTATGACTATGACTATCAGAAACACAATCTCATGTTGTTATTTTTTGTTTATATATTTATATACAGATATAATTATTAATACAGATATAATTATTAATCTTATCTGTTGGGTGGAGCACCCGGTCTATCAAATATAAATCAGTCTGTTCTACTTACATTTCACTCCAATCTAGGAGCATGTTTTGCAGGCAGACGTCACATACTGTGAATACTGTAAATTCAAAATTTTGTGGCTGACAAAGAGTTAGTGGGAGACTAGTATAGCTATTTCAAGCTCTTTTCAAGCTATACTAGTCTCCCGCTAACTCTTTGTCAGCCACAAAATTTTGAAGATATAATTATTATATGGTTACATAACTATACTTGCATTTTATTAAATTCAATATGCTTTATCTAGCAATAAACCCAAATCTAAAAATGCAGTTAACTGACTTTCTGTATGAGAAAAGTTAATGAGGCACAAACATGTTTATTCAGTGTGAATTCTTTCAAGATATATCAACAGCCACAGAGTGAATGACCACCTGAATTCTCAGTAGAAGTAAACCTGCTGTTACCTAACAGTGCTATTTTCACCTGTTTAGAATAGAATAGAGCTGGAAGGGACCTTGGAGGTCTTCTTGTCCAGCCCCCTGCTCAAGCAGGAGAACCTATATCAGGGATATATAAAATATACCAGGGTATATATAAAATAAAGGTTAAAAAGGTAAAAAAAGATATATGCAGAGTTATCTTCATTTTAGATGTCAAAAGGATATATCTCTCTCCCCCTCCCTCCCTCTCTTTCCTCTCTCTCTTTTTCTTTCCTCTCTCTTTCTCTTTCCTCTCTCTCTCTTTCCTTTCCCTCTCTCTTTCCTCTCTCTCTCTCTCTTTCTCTTTCCTCTCCCTCTTTCTCTCTTTCCTCTCTCTCTCTCTCTTTCTTCTTTTTCTCTTTCCTCTCTTTCTCTCTCTTTCTCTTTCCTCTCTCTCTTTCCTCTCCCTCTCTGTCTTTCTTTCTCTTTCCTCTCTCTCTTTCTCTCTCTTTCCTCTCCCTCTCTCTTTCTCTCTTTCTCTCTCTTTCCTCTCCCTCTCCCTCTCTCTGAACTCTCTCTCACTCTTTCTCTCTTTCTTTTCCATCTCTCTCTCTCTTTCCTCTCCCCTCTCTCTTTCCTCTCTCTCCCTTTCCCTCTTTCCTCTCTCTCTTTCCTCTCTCTCTCACTCTTTCTCTTTCCTCTCCCCTCAATATCTCTGGTTGCCCTGGACTTCTGGTTCCGGATCACGGCATTTGCAGCCGTGCCAAGAGATCACTCTCTTCACCGGCTGATTTCTCTCTGCCAGTAGACCCTTATTAGGGTCGAAAAGCCCCCTGGAGGGTTGGCTACCACTGAGGAGGTCCTCGTCAACTGTGGAAGGGCGGCAGCTCCTTCCATGGTCCGAGATTGCTCCTTAGGGCCGACAGAAGAAAGAGTGGTCAGTAAAATGGCTGTTCATTTTGCTGCTGTAACCAGAAGTCAAAAGAATATCTAAGCGCAAAAAACCATCGTGGTTGATCTGGGTGAGATTTTTTTTACTCTCTTAGCCCTTTTTTCCTTTTTCTTGCCTGTAAAAAGCATTTTTGGATTTATTTCCCTGTTTTAAGAGAGCGGCATTGGTTAGTGTGGGAACAGAAGCTTTGGATGAAAACTGACTTTAATTGACTATTTTTCTACTTTTACTTACTTTGGGGTCTTGAAAAATTTTTTATTAATGAACATTACTACTGGATTCAGCATATATGTGAAAAATATTATCCTTTTTCTTCTCTTTTTCTGACTTTGACAATGTTATTTTTGGTGTCTGAAAGAGACTTTTATAGTTTACTGAGGACACCTTGTGAAGAAATTTAAAATTGCAATTGTCTTTTGTTTTTACTGTCTGATGATGAGATTGGCTTTGACCTTCAGAGCATCATAAAGAAAAAGACAAAGAATTTAATAGCTGTTATTTGTGGGGGTGGAAACTGACTAAATGTTTTGGAATACAGCCTCCACCAAAAGATAACAGGCTTTGGTTCTAGTCACTATTGAAATGGAGAAATCTTATTTACAACTCGGTTGTAAACTCATACTGGAAAATATCTATGAAGCTACTGAGGAAATATGTTTCCAAATAAGAGAGAGTACTACAGAAATAATAAACAGAAATTCTACTGAGAACCTACAAACCAACCTTCAAGACCAAAAAGCAACAGAAGAAGAATTAATTTACACTAAAGAAGATTCTATTTCATTTTACATACAACCTATTGAGACATCGAATGACCAAAGAAGGATTGGAACTAAACCAGCTACAACTTCAAAACTAACAGAAATGGATTCAAAACTACAATTGGTTGAGAATTATGACAATTTTGATAATCAATTATTAACTAAAAATTTGGACATGACCGAGTGTCTTATTCAGCAGACAGGAGCCAGGCATCTAAAACAGAGGATGGGAGGTTTTTTACTGACCCAAATGACATTGCAAACAATAAAGGGAGATTTATCTGCTGAAAAAGAGGCCTTGTTATGGAAACCTGCTTGGCACAAAAAGAAAGCTAGAATAAGACTTAAAAGAGAAACTTAAAATCATATGTAATGGATTAAAAAGGCTTTGAGAAATATGGATTGACTTAAGGTTTAAGATTTAGAGTTGAAAATTAGTGATTATTAGAACATATATGTTAAATAAAGTAAGAATGGTTTTTTTGGAATAATATCTTTATTTGTATGAAAATTATGGAATAATTTTGGAATAAGAATAAGAAAATGGAAGAAGTTTTTTAGAGATTCAGATTGATTTAACAATTAACTGAGTATGTTAAGTTAGTAAGATGATGCTTTGTCTAATAATATGTGTGTTTCTTTCCTTTCTTCTTTTTTCTCTTTTAGACACAGATTATTTGGATGAGATTTAAATTCTATCTAATGGACGGAAATGTTTTGTTATAGAGATAGATTGACTGATGGATTGTATATGTATAGAGTAGAGTAATATTTTATTTTTAACCAGGATAATTATTTTGTAGTGGAAGAAGAAATAAGAGAGATTCCTGATAAAAATCAATGATTTATGAGATTAAGAACCAGAATGGATCTGGATTAGTATTTTAGAAGGGATACCCGAAGTGATAATATGTTTATCTAAGACTAAATTGGACTATGGTAACTGTAAATTAATAAAGTTCAAAAAGGATTAGGATTTATAGAAATGAAATGTAGAAATGGATTATTTTAAATATGTTATATTATTTGAGGGAAATAGAGAGGGAACATTTAATGTATTTATTCGAGGTATTATATGATTTTGTTTCTGGATGATTGATCACCCAACCACCACGGTGTGTCTTGAGCATTTTGTTGTACAAATTAAAAAACCAATAAAATTTGGTTTTAAAATATCTCTGGTTGCCTCTTTAATTACAATTAAAAATACTAAAAACTTTTTTAAAGAGTAATGACAGCAAAACCAATAAAAATAACAGAAGCATCCAAATTAAGTGACCACACTGGAATAATGCTCAGCTTCTTATCCTAGGAACGCGGGTCAAAGGTGTGACCGTTTCATATGGTTGTTTGGTGATTAGACGCACAACAATGATGCCCACAATAATTGAGCCATGAGGCACAACTTCCCCCAGGAGGCAGAAAGAATGCAGGCAAGCAGCATTTCAGAGGTCAGGCTATGGCTCAGTCGGGCCCTCGTAGGGCGCAATTAGGGGTGGTTCCACGGAGTCCCGGGCACCTGACTCACAGAGGAAGCTGGCCGGGAGCCCATAATTAGTGGGCCCGCCAGGGGATGGCTGATGTGGAAACCTCCCATGGCAGTCAGGCAGCCCCCGAGCTCCTTACCGAGCCAAACTGGATTCCTGACCAGCCGGGCACGGGCAGGAGCAGCTCCCTCGCCGAGGCTGCTTGGCCTCCCTGGGCGACTGACCAGCCCGGCCTTTCCAGGGCCAAATCCTGCAGGAGGGTGAACAGGGCCAGGCTGGGTGGCAGGAAAGGAGGTGTGCTGCGATTCGGTCCAGAAAGCACCCTGTCCCGATGGATGGGGCTAGGAGGGGGAAGCCCCTTCCGATGCCCGGAAAGCAGCACTTCCTCTCCTGCTCCGGGTGTGGGAAAATGGGCGGAGGTCCCGGGAAGGCCAACCATGGGGGGGCAGGAGGCAGCAGAAGGCGCTGAAAGGCTCCTGGGGCACCACGGACCGGACCAGGGAGACGCGTGGCTGGCTCATCAGCCCGGGGACGGCCCAGGAAGCGATGTCCTCACCGGCCACTGCCCCAGCCAGGACTGCTGCCTGGCTGGGGGAGATGCATGGCAGGCTCAGCTGCCCAGGGGGCAGCCCGGGAACGGCCCAGGAAGTGATGTTGCCGCACCAGCCGGGACTGCCGCCCAGCCCAGGGCGACGCGTGGCTGGCTCAGTGGCCCAGGGATGGCCAAGGAAGCAATTCCAAGGAAGCTGCCACCACTGTCGGGACTGGCACCCGGCCACGTGGAGACATGTGGCCAGCTCGGCTGCTCCTCCACCTGGTACAGGTAAGCCGGGGGGCATGCCACTTGTCCTGTGGCACTCCGCAGACTTGAAGCCCCCTCCCTCCCCCCACCACTCACCCTCCATCTCTGGCTCTTCTGCTTCTAGGCCAACTGGGGCTGCAGCTTGCGGGAGGGCTGGCCCGCTCAGTGGATGCTCTGGCAGGCTGCTCCCAGCAGGGATCCTGGGGCTTCCCCGTGTGGCTGCCTGCCTGGGAAAGAGACTTCCTGGCCACCCTTCTCCCAAGGGGTGGGGCACCCAGGCACAGGGCCAATCAGGAGCTCTGCAAGGGGGAAGTCCGAGAGAGAGAGAGAGAGAGAGAGAGAGAGAGAAGGGAAGTGTAAGTGCCTCTCTGTCATGATTCCGTGCCAGCCTGTGTTCCCAACAGCTGAGTCTGGGGAATCTGAGGAGGTGGAGGAGGCATTTGAAGGGCCATCAGGGTCAGAGGGAGGCTCTGATGTATTACAAGACTCACGGTTTGATAAAGAGCCTGGGCCCTCCAGTTGTGTTCCTGATGAAGTTCAGTTGTGTGGGGAGAATGAGTCAGACTTGGAGGACTCACACCTGATGGACATGCTGATTGATGCTTGTAAATGCCGGCAATTAGTGAGAGCCGATCAGCAGCAGTCAGGACGACAACTCCAGGGGAGGAGAAGAAGGCACTGAGAGGCAACGCCTTGGGACTGCTGTATAAAAAGGGAAGGTGGCGGTGCTAGTTGCTGAATGCAACTGTTGCAAAGTACTTCATGGGATCATGTTCTGTTAGTATTGCCGGTGACTACTTTTCTATTTGCATCGTGTTTCGTGTGGACAATTTCCTCCATTTGGATTGTGTTTTGCTGCTTTTGTTTCTGGACTATTTGGCAGATTGGTTATCCATATTAAAGGGGGTTTGTTTTGTTTTGAGTCTCCAACCTATTTTCTCAACAGGGGTTTGGTCCTTGTGTCTTTAACAAGGACGGCTATAGGCTGGGATAGAACAGTTTGCCTTCAGCTTAACCCCCTACTATTATGGAGCAGTTACATGCTGAGAATGCCCAGCTCTCCCAGCAGCTGGCTTTGTTATCTGCCCAAGTTGCTCAGCTATCTGCCCATGTTCCTGCTGTGCCATCACCACCCAGGAGAAAATGCCAAGTTGTGAGGCCGGACAAATTTGATGGCAATCTGGACATGTTTCCTGTTTTCAAGGGACAATGCCACCTGTAATATCAGTGTGAGAGTGGCTGATTTCCCCACTGACAGGGATAAAGTGGGGTTTATGATAAGCCTGCTCTGTTGCGGCAGCTTGTTGGGGCACACCCCTGCTAGCCCAACCTAGTCCATTGATGGACAACTTTGTGGGGTTTTGTGATTACATGTGGGTGATGTATGAGGACCCCATCAAGACCCACACAGCTACCTGGCATTTGAAAGCTCTGAGGCAGGGCCAATGCCCCCTGCAGGGCTATATCAGTGAATTTTGGCTGCTTAGCCAGGATTCAGCCTGGAATGAGGCTGCGCTTGTGGACGCTTTCCAGGATGGATTGTCGGAGGAGATGTTGGATGAGCTGGCCTGTGTTGATATTCCACCGGACCTTAATGGGCTCATTCATCTCTGTCTGTGGATTGATGCTCGGCTGCAGCAGTGAAGGAGTCACCGTGCCACCCCAGAGACCCATACTGCCCCCATTGTGCATGAGACCCTAGTCCAGAGGGAGGAGCCAATGGAGTTAGGTGCTGCCAGACCTCGCCTATCAGTGGCAGAGATGAACAGGTGACATTTGGGGGGGTTGTGTTTTTACTGTGGGGATCCTGGGCATTTGGCCGCTTTCTGCTCCAAGAAGAGACGAAGGGCGTCTGTGACTGAGTCTGTCTTGAGACTGCCATCTGTCGGGAAACGGCCCACGCCCGACCTGAAAGGCAATTTGGGTCAGGCATCCTGCAACACCGAATGACACCCTTCAGATGCTGCCCATGGACCCCAAGGCATCTGATATTGGAGGCATGCCTGATTCTCCCTAGTTTGCCCAAGGGGATTCATGTCCATGCATTGATTGACTCTGGGGCCATTACGAACTTTATGGACGCAGCATTTGTGGCTAAATGGGCAATTCCCCAATGCCCGGTGGATCCGCCGAAGTTAGTGGAGACCATTGATGTCACGTGCTTCTGTCTGGGCCAATTAAGGCTGCCACACAACCGCTAGGTATGGCCATCAGTTCACATGAGGAGGCCATCCAGTTCTATATCACATCAGACCTGCATATCCCCGTGGTCTTGGGACTGGCGTGGCTCTGGGCGCATGACCCACAGATTTATTGGTCACAAAACTTGGTCACCTTTCCAAGCTTACAGTACGTGGACCACACCCACTACATCTGTGCCGGTAAGGTAGAGAGGCCCATGGGGGTCTCCTTTCCCTCCAAATTGGCAGATTATGCTGATGTTTTCAGCAAGACTGAGGCAGATCAATTGCCCCTGCACAGGCCCTATGACTGCCCCATTGACTTAGTCCCTGACATGCCTCTCCCAGTGGGGCATTTGTATTCCATGTGGGTTGGCTGCATTGTGGGACTTTTTGGACAAGAATTTGGCTCAGGGTTTTATTCGACCCTTGTCCTCGCCAGTGTCTGCACCCGTGCTCTTTGTCAAGAAGAAGTCCGGTGAATTGTGGCTTTGCTGTGATTACAGGAAATTAAATGCCATCATGGTGCACAACCGATATCCGCTGCCCCTCATCCCCGAACTCTTGGACCGGCTCCGGGAGGCAAAGATCTTCATGAAACTGGACTTGCATGGAGCTTATAACCTTGTCAGAGTTCAGTCGGGTGATGAGTGGAAGACGGCGTTTGGTACTCGGTACGGGCACTTCGAGTACACGGTGATGCCATTTGGCTTGACCAACGCCCCCGCCATGTTTCAGCATTTTATGAATGACATTTTCCGGGACTTGTTAGATCAATTTGTTGTGATTTACTTGGATGACATCCTGATCTACTCCCCATTGCGAGAGGGCACTATCAGCATCTCCGTCAAGTCCTGCAGCAGCTCTGAGAACATTGGCTGTATGCCAAACTGGAGAAGTGCCAGTTCTACCAGATGACTATCGAGTTCCTGGGTCACCGCATTTCTCCTGAGGGCATCGCCATGGAGCCAAGTAAGGTTGAGTCTCTGCACAGTTGGCAACCCCCATGTTGTGTGAAGGATGTCCAGCAACTTCTTGGGTTCGCCAACTATTATCAGACTTTCATCCCCGGGTTTGCTACCATGACAGCCCCCCTTACTCGGCTCCTGCAGAAAAAGACTCGGTTTCAGTGGGACGCTCCAGAACAACAGGCTTTCCAGGCTTTGAAGGAAGCCTTCATGAAGGAGCCCATCCTGAAACATTCTAACCCACAACAGCCGTTTGTCGTGGAGACAGATGCCTCTGACATTGCCATTGGGGCAGTGTTACTCCAGGTGATGACACCCGGCAGTTCCCTCTTCCCTTGCGCGTACTATTCACGGAAATTGAATCCGGCGGAGCGCAACTATACCATCTGGGAGAAGGAGCTACTGGCCATTAAAGTGGTCTTTGAGGCCTGGAGGCATCATCTGGAAGGGGCGCGACATCAAATCGAGGTCCGGACGGACCATAAGAATTTGGAAAGCCTGCAGACCGCTCGGAAATTGAACCAACGCCAGATCTGGTGGTCTCTCTTCTTTGCGAGGTTCAATTTCCGTGTAACATACATACCCAGAGGTCACAACCAAAGAGCAGATGCTCTGTCCAGGAAGCCCAAATATTCCCGAGCATAAGACAAGCTTCTGCCCAGGACAGTGCTCCCTATCGAGTCTTTTGCTGCGGTGCGGGAGCCGATAGATATACGGGCTCAGATTCAGGAGGCCCAGCAGCAGGATGGGTGGGTGGCTCAGCGAAAGGAGGAGGTGGGGCCCAATTCCCCATGGACAGTCACGGATGGACTCCTCCACTATCGTGATCGGCTCTATGTTCCGGGAGGGCCGCTTAGGGGACTCATCCTCAGCCAGTGTCACGACAATCCGGTGGGGGGGCATTTTTGCCTGTTCAAGACCCTGAACTTGGTCTTCCGTATCTTCTGGTGGCCCCGAGTCTGACACGATGTCCAGGCCTATGTCTCATCCCGTATCCCATGTAGGCAGGCCAAGTCAGCGACAGCCCCCCCCCCCGGACTACTGCAGCCCTTGCCAACACCCAAAAGACCCTGGGGGCTGTGTCCATGGACTTCCTTACGGACTTACCCCCATCTTCTGGATTCATGACGGTGTTCGTGGTGGTGGACATGCTGACCAAGATGGCGCATTTCATCCCATGCCGTGGCTTGCCGTCTGCCCATGCCACTGGTCACATGTTCATCGAGCAGGTGTTCCGACTGCATGGCCTTCCTGATAGGATTGTGTCCAATAGAGGGGCCCAGTTCACAGCCCGTTTCTGGCAGGGGTTGATGCAGGCGTTGGATGTCAAGATCTGCCTCTTGTCCGCACATCATCCCAAAACTGACGGAGGGACCGAGAAGGTCATCAGGATCCTCGAGCAATATCTGCGCTACTATGTCAATCAGCAGCAGAACAATTGGGTGGACTATCTGGCGGTGGCTGAGTTTGCGTTCAATAACTCACAGCAAACCTCCACACAGATGACACCATTCTTAGTCAATGTGGGATATCACCCTCGGTTTTTCCCTCTTTCCCCACTAGACTCACCGGTACCAACAGCGAATGACTACATGGCAGAGTTACAGGCGATCCATCGATTGGTGCAGCGACAGTTAGAGAAGGCCAAGGCTGACTACAAAAGATTTGCTGTTTGGTCAAGGTGGGATACGCCTCCACTAACGGTCCACCAGGAACCTACTGTCAACCCAGCCAGCCAAGAAATTAGACCACCGATATGTAGGACCGTTCCCAATCGAGGCTGTCATCAATCCGGTCGCCTATCGCTTAACTCTGCCACGTTCCCTGCAGGTACATCCAGTCTTTCACCATTCTCTGTTGGTCCCTGAGCAACCGACGAGTCCACTTCGCCAAGCCGAACCACCCCCACCAGAACAATGTGATGGAGACAGTGCTCCTGAGTACGAGGTTGCTAGCATTCGGAACTCCCGTTGGGTGAAAGGTCGCTTCCAGTGCCTGATTGAATGGAAAGGCTATGAACCGGAGGAGTTCACCTGGGAAGATGCAACCACCGTTCATGCTCCTGCCTTGGTGACCGCCTTTCATGAACAATTCTCATCCAGACCGCATCTAGATCGGCAGACCCGGGGGAAGGGCCCTGCGGTGCGGGATAGTGTTGTGATTCTGTGCCAGCCTGTGTTCCCAACAGCTGAGTCTGGGGAATCTGAGGAGGAGATAGAGGAGGCATTTGAAGGGCCATCAGGATCAGAGGGAGAGTCTGATGAATTACAAGGCTCACGGTTTGATGAAGAGCCTGGGACCTCCAGTTGTGTTCCTGATGAAGTTCAGCTGTGTGGGGAGAATGAGTCAGACTTGGAGGACTCACATCTGATAGACATGCTGATTGATGCTCGTAGACGCCGGCAATTAGCGAGAGCTGATCAGCAGCAGTCAATATGACAACTCCAGGGAAAGAGGAGAAGGCACTGAAAGGCAACGCCTTGGGACTGCTGTATAAAAAGGGAAGGTGTGGGCGGTGCTAGTTGCTGAAGGCAACCATTGCAAAGTACTTCATGGGATCATGTTCTGTTAGTATTGCCGGTGACTACTTTTCTGTTTGCATCGTGTTTTGTGTGGACAATTTCCCCCATTTGGATTGTGTTTTGCTGCTTTTGTTTCTGGACTATTTGGCAGGTTGGTTACCCATATTAAAAGGGGTTTGTTTTGTTTTGAGTCTCCAGCCTATTTTCTCAACAGGGGTTTGGTTCTTGTGCCTTTAACAAGGATGGCTATAGGCTGGGATAGAACACTCTCTCTCTCTCTCTCTCTCTCTCTCTCTCTCTCTCTCTCTCTCTCTGCAAATGGTGGAGGAGGCTCTGGAGCCACAGGAGATGGTTCAAAGAGCCGCTTGCGGCTCTGGAGCCACAAGTTGCCGACCCGTGACCTATACCATCTCAGACAAGTGACTGCCTAACCTCTTCTTGAAAACCTCCAATGATGGAGCATCCATGATTTCTGAAGGCAAGCTGTTCTACTGGTTAATTGTCCTCACTGCTAGGAAATTTCTCCTTAAGTTGCTTCTCTCTTTGGTCAGTTTCCAACCATTGTTTCTTGTCCTGCCCTCTGGTGCTTTGGAGAATAGTTGGATGCCCTCTTCTTTGTGGCAGTCCCTCAAATACTGGAATCCTGCTATCATGTTGCCCCTGTTTTTTCTTTTCTTTAGATTAGCCAAACCCAAATCCTGCAGCCATTCTTCACATGTTTTAGTCCCTAAGCCTTTGATCATCTTAGTTGATCTTCTCTGAACTTTTTCCAAAGTCTCAACATCTTTTTTTTACTATGGTGACCAAAACTGGTTGCAGTATTCCAGATGTAGTCTTACTAGGGTTTCATAAAGCGGTATTAATATTTTGCATGAACTTGATTCTATGTCTTTGTTTATACAACCCAGGATTGTATTAGCTTTTTTGGCTGCTGCTGCACACTGCTGGCTCATAGTCAAGTGATCATCCACTAGGACTCCAAGGTCCCTCTCACAGTTACTGTTTTTGAGCCAGGTCTTGCCTAATCTGTACTTATACCTTTGATTTTTCCTGCCTAAATGTAAAACTTTGCTTTTCTCCAGATTAAAATTCATTTTGTTGGATAGGGCCCATTGTTCAAGTTTGTCAAGATCTTTTTGGACCCTGAGCTTGTCTTCTGGGGTGTTGGCTATTTCTGCCAGTTTAGGGTCATCTGCAAATTTGATGACCCTCATATACGTCGTTTATGAAGATATTGAACAGTACTGGGTCTAAGACTGAGCCTTGTGGTACCCCACTGCTTACCCCTCTCCATGCGGATGTAGTAACATTGAGGACTACTCACTGAATATGGTTTGTCAGCTAACTACAGATCCATCTGATGGTGATGTTGTCTATCCCATATTTTTCTAGCATACTAAGCAGCAGGTGTGGTTTACTTTATCAAATGCCTTACTGAAATCTAAGTATACTATGTCTACAGCGTTTCTCTGGTGTACTAATTTAGTCACTTTATCAAATAATGTTTAATCTGAAGGAAAACAGAATGCTCCTGTTTGCTCCTGTTTGCTTGAGTGATGCCAGATATATCTTACTAGGAGCAATGGTGCAGTAGTGTGTTATTTGGAATGCAGTTGGATAATTTTTCTGACATTTGTACATGTCACAAAATTAATATTTCAAGATGTCATTTCAGATTTGTAAAATGTATATACTTGTACCAAAGTTAATATGATAAAGTATATATAATACTTTGTTTTGAATCCAAAGATTATTATCTCCCTGTTGTGTTCTATTGACTATAAATGCCTCTTTCATAGACAATCAATATGAAGGAAGCATATTGGAATCTATACCTAGCAAATATTTACTTTAAGAATTACTCGTAAAAGGCAGTAGGATGGAATCTGTCTTCCTATTTCTTTTCAATGGATGCAAAACCATATAAAGTAACTGTTGTGTCCTGAGCCTGCAAAAGCAGGCTCAGGACATTGCAATGGTCCTGGGATGTTGCAAGCTGCCCGGGACCAGACTAAGTGGCGCCAGCCTGCATGCATACGCAAGGCGCGAAAGCGTGCCATTCTTTGTTACCTTTTTGCCCGGGGATTCTATTTAGAGGCAGAGAAGCCTGTGAGCCTCTGAGTTGTGTCGGAGAGAGCTGAAGAGAATAAAGGCTGTTACAACTATCAGAATATGTGCTCTTCTTTCGCCATTGATTCGAGGACTCAACACTGGGGAAGAAGGTGGGATCGCTTACAAGATAAAGAAAGAAGACTTGTAAGGCTTACCCTAGGAGTCCTGGAGAAAAGGAAGACGGCGTTAAACTCTGTTGGAATATTCATGAACAGGAAGAGTCATGTGGTAACTCAGTCAGCCAATGTGAAGAAAGGGCTACTGAGTCTGTGCAAAAGAGTATTGAGTTAGGAGCTGGATTTCCAGTCTCTGGGTTTGTCTCTGTATCTCTCTGTAAGAAGTCTTCAATTAAGCTATGTTGCTGTAAAGAAGAATGGTATTGTAAATATTTTTATATAAATATAAAGTTATTTGAATCAGCTAAATGCAGTCAACTGTGAGAACTTCTGATTTATTTTTTTACCAATAGAGAAAATAAAATTCTCTAACAAACTCAGCATCTGGCCTGCCAGTACAGCGTCGCTGGAGGTAAGCTGGCTGATAGACCCCTTCCTAGAAGCAAGGATGGTGAAGATAGGGAGATTGTCTGAATTCGATGTTACTCACCCAGAAAGATGGGAGTCTTATGTCGCTAGAGTAGAAAATTACTTTAGAGTGAATCAAGTTAGAGAAGATGGCTTGAAGGCCGCTACTTTGCTGTGTGTCTGTGGTCAAGATGCATTTGAGATTGCAGAAAATTTGGCACCCCCTGCTCCTCTTGAGTCTGTCACTTATACAGACTTAAAAAAGTTATTGAAGGAACATTTTCAGCCCAAGTTGACTGTCATTGCGTGGAGGCACACGTTTGAACAGAGGGATCAAAGAGTTGGTGAATCAGCCAAAGAATACATTGCAGTTTTGAGAAGAGTAGCTAAACCCTGTGATTTTAAAGATTTAGAAGAAAGGCTGAGAGACCGATTTGTATGCGGGTTAAGGAACAGAGATTTGCAACAGAGACTCTTTGCAAAAGAAGATATTTCTTTCCAAGATGCCTTGAGAGAGGTCACTGCAGAGGAGGCAGCAGGTGGGGCGGTCAAGAACATGAGGCCTATCAGGAACAACCCAGAAGCAGTCTCCATGCACCATGAGGGAGTCCAAGAGAGCTCGGAGGAAGATCCTGAAGATGAGGTGGATCATCTCTGCCCATCCAAAGAAAGGAAGCAGAGAGAAGACAAAGAAAAGGCTCCAGCTGTGTCCAAGTGCTTTGGGTGTGGAGGTCGTCACAAGAGGGCCGACTGCAGGTTCCGTTCTGCAATCTGTAGAGCATGTGGAAGGCAAGGCCACATAGCATCTGTTTGTCTGGACCGTCAGAAGGCACAACCTCGAGAAGAATTGCGTCTGAAAGGTACCAGGGTCCCCAGCCAAAACAGGGTGGGTTTCTGCGCATCACGCAGAAGTATTTGTAGAACAGGCACACACAAACCACTTAAGGAGAAACTGTCATTTAAGGTGAGGTTACAAGGAGTTCCATTGGTTATGGAACTGGACACTGGGTCTGCTCTTTCAATTATTTCTATTCACACTTTCAGGAAGATTTATAATAGCAGTGGGTTCCAGGCCAAACCTAGGCCATCCAATATAATCTTAACAGATTTTCAAAATTCCAAGGTGTGTTAAAGGAGGAGGCCACCCTTACAGTACAGCACAAGGATTTTGAAGGTCCATTGGATGTATTGGTAGTTGGAGGTGAATGAACGAGTCTTATTGGACTCAATTGGTTTGAGGCCTTAGGAATCCAAATTACAGGCATACACAATTTGCAAACGTTAGGCCTAACAGAGGTCTGCAAGCAGTTTGCAGATGTATTCAGTCCACAGCTAGGATCTTACAAAGGGCCTCCAGTTTCTTTGAAACTTGACCCTACTGTCACTCCCATTAGGGTGAAAGCAAGGAGAGTACCCTTTGCTCTTAAGGGGAAAATTGATGCTGAACTGGATAAATTGATCCAGCAAGATATTTTAGAACCTGTTGATTCAAGTCCATGGGAAACCCGCATAGTTACACCTCTCAAGGCTAATGGGGACATTCACATCTGTGCAGACTACAGATGCACATTAAACAAGACATTGCAACAGCATGTGTATTCTGTACCTGTAGTCAGCCATATTTTGGCTTCCCTAAAAGGGGGGCATGTTTTTGCAAAATTAGATCTGGCACAGGCATATCAACAGTTACCTGTTGATGAAGCTGCTGCTGAGGCACAGACTATCGTGACCCATAGCGGGGCATTCAAAGTCAATCTTTCTGGGTGAGTAACGTTGAATTCAGACAATCTCCCTATCTTCGCCATCCTTGCTTTGTTTCAGAAAAACAGGCCTAAAACATAAAAAAGATAAATGCAAGATAGGAGTTACTTCTACAGATTTCCTGGGATTCAGAATAGATGCCAGGGGTATTCACCCTACTGATTCTAAATTAAAAGCCATACAGCAGGCTCCTAGGCCTAAGTCTAAAGCCGAGTTACAAGCATTCCTAGGTCTCTTGAATTTTTACAACGCTTTCCTACCTAATAAGGCTAATGTAGCTGAACCACTTCATAGGCTTTTAGACAAGCAGGCGGTTTGGCAATGGTCCCAAGTACATGAGAAAAGCTTCAATGAGGTCAAGGCCTTGCTTACATCAAATGATGTGCTTGCACATTTCAATGCAAACTTACCAGTCTGCATCACTTGTGATGCTTCCCCTTATGGGGTGGGGGCTATACTTAGCCACTTAAGAGCTGATGGGACTCAGGTGCCTGTTGCATATTACTCCAGAACTTTATCCTCTGCTGAGCGAAATTACGCTCAGATAGACAGAGAAGCCTTGGCCATTGTAGCTGGAATTTAAAAATTCCATGATTTTTTATATGGCAAACATTTCACGGTCTATACTGACCATAAGCCCTGTTGGGATTGTTTACCACTAACAAACAAACTCCCTATATTATCTCTCCTAGAATGCTGAGATGATCTATTTTTTGTCAGCCTATGATTTTTCATTGATTCACAAACCTGGCAAGGAAATGGGCCACACTGATGGCCTAAGTAGATTACCTCTGCAACTGGTAGAGGCTGACCCTGCCCCTGCCATCAATATTCTCTCCATTCAGGTGTTGCCTGAGTCTCCCCTAAATGCCAGGGATGTGGCTGCAGATCTCACGCTTACTCGTGTGTTGTCATGGGTTTTGTCTGGATGGCCTGAGAGTTGTCCAGGTACTGAGTTCCAAAGCTTCTGGCTCAAGAAGCATGAGTTATCCACTTTTCAGGGTTGCCTGTTGTGGGGCAGCAGAGTAGTTATTCCTACCTCATTGAGACCTAGAGTCTTGGCCTCTCTCCATGAAGGTCATCCTGGCATTGTCAGGATGAAAGCGCTTGCGTGCAGCCATTTATGCTGGCCAGGATTAGACAGGGAAATAGAGGCCCAAGTGCATGCATGCCACTTGTGCCAGTGTTCATGCCCTGAAATGCCTCAGGCCCCTGTGCATAGATGGGAGGAGACACAGTCACCTTGGTCTAGGGTGCATGTGGATTATACTGGGCCCTTTCAGGGACAATTCTTCTTGGTCCTTGTTGACAGCCATTCTAAGTGGCTTGAGGTTGTTCCTGTCTCTTCCACTACTGCTGCCAAGACCATTCAAGTACTAAGAGGGATTTTTGCTGCTCATGGCCTTCCAGATGTTCTGGTTTCAGACAATGGTCCTCAATTCACTTCTTCCAAGTTTCAGGCTTTTCTGCAGGCCAACATGATTCGTCATGCGACTTTGGCACCCTTCCACCAATGGTATGGCTGAACGGATGGTTTGCATCACCATGGATGCTCTCAAGAAACTGACTTACAGGGACTGGCATCACAGGTTGGCAGATTTTCTTCTTGCTTACTGCATCACACCTTCTACTTCCACTGGGAAGAGCCCGGCAGAACTTCGCTGGGGGCGCAGACTGATCACCAAACTTGACAGGCTGCATCCAGACAGGGTGGCTCCTCGGGTCTCCCAACCAAGGGCACCAAGGTGTCTGCAAGTGGGTGCCCCGGTATGGACCCGGAACTATGGGCCCGGTCACCTGTGGGTTCTGGCGGTAGTATGCGAGGTCACTGGTCCATTGTCCTACGAGGTTTCCCTGGACGACGGTCGTGTCCTTCGGCGGCATATCAACCAGCTGTGTACGAGACTGGACTCTCCCTCTTCAACTCCTGGGTTTTCTCTGGGGGGGAGGGGGACCACTGTGGGCAAAGGGAAGGGTGTTGGCAGCAATCAGGGGCAAACGGAGAGACGGAGGAAGGCCTTTCCCAAGGTTCCGAAAGTGTCCCTAACAGGAATTCAGGGGAATAAGGAACAATACAGGCACCAGTACTTACTCTAGCCAGGGAGTCACCCAGGGGGCATACTCATTATTCACAACCCCACTACAGTACTTCAAGCAGGGAGAATAACCGGGAGCATCCAAACAACCCAAATAACGCAAGAGAACTGGCATCCCAAAAAGCTGATCCAATGCTGCTACTGCTCCCAAAAGGAAGTCTGCATACAGGGAGGTAGTTAGAGAGGCAAATCCTGATTCTGGTACCTCCAGCATGGAATGGGGGGCAGCCGAGTACTGGGGCACTGTAGAAACCCTAGACAACCCAGTTACAGGGCTTGGGAGTGAAGGGATGTGTTCCCTTGATAGGTCCATTGTGGACTTGGAGAGTACCACAGAATCACCAAATACTGGTGGGAACATAGAGGGGCCCGATAGTCTACAGTTAGGCAGATCAACCAGGTACAGTAGGGAGCAAAGTCCTGGTCTGACGAGCCCGGTGGGCAAGCAAGCAGACCAGGCAACAGAACCCAGGTCATGGGGACCACCAGGGCTTAAAAGAGGGGGCAACTCCACTACAATCACTGCACAGGATGGTCAAGGGAGTTCTCAAAATCTGAGGAGGTCACAGAGGGTTAAAAGATCTCCCAAATACCTGGAAGATTTTGTGACATTGCTGTCAAAGCAAGGGAAGTAAAGAGGGTGCCTGCTGTTGGGTGAACTTCGAATTGTGAGTCTTTGGGCATTTAATTCCAAAATAATAGCATGGTACCATGTTATAGAGTGGTTAGTAAGTAGGTGCAACAGTTGTGCGGTTCCATAAGGGATAGCACACCACGTCCATTTGAAGGTCACGTATACCTATCTATATAGGTTCATTAAGTTTCATCCGGGGGGAAGGGGTGTTGTGTCCTGAACCTGCAAAAACAGGCTCAGGACATTGCAATGGTCCCAGGCTGTTGCAAGCTGCCCGGGACCAGACTGAGTGGCGCCAGCTTGCGCGCATGAGCAAGGCGCGAAAGCATGCCATTCTTTGTTACCTTTTTCCCAGGGATTCTATTTAGAGGCAGAGACGCCTGCGAGCCTCTGAGTTGTGTCGGAGAGAGCTGAAGAGAATAAAGGCTGTTACAACTATCAGAATGTGTGCTCTTCTTTCGCCATTGACTCGAGGACTCAACAGTAACCTTTGGCATCTCTCAGTATTTCCAGATTCTGGATGATGGCTCTTGCAAATGGCCAATGCAGCGGAAGATTTCAGCAGGTCTGAAATTTGCAGTAGATTCAAGATGATCAAAAGAAAGCATATCATCATGCCAGGCATAGCAACCTTTTGCTCTCAGTCTTAAATATTATTTTGGCAGAAAAAGGGAGCCCATTTAAAGAGGTAAAAAACTTTCCTCTATGCCAGAATTTGGTATGAAAAGCTGTAGTCCAAAGAAGAAGGTACATATTTGAAAGGCACATTTAAAACTAAATTTGTGAATTTGATAGTGCTATCTCTGCTCTTCCCAACCTCTCTGTATGAGTTTTCCCCTCATTGCCAGATCCTGCCCCATATATTTGACAGATCTCTTGGTCTATGTTTTGGTCACACTCTCAGATCTCCATATTTGTGAGGAGGAATTGTCACCTCCAGTTTAACTCATTGTGCTTGCAGACTTGAGGGATGAGCATTTTGTCAGTGTGCAAGAATTTATGAACTGGAATAGTCATAGCAACGAACCAGCCAATGGGAACAGTTATTTAATTGAGACGCAGGATTGGTTGTATGAGGCATGTGATCCAGCCTAGGTCTTGGCATGTCTTAGTCTTCCCTGTGTCCTGATCTCCAAGTTAAGAGTTGTTCTCTACCATTGCCAAGAACTGAACAAAACTGTATGTATCATGTTTATATTTTATAGATAAAGTTTTTCTAAAGTATGCCTCCTGCTCATTTTGAATGTGTGCTTATTTGGGGGGGGTTTATTTTTGTGCTGGAAAGCTGTAAAACTCTAGCGGGTTATGGGTCCAGATCCCAGCCAGCCCTTGCACACAGTTCAGACTGAAGAAAAAGATTGAGGATCAACATGGTGCTGTAATTAAGCTGAAGGACTGTCTGAGTTAAATAAGAAAGAAAAAGGCAGAGACTCATCTGAAGGCTTGCAGGATGGCTGATTTTAAGAGTGAAGGAACAAAAGGATTCCACTTGACAAGTATTCTGGTGTGAAAGTAAAGGTGTGTAATGTGTGGTATGAGCCAAGAAACTATCAGGAAGTATTGGCACTACAAAGTGGAGCAAGTGAAGTGGAAAGAGGCCATGGACAAAGAAATGAAATCCATGGATGAACATAAAGTGTTCACCTCAATGACCTTGCCACAAGGTTACAAAGCTGTAGGATGTAAATGGATATACAAAAAAAAGTGTAACCCAA
Source organism: Crotalus tigris (assembly GCF_016545835.1). Taxonomy (NCBI): domain Eukaryota; kingdom Metazoa; phylum Chordata; class Lepidosauria; order Squamata; family Viperidae; genus Crotalus; species Crotalus tigris. The sequence goes on from NW_024096606.1 coordinate 2,158,903, forward strand.
CAATAAAGTCCAATATAAGGCAAGATTAGTGGCACAGGAGTTTTCACAGAAGAAAAATGTGCACTATGAGATATTTGCACCAACGGTAAAAAGTGAAACTATAAGGTTGGCACTAGCACTGGCAACGTGGGCATAAAATTTGGCACTTTGATATAACCACAGCATTCCTCAATGCAGAGTTGGAGGAACAAATTTACATGGTTCAAGCATCAGAGTATGAAAGTAAAAAACTGGCACTGTGTATAAACTGAACAAGGCCTTTTATGGGCTGAATCAGTCAGAAACTGGAACATCTGTTTAGATGTGGCATTGAAGGGTCTTGGTTTCAAGAGTTGTAAGGCTGATGGTTGCATATATACTGCAAGGTTCCATGGTAGGTGTTGAGTCCTCAGCTAATGGCAAGTAAGCACAGAACATCTCGTAGTGTCAAGAAGCCTTTATTGTAATCTCTTCTGCTCCGTTACAGCTCTGAGGCACGCAGGCCTCTCTGCTTCTCTTAAGAACACTTCCCCGGGCCGAATGGCAACAATTGGCGCGCTCCGTGCCTCGCGCATGCGCACGAAGCTGGCACCAGCCAGTCTGGTCCCGGGCAGCTTGCAACTGCCCGGGACCATTGCAACGTCCCGAGCCTGCCTTTGTGGGCTCAGGACACAACATCCCTTCCCCCCCCCCCCGGCTAAGACTAATAAACTATATGAATAGTTACACACGACCTCAACACGAGCGTGGTGTGCCAACCCATGCTCCAAATGGTACCGGGCTATTGTTCTGGGCATTAATACCCAATGCCCGTATTTCCATTGTTCCCAACAGCAGACACCCTCTCACTGTTTCTGCTTTGCCAGCAGAGTTACAAAGTCCTCAAGGTACTTAGGAGATCTCTTGACTCTCTGTGACCTTCTTAGACCCTGAGAACCCTCAATTCCATTTTGCCCAGAGGATGACATGAAGTTACCCCCTCTTTCAGACCCTGGTGGTCCCCATGGACCGTGGCCCGTTGCCTGGTCTGCTTGCTTGCCCACCGGGCTCGTCAGACCAGGACTTTGTTCTCCCAATAACCTGTTTGACCTGCCTAGTTGCAGGCTCTCTGGCCCCTCTATAAAACTGCCACTGTTAGGCAACTCTGTAGTGCCTTCCAGGCCCACACTGGACCTATCAAGGGGCTGCATTCCTTCGCTCCCCAGTCCCGTAACGGGACTGTCTGGGGTTTCAGTATTTCCCCAAAACTCAGTTGCCCCCCCCCATCTGTGCCGGAGGTGTCAGAATTGGGATTTGCCTCTCCGACCACCTCCCTGTGTGAATGCCTCCTTCTGGAAACAGCAGCAGTACTGAGCCAACAAGACTGTTTATGTGCCAGCTCTCTTGCAATGTTTGAGTTATTAGGATGCTCCCGGTTATTCTCCCTGACTGGAGTACTGAATGGTATTGGTGAATGATGAGTATGCCCCCTGGGTGACTCCCTGGCTGGAGTAGGCACTGGTGCCTGTGTGCTTCCTGGTTCCCATGGATTCCTGTTTGGAACACTTGCGGAATCTTGGAATAGGCCGTCTATGGCCTCTCTGTTGGGGCCCGGCTGCTGCCAACACCCATCCCTTTGCCCATAGAGGTCCCCCTCCCCCCTGGAAAAGGCCCAGGAGTTTCTGAGGGTAAGTCCAGTCTTGTACGCAGCTGGTCGATATGCCGCCGAAGGACACGACCGTCATCCAACGAGACCTCATACGACAAGGGACCAGTAACCTTGCATACTACAGCAGGAACCCACAAGTGACCTGGCCCGTAATTACAGGTCCATACCGGGGTACCCACTTGCAGATACCTCGGTGCCCTGGGTTGTGTAGCCTTAGGAGGCAGTCTGTCCGGGTGCAACCGGTCAAGTTTAGTAATCAGTTTGTGCCCCCAGCGAAGTTCAGCTGGGTTTTTCCCAGTAGAAGTTGAAGGTGTGGTGAGGTACGCAAGAAGAAAGTCTGCCAACCTGTGGTGCCAGTCTCTTTAAAGCATCCTTGGTGATGCGGACCATCCATTCAGCCATACCATTGGTGGAAGGGTGGAATGGTGCAGAGGTGGCATGACGAATCATGTTGGCCTGAAAGAAAGCTTGGAATTTGGAAGAGATGAATTGAGGGCCATTGTCAGACACCAAAACATCCGGAAGCCCATGTGCAGCAAAAATCCCCCTCAGTATTTGAATGGTCTTGGCAACGGTGGTTGAAGAGACAGGTACAACCTCAAGCCACTTTGAATAGCTATCAACAAGGACCAAGAAGAATTGACCCTGAAAGGGCCCAGCATAATCAATGTGCACTCTAGACCAAGGTGACTGTGTTTCCTCCCATCTATGTATAGGAGCCTGGGGCATTTCTGAGCGTGAGCACTGACAAAGGTGGCATGCGTGCACCTTAGCCTCAATTTCCTTGTCTAATTAAGGCCATCACAAATGGCTGCATGCAAGCGCCTTCTTTCTTACAATACCAGGATGGCCCTCATGAAGGGAACCTAAGACCCTAGATCTCATTGAGGTAGGAATAACAACTCTGCTGCCCCACAGCAGACAACCCTGAAAAGTGGATAACTCATGTTTCTTAAGCCAGAAGCTCTGAAACTCAGTACCTGGACAACTCTCTGGCCGTCCAGACAAAACCCAGGATAAGACACAAGAGAGATCTGTGGCTGATTCAGCAGCCACATCCCTGGCATTTAAAGGTGACTCAGGCAGCGCCTGAATGGAAAGGATGTTGATGGCAGGGGCAGGATAAGCCTCCACTACTTGTAAGGGTAATCTACTGAGGCCATCAGCATGGCCCATTTCTTTGCCAGGTTTGTGAACTAAAGAAAAATCATAGGCTGATAGAAAGATGGACCATCTAAGCATCCTGGGGGAGATGATATGGGGGGTTTGTTGTAAACAAACCCAATAAAGGCTTATGGTCAGTGTAGACCGTGAAATGTCTGCCATATAAAAAATCATGGAATTTTTTAATCCCAGCAACAACAGCTAAGGCCTCTCTGTCTATCTGGGCGTAGTTTCACTCAGCAGAAGACAAATTTCTGGAGTAATAAGCAAGAGGAACCTAAGTTCCATCAGGTCTTAGATGGCTAAGTCCTGCTCCCACCCCATAAGGGGAGACATCACAAGCGATGCACACAGGAAGAATTTCATTAAAATGTGCAAGCACATTGTTGGATGTGAGTAAGGCCTTAACCTCATTGAAGCTTGCTTCACGTGCTTGTGACCACTGCCACACTGCCTGTTTGTCCAGAAGCCTATGAAGTGGTTCAGCTACATTAGCTTTGTTAGGAATGAAAGCATTATAGAAATTCAAGAGGCCCAGAAAAGCTTGTAGTTCAGCTTTGGACTTAGGCCTAGGAGCTTGCATAATAGCCTTTATTTGAACTCAGCAGGATGAATGCCATTGGCATCAATTTTGAATCCCAGAAAATCCGTAGAAGGCACCCCAATTTTACATTTGTCTTTTTTAAGCTTGAGGCTTGTTTTCCGGAACCACAGCAGTACAGCCCTCAATCTTTCTGCTAAATTTTGAGTGGAGTCTCCAGCAATTAAGACATCATCAAAGTAGGGGCAAACCCTTGGTATACCCCTCAAAGTATTTTCCATTATGCTTTGGAAAATTCCAGGAGCCACATTTACTCCAAATTGTAGTCTTTTGACTTTAAATGTCCCCCTGTGTGTTACAATGGTTTGTGCTACAGCAGCAGCTTCATCAACAGGTAACTGTTGATAAGCCTGTGCTAAATCTAGCTTTGCAAAAACACGCCCCCCCCTTGAGGGAGGCCAGAATATGGCTGACTACAGGTACAGGATATGCATGTTGTTGCAATGCCTTATTTAGGGTGCATTTGTAATCTGCACAGATGCGAACATCCCCATTAGCCTTAAGAGGCGTGACTATGGGAGTTTCCCAAGGACTGAAGTCAACAGGTTCTAAGACTCCTTGCTGAATCAATTTGTCCAATTCAGCATCAATTTTTCCTTTTAAAGCAAAAGGTACTCTCCTTGCTTTTACTCTGATAGGAGTGACAGTGGGGTCCAATTTTAAGGAAACTGGAGGCCCTTTGTATGTACCCAGCTGTGGGCTGAAGACATCTGCAAATTCTTTGCAGACTTCTTGTAGACCTACTGTTTGCAAACTATTAAGCCCTGTAACTTGTATTCCCAAGGCCTCAAACCAATCGAGTCCTATGAGTCTCGTGCGCTCACCGCCAATTACCAATACATCTAATGGACCTTCAAAATCCTTATATTGTACATTAAGGGTGGCCTCCCCCTTAACACACACTTTGGAGTTTTGAAATTCTGTTAGAACTATATTGGATGGCCTAAGCTTGGCCTGGAACCCACTGCTAGAGCAAATCTTTCTGAATGTATGAATGGAAATAATTGAAAGTGCAGACCCAGTGTCTAGTTCCATAACCAGTGGAACTCCTTGCAACTTCACTTTAAGTGATAGTTTCTTTTTGAGTGGCTTGTGTGTGCCTGTCCTATAAATGCTTCTTCGTGAAGCACAGAAACCCACCCTGTTTTGGCTGGGGACCCTGGTACCTTTCAGGCGCAATTCTTCTTGGGGTTGTACCTTCTGACAGCCCAGACACACAGCTGCTATGTGGCCTTGCTTCCCACATGCTCTACAGATTGCAGAACGGAACCTGCAGTCAGTCCTCTTGTGGCGAGCTCCACACCCAAAGCACTTGGGTACAGTTGAAGACTTTTCTTTGCCTTCCTTCTGCTTCCTTTCTTTGGCTGGGTAGAGATGATCCACCTCTTCTTCAGGATCCTCTTCCAAGCTCTCCTGGACTCCCTCATGGTGCACGGAAACAGCTTCTGGGTTGTTCCTGATAGGCCTCGTATTCTTGATTGCCCCACCTGCTGCCTCTTCTGCAGTAACCTCTCAAGGCATCTTGGAACGATATGTCTTCCTTTGCAAAAAGTCTCTGCTGCAAGTCTGTTTCTAAGACTACATACAAATCTGTCTCTCAGCCTTTCTTCTAAGTCTTTAAACTCATAAGGCTTAGCTGCTCTTCTCAAAGCTGCAATGTATTCTTTAGCTGATTCACCAGCCCGTTGATCCCTCTGTTCAAAAGTATGTCTCCATGCAATAACAGACAACTTGGGCTGAAAATGTTCTTTTAGTAATTTTTTTAAATCTGTGTAGGTGACAGATTCAAGAGGCACAGGGGCTGCTAAGTTTTCAGCAATTTCAAATGCATCTTGACCACAAACACACAGCAAGGTAGCGGCCTTTAAGCCATCTTCTCTTACTTGGTTTACTCTAAAATAGTTTTCTACTCTGGCCACATAAGACTCCCATCTTTCTGGGTGCGTGACATCAAATTCAGAGAGTTTCCCTATCTTCGCCATTTTCTCCTTTGTAAGGAAGGGGTCTATCATCCAGCTTACCTCCAGCGACGCTGTACTGGCAGGCAGGTGCTGAATTTAACGCTGTCTTCCTAGCTGCTCTCAGGACTCCTGGGTAAGCTTACAATTCTTCTTAATAATTGTAAGGCATCCCATCCTCGTCACCAGTGTTGAGTCCTCAGCTAATGGCGAGTAAGCACAGAACATCTCGTAGTGTCAAGAAGCCTTTATTGTAATCTCTTCTGCTCTGTTACAGCTCTGAGGCACGCAGGCCTCTCTGCTTCTCTTAAGAACACTTCCCCGGACCGAATGGCAACAATTGGCGCGCTCCACGCCTTGCGCATGCGCGCGCAACCGGCGCCAACCAGTCTGGTCCCGGGCAGCTTGCAACTGCCCGGGACCATTGCAACGTCCCGAACCTGCCTTTGCAGGCTCAGGACACAACAGTAGGGATTGCCAGTTGTTAGCATTTGTGGATGATCTTTGCTTCATTGCTAAGGATCTGGCACAGGCGAAGGAATTTGCTAATCAATTGGAGAAAAAGTTTGAGTTGAAAAGTCTGGATGAAATACAAAACTATCTTGGTTTAGAAATACAAAAAACTGAGAAAGGTAGCTACATTCTCAGTCAAAGAAGGAAAATTGAACAGCTGTTGGAGAGATATAAAATGAAGGATTGTAATTCTGCTCCAAAACCTATGAGCGTAGATTTTCACAACACTTTGGGTGAGGACAAAAGTGAAGCCTGTGATCAGGAGATATATCAGTCAGCAATAGGAAGCCTGTTATATCTGGCCAAGTGGTCCAGACCAGACATAGCTTGTGCAGTAAGCATCTTAAGTTGCTTTACTGCCGCACCAATGCAGTTGCATTGGATGGATGTGAAGAGAATTCCCAGGTATTTAAGGGAACTGTGAATTTGGGTCTTCAAATACAGGTCTCTGAAGAACTAAAGTTAAAATGTTATGTTGAAAGTGATTATTCCAATGATATGCAAACCAAAAGTCCAGTTCTGAGTTTGTGATATTATTTGGAGGGATTTTGATTGGATGGAAGTCCAGAAAACAAACAAGTGTAGCTATTTCTACTGCGGAGGCAGAATTTATTGCTCTATCTGAACTTTGTTCAGAAGTAACCTGGTATGTACAGCTGTTAAAGGATTTAAGTATAGAAGTTAACGAAGCTGTAACAGTATTTGAAGATAATGCTGCTTGCATTAAAATGGCAACAGGTGACAGAGTGAAAAGTAGAAGCAAGCATGTGGACATTAAGTATTGTAATGTCAGAGAAGCCATCAAAAGTAAACTAATTTGCTTGCTTCATTGTTCTTCAGATGACAATCTGGCAGATGTACTGACCAAGTGCCATTGGGTGGAGTACACCATGGGAAGAGTATTAAATGATTTGGTTTTATGTCTATTCCAGTCATAAAGGGAGGAGTGTCAGTGTGTAAGAAATTTTATGAACTGGAATAACCATAGCAACAAACCAGCCAATGAGAACTGTTTTTGATTAAGACACAGTATTGGCTGTGTGAGGCATGTGATCCAGCCTAGGGCTGGGCCTGTCTTAGTCTTCTCTTCCTGTGTCCTGATCTCCTGAATTAGTTTGTTGTTGTTCTCTACCATGTTGCCAAGAACTGAGTGAAAGTGTATGTATCATGTTTATATTTTGTTGTAAAAAAGTTGGTCACCTTACTTCTGCTCATTTTGAATGTTTAAGTTTTGGGCTTATTTTTGCGCTGGAAAGCTGTAAAATTCTAACATAGATACCCATTTATTTCTACTAAATCAGGATGCTATACGTATATTAAGAATTGATAAAAGTGCACCAATATATTACTGATAAATGCTTTGCCACTATATTAATGTTTGCTATGTATCTATAATAGTGCAGCCTAGGTTTGGGTGTGTCTTAGCTTGGACATGTTTTGCCTATGTCCTGATCTCCAAGTTAAGAGTTGTTCTCTATCACGTTGCCAGGAACTGAATGAAACTGTATGTATCATGTTTATATATATTTTATAGATAAAGTTTTTCTAAACTATGTCTCCTGTTCATTTTGAATGTATGCTTATTTTTCGAGCTTATTTTTGCGCTGGAAAGCTGTAAAACTCTAACACATTTTGTGTTTGCTACTGATAAAACAACACTAGAATTAAGAATAGGGTTTTTTTTCCCCCCTGCTTCTTGCTTTCCTGAAACTTCTAGAAGAACTAATTCCAGTTTAGAATCCCAACATATACAGTCAGGTCATGATAACTAAATAACAATACTAAATTCAGCCAGGGTTAGTCAGCAATAATAAGTGTTGAAAGAAAAATCTTCATCAGGGTCCAGTCACAATGGAGACTGCTTTAGAAAGCAGGTTCTTGTTTAGTTAGTTGCCAGAAACTTCAGTGACAGCAGCATGTTTCTGGGATGGCTGACCACATGGAGCTGGGAGTGGTGGTTTTTTATATCTTCTTGGGCTTTTGTGTTTGGAGTTGTTCCTGTTCCTTTGATATTCTAAAGGTGGTGGGTTAATCCTATTAAGTCCTAAAGGTCATGTTTCATGTCCTCTTTTTTTTCTAATCTCAGCTCCAGCCTTTCTGCCCCCAACCTTTTGGAATAACATTATCAAATCTGAATTTCTACAGAGCTAGCCTCTGCCTGGGGAGAATAGAACAGAGCAGAACAGAACAGAATAGAATATCTTTATTGTCATTGTATAACTCACAACAAAATTGAATAAGACGGACTAGGGCTGGTTTCTGGGGGCTAGTTTCGGTCCTTTAAGATTTTCTTTCTCCATTACTGTATTCCTTTGGGGAAATATAATATTCTTCCTTTTTAATATTCCCCAAAATATTTCCTTCTCTGGGGAGTGCTGTCTTACTACATAAGAATACCTTATTTATTTATTTATTTATTTATTTTAACCAACAAAACAAAGCAAAATATAACATACATACACACAAAATATACTCCTCTCCCTTTTTTTTACAGCAATTGCATAACGGTAATCTATTATTTACATTTCTCCCCTTATTCTTCTTTGGAATATTTGTTCTTATTGCCCCGTTATTTCTTATTTACATTTTTCTTCCTTCATGTTCTACTTCTTACTAAGAATAATTCATATTATTATTATTATACATTATTTTACACATATTTTCACTTTTGACCTTTCCATATTTATTCTCCTCTATTATTTCTAGTCTCCAACCAGACATATCACTTGTTCCGTGTTATATAATACTCTGTGTCTTCCTTTTCTTTTATCTCTTTTGTTAATTTGTCCATCTCAGCACAGTCCAGGATTTTTCTTATTCTTCCTTACTTATTCTCATTTTTCCAGCACTGTGCATATGCTATTCTTGCCGTCGTTATTATATGTAAAATTAAGTACCATATTTCTTTACTATATTTTCTGTTTAAAATACCTAACAAAAAAATCTCTGGTTTCCAGTCTATGGGTTGGTCTATTATTTCTTCGATCCATTTTCTTATTGTAGACCAGTATTTTTTTGCAACTGGGCATGTCCACCATAAATGATAATATGTTCCATGTATTTTTTTACATTTCCAGCATGTTGGCAAATTGTTCTGGAACATCTTGGCAAGCTTTGCTGGTGGAAGATGCCACCTGCAAAGCATCTTCAACTGTTTTCCTTGAATGCCACCAACATAATCAATTTTATACTTATTTCCCATATTTTTCCCCTTTCTCCAATTCTATATTATATCCAAAATTTTTTGCCCATCTAATCATTGTGTCTTTGACAACCTCATCTTCCATTTTATATCTCAATAGGTATTTGTATAAATTGCTAATTAATTTTATTTCTGTTCCATGTATAATTTTATCCAATTCTTGCGGCTCTTTTTGGATTTCATATAATTTTTTGTCCTCTGTATATTTAGATTGAGTTTGTATAAATGTCCACCAGTCAATCTCTCTGCCAATATCTTGTTCCAATTCTTGTTTTGTTTTTAGATTTCCCTGTTCATTTACTAATTCCTTGTATCTAATTATCTTATTTATATCCAATAGATTTGGGTATTTCAGAGCTTCTGTTGGGGATAACCACATTGGAATTCTTATATAATGTTTTTGTTTTATTTTTTCCCAAGTCTGTGGCAATGCATTCCTAACTATGTGTCTTTGAAAGTATCTGTGTATTTTATGTTTTTCGTCCCATAGGAATGCATGCCACCCTTCTTGCAAGTCATGTCCTTCTATTGTTAAAACTCTAGTATTTTTCAAATCCATCCAATCTTTTAGCCAAGTTAAGCTCGATGCTTGGTAGTATATTTCCCACTCTGGTAACGCCAATCCCCCTTTATCTTTCATATCTTGCAAGAGTTTTAATTTAATCCTGAGTTTTTTCCTTTGCCATATAAATTTAGTGACTAATTTATTTAATTCTTGAAAGAATGTTTTCCCTAATTTTATTGGAATAACCTGGAACAGAAATAATATTTTTGGCAATACATTCATTTTGACCATAGCGGTCCTCCTTAAAAATGAACTTTGCAAATTTTCCCAATTTTCTAAATCTTTTTTTATCTGGTGTAATATTTTATCATAATTGTCCTCCTTAATCGAGGAACATTTTGCTGCAAGCCAGATCCCTAAATATTTTATTTTCTTGGTTATACTTATTTTTGTTTTATCTTCCAGTTCCCTTGCCTGTGCCTTTGTAAGATTTTTTGTTATTAATCTGGATTTATAGTTATTTATCTTAAGTCCGGCTACCTCACCAAATTCTTCTATTTTTTGAATCAATTTAAAGCCGGTTTCTAATAGATCTTCCAAAATAAATACCAAATCATCAGCGAATATCCTATAATAAGCACCCATAAAAGGTATAGAGATGGGATATTTAAGGAAAATATTTTTGCCTACCAACTGTGGAAGTTTCAGGAGTTCTGATTACTATAGCAGTAGCATTTAGGCTTATATACTGTCCCATACACTTTATAGCATTCTCTGGGTGATTTACAATGTAGAAGCATTATTTGTATATTTTCTCCAACAATCTGGATCCTCATTTTACCAACCTCTGGAAGGATGGTAAACTTTGAGTCCCATCTGCCCATCACTCCATATAATGCCCCAGACAGAACAGACGGCCTTAGTCCCATCCCGGACAGACAGATAATTCAGAGGAATAAACAGAAAATATCTCTTTATTCTGGGAATCCTAAACAATAACTCACAGTTATGTAGAGATACTTCCAAAAGTATATTTAGCGGTATTGGCCCATTCCACAGATAATTTGATAATGGATTTTCCCCTCTTCTTCTGCATAAGCATCACATGTTGGTATAGGACCTCCAAGCCGTGTGGCTAGGAGACATGAGGCTGGATGAACAAAGACATTCCAAACTGGCTTGTGTCCAGGAAGTCTCCCAATGTCCTTTAAAAACTCCTCCCACTGACCCATTAACATGGGATGACTGACTAGCTAAACTACATTTCCCATAATCCATCTCTTAAGGAGACAGCACTTAACCCAATAAATGCAGATATTCTAACATACAGATACATGCTCTCTAGTTAGGGTTACATAGAGTTATACGATCCAGAATACTCCCCGCTTGGAAATTTACATTTCCACTACTAACTAACTGAAATAGCAAAAAAAAAAGAAAAAAAAACCCATAGCATTAAGGCATGTAATACTCATTGTTAACTAACTTGTGACTAGATAGATAAAATATAGTATCAAACATGCATTACTATAGGGTAAACATAAAACATGCACAATTATAACAAAAATAAGAAAGTGTTACATCAAACAATGCATAAACACAATACATAGTTTGAGGTTTGATCTTCTAGTTCGATCTTCGTCAGCAACGACCAAATTGGTGGTCAGCCTGGTACAAAAGTCTTTGAGTCACGACCTGACTCACGTGGCTTCACGATTTGGACCTCAGCTTGGCAACCCAGTTCATCAACTGGGTGGGCCCAGTGCGCAAGTCCCATGGGCCAATAGTTCTGGTATGCTTTCCTGTCTCTCGGCGAGACAAAGTCTTCTTCCTGTAAAGGAAACTGGAACCACATCTGGAACAGAAAAACCGGAACCCAAATTTTCTCAGGAACAAAGGGAACTGGATTCACAGGATACACAGGAACCGAAGAACCTGAAAAAACAGGAACAGCCGAAGCTGTAAACTTAGGAACAGCTGGAGCTGAATAATCAGGATCAGGAACATCTGGAAACTCAGGAACAGCTGGAGCTGGAAACTCAGGAACAGCAGGAACTGAAGAGTCAGGAACATCAGCTGGAACTGAAGAATCGAACAACAGCTGGAACTGAAGAATCAGGAACAACAGCTGGAACTGAAGAATCAGGAACAACAGCTGGAACTGAAGAATCAGAAACAACAGCAGCTGCTGAAGACTCAGGATACTCAAGAACCAAAGGGTCTGGAACCACCGATGGAGTATTGAAGATGGCTGCTACTGTTGTCATCAGGGTAGTGAAGACTTCATGTGTGGGCATGGTTGTCTTTGATGACATAGAGTCTATGTGCTCCCACAATTCGCCTATGCATGCTTCGCCCATGCGAGATGTGTGGGGAAGGCAATTTTTGTCCTTCAGACATTTGTCAATCACTGGATCATGACAAATATTTTCAATAGCCAGTAAGTCCTTGGAGGCTCCTACAAGGCTAATTCTTGGGATGCTAAGACAAGTGATCAAGACAATCAAAACTATGCCTAATCTCAGGTACTTCCGCTTAGACAGAGGTTTGAAGCAGATTGGTTGACATTTAATGGGTGCCCGAGGTTGAAGGTTGGCACATTGATCTGAAGCTGGAAGTAGAGGGAGTACTTCTGGCAAGGGAATGAGACGGTCATAGGAGCCTGGGTCTCCAGCCTCTCAGTCCGGTTTTGCTTCACCTAGCATCTCTTAAGGGGATGGAAAGTTGCCCTGGAGGGGCAATGAAGAAAGAGGGATCTTTCAGGAGCTTGGATTTGGTGGCGATCAATCTAAGTGTACTGAATACCTCCTCTAAAGGGGCGAAAGAAAGGTTTCCAGGAGAGCCGAGGCAGCCCAAGTTGTCTGCCACCGGAAGGGAAGCTATGAAAAACAGCTGATCTTCAACAAGTTATGTCTGGGTGAGCTGAAATCTTTTCCTTGTGTTTGAAAATATTGAGACCCTGAAAGGGAGAACTTGAAAGAGTAAAGATCCCCAGAGAGACTTTTGGAGCGGCAATTTAACATTAAGGGGAAATGTTAAATGAATACTAAATTACCAGACTACCGGAGTGTGGAAAGTTGATAAATAAGCCAACGAGGACACCTACTGGCAAAAAATAAGAATTAAAGAATTAAAAACACAGTGACCTTGGAAAGTTTGAATAAAACAAAGTCTTGGTCTGAGATAATAAATGAAAGGTTGTTTATAGCTATACTTGTTGACATTGGCTAAAGACTAAATAGACACTATCCCGGGAAAAGAAAAGAAAAAGAGAACATTTTAAATCCAAGAAGAGACTGGAGGATGTAGGTTTGCCTCACAACAGCTGATTCCTGATTACGCTTTGGATATAAGTTTAAGACTGTGAGCAATAAAATGAGTACATCTAATATTTCCAGACTTGCAAAGAAAACCTCTTTGTCGCCCTCTGTTGGACAAGCCAGCCCAACAACTCAGAGTTCTGTTGGCACATTGCTACAGCGTGAAAAAGCAGGCACGGCTCAAGATGAAACACAGGCCTCTTTAAAATTAATCCAACAAATTTTGCAGAGAAACCATGAGGAAACACGAAGTAAACTGGAGAAACTAAGCAAAGAAATTACAGATATAAAGGCACAATTTGAAGCTCAAAATCAAAAGATTATAAAAATGAACAGAAAATCCAGGAAGTGGAAAATAAAACTGAAGACATTGAGAAAAAGGTGGAAATGTTATTGCAAAAGAATAAAGGACTGGAACAAACAAATCAAGAGCTAGAATGAGCTATGGCAATGGTAAAAATGAGAGAAGCAGAACATTATTTGAGGTTTCAAAATATTTCCTGAAGACAGTGAAGAAAATATAGAAACGGTGATTATTGAGCTGTTGGCAGAACTCTTAAATGCAGACTGAGTAGATATTCAGAATGAGACAGATTAAATTTTCCATATGAATTCAAGCTATGCAAGAAAAAACAGATTACCAAGAGAAGTGCATGTGAGGTTCATGAAGAAATCAACAAGAGATGAAGTACTGAGAAAAGTGAGAGAGGAACCCTTACAATATAAAAATAAAGAAATTGTGGTCCTAAAACAGATACCCAGGAGAGTGAGGGAGACACTACCCGGAGACACTACCATTTTCTAACTACAAAATTGATTGCCAAAGGCATAAATTTCAGATGGCTAATACCAGAAGGCATTTTAATAAACTGGAACAATACAAGATATCGACTGGACTCAATTTGGAAAGCAGAGGACTTTGAAGTAAGAAATAAAGTAATTTTGGATGAAAGATTGCAGCAACAAGAGGATAAGCAGATGGGAGAGACAGCCCAAGGAGCAACGGCACAAGCAGAACAACAGGAGAAAAGTGAACAAACAGGTGAAGGAGAAGGAACTGCCAGAGAACAAAGGACTACAAGATCGACTAGACCAAAATACAAGTAACGAAAGAGGAAATGGAGAAAAAAAAATGATTTTTTTCGGTAAACATAAATGGACTAAATTCCTCAATAAAAAGAAATAAATTTTTTAGGAAACTTCAGAAATTAAATATAGATATAATCTGTTTACAAGAGACACACATAAAAAACAACATTACAAATTCTTGGGGAAGCTTTATTATACATTAGCACAACAAAAGAAACGAGGGGTAGCAATATACATTAAAGAGACAATAGATTCTAAATTAATATATTCAGATGAAGAAGGAAGAATTGTAATGGTTGAAATATATTTACATCAAAAACAAATATTTTTGGTGGCAATTTATGCTCCAAATGATAATCATGAACAATTTTATCAAAGATTATACAGGAAATTAATAGAAATGGAATACCAAAATATTTGTTTAATAGGAGACTTTAATGCGATAGTAGATGGAACAATGGATTACAAAAGTAGCAAAACAGGAAAACCCGTAAGAAGATTACCCAAGATATTCTTTGATATGGCAGAAGAAATTGGAATTCAAGATGTCTGGAGAGAAATCAATCCTCAAAATCGACAATATACCTTTTACTCAAATAGCCATAAATCTTAGCCAAGAATTGATATGATTTGGATGAGTCCTGAATTAAAGATGGTTATACAGGAAATTGAGATAAAAATAGGCACATGGGCAGATCATAACCCTTTAAAAGCGACATGGAAAGGAATACAAAAAAACCCAAGATGCATTTTAAATCAATCTATACTAAAAGATAAAGAATTCATAGACTTGGCCAAAAGAGAAATGGAATTTTTCTTTAAAGAAAATAAAGAAGATAATCACTACAAAATCTATGGGACACAGCTAAAGCGTATTTTAGAGGTATAGCTATAATGTATATGGCAAAAAAAAATAAACAGAGAAGACAGCAATATTTATTATTAAAAGAAAAATTTAGAAAGTTAGAGACAGAATTACAACAAAATCCACAGAAAAAGACTTTGAAAAGAGAAATGGAAATAATAAAACATAAGCTGAATTTGTTGGACTCAGAAAAATTGGCGGAACAAATAAAGAGAGCAAAACAAAATTTCTTTGAAAATGCCAACAAGTCAGGAAGATGGTTAGCTTATAAGCTCAAAAAACAGAAAGAGAAGAAAATAATACATAACTTAGTAGATGGGAAAGGTTGTTTACAATTTAAAAAGAAAGAAATAAAAAAGATAATTAAGAAATATTATAAGGAATTGTATGGCAAAGAGGAGGCTGCAAAAAAGAGAATTGCTCAATATTTAGAAGAAAGTAAATTGCCAAAGATTCTAGAGACATTCAAAACTATGTTAGAAGAAAGAATAACAGTGATGGAGATATTAGAGGCTATAAAACAACAAAAGAATGGGAAAACACCAGGCCCAGATGGGCTACTGGTGGAACTTTATAAAAATATACAAGATACATTAAGCGAACCACTGAAAGATGTTTGTAATGGATTATTGTTAGAGGCCAAACTTCCAAATACATGGATGGAAGCAAATATTACTTTGATACTAAAAGTCTATATTAAGAACTATAGACCGATTTCATTACTCAATGTGGATTACAAAATTTTTACTTCAATAATGGCAGAGAGACTGAAAAAATACTTAGTTGAGTTTATACATCCAGATCAAAACGGCTTTTTACCGAAGAGACAAATTAAAAACAATTTAAGGGTGATAATGGACGGATTAGAATATTATGAATTACATCCAGGGAAACAATTAGCATTAGTGTTTTTAGACGCCCAAAAAGCGTTTGATAATGTTTCCTGGCAATTTATGGTTCAACAATTACAAATAATGGATTTTGGAAAGAATTTTACAAATATGATAAAAACAATATATAGCAACCAGACAGCAAAAGTGATAGTGAATGGAGATAAGAAGAGCTTTGAGATAAGAAAAGGTACGAGACAAGGGTGTCCACTATCTCCATTATTATTTATCTTTACTTTGGAAGTACTAAATAGAAGGATAAGACAGGACACAGAAATTAAAGGATTGAAAATAAAAGATGAAACATATAAGTTAAAAGCATTTGCTGATGATTTAGTGTTTATCTTGGAAGAACCTTTAGAGATGATTCCTAAACTATGGGGTAAAATAGAAGAATATGGAGAAATGGCAGGACTAAAAATAAATAAAGAAAAAACCAAAGTAATAGTAAAGAACCTCACAGATAAACAAAAAAGGCAAATACTAGAGAAAGCAGAGGTACAAATAGTGAAAAAAGTTAAATATTTAGGTATTCATCTTTCAGCTAAGTGTTCGTCACTAAAAGAAGACAATTATACAAAGTTATTGAAGCAAATAAAGCTAGTCTTGGAAAGATGGAAAAATCTGCAGCTGTCAATATTAGGAAGAATTGCTACAGTAAAAATGAATGTGTTGCCGAAGATTTTATTTCTATTTCAAACAATTCCGATAAAACTTGAGAGAAAATTCTTTCAAGATTAAAATTCATTGGTTTTGAACTTTATTTGGCAGGGGGAAAAGGCTAGAATTAAGATGAAAACATTACAAGATGCTAAGGAAAATGGAGGTTTTGGGTTGCCGGAATGGATGTTGTATTACCAAGCATCTGTGTTAGCATGGGTGAAAGAATGGATAACACTCAGAAATAAAAGGTTATTGTATTTAGAGGGACATGATTTACAATTGGGGTGGCATGCTTTCTAATGGTACAGGAAAAACAGAGTCCATAAGTACTTTCAAAATCATTTTATAAGAAATGCCTTGTCAACAGTATGGGAAAAAATTAAAGCTAAAATATATTTAAAAATTCCAGGGTGGTTAGCAATGATGGAGGCATTTATACATCCAAACTTGGTAAACTTTGAAAAAATATGGACATATAAAGATATTTTAGATATTGATGGGAAATTAAAATCTAAACAAGAATTAGAAATCAGGGAATTAACCTGTCCTGGTGGGCACATTTACAGATACAAAGTAGATATGAAAAAGATGTAAAAATGTATGGATTCTACAAGGATCAAACTGTGTTTGATAAGATTTTGTTAACCTCAGATGAGAAATTAATCAAGAAAATGTATAACTTTTTGTTAATTTTAGATATGGAAAGTGAACAAGTGAAAGAAACAATGACAAGATGGGCAAAAAATTTTGGCTACAATATAGAATTAGAAAAATGGCAAATGTTATGGGAGAGAAACTATAAATTAACAATGTCAACTTCATACAAAGAAAATCTGTATAAAATGTTTTATAGATGGCACCTACCACCAGCAAGATTAGCAAAAATGTTTAAAAATATGTAGATAGATGTTGGAAATGTAAACATAACATAGGCACGTATTATCACATTTGGTGGACATGTGGTAAGGCTTATTGGAGAAAGATACATACGTGGTTAGAAAAAATATTGGGTGAACAAGTGGATTTTAAACCTGAACTTTTTTACTAGGTATTATGCCTGAAAAGACTAATAAACAGAAATTATATTTAATATTACACATCACTACAGCAGCGAGAATAATTTTTGCACAATACTGGAAGAATGAAGGACTGCCATCAGAGGAAGAAATAATCAGGAAAATATTGGAATGTGCAGAGATGGACATATTAACTATGAGGTTGAACGATAAAGAAGATACAGACTACTATCAGATTTGGAACTTATTTTATTCTTGGTTAGAGAAAAGAATGAAGGATTAGGAATTGAACATGTATTAGTATAGCAAATTCCATACAACTTGTTGATTGGAAAAATTAACATATGTTGATGAAAAAAAAGCAATAAAATTTTTATTAAAAAAAGTCAAGCTGGAAGTACATAGTGTTTTGGTCTCTGTGGCATCTGTCTGTTTGGACAGGCCAAGAACTCAGGACTTTCTAGTCAGACCAATTCTGTTAACTGTGTGGCAAGGTTGGGCCACTTCACTTGGTTCACAAAGTTCTTATCTGTTGGCACATGTTGCCATTGTTCAGGGCTTAAAGATTTTTCAGTCCTTTTCACTCTGTTGCCTACATACACATAGAAATGTCTGCTTTGCTTGAAGATGTAGCTTGACATCATCTTGCTATCTGCGTAGAAGGTGGTAGACTGTAGTTCAAGGCACAACGTCTTCGCTGTCAAGTTGGTGAGCTTTACAGCCAAAGTGGTACCACATAGCTCTAATCTTGGTACGGTGTGGCCTTCTTGTATTGTTAGTCTCGCTTTTCCAAAGAAGACACCGAGACTGCAGCTCTCCCCGCTGTAGACTCTGATGTATCTTATAGTTGCAAACAAGATGATATAAGTGTGGCTCTCCCCGCTGTAGACAGTGACGCATCTTAAGGCTGCATTTGCCTTCGTTGACACATCTAAGAAAGTGTACAGTTCTTTCTTTTGCACTGTGGCGGCTGGACTGGAGACATACATGCGCTGTGCTTGCATACTCTGGAGACATCTTGGAAGTACACTCCGTGACTCCCAGACTCATTTCTGTTCTGGCAGACGCGGCTTATCCCATGGTGTGGTATTCAGGGAGAATGCACGTAGATGCAGACATTGTTTGTCTTGTTTGTCCTCTATGGACAAAGTTAAGTTGTTGTAATTCTTGCTTGTCTGGAACACTGTTGCTTCCAAAACAGGTTTGGTTGTCACAAGCATGCAGTGTTCTAGGTGTGGTTTTAGATAAGGTGCTGTTCCATTACTGGGAATCGAGATTTTTGAGATGCTCACCTGGGTTGGGGTTTGCGGTTGATCAACACAAACCATCCCTACTATGGCCCATCTGAGTTCCGTCTTAATGACTACTGGGGTTCCTGGTGGACCTTTGATTCTTTCATCGGAGCCAATGGACTCTGGGGCGTCTCTTCCCACCATGAGTAGGATTTCAACTCCAGGATCTAGAGGAGGGATTAAATCGGCTATGTGTGCTAAGTGAGGTATTTTTCTTGCTGCCTCTTGTGTTGAGATTTTGCTGCGAACATCTGGTCTCCCATTTTAACACTGATGGTAACTGGAAATGTGAGCTTCTGTCTATCGCTTCTATGTGTGGACCAGTGATTTTCCTCCCCGCCATGCGTATTGGTACTGTGCACGTATTTATTGCAAAATGCTTCAGTTCACTTGGGATGTCGAAGAGGTCGAAAAAGGCGGGCTTAGCTATAATGACTTTGCTGTTGTGGGTCTAATATGACATACATCTTTACGGCCTTTTCAGGTTGCCCGTCAGGGTAGACTTTTGCAAGACATACGGGTGAGCATGAATATGCGGCAAATATATGCGGCGACTCACATGGTGAGTCGCCGCATATATCTGTGTAGTATGTGTGTAATATGTCCCGTACGGTTTTGGCTGCTCTTCGGAGTCACTTTGAGTCTCCATCGTCGAAGTCGCTTGTTGTGTCTCCTCAGGCTTCTTAGTTTCCAGATGTAAGGCTGCTGGGTGCTTGTTACTGTCACACAGGTGGCATTTCACCCTGACTGTAGAGTCCCTGGCCATGCGATCTATAGAGTCACAGCATTTGAAGCATATCCTATGCTCTTTGAGTAGGGCCTTGCGGTCATCTAGGGATTTTTTCCCAAATTCTCTGCAATAGTTTAGAGAGTGTGAAGAATTATGAATTGGACAAGTCAGGCTTTTTCTAGATGGACGAGGATTCGAATGAGAACTCCTCAGTGTTCATTCGTCAGAAGTCTTCTTTGGGCAAGGCATGATGCTTGTTTTGTACACTGAAACGGTGGTTCTGTCCTTCGTGGCTTGGAAAGAGCCTCTGTTAGGGCTGAAGTTATGACTGGTCCGTTTTGGTGTTGGGAACGAGTCTTTTATTGGCTCGAAGTTGCTGGCATTACGGCGTAGTTTTGCTTGGTCAGTCACGAATTGAGCAAGGACAGCAAAGGAGGGTGGTGCATCAGGGTCCTGGCTCCTATGAGTTTCTGATATTTTGGCCCATTCGTCCCTTGACTGTTTTGTTAGTTTTCTAACTAACTAACTAATCCTTTGCTTCTCAAACTGATCGAGGCAGGTGAGTTTCGGCATGTTGGGCTGCTCACGAACTGAATGTAACATTGAAAGCACGTTTGCGAATTCCAACATCTGGGTGTGGTTGTTGATATTGATATTAAGGAAGGTGTAAATGCAATCCAAGAGCGAATTCTCTGTCAGTTTGTGCACACCATACCGCTCGTCGAGCCTTTCCCAAGTCTTGAGAAGGGCGGTGGCTGGGTTGCCTAGGTGGGCTAGTTGAGTGTTCTCTACTAATCGTGCAGATGCTGGTCCCAGCCATGCCTTCATGAGTCCAAGCATTTCGCTTGGTGTTATTACTTCGTCTTGGATGGCAGCCTGGAATGTGAGCTTCCACAATACGTAGTCCTTCCCCGGTTTATCGGAGAATTTGTGCACGCCTTTGGATGCCAGATCTAGTTTACCTCTGTAAAGTCTTGAAGGAGCATAGCTGGGTGGGGATGGTACATTGCTTCCGGTAGTGGGGGCTTGCACCCTGGCTGGCTGGTAACTTCCTTCTGTGTATTGTCCGCTGAGAGCATCTTGCCATGTCGCGTGCGAGGGGCCTTGTTGGCTTGGTCTGAATTCCTCTGCTCTGGCGTTGAGCTGAGGGGACCCAAGTCCTTGCGTGGTTGCTTGTTGGAGGGTCTTTCATCTTTTGGGAGATGCGTAGCTGGCTTCCTGGTCGGCTGGCACGGCTGATGGTTGAGGTTCTCCTCTATGGTCAGGTCTGGGGCAGTTCCTTGGGACGCTGCCTCCTGTTGCCGCAGCAGGGACTCTAGTTTGGCTCGAGTTCTTTCAATCTCATCCCTGAGTGGCATCTGGTTCTGTTGTAGGGCCATTGGTGCTGCAGGTGGACCCATTTAGTTGCCATCAGTGATATGGTTCGGTGGGTTCCCTGGGGCAGCAACGGTGGGAAGATCTTGTAGCACTGCCCGCTGTGTAGCCATTGCCGCTGCTGGTGGACCCATCCAGGTACCATCAAGGGTATGGTTCAGTGGGTTCAATGGGGCAGCGACGGTGGGAAGATCTCATGACCTAGGTGTCATGACATCAACTCTGTGGCTGACCGGCGCATCTGGCCTTTGAGATTCTTCTCCTCGTCTACTCGATCTTGGGGGGCTTGTGGCTGGCTGAGGTGCTCTGACCTGCACACTTTGAAGCGTGCTTTGGTTATCCACATAGCCTTGCACACGGCTATGAGGGCTTTCTCTTCCTAGCCCTTCCAGCCGTGGAAGGGGTCACTTTCCATCTTCTAGCTCTCTCTGGAGAGCTGCTTGTACTACGGCTGCCTCTTTTGCTTCTTGTTGGCACTGGGAAATCTTAAAGTTGGCTCGAGCTTCTGCTATACTGCTGCAGTCTCCACTTTTGCTAATTCTTCTCTTTGCTACTTGTCTTCTACTGCTGCTTGTGCAGCAGCTTCAGCCCTTGTGGTATTGACTCGTGCTTCCCTGAGACGGGCGGCAATGCTCTCTGCTCCTGAGGCTCGAGGTGCTTGGCTCTGGTGAGAAGATGCCTTTGAATGGCGGGAAGCGCCTGTGATGTGAGATTGTTGTGACACGCTGGAATGCGTCTTGGATATATGCTGAAAGGATGAGGCCTTTCCAGAGGCATGAGATGGAGCCACATGTGATCAGTGGGATGGTGCATGTGAGTAGCGGGAAACTTCGGACTCAGCCCCGTCGACCGGTCTGTCTCTCGGGCGAGGTTCGGGCTATGGGGGGCTCTATAAGCTCTCTAGAATCTTCTTACATTCCTTGTTTAGTAGCTTGAGGCTTTGCATTTTGCTATCGATAGTTGGATCTCCTAGTTGCTCCTGAATGTCCTGGAGTTGCCATTCGGAATCCATCCATTGCTCAAAGGCGTCTTCCTTATCTCCTTCCTCCTTAGGCCCTTGGTAGAGTTTGTGTACTCTCTCCAAGAATCTTTTATGGCGCTTGTAGCTTGAATCCCATCTTTCCATTAGAAGTGAGTGAATGGGCTTCTGTAGGCTTTCTTTGTTGTCTCAGCTCATAGTGACCCTGAGACTTCTTTGGCTTCACTGAGGCTTGAGCTTCAACCTCTGTGTACAGGTCAAGGTTGACTGTTTGCAGCATTTTTCCTTGACCGGCTGGTTGGGGTGTTTCATGTAGGCTGGCTGGTTGAACCCCTTCTGCTAGACCAGTGGGACACTCTGCCATGGCTAGGATAGGTTCAGTACACTTCCTAGATATTTTGAAGCAAATTTGATGAACTTCTCTCTTTGACCACGAGGGGTCGCTGCTTGCAGATCAGCTGCTGGGTTGCTGTCAGTGGGTGGAGGTACCACTGGGTGGTTCTCCTGCATTTGTGGGTACTTCAGCACAATTCACCCTTTCACGACTAGGGGTCACTTTCTGCAGGTCAGCTACCAGGGTGCTCTTCCTTCAAGGTTCACCCTTTGTCCACTAGAGGGTTTTTCTGTATGTGATTAAAGGCTTGCATGTAGTTCCTCCTTTAACCACCAGGGGGTGCTGGAGAGGGGCCAGCCAAATCTCCTCCTATTATCACGTTGCTGCTAGTAGCCACCAAGAGAATGCAGAGCTTTCCCCAACTGGTGCAAACTCCCACCTGGTCGTTAAGTTGCAGGCTGGAACTACTTGGTCATCAGCTCTGTGATAATAAGCAAGGATAATTGCTGCCTGTTCTTCTCCTTAATTTCCCTCAAGCTGGAACTACTTGGTCATCAGCTTCAGTGAGTGATTACTTTTAGTAACCTATATATATGTTTATTACTTTTGGTGAAGTTCACTCTGTGTCCTCTAGGGGGTGTATGTAGCTTGGGATGAATTTAGATAACTTGCTCTTTAACTATCAGATTCACTCTGCATAATTAGAAGTGTGTGCAGCGAAGTACCTTCTTTCCCCTCTAGGGGGTGCTCTTAGCTTGGCTTGGTATAAGCCTGTTATGTACTGAATTAATTATCAAGTTGTTGTAATCCCACATGTAAATTGCAAGAAATTGCATAAAGAAGGTGTCATGTACAAATTGGCCACCAGGGGATGCTACTGCATTGCTATGGGAGCCTCTGAACACTTTCTTTCCATTGACATAGTTGAAATTCCAAGGGGAGGGGGGGAGTTTAGCTTCTCTCTCTGCAGAACTGGGTTGCTAAGGTGACAAATGGTTTTATTGCCTGCTGTTGGGGCCAGAAAAGGGGAGAATCGCCCTTTCTGAGAATTAAACAAAGGCAACAGAGATTTGCTAATCTTTGAATTTGCCAGCAAAGAAACTTTTTCATCTTGCTATGTTCATTTAAAAAGGTCAGTCTCACGCATTCCAAGGCATCCCAAAACAAGCTAGCTAGATTCACATGCTAACGACAAAGTTTTTCTTCAAGGCTTACTGAAGCAGTTATAACACACACAGCTCTCTTGCAAACGAAAATAGGTTCACAGACAATCTTCTAAAACAATTCTCTCATTGCCCCAAGCTATTTAAAGTTGCAAAGAAAAGGGAGGGGGGTGCTCCTTAATTTCAGAGATGCAGCTTTCACATGCAAGAAAATCTTTACTTTAAAACATTGGCTAGAATGCAGAATTTGACTAGCAATGATTCCTTGCCAGCAGATGCTTGTCAATATGCCGACAAACTTTATCATGCAGACCAGTGGAGACTTGCAGAATTAACAGCGAATTAACAAAACAATGCATCTGAATCACACCTTCTTTTGAAACGCTGTCTGACAAGCACTGACTTTACTTTGCAGGCGACTAGAGGAAAATTAGCCTTATTAGATTACTTTTTTTCTTTCAAACTGTTGCAGGAGATCAGAGGAAAATTAATTCTATCAAATTACTGTAATGCCCCAGACAGAACAGACGGCCTTAGTCCCATCCAGGACAGACAGATAACTCAGAGGAATAAACAAAAAATATCGCTTTATTCTGGGAATCCTAAACAATAACTCACAGTTATGTAGAGATACTTCCAAAAGTGTATTTAGTGGTATTGGTCCATTCCACAGGTAATTTGATAATGGATTTTCCCCTCTTCTTCTGCGTAAGCATCACATGTTGGCATAGGACCTCCAAGCCGTGTGGCTAGGAGACATGAGGCTAGATGAACAAAGGCATTCCAAACTGGCTTGTGTCCAGGAAGTCTCCCAATGCCCTTTAGAAACTCCTCCCACTGACCCATTAACATGGGATGACTGACTAGCTAAACTACATTTCCCATAATCCATCTCTTAAGGAGACAGCACTTAACCCAATAAATGCCAGATATTCTAACATACAGATACATGCTCTCTAGTTAGGGTTACATAGAGTTATACGATCCAGAATACTCCAGGCTGTGGGCAGAGTTTTGTCTGCAATACTGCAGTTTAACTACTGTGCACCAGGGCTCTATATATATTTCGGGAAAAATGTGATTACACATTTGTACTTAGGTTTTTAAGTAAAAAATATAGATTCTCTATCATGTATTATTACCTGTTTACATCTACACAGTTGGAAAAGCATAACAGGATACAATACAAACCATATTGGTCAATAAGAATTAAAGAATAATCTACATAAGATTATGTAATAAGATTATATAATTCAACATCTTAAAACATGAAAAGAAAGATATTAGATGAATTCCACCTGCTGGGAAAAAAAAGCCAATACTGTATGGGTTTCTTTAGTAACTTATATATATGTTTATTGATCTGAATCATACATCATGCTATTCCTTTTGTTTGTTTGTTTTTGCTTTGGCTGAGCATGATGCACTGGTCCATTCATTGTGCTTTAGCATTATAGATGAACCAGACTATCTCGATTAGTTCAACAAAACAATCCTTACTATTTATCATGTAATCAAATAGCAATGCCTTACCTTACTTCAATATTTGTTTTTAATAATCAAGAACAAATTTTCTAGTGGGATTTTTTCTTTGATCCAACAGGGTTCTTCCATTTCCATTTAAGTAAATGATTTGAAATGATTATATACCCAACATTAGTCATAATGATTGGTCCAAGAACACTAGTAGCCTCAAGGGCTTCCTCAGTCAATATTGCTGAACATTGATAGCAAGTTTTCTGTTTCAATGTAAGAAACATTTCAAAATGGCTATCTAAGTCTTTCTATAAAGTTAAGATTGTTTTAAAAAAAAACATAACCCCTTCCAAAAAAACAAGAAAGAATCAGAGCTACCCATTTTGTTTCATTGTCCTCCCTTTTGCTGGTTTCAGGTTTCCCAACATGTTACTACACCCAAGTACTAAAAGGTTTCTCGCCCTTGAATTGCATAGAAGAAAGGTGAGGTTCCTCTTAATACTTTCTGATGAAAGAAACCAAATTTGAAGAACTCACATAAAAGTAGCAACAGAATATTTTCAAAGAAATGTGGTACTGAAGCTTTCAACTTCAGCTGACACTAAGCTATTTACAATGGCCAACATTACAGAGGACACTGTCCCTTTTAAATCCAACCGAAATAATTGCCCTTAAATAGTTTGTATTTATTCTAGTGCATTTGACTAGTAAAGTCTTCATCAGTTTAGCAGGGCTGATAACCTGAATATGGAATCTTCAGAACTCCAGCAAACTTTTATATGGGTTGTAACACTATGTGAATTTGTACTTCATTTTGTGTACAGTATACTATATATATACAGTGCACAAACACTTCAGTCTGATTTTAAATTTATTCTATAATCCAACCTAGTATTTTAGAGAATTTTGATTTTCCTGGGAAAGATTAGCAGTGAGAACACAAAGGTCATTGTCAAAACCAAAAGTTATTGCTTGTTGTTCAAAGCCAGAATGATTCCTCTCCTTCCCTTCCCACATATATATTGTTTGTGCCCAGATAACATTGATAGGTGGTGTTTTTGTGCATGTGTTTTTTAAGAAAGATAACACATTGGATCTAGCACTCCCAAAGAAACTATTTTTTGAGGGGAAAAAGCATAGTGTAAGAAAAACAATTCAATTATCCTCAGGCAAAATTGTATGAAATTCTTGGCTATTTGAAATGTCTTTTTAAAAATGTAAAGCTTTCCACTATAAAACTTGCTAATTGACAGAGAAACTCTCAATAGAATTAAAGCAAGGATGAGATGGGAGAGGGTAGAGTAAGGTAGGATAGGGTAAGGCCTTGTAGGCACATACAGAGCTTGTTATATATTTAATTACTTATATGAGGGTGGGATTTACTTCTGTATATGTGAATCCTGTAACCCTGAGAAATAAGTTGCCTTCTGTTGAGAACTTCTACAGCACTGTAGTTTTCATTTCGTTAAATGCATCTTTATTGAAGTTCTCTCATGCTACAAAAGAGTGACACATTTTAGCAGCTGAAAGTAACACCTTCCCTTCTAAATCCAAAAGGCTTCTGCTTTAAATCTATCCTGATCCTGTTGCATTGCTTCATCTAGTAAAAATGAGGATACCATATTTAATTAAAAATGGGAGAAAGAGTCTTTGTATTTGTAATTTTATCTAAGGATAGCATTACTCTTGGCTGGAAAGATTTTTAAAAATTGGCAATTTCTTATGGAAATCAGGATTAATGGGATTTTTGAGATGTTTACTGGATATAGGCCAAAGAACACCTCTGTGTACATAAGAGTCTTATCAGATAGTGGTTTCAGCTGGCATAACCGGAAGTGACTTATGGTAATCTGTGAACTGTGTGAAACATTTCTTTTGGCAATGTAGCACTTAGCATAATGACACAGTTTGAAAAATAAACATTCCTATGAGTCTGGTTTGTAAATGAGTATTGCAGATGAGTAGAAACAGAGACATGAGGGAAAGCAATAAGAGTTTTGCTGCATACTATTTAAAGAGACTTTATTTTCTTTTTCAAGATTACCATGTTGAGTTCTGGGTGCTATACTTCAGTAAAGACAATAATAAATTGAAATGGTTCACTGTAGAGCTACAAAGCTGTTAAATGGTCAGATATTATGAGAATAGATAGAAAAGGCTGATTTAGTCACTTGCAAAGAAAAAAAGTCACACTTCAGATACTGTAGGTTAAGAATAGTACGCGAATGTATATTTCAGATAAAAGTAGTCTTAACTCCCCTGGTAAACAAAGCAAATATCATTCTGAATTCTCATTTTATTAAAAATTCCCTGTAATCTCCTTTTTATAGTGCTACAAAAACATTAACTGCAAAATAATGATTGCTTGTGTTTGACTTCAAGGTTGCAGCTGAGCTACTAGAATAGAATAGAGCTGAAAGGGACCTTGGAGGTCTTCTTGTCCAGCCCCCTGCTCAAGCAGGAGAATCTATACCATTTCAGACAAGTGATTGTCCAGTCTCTTCTTAAAAACCTCCTGTGATGGAGCGCCCATATTTCTGAAGGCAAGCTGTTCTACTGGTTAATTGTCCTCAGGAAGTTTCTCCTTAATTTCAGGTTGCTTCTCTCTTTGATCAGTTTCCAACCATCTTTTCGTATCTTGCCCTCTGGTGCTTTGGAGAATAGTTTGAACCCCACTTCTTTGTGGCAGCCCCTCAAATTGGAATACTGCTATCATGTCACCTCTATTTCTTTTTTTTTTAGACTAATCCTGCAGCCATTCTTTATATGTTTTAGTCTCCAGGCCTTTGATCATTTTAGTTGCTCTTCTCTGAACTGTTTCCAAGGTCTCAACATCTTTTTTGTAGTATGGTGACCAAAATTGGTTGCAGTATTCCAGGTGTAGTCTTACTAGGGTTTTATAAAGCGGTACTAATACTTTGTGTGATCTTGATTCTATGCCTCTGTTTATACAACCCAGGATTGTATTAGTTTTTTTAGCTGCTGCTGCACACTGCTAGCTCATAGTCAAGTGATCGTCCACTAGGACTCCAAGGTCCCTCTCACAGTTGCTGTTTTTGAGCCAGGTCTCGTGTAATCTGTACTTAAACCTTTGGTTTTTCCTGCCTAAATGTAAAACTTTGCTTTTGGTGTTTACACTGGGTTTCTGATAAGAAATACTTTTACCTAAAAATGAAATTCTCAGTCATCTAATATTCATGAAAAGAAAACAAACTACTGTTGATGGCAAAATATCAGAGGAAAGTGAAAGGAATTTACAAAAAAAAGCCAAAGGATAGAGTTTGAAGACTTGCACTCTACTACTCTATAATACTAAGACCCTTGATTAAAGGCCCAAATGATCACATTATTGATTAATACTTTGGATTAGATACTTGTGCTCATTAATTTATTTGTATCTGAGAGGGTGAAAAGACAATAAGACCTCATTTTTTCTATCCCAAATGTGTCATTTTCTTTATTGCTGTCACTATGTTCTTTTAGTTTTTACATCAGGGAACTTAATGGTACATGTACAAATATAATACAAGTAGTCCTCGACTTACAACCACAACTGAGCCCAAAATTTTTGTTGCTAAGTGAGACAGTTAATGAATTCTGCCCCATTTTATGACCTTTCTTGCCGCAGTTGTTAAGTGAATCACTGTAGTACTTACGTTAGTAACACCATTGTTAAGTGAATCTGGCTTTCCCTTTGATTTTGCTTGTCAGAAGGTCACAAAAGGTGATCACATGGCCCTGGGACACTGCAACTGTCATAACTTCATTTTAGCAGCAATTCCATACTTACTAAACACATTTACATTTCTTTGCATTCCTTTAGGCTAACATTAACTTTATCCTGTCCCATGGACCTAAAGAATTTTCCTATGGATGTACAAACATGTACAATGCAACTAGAAAGCTGTAAGTCAGATATTATATATTTTTTTAAAAAAATACACCAGTCATAATCTGACTCTTCAAGATGCACCATTTAATATCACTTCATGAAGTATAATACAGAGCTTCTGGCATATACAGAATATGTCACTGAGAAAACAATTGGAGAAAGCAAACAGAAGAGGGATATGTATCTCTACTACAGCTACTATTACTTGTTTACTTTACTATTTTTGAAAAAGAAAAGGTAATTTTATTGGCCTTAATTTGTTCTTGTAATAGAACCTATTAAGGCATCTTAAGACCTGATGGCTTTTGAGAAGACAGAACTAAATGTTCTAATTCAAATTCCTATAATTTAGTAGAACCTTTTATTCTCCAAATCCCTCAAAGAAGGTGACTGGGAATTCTAGGATTTGCAGTCCCCTATAAGTTTGGAGAGAACCTTGGAGGAAAACAATCTTATTTCTCAACTTTGAGGAATGGATATGCCCTTTTTGGATAGGGTGACTAAATTCTGAGCTGTCTGTTAATGCTTATCAGTAAGCAAGCTGTTTGCTGTCTCTATTTCTTTCTCTTTAGTGATAGTGTAAACGGTTTTCCTACTTAAGGCCCTGAATAAAAACAATCTTTGGATAATTGAAATTTTTGACTTGGAGGACTATTTGACACTTAAAATGCAAAGCCAAAGAATAAATACATGGAGTAAAGAATGACATTTCTGAGGCAGGCCATCGTGGGTGCATCTTTATATTTAACATACAGTGTCAATCCTCTATATCCCCATAGACAAACAGCCTGTATTGCATGGGGTAATAATAGTAAAAGTGATAGGTATAGAAGCACCTGGATACTCCTGAGGCACTCAGATGTAATATTTAAAGATGCTAGTGCTATTATCCAAATAGGATTGGAGACTTGATAGCATCTAATGCAGATTTTTCTAATATAGAATTGTCCAAATATATTAGATCTAAAAGTGCCTTAGTTTGTGGCTCCCATGCTATTGTATCTATAAATTGTAGTCTCAATTTATATCAGGGTAAAAGATGTAGAAAGTCCTATCTACTTCACTTTAATATCTTTGTTATAAATATACTTATGGTCAAATATTCCCCAAATTTAATCTAGATATTCCTGATTTATTGATGTCATATCACTCCATGCATTAACCATAATCTGAATGTATTTATTAGTTATCTTTTCTCTTTCAGAAATTAAATAATTTTCTACTGTTGCTATTTGCCTGTTGTAGCAATTCTGTTATTATCTAATCACAAATAATTTGTTCTAGTTGGCTATACAATGAATGATCTGATATTTGAATGGATGAGCGATGGCCCAGTACAAGTAGCAGAAGGCTTAACTCTGCCGCAGTTTATTTTGAAAGAAGAAAAGGAGCTTGGTTATTGCACAAAGCATTACAATACTGGTAAGTATTATATTACTCAACAAAGATTTCCAAATTTTATGGGCAATATTGGAAATTTATTAAAGAATCCTGGTTATTAATATTAAAGTTAATACACATTTATTACATAATTGAATCAACAAAATGGATTTGATTAAATTTCTTTTTTAAAGAAGTAATTCAAATCATGAGCCGATATACACTTATCAACAGTCAAGCTGCAGATTGGGTATTGATTTATTTTACAGTTGCATAATACTTTGGCTATTGACATCTTGATGTCTTGATAAATTGCAAATAGTAGTATGTGGCCAAGAAAAACATATCCATTGATGACAAACAATGATCCATCTTTAAAGTCATACCAACTCTCTTAAGAATTTCTGACCCAAATTTGAAAATGCTACATTAAAGCCAAGCCATATGAATTAGCATTGGAATTCCTGAATTAAACTTCCAACAACACATTGTATGTAATCAGTTTTTATTCAATATATCCATCATGTCTGGTGTATTAGAAATAATATCAAGATAAAATAGTAGTGAACTTGTTGGTTTGGGATTTGGAAAACATAGGTTCTAATACAGTTGCAGCTGACCTGGTTACTTTCTCCCAGCCCAGCCTACCTTACACGATTGTTGTGGGAAAAACTAAGAGAAGAAAATAGTCTGTCTGTTGCCTTGAAGTCCTGGCTGAATGGTGATATATAAATTTAAGAAGTTTTATAATGAAAGAAAGTAGCTTCATAGCTTTGAAAATAATCCATCAAATCTCATCAATAATGACTTTCAGTCTAATTTGTTTCCTTTAATTTCTTATAAAAATAGTAAAACCAAAATTTCAATTCATTTTCAAGGTTTTAATAGATATGGAATTTCAAAGGACATGATTCAAATGTGTAACTGGGATATATCCAGCCACAAAGGGCCCTGAAGACATGCATTCTCTAGGAAATCCCAGAATCAGAAGGCATCTGATAGCGCCTTTTTTAACTAACAAATTGTATTAAGAGAAATTAGGTTTTATTAATATACATCTTTATTATAGACCATGGAATGGGGGCAGGGCATGAGAAAACACTATCTAGGTGTACCCAGAAATTTCTTTTGCGATTTGAAAAATACTAAAGAGAAAAAGTGATAAAACCAAAGAATAATTTTTAGGAATACCAACTTATAAATGCAGTTGAGCATTGCAGCTCCATACCAGGTCACATGATTATTTACAACATTTAGGGATTTCACTAAGCAGTTCCAGTTGCCAAAGTGATTTAGTTATTTAGATTTTTTAAAAACACCTGGTCCCTTATATCAAGTCCCACTTTCAACAAATGCTTTCATCAAACTCTTTGTGGTCTGAAACTTCAAATACACTGTTTTGTTTATTATTTTGTTTAAAAAGTATAAAGCGGTATTAATTTTTAAAGCCCTCATTTTCAAAACATTAAAAATGCTCAAGACAGATCAGTAAATTGAACCAATTGTTATAATTGCAGTCATCTTTGTATAAAGTGATATACAACTCTCAAATGACTAACTTGGGGTTGATTCCTTCAGGGTAGAATGTCAGTCAAAATATACTTTGTATTAGTACTGAAGGAACAATGCCCATCCAATTGAATAAGATCTGATATTTCACTGTTCTTGTGCCTAAGGCAGTTAATTTACGCTCATGATATAATAGGATTAAAATGTACAAAAATGATTTATAAAAACAATTTCATGTTCTAGGAAAATTTACATGCATTGAAGTAAAGTTTCATTTGGAGCGTCAGATGGGGTATTATTTAATCCAGATGTACATTCCTAGCCTGCTGATCGTCATTTTGTCCTGGGTATCTTTCTGGATCAACATGGATGCTGCTCCAGCCAGAGTTGCACTGGGCATAACTACAGTTTTGACAATGACCACTCAGAGTTCAGGCTCCAGAGCATCTCTTCCAAAAGTAAGTACTTTCCATTAATTCAGAACTAACAAACTAAATAGAGATGATTCCTATAATCTTTTCTATTATGTTCCTTATTTTTTTTCATGCATTGAAATTATCAGTAATGTTCTTAATAAATTTGTGGACCAGATGTCTTTTATTTCATGTATATACAAGCAAGTGAGATTTATTATACAGTATATGATTGAAGGGTAAAATTAAGATATAGGGCATTATGTGAAATACATTTCTTTTTATTTGCATTAAGGATGACAGTTGGTTATACAACCTATTTTCTTATTTTTTATTTTTTTTTAAAGTACAATTTTTATTATATTTATTTAATATATAAAATACAAAGAAAAATACAAATAAGAAATTAGGGAAAGGAAAAAGAGAAGGGAAGAGAAAAAAAGTGAGATAAAAGGGGAAAAAGAAAAAGCGTGGAATTCCGACTTTCTTTAGCGCAGTACAGAATAAAAACACGCCAGCTTCAACTTTTTGCTTTTACACATTAGTATATGACTAGCCATTTCTATAATGACAAATCTATCTAATCGACAAAACCAAAGTCAAAATTTCATTTTTTTTCATCACAAACAAAAAATCCAGAAATGATGTCCAAGTGAAAAAGGTGCTTAAACATATTCTCCTCTTTGAATAAAATAGTCAATTTAACCATTCCTGCTTTATCTTTACTGTGGAAATGGTATGTATTTCTATTTGCACCTAATAATCTTTGTGAATAATCATCATTTTTATTAACAAGGTTCACTGTATTTTTTCAGATTCTTTGATCTTAAGGGAAAACACTCTTTTTTCTTTTCTTTTTCACCCTTTTTAAAATGCTAAACTTTTCTTTAAACACATTACTAAAATCAAAGCTTTCTAATACATTTTTTAATGTCTTAACATACAGATTTGAACTTCAATATTAAATTTAAATCCCTCCCTCCAAACTATTCTTAGAGAACAATATTTTTTCTTTTACAAACATCCTTTTTAAAACTCAAAATTTTTCTTTAACTATTAAAACATTTTTTAACTTTCTCTTAACACAGATATTCTTAAACACTTTCAATAACATTTTGCATACTTTAAGAATCACTTAAGCATTCTATATATATATAAATTTCATTTTCAAATTATGGATTAAGACTTTCAGCTACAAATATCAAACAAATAAAATCCATCCTTCAACCTGTCTTCATGGAATAAGATCTTTTTCTTCTCTGGAAAGTTTATCAAGTAGTTATAAGCAGTGGTGGAATTCATATAATTTAACAGCTGGTTCTGTTCATTGTTATCACTGGCACATCGCGCGTCGCATTGACCATCACCAGCACAACGCGCATTGCATTGACATCATCACCGGTCCAACATGCATCTCATTGACCTCACTAGCACAATGTGCGTCACATCGATGTCATCACAGGCGTGACATGCATCTCATTGACATCACCATTGTGACATATGTTGCATTGATGTCATCATGGGCATGATGCGCATTAAATTGATATCATCACCAGCACAATGTGCATCACATTGACTTCATCACTGGTGCGATGTGCATCACATTGATGTCACCATGGGTGTGACGTGCATCACATTGATGTCATCACTCGAGTGACATGTGCTGCGTTGACATCATGGGCGTGACATGCGTTGAATTGACGTCATCACTGACACGACATGGGTCACATTGATCTCATCATGGGCATGACATGCATCACATTGATGTCATCACTGGCATGATGCGTATTGCATTGACGTCATTGATGTGACATGCCTCGCGGTAGCAGTGTCACCAGCTTGACATGCCTCGATTTATTCTAACCGATTCACCAAATTCAACAAAAAGTTAGGTATCGTTTCTGCCGAACTGGTGTGAACTGGATGAATCCTACCACTGGTTAAAAGCCTTTATCAACCTTGTTAATGTCATTAAAGAAAAAGTCCCAAACTTGTCTTTTTAAAAATTGCAAATTTTCTTGAAGCTCTTCTTTCAGTTGTGTTGAGAGATTTATGTTTAAACCATCAGAATAAAAGTTGGTGTCAGGTTTATATTCCAAAATTGCAGTTAACTCCTCTGCATTTTCAGCTAATTGTAAAGTTGCCTCAGTAGTTTGGTAATACTGTTTGCATCCCTAAAGTAGTTTGAGAATTTTTTTTAATTACTCTTGGAGAACAGCTGGTCAACAAACTAGTGGATTTTATTTAGAGAATTTTCAAATAATTTACTCCTCCATCTTGACTCCCTCTTTGGTCACAGAATAGCTTTTTTTTGGTAAGTTGCTTGGGAATTGCTTTTTATCAGAAATAATAAAAATCAGAAAAAAATTAGCCACTCACAGCAAAGAAGACCAAGCTACAAATTACTACAATAACATCAACAAACTGGTGGATTTTATTTAGAGAATTTTCAAATAATTTACTCCTCCATCTTGACTCCCTCTTTGGTCACAGAATAGCTTTTTTTTGGTAAGTTGCTTGGGAATTGCTTTTTATCAGAAATAATAAAAATCAGAAAAAAATTAGCCACTCACAGCAAAGAAGACCAAGCTACAAATTACTACAATAACATCAACAAACTGGTGGATTTTATTTAGAGAATTTTCAAATATATCTCTAATAATTTGCTCCTCCATCTTGACTCCCTCTTTGGTCACAGAATAGCTTTTTTTTTGTAAGTACCGTATTTTCCGGTGTATAAGATGACTTTCTAAACCCTGAAAATCTTCTCAAAGTCAGGGGTCATCTTATACGCCCAGTTGTCTTATACACTGGAAAATACGGGTATTCTATTTTATTCCTTTACACATGTGGTTTGGCATATTACTCATCAAGTTTTCTTCCCCCCCCTTGCTCAAAAAGAGTCCTAGGATTATTATTATTATTAAAACCAGCCAATCAACTAAAGATATCTCTTTCCAACCTCTATACTGGGAGCACGATAGGCATTATCTGACTGTCGTGACGGTAAGATTTCCTGGAGGTTTATTCCCCATTATATAATGCTACATTGCATACCGCCTCCTTCTCTCTTCTTCCCTCTCCTTCGCCATCCCAATTCCTTGCCCACCCTTCCAGAACTGCGGATTGGTAGTGGCCGTCCCGTGATTAATTCATTCGAAGGAACTAGAAAAGGATGGCCCATGTAATGGGGAAGGGGGCGGAAAGAGTTGTAGGGTGGTTTTTTTTTATATAATGAAAACAAACCTAAGCATCTGTGTCCATCCAAGGCATTTCTCAGCGCTTCTTCATCCGGGGTCTTTTTGGCGTTTACCTCTCACCTCTGGTGGGAGTAGCTTGGGGGAGGCAGAGCTTGAAAGGAGGTGGGGCGGTAGGAGATGTTCATGGGGGATGCAGTGGCGGCTCATACTGAGTGTGCGACTGGCGGCTGCGGAGGTGGGCAGGCAGGCAGTGGCGGCGCAAGGCGTTCCCTCTTTCCTCGTGCCCCACACGATAGGGAGGAAGGAGGAGGAGGAGGAGGCTATGGGTCTGGAAGGGGAGGGATATCAGTTAAATTTCTCTCGGATTTGCGAAGCAGGAATGGAGGGGGGACAGAAAACAACTACACGGTCCTTTCACCCGTCGACTTCCACCGAGCTTATGCCAGCGGTTTCCACCCACCTAAATAAACTTGCATGGTGCATTTGTGGTGTTATATATGACAGATCCTGGCTGGTCAATCTGGCTCCCGTCAATAAGTACTATAGTGCACTGAGTTTTAATAACAAATTAAAAGGAAAGCATTTACTTCCCTCCCCCTTACCTGAAAAGGGGGCAACTTATCACATTTGTGGAAATGCAAGTTTTCGAAGGGCAAATGCCTTTCTTACTTGGTTTATTAACTGCTTCCTTTCCTTCTTCCCTAAACATTCTGGCTGTCGCCAATTTCATTCTTGGTAGTATTGCTTTAAAAAACTGCTGAGAAGTCCTTTTGCAGGCAGGGCAATTTTCATCAAGGTGTGTGTGCAATTGACAAGGCAGAGCCCCGAAGTTTCCTGGCTTACAAACAGGCAGGCTTTCTGCTTGCTCGGCTTGGGGAGGCTGTGGAGGATTCACGGGGTGGAAGACCGAGAGGAGGAGATCCCTGTGCGCAGCCCGCTTGCTCCAAGCTGGAGCTCGCTAATGGGGGGGGGCAACGGAAGGGACCCGGGGAGTCGCATGCATGCCTACACGCGCATGCACACACCCTGAGCTACTCATTTGGGCTTCCAGGTGGCCAATGAGAACTCAGAAAACTTCACTCCCTTTCCCCCTCCCAGGAAGGGCTGGGCAGGCAGGGAGAGCTGACTCACCCAATCCAAGCAGGCTTTGTATACAACAACCAGCCAGATATGAAGCCAGTTTCAAACTTAAAGTTGTAAACTTGACTTGATCTTGGATAAGAATGGTCACTATAGGAACTTGATAGTTTGCCTGATAGTTAGCAGGTTACTTTGCTCTTGAAAACCCTTTCCTCACCCCCCACTACTCTGTCCTACCTTACAGCAGGGGAGAGAAACACCAAAAACTATGAAACTTTCTCCAATAATCCCTCATTCTTGTAACATTGTATATTGAAAAGTAAGGAACATCTTTGTAAATTTAGCATCTTGATAGCTACCTGATCTCCTTGAATTCACTAGAGGAGACTTGGCAGGACAACAGTTAAGAGAGTGAACAGATTATAGCAGTCCCAGTGTGCCTTCTGACACAGTTGGAGTTGTTCTTCTCAGCTAGAAGCATCATTCTCTCTGGCTGGAGAATGAGCCTGTCACTGTTTCTGGTATCACAAAGACATCTCGGGTATCTGTCTGACAGGGTTGTGATTACACCTGATCGCTAATGGATTTATTGTCAAGTGGTATAGAAGAGGACAAAGATGACTTGGAAGAAATCTGCCATAATCATTAATAAAACAAGAGTTTATCTGGGGAAAATAAGAAAACATGAGAAAGAAACTAATGATTCTCTTTGGTATAAGAGAAAGGAAAGGGAAGAACACAGTCAAGCCCTCAAGATTCTGTTATTGTATAGCCTATGTTTATTTTTTCTTCTTCTAAGAAAATAGAATTTTAGTGCTTCTTGTGATATCTGTTTCCTGATCCAGCCTACTTTTAAGTGGACAAATGGACTATCTATCATTGTAAACATAAATTACTCCATTAGGTTAAGTTATCAACCTTAGTGTTAGCCATTAGCAGCTGGGCATAAACAACATAGTCAGCAGGTGATTCTTGACTACCAAGTCCATAACTAGGTTTGGGATCTGGTTTTATCTCTCAGATCAAGATGAAACTTGTTCTCTGGAGTTTATCTTTCTAAACTGTTAACTCCTCACTCTCATAATTGATTATGGAGCAGATAACTGACACATTTTATAAACTGTAATTGTTTAATGAAGCAAAACAAGTTCTCACTTGTCATCTGACTGGGGCTTGAGATACTCTTTGATAATTCAGGGGTCCATCAGTGTTTCTTTGCATTTATTTTGCCAAATTTCAGACAGTTCTTGCTTCTCCTGTTGTTGTGTTTGCATTCCCCATCTGTAAGTCCTTATCAACTTATCCTCAATGGAAAATGTTGGCAAAAGAAAATCTTTCTGGTGGGCACTTGGATCAGCAGGAAATGTGAATGAAGAAGAAAGTAGGGCAAGTAGATGAGAAGTAATTAAAATGAATAAAAGTAAACTGAATAAAACTGTATAAAATTATATAAGAATATATTTAATGTATAAAAATGTAGGATAGAATAGAGTTAAATAAAAAAAATTGAGATAGCAAAAAAGTTAATGCATGTTGTGGGGGCCCACTTTGCATTTCTTTCCAGGGTCTCTTTTCACTCTTGCTATGACCCTGATCAAATGAAAGACAAGAGCTATTATCTCAATGAATATATCATCAATTTGTTTTTGGTATTGCCAATCCAATGATGTCCACATATGACTCATTTTTTAGGTTTCCTGTTGGAAGGCAGTATGTGCTATAAATATTGACTTTTCTTGGCAGAAATATTATTTCATACTCAAAGGCCTAATTTTTCCATTATCTTAGATACTATTTTCCTTTCATCTTTAGCATTCCAAACTATCATAATTAGCATGGTATCTTTTTGTTTTGTTTTATGAGGTTGTTACAAAGTACCATAGAACTATCCCACTTTCTCTCCATCTGTTTCTAGAGCATAATATTATTGATTGGTTTCTATTGGATGAGATATTGAGCTATTATCATTTTGCACCTGAAAATTGATTTTACATTGTTTTCCTAACAATGATGGCTACTTGTTTCTTACATGGTTCTTTTGGTTTGAAATCACCCATTTCTTACCAGGGAGATGAGTGGCTTATAAATTTAATAAATGGATAAATAAATAAAATTCCAGTTAATTTCTGTTTGCTGATTCCCAGAATATCAATATTCATTGTTGATATTTTTACTTGGCTTATGGTTCTGACACTTAATTTACCTATAATATACATACCTTTGGAACATTTAATATTCTTTTGTCTCTGATAATATCAGCAGCTGGATCTCTTTTGGCTTTAATCCAGCCATATTGTAAAAACAAATATTATTTGTACTTAAACCTTTGCTCTTCCCCAGTAGTTTATTGAACACTCTTTGGCTAAGAACAGCTCCTCTTCCAGAACATTGTCTTGGTTGTGAATGCTCATTTGCTTTTCTTAGTAAAATGTTGGATGACCATTTTCTTCCGCAGTGGGTCATATTTAGCCTAATTCTAT
This sequence comes from Crotalus tigris, assembly GCF_016545835.1. Classification (NCBI taxonomy): domain Eukaryota; kingdom Metazoa; phylum Chordata; class Lepidosauria; order Squamata; family Viperidae; genus Crotalus; species Crotalus tigris. The sequence continues at coordinate 2,197,618 of NW_024096606.1, forward strand.
TCCCATGGCCTCCCCATTATGGATGACCTTTTTAGGTGCTTAAGGTCCTGATAACTGATAATGTAATTGAAACTCATTATACACTGCTACCATTACAAGGTACTAATCCAAAATAGAAATGAATAAGATTGCCTTCTGAAGAAATGTTTGGAATGAGCAAGTACATATTTACAGATGTAGTTGAGGCATTGAGATGGTTTTTGAACCTATGACCATCAAAGATGACGGTAAATATCACATACTTATAAAATAGAAATGAGTCCTACAAGAATCTCAATTAAATATTAAGGTAACCAGATGTGGCAGAGGAAAAGATATTTCTTCAGCTGTTAAATGACCAGCTGCATCTATATTTATTGTATTGACAAGATGGAAAGAAAACCCTGTGTGTGTGTGTGTGTGTGTGTGTGTGTGTGTGTGTACTTCCTGTAGAATACTATTAAAGGAAATACTTGGGGCCACATCAAAAAGGTATGTGATCTTTCACATATGTTTATAGTAACAAGCATATTTAAGATAGAAACCTTTAAAATGATATAGATTCCTGTAATTAAATTTACTTTATGCAACATATTAACAACAAAAGGGTGATTGGATTTTTTAAAAAAAAAAATGGCTTAGGAAATTTATGTTACTAATTGCACACTTTGGGGAGGGTGAATAGAAAATTTCTGTATTTTCCAATTATTTGGATATAAAATTCATTTTTTTCCAGATGGAGATCTATTTAGAACTCCAGAACATAGTTAAATATTCTGTGGTCCTTACTACTACCTGCCAGCATCCCATGCTGGATTATATTGCCTACACCTAGTATTTTATCATTTTCTCTTTTTCTTCTGTATGTAACACAACTTCTATTTATATAATAGCAGCATGCTTAAATGGTGTCACGCAGTGAACCACCTACAAATACTGGTCAAAAGATCTAGCTTTGATTCCTGAGAAACTAAAGGTCAGCATGATAGTTGCTTCCACAAGATCTGAGAAATACAATATTTATCTTGTTGATACCAGTGGGAGTTTTGCTGATGGTTGCTATGGATGCAGGATTTCATACCCTAGATATCATGTTTTATTTATTACATAGCAATGAAAATATAGTTTTGTTTTGCATAAATTTGTATGTAGTTCTGCTTTGGGAAGTATTCATATACAATGCTGATTATTTAGAAAACTGCAAATGTATGAAAGTATTTTATATCCATGCATGTTATGCATTGATTTCATTGTCCATCTACACTAGGGATGGAAAAAATTGTAAAGAGGATAAAATAAGCATAGCCACTTTTCACATGTGCTACAACTCTGAAAGTTACAGATTTTAATATATGTAAAACTTGCTTCTTGTCAAACCATTCCATCTGTGAAACCAAATATCCAATTTAATAGTACAAATAATAAAGAATTACTAGACAGAACTGTTATCTTACTATATTTGAATTTCACTATTCAGAGCTATATAGAAAATCCTTGCAACAACAATTGAATTTTGAATCATGGTCCTTAGTGAAGGTATCACATTACTATACTTGATTTTACAGCAATTTTTATGATGGTTGTTAAACAAGACATTGCCAGAAAACATTTTAAAAAGTTAAAAAGTTTTAAAATGTACTCATGTGACTGCAGGACACTGCAACTGGTTGTAAATATCAGATGGTTGCCACAATCTTGAGGGGATTAGTACAGCAACTGTAACTGAAGACAGGTCATAAATGACTTTTTTTGAGTCCATTGTAATTTTGAATGGTGGGAGGTCATATGTCAAGGACTACCAAAGGGTTAAAATTATCCAGCTAAAATAGGGATTGGGCTTTTGAGATGAAGAAAAGCCAAGTCAGAATTTGTTTCAGATTTGCCTTCAATTTCTTTATTCAAATGAGAAGTGGTTTTTGCTCAGTCTAAAATGTTGATCCTTCTGATTTTACTTCAGTGATAAAGTGACACAGGTACATCTTCCAGATGGTTATGTGTTCCTAATATAGTGGATGAGGAAATAGGATGGTGGAGAAAAATAATAAGCTACACTAATAAAGTTATTACAGAAGAATTTTAGGACCACAAAAAAGCCAACCACAACTCTATTAAAAGCGCCACAGCCAAATCTAAGTATCATCTATGATATTAAATTCACTTAAAGGAAGAAAGTAATAATCTCTTTTATGAAAATATAACAGAAGAACTTTGATCTGAATGTATATCAAAATTAAATTAATAAATATATATTTATATATACATCTAAATTGCTTTTTGTTTTTCTTCCTATCTTACTTTATCTCTTTGATACTTCATTGATAAACTATTTGAATAGTTTCAGTCAAGCCAGCCAGGGTGAAAAAGGCCCATAAATCAACATAGGGCACATGATTAGCATGAAGAGGTTCCTAGGCTCAATATCTCACATTTCCAAATAGGGGGATCAAGATCTTGAAATTGTTTCCTGTACAGGTAATCCTCAATTTACAATAGTTCATTTAGTCACTGTTCAAACTTACAACGGCACTGAAAAAAGTGACTTATGACTGTTTCTCACACTTACAACCATTGCAGCATCTTATCAAAATTTGGATGCTTGGCCTCAGACTATTTTTATGACTGTTGCAGTGTCCCAGGGTCATATGATCACCTTTTGTCACCATCTGTCAAGCAAAGTCAAGATTCACAACAAACATGTTACTAACTTAATAACTGCAGTGATTCACTTAACAACTGTGACAAGAAAGGTCATAAAATGTGGCAAAATTCACTTAACAAATGTCTCACTTAGCAACAGAAATTTTGGGCTCAGTTGCGATCAAGGATTAAATATATTCTAGTCAAGGACTAAAAGTATTCCTAAAACTGATACCCAGAGGAATGGAACAAATGAGCATCTAAGAATGGCAAAACGTAACAATGTAGATATTTGAAATGTGAATGTTTCGTGCTTCTCTGACGAATACCATTAAATTCTTGCTTTCAAAAGCAATAATAAAATATAAAATTATTCAGAGGGGCCCTTGTAGATACTAAGAACAATTATTCTGTGTAGAACCTACATCTCTGTACATATTGCCAGCACATCTGTCATTTCCTCCACATCTGCAAGACTCCATGATTTTATTTCTTGCTTCCTTGTCTTGCAGGTCTCTTATGTAAAAGCTATTGACATCTGGATGGCTGTATGTCTTCTCTTTGTCTTCGCTGCATTGCTTGAATACGCAGCAGTGAACTTTGTGTCAAGGCAGCATAAAGAGTTTTTGAGGCTTCGAAGAAGGCAAAGGAGGCAACACAAGGTACAATATCCTATTTTCAGAATAATTATAACTGTTCATATATTCAGTAAAAGGAATTGAGAATTGAAAAGAAATTTATTTACTGCTGGTGGTCTTTGTAACTGACATCATACAAATGAGGACAAGCATGCCCACATTTAGTCAATATTCAGACTGAATGGTCTGTGTACTCCAACTTATGACATTTATACAATTTCAAACTAGTTTTGAATATTTAATGTAAATGACTTTTCAGCACTTGTCCTCACCAGATGCTTTTGATCATTATTCTGATAATTATGAAAAGGTTTAATTCTGCTTTAGTTGCCATGAAATCAGTCACAGTATACACCGTAACACCGTATTTATGTAAAGGAATGGAAGGGCTAATAAAAATAATCTATTTATTCAGAGCTGGTTTTGCCTTGGATTTCCTTTGATATTTACCAGGCCATCATAACTGTACTATTTTGGCTATTCATTTATTATTTAATTTGACTTTTCATAGCCAGCTCCAACTGATTTTCCTCTGAATTGCTTCCTGCAGTTCATTCTGATCCACTAGCTATAACATTCTTTTTGTTATTTTATTTTGTTCTATGTGTTATTGCATCATTTCCATTTTTATTTTATTGTTTTATTACTTGCTGATCAACAAATTTGAGAACAGACACAGGCTGGGACAGTTGGAAACGAGGATATCAGTTCATTAAATGAATGGCTTGAGGGTAAAAGCATCATCAACATATGGAACAATAGAATTAGAGCACCAGTCCAAATTTCTGGGTAAATTGAGAGATGGACAAGGAGACAAGAAGCTAATATATGTTTGATATTATAAACTGGCAATCACCATTATTCATATATACTCCAGTTCTTCTAAGCTTCATGAACTCTCTGTGTACTTCTTTTGTCCTGGACTTCTTTTAGATTTCCATCAACCTAGTTCAATGGCAATTTTAGTATCTCATTCCATTTGGACAGATATGGATTTTGGTTGTTCAGTTTTACAATGCAGTTATTGAAAACATTATGCAGTAATTAGATGGTGACATTAAATCAGGTTCAATTCCTGGTGACTACATGGTCTACATCACAGGTGTCAAACTCGCCACGTCACGTGACGTGTTGCGACGTATCGCAACTCTTTTTGCATTGCTGGCAATGGGGTAGGTGTGGCTTCGGTATGATGAAACTGGGCCGCAGGCCGGCAGTTTGACACCCCTGGTCTACATTCAGATTGATGAGTCATTTTTTTTGCGGTCCATAGTGTAATTGCCTTGAAATCGGTATTTCCTAAGTATCCAAGCACATACATATGCATGTAAGAATTCACCTATCTTTATTATGATGGTTTGTTACACAGTTAGCCAGATGTTTAGACTACTTTTGGCATTTTTATGCATTTATCAAATCCTTCCCAAGGACCTGGAATAAAAATATCATCACAGGATGTAAGCCGTTCCAAATAAAGCTACCTCTTATAATTGACTGATGGTGATTTTATCAGTGCTGATAGTATTCAAGTGGTGATTCAGTTGTTTTGGGGTTGTACCCAGGGACCTATTACTATGGTTATTGGCAGTTTTATATGTGACCCATGGAATAGGGTGCGATTTTCACTACAAGAATGATACATTGGAAAATATTTACTCCACAGACAACATGAAACTAATTCTCATTTTCAGTGTCACTTAATGTACAGGCAATTCTCAATGTTCAAAGTTACAATACTGCTGAAAAAAATGACCTATCTTACATTTATTACTGTCACAGTGTCCCCATAATCATGTGATCATAATTTGGGTGCTTGGCAATAGGCATGTGTTTACAATAATTGCAGCATCCTGGGATCATGTAATCACCATTTGTGACTTTCCCAGCCAGCTTACAACAATCAGTCAATGGGGAAGCTGGATTCACTTAACAACAGTGGCAAAAATATTCATAAAATCAGGCACAGTTGCATAATGGCTCACTTAACTTTACTGCTTAGTAATAAAAGTTCCAGTCCCAATTTTGGTCATAAATCCAGGATTATCTGAATGTTGGTCTTCACAAAGTGAGGAAGTTCCTTTGAATTGCTAGAATTCATTTTTGTCATCTTATTTGGTCCAAGAAGTTGCTGAGACAGATAAAAAAAATCCACTTTCCTTAATAGTCAACTAAATGCTTCTAGGAATATTTCTAAGAAGGCTTAAAGACAATAACCATCTTTAGCCAAATGTTTTTTATAGCTAAATCTTCAACATGAAGATTTCATGAAATAACAAACAGCCTTTAATGTTTTATCTTCTGTGACTGACTCATCATCTTTTAAAATTATCTATGCTCATAATCATTGTTACATCATAATGTCATATTTTCTGTTTAGGAGATACTCATATCAGGATAGAGTCTAAGTATTATGCACTCAACTTATTGTGATTTATAATTTGTCATTTTAAAGGGATTCTTTAAAATCATTGGCATTTTGTATTGTAAGGAAAGTGTCAGGCTTGTGATCAAGACATAAAACACAGTGCATAATGCAAACATCTTTTTGTTGTTTCCCCTGAATAATTTAACAAGCTCTTGTCACATGTGACAAGCCATGCAGCATTTCATCTATCTCCTAAAAGACAAAACATCACAACACTGAGAGCCAAAATTTCATACAATATTAGATCTGACAGTGTTTATTCTTATATTAGTACTTGTGTTACCTAAACCTTGAGAGTGATGACATCAAAACAACAAGAGCAGAGAAGAAAAAAATTAATTGATGTTATATTAATAAAACAGTGTTCTGAATGCATCCATATGATCCAGCCAAGGTTCTGGAAGACAAAAGTCAATTCTTCTCCGGGTTACATTGATGACTTGTGACTTGCTGATCTATTGGTAGGCCAACATTAAAAAAACATTACTTGCCCTGAACACTAAATCATACAAATGGAATATTCCTGAGCACATCATGGTCTGTCCTATAGACAAAATCAGGGGAACACATCATTTACAATAAAGGAAAAGAATGAGCATGTGACATCTAAGAACAAGAGAAAAGTAAAGTCTTAGCAAGCTTCATATGTGTCAGTGTAGCTATCACACGAGTTGGGAACTATGAGAAACCATTTAAATATACGTCATAATTTATCTATAAGTTTAACACAATTCTCAGGTGGCCAAACAACAAATCTAGACATGTATCAGTACTGTATGTATATAACTGCCTAGGGCTTGGATAAGGAATGATGGTGTTGGTTCTCTTAGGAAATACGCTTACAATCATTACAACCTCAAGGTCACATGATCAAAATTTGGATGCTTGGCAACTGGCAACTGTATTTATGATGGTTGCAGTGTCCCGTGGTTATGTGATCACCCTTTGCAAACTTCTGAAAAGCAAAGTTAATGAGGAAGCCAGATTCACTTAACAACTGTGTTACTGACTTAAACAACTGCAGTGATTCACTTAACAACAGTGGCAAGAAAGATTGTAAAAAGGGGCAAAACTCACTTAACAAATGTCCTGCTTAGCAATGGAAATTTTCAACTCAATTGTGGTCATAAGTCAAAAACTACCTGTGTGTAATTTGGGGCCTAATCTATCTTTCAGTTTTCCAAATGTTTTCCTTTTTTTTTTTTTTTTTTTTTAGAAAAGAGTGTTTGTGTATGAGTGTGGGTGTTTCTGTCCTATCCATCTCTCCATCCATCCCTCCATTCTTACTTGACTATTGTAGACAGTAGTGCTGCTTTGGATTGTTTTAATTCAGTTATTGCTACTGAGCTCTTCTTACCACATGGTATTTGTGAAATATCCCTTACTTGAAAGTGCTATCATGACTCTCTTCAGCTGCAAGCTCTAAAAGTAAACCAGCTTTTCCTCATTACATTTAGCTCTTAGTTCTTTCATCTTTCATGTTAGTTTTTCCAATTGCTGAAGTGTGGTGCTCAGGGATACAGTGTTTGAAGTTGGATTTGACCAATGCAGGATTCAGGGGAACTCTTATTTCCTATGAGTTGGCAATTTGACTTCCATTAGTCCAGCCAGTGGTGAATCCAGAGAGATGTAAAAAAATCAAAATAGCAGTATGGTCTCCAGATTGAAGCTCTGAATCTTTGCTCATGTATATAATGATTTGCAAAAGGAGTGAGGACTTGATCACACACTTGTGATTGCGATCTTTTATTGACCCCACCTGTAAATGCAGATGGATGCAGTCTAAAATTACATTTGTCTGTTTAGTTGATGATTCATATTCAGCTTATGATCCAAGATCTGTTTTATTCGTACTCTTAGCAATATCTCTGCATTTGACTTCATTTTCCTAAATGAAAACTTAAACATTTGAAACAATACTTTTTCAAATTAAATAAGAATGGTAGAAAAAATACAAAATAAATTTGCAACACAGTATTAGTCATATTGACAATTCTCATAACTGGAAAGAAGTTATGAGCCAATGGCCTTTATAGAATAATAGCTTTATTATTCTTTATTATGGTTTGAAATTAATCACATCTGTCTTGCATTTCATTGATAAACTTATTCATTCCCTAAACTGAGCAATATATTTATATACACTTTTGAGTTAGAAAATATAATTATCAAATTTTCAGAAGACACACACAAAAAAGGGAGACAACGGTATCAAAATTCAGGAGGATCTTGACAAATATTGGGCAAAGTAAGATAAATCTCAACAAAGAAAAATGAGGAATTTTTTGTTTAGAAAGGAAAAAAAATCAAAGCCATGAGTTGGGAAGAAAGACCATACTGATCAGTGGACAGTAGCACATGTGCAGGGGATATGGGTCCTTTGGTGAATCACAAGCTGAACATGGCCAGCAGTGTGATATAGCTGCAGAAAATTGCAATCAAAAGAAGAGTGGTGCCAAGATTTAAAAAAAAAAGTCATTTTTTCTCTCTATTTTGCATTGCAACTACAATCTTTTATCCAGTTCTGGGCAATAAGAAAGACATTGACAACTTGGAACATATCCATTGGAATGAATATGTTAAAAGTAAGCAGATCTGCAGGAGAGAAAACTGTAATGAATGTTTGGAGATGTTAACTTGGAAAACAATGTAAAATCATATAGCTATCTTCAGGTATTTGAAGACCTGCCATATAGAAAATGGAGCAGAATGGTTCAGAATTATTCTAGAAAAAAGGACAATAATTAATAAGTAAATAGATTTTTAGCTGCCCATCTGGAAAAGTTTCCTAACACCAAATAGTGTTCAACAATGGAGCATGTTACATTGGAAGGCAGTAAATTCTCCTTGGCTGGGGTGTTTAAATAGAGGTTGGAAGGAGTATAGTAGTGAATGTCTGCATTGAACAGAATTGTTAGAAGTAAAGTCTTCATCCTGGTTCATCCAAGCCGGGAATAAATAAGCAAACATGGCGACTGCTTTGGGAAGAAGGTTACAGTTTATTGTAGAAAGATGGTTCTTCAGGAAAGTGCAGAGGAGAGAGAAGGGCTGAGCACATGGGGCAGTAGGCTTTTATACCCCCTCTAGCCTTGTTTGGAATAGTTTCCTGTTCCTGTGGCATGAACCTTGAGGCTGTTTCTGAGTGTTTGTCTAGGCCTTGATATCTGTGGTTTAATTCTAAAGTGGTACCTGGAAAAATATTAATGGTCTGACAACGAATGTGGGTAAAAAGCAGATGGCCCACCAAAGAATGTGTATGAAAGGGAGGTTTGTTTTGCTTACTAGACAACTCTTAAATTTAGGATGGCCAGACATCCTGTTCCCAGCTCTGCACATGATATATTACTAACTGCCTGTCACATGGTGTAACTAAACTGCTTAACACTTGATATATTACTAAAAGCATTCCAATGTAAATGAGGAACTATCGATTATAGATCTGTCTAGTAGTTTTCCTATGTTAGAATAAGGACCTATAGAATGTGGTATGGAATGTGACCTGCTCAGGAAATAACCCCCGCCTGAAGGATTATAAAAATGGTCATCAATGTACAGCCTGTGTTCAGAATCTTTAGCCACGATGGCTCTCTGAACCTGTGCAATAAACTTCCCTTTCCTGGAAAGAGCTGACTCAAGTCTTTCAATTCTACAACATTTTCTGGTGCATTGGCCGGGAAAAGCTTGAGTGAGGCGATATTTCGCTGAGGACGGCTGGACCCTTCGGACCTGCTGGTAAGCCATCTCTGAACAATTCTCCAGGCGCCATGGGGGTGTGTTTCCTCCAGGAGACAGCTGTGGCTTCTCAGCAGAGCCGACAGTACTGAAGGCCAGTCCAAGAACCCTTTGAGAAAGGAAAGGAAGTCTGAACCAACTCCTGGCCAGGATGGGTGTAACTACAAGGCAGGCGAGTATGTGTTTAAAGTAATGGTACCTATCTCATTTGAAGATAGAAGAGGGGGCCTGATCACTCCCCTGGACTCGGGACGGCGATCCTAATGAAGTCCGTGTTAGGTTGTGTGGGTGGTTAAGCCAGTGCATTCCCTACTAGTGACCGCCGGCGCTGTAGGTCATTGGCAGTGTGTTAGGATGGGGGGGCGTAGTATGGATGTGGGGTGGCCCCCAGAGGGGACTTTTAAGAAAACTATCCTAACCAATTTCAGTATATAGATCAGTGGGGGGATGCTGTTGCAGGACAGGCAGAGGATTTGTTGCAATGTCAGGCTGAAATGGTTCGTTTGTGTGTGGCTAGATCTAAGGGAAAAAAGCTTCAGGTTGAGACTAAAAGAGTTAGGGATGTGCAGATTTTAGAGACTAAGGTGTCAGATGCTAAGAAGGAGATAAGGATGGAAGTTGAGGAGTTGATTCTCAGACCTCCTCCCTACGTTCCACCTTTCTCCCCCTCCCCCCCAGTGCCAGCTGCGCAGCAGCCGCTCTGCCGGAGGAAGGGCTGATTGCCCCTGCTGTGTCCGAAGAAAGGCAGCCAGCTGTGAGACGAAAACAGAAAGAGGGAGGCTGTCAGCCCCCAAGGAGGAAGGGGATTTGGAAGGTCTCTCTGTAAACGTGAGGGGAGAAGTAAGTAAAGAGGACGTGGCAGGATGTACAGCAATTGTTGAATACTTTGTTGACTCCCGAGGAAAGGGAGAAGTGGAAGGTTGACTCCCGAGGAAAGGGAGAAGTTAGGCAGTGCTTGAAGGATAGGTTGCCAGCTGTACAGGATATACAGCCAGAGTTGGAAACAAGGGCATCAGAGAAGGATCCAGAATGGAATGCACAGGATCCACTGCAGATGAGATTGCTGAAGGAATATCAGAATTTAGTAGTTGAGGCTCTTTGCAAGGCTGGAAAGCCTTCAGTGAATGTGTTAAAGCCGTCTTTTGTGATGCAGGAAGCAGATGAAAGTCCGGAAAGTTTCTTGCAGAGGTTGATTGAAGCTTATGAGCTTTATACACAGGCTGATCCAAGGAGTGCAGACAATGTGCGAATGTTGAATGAGAGGTTCATAGCACAGAGTTATGAAGATATAAGAAAGAAGTTGCAGAGGTTGGAGGGAGCATTAGGAAAGAACACTACAGAATTGTTGGAGGTGGCCAGGAAGGTGTTTGTTAATAGGGATAAGGTGGGAAAACAGGAAAGAAATGCTAGAATGCATAAGAAAACTGAGTTGTTGGCTGTGGCATTGCAAGGAGGGATCATGCTGGGACCTAATCAGTGTGCTAATTGTAAGGAGGAAGGGCATTGGCAAAGAGAATGTCCAAAAAGGCAGATGCGAGGTAGAGGTTGGAGAGGAAGAGGAGGAAGAGGCCGTGGAGGTGTTGGCAGTGGGCCCCCCATGCGCTCCCCCTTCATGGGTAGAGGCCAGAGAGGGGCTCCAGGGAATGTAAGAGATGGTCTGAGGAATGTGAGAGATGGTTCGAGGAATGGGAGAGATTGGAATAGAGACAGGGAGATTGAAGGAATTGGATTGGCAGGAACTAACTGGTCGGATTGACGGGGACCTGGCTTGGAGGAAGCCCCCCCTGAGCCATTGGTTACTTTAAATATAGGGGGCAAACAGACAACATTTTTGGTGGATACTGGAGCAGGCAGATCAGTTGTGAATAATCAAGTTGCTGAAATAGGACCCCATAAAATTCAGATTCAAGGAATGTCAGGGGAGATTCTAGGGCGTTCGATCTTACAGCCTGTCACGTGTGTGTTTGAGGGCTCAAAGATTCAACACAAGTTCTTATTTGTCCCCGAATGTCCAGTTTCCCTGCTAGGTAGGGACCTACTTAGCAAGTTAGGGGCCACTATTTCTTTTGATGAGGGACGACAAACACTTCAGATTAAACACCAGCCGGAGGCAATGTGGAGATTGATGGTTAACAGGACTGTGGAAGAGGAGGTTGTGGATGAGACATGGAGAGAGTTTGGAGTGCCGGGGCTGTGGGCTGAGGATAACCCCCCTGGTTTTGCAGCTCACCACCCCCCTGTGATTGTGGAAATGAAACCTTTAGCAATGCCTGTGCGTATCAGGCAGAGATCTTGCTCCAAGGAGGCTATAACTGCTATATATGAGAGCATCCAAAACTATTTAAAAGCAGGCATTTTGGTGCCCATCCAATCACCTTGGAACACCCCTATTTTGCCTATTAAAAAGCCCGATGGTTCCTTTCGACCAGCACAGGACCTAAGACTCATAAACTCCATAACTGTCACGATCCATCCTGTTGTGCCCAACCCCTACACGTTGTTGAGCTTAATTCCTCCAACTGCAAAGTGGTTTTCAGTTGTGGATTTGAAAGATGCTTTTTTCACGATTCCTATTCACAAGGCTAGCCAGCCGTTGTTTGCTTTTGAGTGGGAAAATCCAAATACAGGGCAAAAAGCACAGTATACCTGGACCAGATTGCCACAGGGCTTTAAAAATTCACCTACCCTGTTTGGAACAGCCTGAGCAGAAGATTTACAGCATTTTGTGCCCCGACAGAGGGGTGACACACTTCTGCAATATGTAGACGATGTGCTGGTGACAGGCAGAACTGAAGAGACATGCTGGGAGAACACAGAATCTCTTTTACAGTTACTGTTGAAGTGCGGCTATAGGGTTTCCAAAAAGAAGGCACAATTAGTCAGACGGAAGGTGAAGTATTTAGGATATGAGATTGCGGAAGGGCATAGGGCTTTAGGCTGGGAAAGGAAACAAGCTGTGCTAGCTATTGCTGAACCCCTTAATAGGCGGCAACTGAGGGGCTTTTGGAGTTTGGCAGCGTTTTGCAGGATATGGATACCTAATTTTGCTCTATTGGTAGCACCTCTTTATTCAGTTACAAAAGGAGGTGATAGAGAACCTTTTGAATGGGAGGGAGAACAAAAGAATGCCTTTAGGGAAGTGAAACGAGCCCTCACATCAGCTCCAGCTTTAGCCTTGCCTATCTTAGAAAAGCCTTTCAATTTGTATGTTGATACCAGGAAGAATGTTGCCTTGGGGGTGTTAACTCAACAATTAGGACAGTGGCAACGCCCGGTGGCTTACTTATCTAAGCAATTAGAGGGGGTTGCCCAAGGCTGGCCACATTGTCTGAAGGTTCTTGCTGCTATAGCAGTCCTTTTACAGGATTGTAATAAATTGAGCTTCTCATGTCCCATAAGTGTCCACACCCCTCATGCAGTTCATTCTCTCTTGGATAATAAAGGGCATTTGTGGATCAGCAGTCAAAGGCTTTTTAAGTATCAGGCAATGATGATTGAAAATCCTCAAGTGAAATTAGTGGTGTCTAACCGGCTAAACCCTGCCACCCTATTGCCCACAGAAGTGGATTCAGAACACAACTGCTTGCAAGTTTTGGAAACTGTATATTCAAGCCGTCCGGATTTGTCTGATATTCCTCTTCAGGATGCTGCCCTGAATTGGTATACAGACGGCTCGAGTTACATGCAGGATGGGAGGAGGGTTTCTGGATATGCGATTGCGAATGATGAGGAAGTGGTGGAAAGTAGTCCGCTAGGAGCAAGCTGCAGTGCTCAAGTAGCAGAATTGTGGGCATTAATTAGGGCATTGGAAAGAGCTGAAGGGGAAACTTTGAATGTTTGGACAGATAGTAAATATGCTTTTCTAACTCTGCATGCTCCTGGTGCTGTGTATAAGGAGAGGGGATTCAGGGATTCGGCTGGCAAACATGGGTTACATGGACACTTGATAAAGCATCTTCTCGATGCAGTACAAAAGCCAGCAAAGGTTTCAGTTATGCATTGTAAAGGGGCCATCAGGGGGGAGTATGGGGGGAACTGAATAAGCAAGTGGAAAAACTTAGGAATTATGTTGTTGAACAAACACCTCCTAAACTAATAACAAGATGTCATCCCTTTAAACCAGGGGATAAGGTGTGGGTAAAACATTGGAAACATGAACAACTGGAGGGGAGATGAAAAGGACCTTATGAAGTAATAATGGCCTCTCCTTTAGCAATAAAGATTGCAGAATCTAAATCTTGGATTCACTGGACCAGAGTTAAAGCAGCTGCAGAACCTCTGTGGACAGTGAACAGGGACCCCAAGGTTCCCACCAAACTCACTCTTAAATGTGTTTAGTATGTTTAATGAATATTTTATTGTTTGTAAACCAGATATTGTATTAGCACAAGTGTATCCTGCACATATATCTACGGCTGTCTGGCTGAAATTTAACCCCCTGCTAAGCCACACCCGGAAGCTGGCTTTCTACGCACAGGAGAAGAAAGGATGAAAGGCTTCCTTCTGCTTTTATATAGTACTATTGTTGCATGTAATAATGTTTGTCTTTCTAATTTAGGCCAATGGAGCAAGCCAGAAGAAGCTCCACGCCTTATCCAATCTTATGCTATAGGCACGGGCACTTGTAAAGGTCACCCCCTATTGGATTTTCCCCAGAATGTTGGAATGGTATCTTGCCTCATCCATGTCAATTTCCTCAAGCATTTGACAGAATAGTTAAAGAAGCTTGTATGTATGACAAGACAACCTGTCAATCCCGAAGCCTGTCAGTATGTTGGAGATATTCTTAGGAAAGGCATATGTGTAAAGGCCCCATATAAGAAGCCTCCTCCTCCTGTTACTCTGGAGTGTGGGCCTCCTTTATTCTGGGGATGGGAGCGGGTCACCCTAGTCTCGCAGTTGAAGACGGGATGGAAGGGGACTTGCATCGTACATGTTATCCCGGTGGAATTTGGAGTAACTATCCAAAGACCCCCGAGGAAGCGCCCAGAGAGAAAACAAAGTAGAAGGTCCCATCAGAATAAGGATATGCCCCATCCATTGGAGTCAAGGATGCAATATAATTTGTGGGTCCAATTGGCTAAACTAGCCAACACAACTGATTTTTGCCTTTCTGAAGCATATGACATGGAGAATCTGCTGTCCACATGTTTAATACCAGTATGTGTTCCTGTCACAGCAGCCAAGGAGTTCAGTCACCACGAGTTTAAAGAACATATAGGCTATGAAACAATGTACAGCTGGGGTCACATTTCCAAGTTTCTACCCACTGATGCTTTAGCTTTACATACTCCTAACGTAGCCATTCCAGAAGACTTACAATGTGCACATATCACAGGGTGTGAGCAGAATACACCTTCACCTCATTACCTGAAAGTGAGCCAAGAAAGGCTAAATTGCACATCTTTCCAAACAATATCTTTTGGGTATGCAAACATATGGTTACCTAAAGGGTGGTTCTTCACTTGTGGGAAAGACACTTTCAATTATATTCCTGCCAACATACATACCTCAGACCCCAGTGTTACAGAATGAAACTTATCTGCATGGATGAGATAAGTCTCATCAGGGGGGAATAAAGTGGTACCTGGAAAAATATTAATGGTCTGACAACGAATGTGGGTAAAAAGCAGATGGCCCACCAAAGAATGTGTATGAAAGGGAGGTTTGTTTTGCTTACTAGACAACTCTTAAATTTAGGATGGCCAGATATCCTGTTCCCAGCTCTGCACATGATATATTACTAACTGCCTGTCACATGGTGTAACTAAACTGCTTAACACTTGATATATTACTAAAAGCATTCCAATGTAAACGAGGAGCTATCGATTATAGATCTGTCTAGTAGTTTTCCTATGTTAGAATAAGGACCTATAGAATGTGGTATGGAATGTGACCTGCTCAGGAAATAACCCCCGCCTGAAGGATTATAAAAATGGTCATCCCCTAATTTGAATTAGGGGAGAAATGAAAGAGATTTTAGAGGAAAATAATAAGACTTTGAAGCAAGAGATAGTTTTGACTTTAAAAGGAGTTGCCTCTGTTCTTGAAAAGTTGAATTCTCGCGTAGAAGAAAAAGTGGAATTCATGGAGGAAAAATATGAAAGTATGGAAAAAGAGATGAAAAACTTTCAAGATGAGATTCTTATGCTTCAATATAAGCAAATGGAATATGCCTTAAGAATCAGAGGTTTACATGAGTCTGTGCAAGGAGATTTGAGAGAGATGGTGGCAAAGGACTTTGCTGTGATTCTGAATAGAGAAGAAGAGGAAATACTTAGTGGAATTGATCAGACATTTAGAGTTAACTCTGTGGTGGCAGAGCAAAAGAATTTGCCAAGAGATGTGGTAATTTACTTTGGGAAAAGATCCCTGCGCAATGAAATTATACAAGCCTTTTATAAGAAGAGGTTTCAAATTGCTTCACAAGATGTTATAATTTTAAAGGAGATCCCACCAAAAATTTTAAGAAGAAGAAAGGAGTTTGCTTTTTTAGCAGACGAACTTAAAAAGAGACAAATTTTGTTTAGATGGGATGTTCCGACTGGAATGGTGGTGAGCTACCTGGGGATACGTTATAGTCTTAATACTGTTTCTAAAGCAAAAGATTTTTATACTTCGGTCCTGGGGGTATGCTCATCGTCACCTACTACGCTTAAAGCTTTGGAAGAAAAAAAGGCAGAATTGCAGTTTGAGGGGCCCCAACAAGTAGAGATGGAGGAGCAGAAGACAACCTGTGCAACATATAATTGTAAAGAAAAGGATCAACAGAAGAAGTTTAAGGAAGTTCCACAAGTATTGGTTTCTGAATCTGAGGGAGAAGTAGGATTTATAAATTCTTTGGAGCAACCTTTAATGCCAGAATTGCAGTCTGAAGAGTCTATATTAATTAAAAATGGGAGGTCTCAACAAGTAGAGATGGACAAGCAGAAGATAACCTATGCAATATATAACTGTAAAGAAAAGGATCAACAGAAGAAGCTCAAGGAAGTTCCAGAAGAGATGAAAGACCAGAAGACAACTTGTCCAACATATAAACGTAAAGAAAAGGAGGTTGAGGAAGCTTCACAGGTATTGGTTCCTGAGACTTGTGTAACGTATAAATGTAAAGAAAAAGTAACATATAAACGTAAAGAGAAAGACCAACAGAAGAAGGAGGTTGAGGAAGCTTCACAGGTATTGGTTCCTGAGTTTGTGGGAGAACCAGGACTTACAAATTTTTTGGAGCGATCTTCAAGGGCAGATTTTAACGCATTTCTTTCGATGCTTATGGGCAAGAGAGACTGATAAGGATTGTGTTTATAGTGGACGTAACCGGTTATTGGACAGAAGATTATCGAGACTGAATGAAAATTTTAGATAAGGAGTTTAAGTTTAAGTAATAGGTTTGGAGTATATTATAATGTCTTCAATGTTTGGGGTTTTTTTAATTATTATTATTATTATTATTATTTTTAAGATGCAATTTGTTATTGGTAAAGATGTATATTACATTGTGTTTAAGATAGTATTTGTTATTGGTAAAGATTTAAATGCGTATAAGGGGATCTTAATGTTTTAAGTTTTAAGTAATGTTCAAATTTGTGTCTTGGAGGGAGTTTATAAAGAATGATGGAATATAAGTATGACATGAAAAGGTTTAGAGTATATTATAACGTGTTTAATGATTGGATTTTTTAAATTATTATTGTTATTATTATTTTTAAGAGAAGATAATTTGTTTAAAGTTTAAGTTTAAGTATTTAGCTTAAGTATTCAAAGAGTGTTTTGTTTCAATGGTATAATGAAGGTTTATATGTTTATTTTTTTTGTTTTATGATAAAGAAAGAGGGAGAGATTAGATTTATATAGATGTATAGATGTTCAAAGAAAGTAATGTTTAAATTTGTGTCTTGGAGGGAGTTTATACAGAATGATGAATAATATTATAAGTATGATGTTAGAAAATGTTTAGAGTATATTATAATGTGTTTAAGGACTGTAATTATTATTTTTTTTAGAGAAGATAACCTATTTAATTTAAGGTATTTAGATTTGTTTAGGATTTATATGTGTTTTAAGTTTTTCTTTTCTTTTTTTTGAAAAATTTTAACTAAGCCTGTACTCAACTCTGGGAAGGTTGGGGGAGGGTTTGGGAGGTTTGGGGAGGGGGGGAGGGTATGGGAGGGTGGGGGGGGGTTCGGGGAGGGGATTTGTTTTGTAAAATTTAAAAAATTTTCAATAAAAAAAATGGTCATCAATGTACAGCCTGTGTTCAGAATCTTTAGCCACGATGGCTCTCTGAACCTGCGCAATAAACTTCCCTTTCCTGGAAAGAGCTGACTCAAGTCTTTCAATTCTACAACAATTCTATTATCATATCCTGCTTCCCAGGTGATGGGGCTGACTCCTAGAGTTTGGGTGGGGTATGCAGATCTTCTCTTTTGTCTTCTTGATTGCTCTGGCTTCAACTTTCTGATGGTTTTACATCTGCATTTGTATAGGGCTAAAGTCTTGCTCGGGGCAGAGAGATAGATTTGGGGCCAGGTTTGGTTTTAAAAAGTCCTTTTGAGGAAAAATATATTTTTCTGCCCTTTTTAATATTTCTTTCTCTGGGCTAACTTCCCTCAGAATACTGGAACAGGTTTCCAAGATTCTTCTCAACCTTTCAGTCTTTGACTCTGCGGAAAGAAAATTCTCCGGTTCATTTTTCCAACCGGGACTAAACGATCAGCGCTGAAAGAAATGGACACAAAGTGAAGCAAGCTGCCAGAAAATGGAACCTTTATTTTTGGAAGCCAAGAAACATAGTGACACAGTGATTGGGTTCCAGCCTAGCTAGGTAGCTAGATGGACAAGGGGTGCAATCTTTATACCTTTCTGGGCTATTGAAATTTTGATAAGATTAAATGGAGCTTTTGTTTTTGTAATTTTCTAGCCTGGTCTTTTCCTGGCAGGAAAAAAGTTAATCCTATCCCCAGGGAAGGGAGATGTCTCTCTGATGGGTTTCTGTGTGTTTATGTTTATTCAAGGGCTCTTGCAGCCCATTTCTGTGGTTCTTCTTATGGCAATTGTATCTATTTGTTAAGTGGTTCTTGGTTGCCTGCCCAGAGCTATTACTGAGAGAGGTGGGGGAGGAGAAGGGAGAAGGAAAACAAACAAACAAACAAACAAACAAAAAAACTTACTTGATGTACCTTTAATTTTTTGGCTGCTTCCCTTTGGAATATTTCAACAACTCTAAACCCAAATTTACCTTAAAAAAATTCCTTACTTCTGTTCCCAATAGATATGTTTTCTACTCCTTGCATCTTGCATAGACACTTCATGGTAATGATAAGACCTTGCTTTTATGGGTAAATAACAAGAGGCAGTTTGGTCTAGAAACCAGGAGACCATAAGTTCTAACCCATTTTAGGCATGAATCCAGCTCTCTTAGCCCTAGGAAATCACTTCCAAAATTTTGCCAAGAAAACTGCTGGAACTTATCAAGGTTGCCTTAAAGGCACTAAAAAGAAAAGAAAAGTATGTACAAGCCATATCATATGAACGGTGAAATATTTGGAATAAGGTCCTTTTTGCTTAATTATTTTTAGCATTAATAATGCAAATGAGATTGTATGAAAGAAAAATCTATATCTAAATGTTGTGATTTCCTATCTTGTCTTTAGCATGTTTACATAATATAAGAAAGAGAAATTAGTTCTACTTATATAAATATTCCAGAAATATGTTGCCTTTTTTTCTCTCTCTGAGGCCAGTCTAAGAATCCTTTGCAGGGTTCCTACAAATTAAAGCACTCTGATTAATTTACTATATATTCTAGTATATATTCACATACAACTTTCCAGAATATCAGGTATAATGGTTAGAATGCTGGACTAGGAACAGACCCAGATTTTAATTCTTGGCCCAGTCATTCCTTTGTTGCATTAGGCTTTGCAACAAACTGGATGAAAACAAAATTCTCATTGCATAATGCACCATAAGCTTTGTGCACTGAGTGAATGCAGTGCAAAATCAAACTGAGCAGGAGACCAGGCAAAACAAGCACTAAGGTGACAAACAAGATATTCACATGGAACTTTTGATGTTTATTGAAGAAGCAGTGTCCCATTTACATTGGTCTTTCCCATATGTGTATATTCTATTGAAAAAAAACCCTTTTTTGCAGGTAAGAATATTAAGCAGAATTGGAAATTAAACAATTAAATCACGCGAAGTATTAGTATTGCTTTATAAAACCCTACTAAGACCACACCTGAAATACTGCAATCAATTTTGGTCACCATACTACAAAAAAGATGTTGAGACCTTGGAAAAGGTTTAGAGAAGAGCAACTAAAATGATCAAAGCCCTGGAGACTAAAACATATGAAGAACAGCTGCAGGACTTGGGTTTGGCTAGTCTAAAGAAAAGAAGAAACAGGGGGGACATCAGTGGTGGGATTCAAATATGTGAACAACCAGTTCTCTGTGTGGATGCTGTGTTCAGAAGTCCATTCTGCGCCTGGGCAACAAAAAATTAGCTACCAGTTCTGCCAAAGTGGTGCGAACTGGCTGAATCCCACCACTGGATGACATGATAGCAGTATTCCAGTATTTGAGGGGCTGCCACAAAGAAGAGGGCGTCAAATTATTCTCCAAAGCACCAGAGGGCAAGACAAGAAATAATGATTGGAAACTGACCAAAGAGAGAAACATCCTGGAATTAAGGAGAAACTTCCCGACAGTGAGGACAATTAACCAGTGGAACAGCTTGTATTCAGAAATTGTGGGTGCTCCATCACTGGAGATTTTTAAGAAGAGACTGGACAGTCACTTGTCTGAAATGGTATAGGTCAGTGATGGCGAATCTTTTAGAGATCAAGTGCCCAAAACTGTCCCACCCCCAGCCTGCCCCCACTCCGCCCAGCTATCCCCGCCCTGCTCCACCCTCACCCTGCCCGCTCTCAGAGCCATCCACGGCCCACTGCAGATCACCCAGGTGGCCCTGCAGCACCATGGTGGCCACACCCTCTGCCCGCGCCCGGCAGCATCATCTGCCCAGCTGCCATGTGTTTGGCTGCACTGCTCTGCCCGGGCCACACCCGGGGTGACTCTGCTACGGGGGGGACTGCTGATGAGGAGGGGGCTGTGGGGGGGCAGGCCTGGGCGACGGCATGTATGCCCACAGAGAGAGCTTTGAGTGCCACCTCTGGCACTTATGCCATAGGTTCGTCACGACTGGTATAGGTTCTCCTGCTCAAGCAGGGGACTGGACTAGAAGACCTCCAAGGTCCCTTCCAGCTCTATTCTATTCTAAATCCTGCAACATAATCTAGGAAGATTCTACCACTCATTTAAAATCACTTTCTATGGATTGAACTCATGGTTTTCTGACTGATGTGCACTGGCATATTCACAATACTGTAATTTAGACTCCTTTAGTAATGATGCAGATAAAAACTAAAAAGCTCTTTAGTACTCAGTAACTTCCTATACATATGCCTAATGGATTTCTTCCTGTTCCTTTGTAAATAATGAAATAACTGAAACTGAATGTCATATCCAGCTGTAGATGATTTAATACTACAGTATATGATGCTTAGCATCCTTTTGATGGGCCATGTTGCACAGAAATTACGCATTTAATTTTTAAGTGCTACAAAAGCGTGTTTGGAAATTCAAATGCACTTAATACTGTCATCGGAAGCTGAAGAGGTTTTTTAAAAAAATTAAAAGATTTGAATGCTTTATCAAAGAGCAATACTTTAACAATATAAATGGCAAGATGAGATATCATAAAACCTTGTAATGTGAGATATTATCTTTCTGTTACCCAAACACAGAAACGAAATATAGACTAGTTGAAACTGATCCCTCCCAAGACAGCATCATTGGTTTCAACTTTTATGACCAACCCTCCAACCTCTCTCCTAAGTAGTCTCCCAAGTCTAGTTTCAAACAGTGTTCAGAATTCCTCCCTGATGTACATATCCTGTATTAAATTTAGGTGCTTGGTAAATTATAGCACAGAAACCTACTCACCACTGTCTTTCACCAACACCTACAGTTTTTCACACTAAAATTATCATAAATATATTCAGATAGTCTTCAACCTATGATCACAATTGAGCCCAAAATTTATGGTTGTTAAGTGAGTTTTGCCCCATTTTATGACTTTTCTTGCCACATTTGCTAAGTGAATCACTGAAGTTGTTAAATTAGTAACAAAATTGTTAAGTGAATCTGGTTTCCCCATTGTTAGAAGGTTGCAAAAAGTGATCACATGATCTGGGACACTGCAACTGTCATAAACATGAACCAGATAGATGGCAAGCATCCAAATGTAAATCATGTGACCATGGGGATGCTGTAAACAGTCATAACACTTTTTTCAGTGCTGTTATAACTTGGAACAGTCACTAAATGAACTGTTGTAACTTGAAGACTATCTGTATACAAGTAGTTCATATACATAATATTACTTAGCAATAATTGATAAAATTAAAATTAACATACATATGGAAAATCATGGAAAATTTAAAGTTGGTTTTAAAAGTGGGGAAACCTGGAAACCCATCCTTCTAGCTCAGACATGTCAAACACAAGGCCCGCAGGCCAGATCTGGCCCAATATGTGGTTCCATCTGGCCTGGGGACCTGCTTTGGAAACAGTGAAGGACCAGCCTGCCACATCTCAGCACTGATCTACAATCTGGTTGCGTCCATCAAAGCCAGAATGCGCTCAGTCTTAAATCCATGGGGCAGCCCTGTCCCGCCCCCTGGGTGCCTGCACAAGCAGAGTCCAGCACCCCTGCTGGCTGGCTTTGTCCCGCAGGCTGACATCACCCAGGATGCCAGCGCTGGCCGTCTCCTGTGCGCACACCCAGGGGGCGGGACAGAGGTGGCAAGGCAGCTCCTTGCTGATTCCAGGTCTGCCCTGTGGAACCATCATCCCTTTTGTAGTGGAGAGGGGAGTTGAGGGGGATCGACACTGGTGGGAGGCTTTGCTGGAGCTCTGCAGATTTGGCAGAATGGTCGGGAGCTCTGGTGGCCTCTGCATTGGCTGGCGGCAGGGTGGGGCTCTTGGGGACAGATTTTTAAAGGGGAGATTGACTGGAGGGAGATTTTATTTTCTCTCTTCAGGAGAGGCAAGTCAGAAGGAGGGAGAGTGAGGTAGGAAGTTGGTGAAAAGGCTTTTTATTGTCTCCAGAGAAAGAATAAAAAACTATTTTGCCAACTTCCTCTCTCCCTCCTTCTGGCTTTCCTCTCCAGAGAGAGAAAATAAAATCTTCTTCCCCCAGTCAATCTCCTCTTCCCCTTTAAAAATCCCTCCCCAAGAGCCCCACCCTGCCACCAGCCACCGCGGAGGCCGCCGGAGCTCCCGACCTCTCTGCCGAATACTCAGAACTCTAGCAAAGCCTCCTAGCCAGCATCAATCCCCCCAACTCCCCTCTCCGCTATGCTACCCCCTCCCACCAGCACCTCCAGCCTCGCAGCCACGAGGCATCCCTTTCAATGGAATCGCCCCTGCCCGTCCACATGGTATAAGAATGGCCAGCAGCAGTATATTAGTGCTGGCAATCTCTCCCCCTCCCATCACCCCTTCCTGAGTGTGGGGGAAGGAACGAGATGAGAAGGCGAAGGAAAGAATGGAGCAATAGAGGGTGGGAGGAACGGAGGAAGGAACAGAGGATGGGAGAGAGGAAAAAAAGGGAGAGAGGAAGGAACAGAGGAAGGAAGAAACGGACAGAGGGAGGGAGGGAGGGTGGAAGGGAGGGAGGGAGGGAGGAAGGAAGGAACAGAGGGTGAGAGGAAGGAAGGAACAGAGGGAGGAAGGAAGGGAGGGTGGGAGGGAGTGAGGGAAAAAGGGAGGGAGGAAGGAAGGAAAAAGGAGGAAGGAACAGGGTGAGAGAAATGAAGGAACAGAGAGGAAGGAACAGGGTGAGAGGAATGAAGGAACGGAGGGAGGAAGGAAGGAAGGGAAGATGGGAGGGAGGAAGGAACATGGAAGAAGGAAGGAAAGAATGGAGGGAGGGTGGAAGGAAGGGAGGAAGGAAGGAACAGGGAGGGAGGAAGGAAGGAAGGAACAGGGAGGGAGGAAGGAAGAGAGGGTGAGAGGAAGGAAGGAACGGAGGAAGGGAGAGTGGGAAGGAGGGAAAAAGGGAGGGAGGAAGGAAGGAAAAGAGGGAGGAAGGAACAGAGGTGAGAGGAATGAAGGAATGGAGGGAGGGAGGAAGGGTGGGAGGAAAAAAGGGAGGAAGGAAAGAAGGAAGAGAGGGAGGGAGAAAAGGAGAGGAGGGAGGGAGGAAGGAACAGGGAGGGAGGAAGGAATGGAGGGTGAGAGGAAGGAAGGAATGGAGGGAGGAAGGAAGAGTGGGAGGGAGAGAAAAGGGAGGAATGAAGGAACAGAGGAAGGGTGGGAAGGAGGGAGGAAGGAACGGAGGGTGAGAGGAAGGAAGGAATGGAGGGAGGGAGGGAGGAAGGAACAAGGTGGCAGGGAGGGAGGGAGGAAGGAACAGGGAGGAAGGAACAGGGTGAGAGGAAGAAAGGAAGGGAGGGAGGGAGGGAGGAAATAACAGAGGAAGAAAGGAATAGGGAGGAAGGAATGGAGGGTGGGAGGGAGGAAGGAAGGAAGGAACAGAAGAAGGAAGGACGGGAGGGTGGGAGGGACCATGTCCCAGCGCTCGCCCCAGTCCCACCCTCCTCCACTGGAGACCCTCAAATCCGCCCCAGTCCTGCCCAGGCACTGCTGAAGTAAGTGATGTAGAGCTGGCTACGCCCACCCCGTAGGCCACGCCCACCCCAGCCACGCCCTCCCAGTAGGCCATGCCCATCCCGGCCACATCCGCCTGGCCCCCTGAAGGCAACCACAATGCTGATGCAGCCCTCAATGAAATAGAGCTTGCCACCCCTGTTCTAGCTAGATTTAATAAACAACTAAGTGTATGGAATGATGCTTTTGCTGTCTTTGCCTCTAAGCACCGTGAATTCTTCATTTTGCACAATACAGTAATATGTCCATGTAAGTTGTAAATCTAATTTGTATGAACATATATGTGAATAGATTCTGTAATGAATGCCTGACTGATATAGGCAGTAGAAAAACAAGTAGTCCTTGACTTACGACCAAAATTGAGCCCAAAATTTTTGTTGCTAAGTGAGACATTCGTTAAGTGAATTTTGTTCCATTTTACAACCTTGTCACAATTGTTAAGTGAAACACTCCTGTTATTAAGTTAGTAACACGGTTGTTAATTGAATCTGATTTCCCCATTGACTTTGCTTGTCAGAAAGTCTCACAAGGTGATCACATGATCCCAGGATACTACAACCATCTTAAATATGAGACAGTTGCCAAGCATCTGATTTTTTATCATATGACCATGGGAATGCCACGATGGTTATAAGTGTGAAAAATGGTCATAAGTCACTTTTTGTAACTTTGTAATTTTGAATGGTCATTAAATTTGTCTTAAATGCTTATTTACAAATGCTCAAAGCTTGGGGAACAAACAGGGCAAACTAGAAGCAATAGTACATGAAGGAGGGTATGACATATTTGGCAAAACAGAAACCTGGGGGGATGAAACCCATGAATGGAATGGTTGGATACAAATTGTTCAAAAGAAACAGATCTACAAAAAGAGATGGAGGAGTTGTACTATATGTAAGAGAATACTACATATCTGCAGAAATGCACATGATCCAAGACAAAATCTCTCCAGAATATATATGAGTCAATATAACAGAGGGAAAAAGTGACATTAACATAGGTGTATATTACAGGCTACCCAACCATTCAGAAGAAATAGATGAACTGTTTTCCAACCAGTTAACAAATGTATGCAGGAAGCACACCACAGTAGTAATGGGAGACTTCAACTATCCAGATATCAAGTGGGAGACAAACTCTGCGGTGAGTCGGAGATCAAACAAATTTCTAACCAGCCTAGCCGACAACTTTGTCACCCAAAAGGTGGAGGAGGGAACTAGACATAAAGCCATACTGGACTTAATCCTTACAAATAGAGAAGAAGTGATAGAGGGAATTGAAATTGCCGGAATCTTGGGTGAAAGTGACCACGTCATACTGGAATTTAACATAATGCAAACACTAGCAACCGAAAACAATCCAACCAATGTCTTAAACTTCAAAAGAGCCAGCTTTAACAAACTCAGAGGGAACCTAGGAAAGATCCCATGAATAAAAATCCTAAAGGGGAAAAATACCCAAGAAGCATGGGAAATTCTGAAAAAGGCGATCACAAAAGCCCAGACCAGCACCGTACCACTGAGAAACAAAAACAAGAAATCCAAAAAGTAACCAGCATGGCTGCACAAAGATCTTTCTAACAAACTGAAAGACAAAAAGGACAAATACAAAAAATGGAAAGAGGGGCACATAACCAAGGCTGATTATCAGCAGACAGCCTGAACATGCAAAGAAGAAGTCAGGAAAGCAAAGGCTCAGAACAAACAAAGACTCGCAACAGAAATCAAGGACAATAAAAAAAGTTTTTTCCAATATATTAACAAGAAAAAAGTCAAGGAAACTGTAGGCTCACTAAAGAGAGAAGATGGCAAGGAAATTACAGGCAACAGGGAGAAAGCAGAGTTGCTTAACTCATACTTTGCATCAGTCTTCACACAAAAAGAAACTATAGCCCACCATACCAAAAAAAAGACTGCAAAAGACATACTAGAAACAAAAATTAAAATAAGGAAGAAAATGGTAATCTGATCTTGATGAGTATAAATCATCGGGACCTGACAGATTACATCCCAGAGTTCTGAAACAGCTGGCAGATGTTATCTCAGAACCATTGCACCACATCTTTCATAAATCCTGGAGCACTGGGGAAGTACCTGAGGATTGGAAAAGGGAAAGGAAAAAAAAAATGGACCCAGGAAACTACAGACCAATCAGTTTAACATCAATACCTGTGAAGATCCTAAAAAAGATAATCAAAAAACAAATCTGCAAACAACTAGAAGCAAACAAAGTCATAACTAGATCTTGACAAACTCGAACAATGAGCCTACCGAACAAAGAAGAGACTAGACAGCCACCTGTCTGAGGTGGTATAGGTTCTCCTGCTTGAGCAGGGGGCTGGACTAGAAGACCTCCAAGGTCCCTTCCAGCTCTGTTCTGTTCTGTTCAAGAAAACTTAAGTTATGCCCAGAATCAAGTGTGGGAACCTCTATTCCAAGGGTGGCACTATCATATATCTCTTTACTACCATGTAGTGGGCATCTGGATGCTTGCAACCAGGTTCTACTCTTGCCTGCTAGGCTGCTCCATATAGCCATGGAGACTTAGATAAGCTCCATCCATTAATTTGAAGTTTCAGTCCTTTTATCCACACACCAGGGCATCCCAGATGTGATGTTTCTTCAGGATTTCCTTCATCACTATTCTTCTGGAAAAAGCATATATCAAGTTGAACTTTTAGTCTCTCAGAGAATCTTCAAGGGCCATGTATCTAATCATTGGAAAAAACATGGAACTGGAGTTACTTCTTTTCTCCTATCCAAAACCTAATGTTTAAATATTTTTTTCTGTTTGACTGTTTGCTATCCTTCTATCAGTAGCTCCTTATCATTCAAAATGAAAAAGTGAAAAATACACCATCACCCTCCTGTATTATACATGTCAGTTTGCAGGTTTGTAAATAATATAATATTGTTTTTTAAAAAAAAAATTTATTGTTTTTTTACAATAACAATCTCCAGTGCCTGGCATACAGCTTGCTGTCTTGGTTTATATATGTGGAAAAAAAACAATAATAATTAATTAACAATCAATAATGATTGATTTTGATACTTCCATAATTAGTATATTAATTTATATTTCTTTTATCTTCCCTTCTCCCAATTGTATTCTCCTTCTTCAACCTTAAACAAATATAATTCTTAATATTTCCATGTATAAATGATTAAATGTAGACATTTTTCATATTTGTACAGATAGAGATAACATCTGTGTATAACTTTTTTATCAGCTTATATTATTCTTATAAAAATCATCTCATTAGTTCACCATGCATCCTATTTTCGTGGTTTTTGTTTAAGCTTAATTTCCCCTTTATATTCAATCCATTCTTATCAGTCATGATTTTCTCAATGCTAGTCATCTAAATATCCACATTTTTCCATTTCAGTACACCATTCCAATATTTTCATATTTCATGTGTTATAAAAATACTATACTTCTTATCTATCTTATAGCATCTGCATATAACATTCTTTCTGATTAGCTTATATTTCACTTATGTTTATAAAAGTTACATCATCCCAATATTTTTACATTTCATATATTGTAAAACATACTATACTACCTAAATCTCTTATCCCTCTTGTTATAAGGCCCCTTTATGTTCAAAGTTCTCTATTCTTTTAACCATATTCAAACAAGTATTTGCTCATGTAATACTCCAACTGGTAGGGCAATTCAAGTCTCTTGAATCTGTCTCTAGATTTCTTCTTTTGTCAAGTCGCTTTCCAAGTTGATATATTGCATTTGCCCAGCAGTTCCTGTGTTTTTTTAAGTATTCTTGGGAATAAAGAAGATAAAATAGGTAAAATATATACTTTCTGTCTAAACTCTGATGATTCTCCTAGGAATTCTATAGCCCATTCCATTTCCATATCAAAGTCTTGTAGATTTTTTCCTGTTTGTATTTAATTGTAATTCTTTTCATTTGTAGCTTCATGTTCTTCTAATTTGTTTTCTGTTATCTGATTGTTTGTTCCTTCGCTGTCATTTTCTGGGTGTTTTTTGATTGAGGATTTAGGTTAGAAATGTGCTTATTTATGTTGTCAAAGTTGGTTTTGATTTCCTCATGGTTTAAATCTATTGACATTTGTATCTGTCATAACATTGCATACATTTCCTCTTGAAAAGTATTTGTCTTGCCCAGCAGTGGGATTCAAATACGTGAACAACTGGTTCTCTGTGTGGATGCCACTTCCAGAAGTCCATTCTGGGCCTGGGCAATAAAAAATTAGCTGCCGGTTCTGCTGAAGTGGTAAATATTGAATGTGGTGGTCTGTCATTTTTTGATAGGTATACGATATCCATGTTGTCTCCCCCCTTCAAATAATCTTTCATCAATATTTTAGTCTCTATAATTAGTAGTACAGGCAATATTTTTGTAACAATTTTTTTATTCATGGGTCAGTTATTAATCAGTCAAAGTTGCAGTTCAGTATGTTTAGCTACCTTAAGTCCTTCCTATAAATTCTCCTCTAAAAGATTAGCCAAAAGCCAAAGATTTTCTTATTCTATAAGCAATTCTTAGATTTAGACAACAGTCTATATTTTTTTCAGACATTTTTTATAGCTGGCCCAGCTCTTTCTGTTCCCAGTTGTCTTCTTAAAAGTTATTTAAAATTCAAGGTAACAGATTATTCTCTGTTTCTGGACATCCTGCCAATTTCTGAGTCATTATTGTTAGTGTTCTGTGCTCTGATTCTCCACTAGGTGTCAGTAGTTGTTTATTTTCCAGTTTTTTTCAGACAAAAAGTTATTATTGTTATATACTTTTATAATTTCATCAAAACCCTTTAGGGTATAGTCTTAACAGTTTTTTTAGTTTCTAGATTTATCCAAACTGTAGTATTTTAAATTTAATTTCCATATATTTCTTTCCCCCTTAGTATTAATTCGCTGCTTCCGTCTATGAGGGAGTGGGGGAGTGTAGTCCCCTCCCTTCACTTTTGGAGGTTTTATTGGGGGTCTTTTCCAAGGATTCAGTTAAAAGGTAGAAGAGAGAAGATCAATACTTTCACCAGTTCCAAGCACTCTGTTCACCGATGTTCTGGTTTGTGCTCTTGGACTTCGGCTGCATGTAGCAACGCTAGATGCTGATGTACAGCTAGCCTTTCTACTGTTGGGTCAGAGGGCTTCCCCTAGATTGAACAAAATGACCACCACCATATCGTGATCAACGGAGTGCCCTTCTTTCATGGTCACCTCTTTGGGGCAACTTCAGACCCATTTAGGATCCTCCTGGCAGGGCGAAAATGGCCATGGGGTGCGGAGCTCCACTATCCTGCAGCTGTACACTACAGTGCAAAACCAGAAGTCCTGTAAATAATATAATATTGTTATTAGTACCTGGTGTAAAAGATATTGCTTGCACATCAGTAATTGTTCGGCACAAAATCTTAATCTTTTAATGCACAGAAACATTCAAATATAACTGGTAATAAGGAAATATATTCAAATATATAATTATGTCAATCTACTACATCCTTTTTCTTAATGGATAGAGTAACTATTAAAATTCTTCTTTATTTTTTCACTAAAGAGGTTTATAAGGAATGTATGTATCTGTAACTGAATATTTTCAAAATCCTTACCAAACCACAATTACTGTAGATAAAGGAGGAAGTAAAACTGTTCCACTGGTATAATACTCGTTTGTTGAAACTATTAAATATATACTACAGAACTTTCAGAACTCATGTTTTTTTAAGCAAAGGAAGTGGGTGATGGAAAGTTGAGTTAGCCTTTATTATCTTTTATTATTTTTTTCTATACCACCTTTAATCATTCAATTCATCAGGAACTTCAATCTGCCGTGTAGAAAGCAGAAACTCATCATTCTTGAGAAACGCTAAAAAGTCAAAAGTGTAATTCATATAATAAATTATTATCATAGCTGAGAGCATGCAAATAAATTTAAAATACAAAATATGGACTCCTTATTTCTTTAATTAATCTTTTGACCTGGATTTTGCATGTAAAAAAGAAAGCAGCTTAGGCATTGCTTCACCACATTCTTACAAAACTGTAATTAAAAGTTTAGAAAGAAACTCTACATAATCCAGATTTATCATAGTACTTTACTTTTATATGAACCTGTTACCATTTTAGAATGGAAAAAATCTTCGAGAAAGAATTATTTTACACTCAAATTTGCAGCTTTCTGTGGAATTTGTTTATCATTATCATTATATCTATTTCTAGCTAAACTCTATATTACAGTATTAGTTTTGCTTGTTTAAAACTTCACTAGCTTTGAATTTATGTCTCTCCATCTTGGGCAAGAGGCATTGGAGGGTCCATGAAATCCATGTATTTCAGGTTGCCCATTCCTATTGTAAGGATAGGGCCAATACAGAGAGCCTGTTTTTCGGAGAACCTGGACTCAAAAAGTTGGCTTTTCACCTTGAGAGAATTCTATGATTCTTTGGGGATAGCCACTAATTTAAGAAAACTTCAAACTGGACAAGTGAATGGACGATGATGTGATCATCATTACATACCTGAAGCTCTGAATATCACTCTAGGAGAGAAATATGAGGCATCAGTACCAGAATATCTTGTCTGGGGTCTTCCAAAGCTTTGGTTGGGTGTTCTAATGAAAAGATACTGTACTGATACTAGGATGATTCAGCAAGCCATTTTAGGTCCATGTAAATTTAAATTTTCATAAAAGATGTAAAATAATGTGTAAGAAAAAAGACTTGCCAAGAGCAAGGGAATTGCCCACGAAAGGGTGCAGCAAAGAGAAAAACTGTTCACAGTGCAAACCAAAGAAGAGATCCTTCAAAGCCAAGTCATGCTAAATTCAATGTCGAACAGAACAGAATGGCAGAGTTGGAAGGGACCTTGTGGGTCATCTAGTCGAACCCCCTGCCCAAGCAGAAGTCCCTACACCAGTGATGGCGAACCGTTTAGAGACCGAGTGCCCAAACTGCAACCCAAACCCCACTTATTTATCATTGGATCCCGGATGGGCGTGGTCCACTGGGTAGGTATGGCCTACTGGGTGGGCGTGGCCAGCTCGACATCACTCACGTCAGGGGCACTTGTGCGGATCTGGGCAGGATCTGAGGGTCTCCGGTGGAGGGGGGGTGGGACCGGGGTGAGCGCCGGGGCATGGCCACTGGAGGAGCCTAACTGAGCCTCAGGCCATGCAGAGGGCCCCTGGAGGGTGGCATGGACTGCCTGGAGCCTGGGCAGCAGAGGTCAAGCACCCAGCTTGGCTCTTGAGCTCCCACAGCACCAGGACCCCATAGCCCTGCCTACCCTAGCCGCACTTCCCTGAGGGAGTGCCCAGCTGTGTTTACCTCCTCCTCAAGGATACTGTTTCTGTTCTTGCTCTCCTTGGCCAGGTTGCTCATGGTGGGTGCAGGAGGGCAAAGTGCGTGGGTCAGAGGGAGACCCACTCCCTCTCCATGCAAGGAGACCTGGCTTTGTAACTAAAGCATCCTCAGCGATAGGATGGGAGACCACTAGGGGATGGCAAAAGGGCAACAGGGCTGCTGGTGGCCAAGTGCTAAGGCCAACTTTCCTCAGACCCTCCCTCCGTCTTATTCCAATCTCCTTCCTTCCTTCCACCCTCCCTCCCTCCCTCCTTCCCTGCCTCCCTCCTTTTCTTTCCCATCTTCTTTCCTTCCCTTTCTTTCTTCCTGTTTCCCTCCCTCTTTCCTTCCCTCCCTCCCTCTA
Organism: Crotalus tigris; assembly: GCF_016545835.1. Lineage (NCBI taxonomy): Eukaryota > Metazoa > Chordata > Lepidosauria > Squamata > Viperidae > Crotalus > Crotalus tigris. The sequence continues at coordinate 2,229,453 of NW_024096606.1, forward strand.
TGCCCAGGAAGGAACAAGGGGAGGGGGAGAGGTTGGCAGTGCTTCTCTCAAAGACTAACAGAGTTGGAAGAGACCTTTGAGGTCTTTTGTCCAAGCCCCTGCACAAGCAGGGGATGTATACCATTCCAGACAATGGAATATCCAATTTCTACTTAAAAGCCTCCAGTGATGGAGCATCCACAATTTCTGGGGGGAGCGAGGATTTCTTTCCTTACCTGTCCCACTTGTTCCGAGGCTGCTTTCTGCTCAGATACGTTGCTCTTGCCAATGGCCCGACCGCCCACTTCAGCGCCCTCCCTCCCCAAGCCTCCGCGCTCCACCTGCTGCTTTGGTCAGCTGGCCTGCCGGCCCCACCTCAACACTCTGCCCACTGCTGCCTAGAATGCCCGCCCCAGGGCTGCAGGGGCTGGCCTGGCATGGGAAGGGCACGTGCCCCACCCTTCCACCACCATGCAGGGTAAGGTTGCTGCCCCCGCCTCCACCCAGATGCCCTCTCCTCTAAGCAGTTTTTTTTTACTAATCTGCCTTTCAGCTGCATTCCGTTTCTCCGTTTGCTTGTCAGCCTTTGCCGCGTGTTTGTAGGACTATCAGTAAAAAAAAAAGTTCTATCAGACTTTCTAACTTCTTGCAAGATCTCATGAGAAGTTAGAAAGTCTTATGGGACTTTTTTTTATCCCACAAATATGTGGCGAAGGCTGAGAAGCGAATGGAGAAACAGAATGCAGCTGAAAGGCAGGTTAGTTAAAAAAAACGCTTGGAGGTAAAGGCATCTGGGCAGAGGTGGGGGTGGCAACCTTACCCTGCACGGTTTTGGCAGGTGTCTGGCAGAGGGAGGGAAGCAACAGGCCCCACCCCACCCCATGCATGGAGCACCCTGCTCCCACCAGTCCCCCCACTCCCAACACCTTTTTTCCAGCTTCAACATGTCATTTCCTTGGCCACTGTGTGGGACTGAAAATAAAGTTCAATCAAGCAATTCCAACTTTGTGAGATCTTTTTTTTTCTCACAAGAAGTTGAAATTGATTGATCAAACCTTTTTTTTGCACATGGTGGCAGAGGCCTAGGACGGCGTGTGCACCCACAGAGAGGGCTCCTTGTGCCACCTGTGGCACGTATGCCATAGGTTCACCACCATGGCCCTACACCATTTCTGACAGAGGGCAGTTCAGTCTCTTCTTGAAAGCCCCCAGTGATGAAGCACTAACAACATCTGAAGGCAGTCTGTTCCATTGGTTGATTGTTTTCACTGTCAGAAAATTTCTTCTTATTCCCTAGGTTTAATCTCTCCTTGATCAGTTTCCATCTGTTATTCCTTGTCTGGCCTTCAGATGCTTTGGAAAATAGGTTGACCCCCTCTTCCCTGTGACAGCACCTCAAATATTGGAACACTGCTATCATGTCTCCCCTCGTTCTTCTCTTCACTAGACTAGCTATGTTCAGTTCCTGTAACCATTCTTTATGTTTTAGCCTCCAGTCCCCTAATCATCTTTGTTGGTCTTCTCTGCACTTTTTCTAGAGTCTCAACATCTTTTATATAGCGTGGAGACCAAAATTGGTTGCAGTATTCTAGGTGTGGTCTTACTAAAGCTTTATATAGTGGTGTTAGTACTTCACATGATCTTGATTGAATCCATCTGTTGATGCAACTTAGGATTGCATTGGCTTTTTTGGCTGCCGCATATTTAATGGATTGTCCACTATGTTGACTCATATTTAATGGATTGTCCACTATGACTCCAAATCCCTCCGACAGTTGTTGCTATTAAACCTGGTTTCACCCAATCTATACGTGTACGTTTGGTTTTTCTTACCTAAGTATAGGACTTTACTTTTCTCTATATTGAATTTCATTCTCTTAGATAGGGCCCAGTGTTCAAGTCTGTTAAGATCCCTCTGGATCTTGAGCCTATCATCTAGGGCAGACATGTCAAATTCGCGATGTCATGTGATGTCGTGCAACATATCGGGATGGTTTTGCCATTGCCAGCAATGGGGTGACTAAACTGACACTAAACTGGCAAGAATAGCCAACACCCCAGTTGTCCCACGGTGAGTTGGCCATGGCAATTTTTCCCATGGCAAATTGGCTGTGGTGAGTTGGCCGTAACAAGTTGGCCATGGCGAGTTCTCTCATTCCATTGAAGGACATCTTAAAAGCATACTGTATAATGGAATTTAGTCAAATTGATTGTTTTTATTATTTCTCTCTTTTTTTGTTATTTCTTCAGGAAGAAGTTGCAGTTCGTGATAGCCAATTTAACTTTGGTGGCTATGGGATGGGGCACTGCCTACAAGTAAAAGATGGTACCACAGTTAAAGCTACACCTCCCAATCCTCCACCACCTCTCATGCCAAAAGATTCAGATTCCATCAAAAAGAAATTTGTGGACCGTGCCAAAAGGATCGATACAATATCCCGAGCTGCTTTCCCACTTGCCTTTCTCATCTTCAACATATTTTACTGGATCACATACAAAATTATACGTCATGAGGATATTCACAAAAAATAAGTAATTCTTTGCAAGCTGGGTTTTCTACACAAAGTGACTTCCTTGTAAATAGTGAAGTGTCTTTTTTTGTCCTTGGCACTAAAGGTTTGTTGTCTTGTGATGCTAAACAACTAATGGGGAACAATAAACATTGCACAAAACAAGATACATTGATACAAGATTGCTAATTGAGAAGGTACTCTCTATGTGGTTCTTCCAGTATTCTTGCCAAGATCACATACACACAGGGCACATTTGTTCCAAGTTGTCAGTGTGTTTCAGCTGTACTTAAGGAATTCTTAAAAGCATTTATCATGGGATTGTCTGTAATGGCTGCACTGCCGTGAGTTTTAAGAGAACCATATTTTTTTCAGGGTAACACTGCTTTCCTTTAGGAAACAAGTACAGTATCTACACTACTAAGCTCTCTACTTAATGGTTAGCCCAGAATTCCTCTTTGTCAATGGTAAATTATTTCTACTAATAGGGCATTGGAAGAAGAGCTTTATACTTTAATATCTTTATGGGTGTACATTTTAATATTCTTGCTTTCTTAGAACTGAAGTCCAACTTGCAAAGGCTGTGATTAATTTCACTGCTTTCATCTACAGAAATGGCTTCTGCTATGGATAATGTTCTTGTTTTAAGAAGGTGCACTTATTTCAATTTAGTTAGTTTTTTAAATTAACTACATGCAGCATAAGGTGCCAAACCATACTTTACCTATAATAATTCTACACCATATTGTTGATTATGAACTTGTGTCCAAAAGTAGCTTAGTTTAGCATTGAATTTCTATTGCTGATCTCCTTGTAGTTGCGAGTTGATAGCTCTGTACATATGTGAGTTGATAGCTCTGTACATGACTTGTTTACAGACCTTGACTTTATATCTTTACTAAAAAAACAGGTAGGTGTCATTTTAAATACAGTATCATTAACTTACGGAAGAGTTTTAAACTATATTGTGATTTTCATAACCTATTAACCTTTTGGTGCCTGCGCTATGTGGTCTAAATCCTTGCTATGTGTTTTAAAGTACATATGAAAAGAAAACAATTTTTAAAAGCAAACATAAAATAGAGGTATTTTTGCTTACCCCGAAAAAAAAACCCAACTGTAATATTTAAAACAAAGCAAACATTAAGATTTTACATTTACGGCTTCCAGTTTTGCGCACTTGTGCAGCAGACGAGGGATCACGGGGCTCCATACCCTATGGCTGATTTCTGCCTGATAAGGGACCCTAAATGGACCTGAAGTTGCTCCGTACAGGCAACAAAGAAGGAAGGCAATCCTGCTGATTATGGAGAGACAGTGGTCGATCTGATCAGTTTGGGAAAAGCCCTCCAGAAACCAGCAGGAGAAAGACTAGCTTAACTTCAGAGTCTAGCCCAAGCTACAAACAGCTGAAGCCCAAAAGCACTACTTTAAGCTGATTGTAAACAACGTGTTTGGAACTGGGTAAGAATAGTGATTTTCTCCTATTTGAAAAATTGATTTCTGGGGGGGGGAGAAAAACCCCAAGAAGCAAAAAACTCTGAAAATGAGGAGGGGAATCTGTCCCACCCTCCTGCAGATGGAAGCGGCTAATTAAACTTTTCAGGGGAAACAGATATATACTGAAATGAAATGAATATAAGACTTAATTTGGATAAGTTTGAAATCAGTGGAAATTGTTAAGATTTTCCTTTTAAACCATGAAAATAGAAGTAAATAATAGAAGTAAACATTTGTCTATTACTGAAAAATGAACTGGTTCTGACACCTAGTGGTGGATGAAAATATGCAACAGCAGTTGCTCTATTACAGGTAAAGCCCACGAAAAGATAACTTGCTTTTGATGACCTTCAATGACTTAATAACAGAGAACAGCTGCAACAAAAAAGAAGGGAGAGAACATTTTGGGCTATTTATAAAATGAGAATTAAAAACTTTAGAAAAAAACCTGATCTTTTTGGATTACAAATACCAACTCAAGTGTGACTCTAAACCTACCTGCAGAGAAAGGAAAACCCTGATTTTTGGCTACCATGGAAAACCAGAAATCTGCAGAAAGAATATATCAAGAAAAAAAACAAATATTTTCCAGAAGGAGATCTATACTATGATGCAACAAATCCAAACAACAATGATCTCAAACCAGGAGGAAATTAAAAATAACTTGGAAAATATACATGAACACATCTCCAATATAACTTTACAATACAAAAATTCTCAAAAAAATAAAAATAGTGAGCAGAAAAAACAGACAATTGAATACGAGACAGAGAGATTTTAAGATGGATCTTAACAATACAAGGAAGTATGACTTAACCCAGATGAAAAAAAACTTACAGGATATGGAAAAGATAACCTATACTCTTAAGATCACAAAATAAGTTTGAGGACAAGAAAAAAGATTAGACAAAATGGAGAACTATGACAAATTGAGAGACAAAAAATGATAAATAAAATCAAGAAAGAAGAAGGAAGGAAGGAAGGAAGGAAAAGATTCTCAATGAATATGAAGGGGCAAAACCTTCTTATAAAAACATCTTGCCTATTTTGTCTTTTGTACCTGCAACAACACTTACAAGATTATGGGAAGATTCTTTGATTCAGCAAAGCATATTGATCAGGAAAGATGTTTGGAAAAAAAAAAGGCTAAAGTGAGAATTAAGAAATTAGGTGGTGGGATTTACCAGAGGTAATATTTAAAAATTAAACATCTGTTTGAATATGGTTAAAGAAATGGAAAGATTTTGGATATAAATGAAGATTAGTTTAAGAGGGATGGAACCCCCCCCCCCCAAGTAATACAGTATTTTTTCTTTTGTGTTTTATGTTTTGACATGAGAAATATAAAAATGTTGGGATGGTTCATATAAAATAAATGTTTTCTTTGTTTTTTTTTCTTTTTTCTTTTTAATCTATGAGAAATGTAAAAGTGTTGGGATAGCTTGTATGAGAAAAAAGACTTAAATACTTAAGTGTAATTAATTTGAGAAAATCTTATACCAGTAAGAATGCTTTGAATATTGGGGGAAAACAAATTTAAATAAGAATTTTGTAAACAGAATCTATGATGAGTCAATCAAGAGAATCTATCTATGAGTCAATCAAGATGATCAATTAGAAAAGACATTTTATATTGATGTGGTTATTATTTGCAGAAACATGAGAAAGATGTCTATATTTAATTGTCATTTATTCAAGTAATAAGAAATATATTCATTTAAGGTTGGCAAAAGAGAATATTATTGGAAGAAGAGAAAATCAAGCAAAGCCATTACATGGACTATAGAATTATAGAAATTAATTGTTATTGATTGTTTTTAAATACTAACCCAGACAACACGCTGTTTACCAAATATTAAGGTGATTATGTTAAAAATCAATAAAACATATTTTTAAAAAAAGATTTTACATTTGCTGTAAAAATTATTACAGAAAAGTTAATTGTTCAATTTTAATAAAATTAAGTGTACAATTCATTTTTGTTCATTATTCTTTCCTACTATGTAGTCCCTAAATGATGGCATCAAGTCAAGTGTAATTTTGTTATTAGGGATTTTAGTATTTAAATTATAACTTTTATGTGTTGATACCTTATAAGTCACTTGGAATCTTTGGAAATGGAATGGCATATAAATTAATCTAATAAATAAATTACTGCTTTTCTCATTAAAAAAAAATACATGTAAACCATCAGATATACAAATATACAGAAAACTTCATCCCACTATCTTACAAGAGTCTTTTTTAAGTATAAAAAAGTACAAACTCATGATTTATTTCATAGCTTATTAATTGGTATCAACATATCAAAGAATCCTGGAAATTACAACTGTTGAAAAGCTTTACTTCCTGAAATGTATACTTTAAAACTTGTTTTTCTATGGTAAGTAGGTTTATTGTTTCAGAGACATTTCCTTACTTAAACAGAGAAACAGAATGACCATGGGTAGGCAAAAAAAAAAAAAAAAAAGTGAGGATGAGAGTGTCTATGGAGATTCTCAGTTATCCAGGCCATGGTTGTCCCAAAGGTACTTTTTCAAAAGGCAAGTGGACTTTGTTTTTTCCTTGAAGACATTTTGCTTCTCATCTAAGAAGCTTCTTCAGTGAGAATGGGAATTGACCTCCAGCTTCTTGCTAATTTCCCTATTGAGTGTCCTTGTGGTAACCTGGCAGAGAGTGTTGAGCAGAGATCATGTGTGGTTCAGTGTGAACAAAGAGATGGAGTCCAGATCTCTCTTGATAAATGAAACATGTTTATTCAGCTGAACAAAGGTAGGTCCTCCAATAAGATTGGAAGAACCCTGAATGCAGTTTTTATCAAGTACATATAGATTTCTTACCAAAGGTCTCAGCATCAGCAGAGGGGACATTTACTCACTCTGGTGTTCATATTTACTTGTTCCCTCCAACTGTACAACAATAGGAAGTATGTCCTCTTGAGAAGCTTTCCCAATTACAGTGAGGAACATGGGAGATCCATTAGGGCTATCATACTATTGGAATATTATATGCTTACAATGAGTTTAAATTAAGAAATGCCATTGTATAAACAATGGCTCCAACGAAAGTAAATAAATAAGTCATGATGTAGCAAAACCCTTGTAAAGGAAGATATATATCCTACGCATAGAAAAACATATCTGTTTTACCTCTAGATAAAGATATATCTCTTTAACTATAAAGTGGCACCTGCTTTAATTCTAAGGAAACTTTTCTTTGTAATTAACTAATGTATTCCATTCCATTAAAAATGTTTGGCTAAATCTCTAAACTACAAAACTCTATAAAAATGGAGACAAGGGGCCGTTCTTTACATCTCCCATCCAAGGCTACTTGATAACTTTGGATTGAATAAATATTTTCTCTGAACTCCACTGATCATCCAGTGAATTTTATATATGTATGTATGTATTATATCTTATTTTATTATTTAATTTTTAATTCTGGTCTGTGACTGTAATAAAAGTTTGATTGATTGATATGGAATACTCGGCTTAGAAACAGACTAGAGAAAAGGAGTCTGATGCATCTCTCAAAGAATTTTAAAACAAAATGCATATGTGATAGAAAGAGTATCCTCTCTAGGGTGCAAAATTCTGGATGTTAAGAATTTTTAGTATTTCTTTTATAATACTTTTGCAGCTCAGGTATGTCAGGTATTGCCATTAACGGGCAATTACAAATTGGGAATCTTTCATTTGAAAACACAAAAAGGATTCCCAGAACTAAAGAAAAGGAAATATAATTATTCTGAGAAACCCAGCTATGCAAGCACTCTTGAGACAACTGGCCTTTTAGCTAATCCTCAATTTACGACCATTCATTTAACAACAGTTCAAAAATATTGGCCTTGGAAAAAATTACTTACAACCTATACAACTGTCACACCACTTCCATGTCATGTGATCACAATTGTGGCACTTGGCAACTGGCTCACATTAATAACCGGTTGTGGAGGGTGGGAAGGAGTCTTCAACAGCTTGATTTTGATGCACCCAGTTTGACTTCTTCTGACCCTTTCATTGTGGCTTCTCTGCTTAGAGGTGGTGGCTGTGGTGCTCTTCATCAAAGGAACTGATGCCAGACACTCAGTTGCTTGGTGCCCTTGCTGGCCACACTGGTAGCACTTAATAGGGACCCCAGTTGGTACTCTGGGGGCACTGGCCATGGAAGTTGCTGCTGGATGCCATCTGAACTGATGTCTCTCCTGACTGCGTCTTGGCTTTGATTCACCAGCACTGGGTTTCTTTTTTTTTTTATTGAAAATTTTTAAAATTTTTACAAATAAAGAAAAAGGAAAAAAAAACAACCCTACCCAACCCACCCCAACCCTCCCACTCCATCCCCCCAACCTTCCCAGAGCTGAATATAGGCTTAATTAGAATTTCTACAAATCTTTAAAAAAAAAAAAATTTAAAAGTATAGACCATAGATAAATCAAAATACATTACATAACAATTTATAAAATAATTAACAATAATATATAAGTAAAAAAAACCTAAATATTAAAAGAAAAAAAAACTTAAAAGAAAAAAGAGTAAAAAAGAAAAGAAAGAAGAAAAGAGATATAAAAAGATAAAATAAAAGTGGAAATTATATGGAAAGAGAAAAAAGAAAAGGGATTTAATCTATAAAATATTAAAATTTATATATAAGTTATTGAAAAACTAAGTAATATTTTTTTATATCCAACTTATGTTGTATAAAATCTATCCATTTTTCCCATACCGTAAAAAACTTCTCTTGCGATTGGTCCTTTAAGAAAGCCGAAATCTTTGCCATTTCCGCCAGATAAGAAACTTTAAAAAACCACTCTTGCAGGGTAGGCAGAGATTCCTTCTTCCAATATTGCCCTACTAACAACCTTGTGGCTGTAATTAAATTTAACATCAGTATAACCTCCTTAGTATCACAATCAGTAACGATACCTAACAAAAACAATTGTAGAGTAAATTTTACCCTCCTTCTAAAAATTCTTTGAATATTCCACCATATCTTAATCCAAAAAGCTTTTATATTTTTACATGACCACCAAATATGATAATAAGTAGCATCCAAACAATCACATCTCCAACGTTTAGGCTGTAAGTCAGGATACATACGAGACATTTTTTGTGGATCAAGGTGCCATCTATAAAACATTTTGTAAAAATTCTCCCTTAAGTTCTGGGCCAGCACTGGGTTTCTTGTAGCGACCCAGTTCAATATCAATAATCACTGCCATTCTATACCACTTGCAAAGCTGTTCTGGGATTCCCCCATAGGTGCAGGCGTTGAACAGTTCATGGTCTAATCCTTCCTTGAAGTGGTGGATGAGAGATCATTCTGGCCACTGCCTTAATCCGCCAGTGGTCCTTCAGAACTCTCAAACAAATTCTTTCACCAGTCAGCCCCTCTGTTTCAGATTGTGGATCTCTATCTCTATTTTCAGGACTTGCAAGTTATCATCAAATCTGGCTCTCAGTTCCTCCAGGAAAAGGTTTATGTTTCCCAGTTCCAGTGCATCTTCATCATGAAGGCTGGTCATCCATTCCGCTGCTTCCTCCTCAAAGTTTGCGGCTATCACGTTCACTATCACCCTCTTGTCAGGGTAGCAATAATGTAGCAATCCAGGTGAGCTCACACCTAATTCAAGAAGAAAGGCAGCTTGTCTGGGTCCCCATCAAAAGTAGCCTTGATTGGCAAAGGGTCCACTGGGGGTGGAGTGCCCAGTACACCAGGCACCATCCGTGCTGTTGGTACTGAGCTTGTGGGTGATGTTGAGCCCACCTCTGGAATCATCTCGGTTGACCCATGGGGATTGCTGCTTGCCAACAGCAGGAAGGGCTTGGCCTTGGCCCTGCGCTTGATGCTGCTGCTGATCTGGGGAGTGGTGAAGTTGCACGGGCCATTATAATCAGGCTTGGGGTTTGCTGGACAGGGAGTGGCTGCGTGGCATTGGCTTCAGTTCCAGTTGAGACATTGTACCATGGAACCGGGGCAGCCCCCCTGACTTCCAGCCAGTTGAACTTCTCCTTCAGTTTCTAGACTGAAAGCCCATGGATCGCCGTCAAGTATTTCCATACTCCCGACTCAACTCCACTCGCTGGTCTTTTCACCTTCTATTTAGGTGTGAAGGATGAAGAGTTATAGGAAGAAATCAAGGGGAATTCGGCTTCGGCTGCCTTAGGAATGCACCTATGTTGGAGCTCTCCCTCTGTTCAGTACAGGTCTCTGGTAGCCAGTAAAGCCTCCTGAAGTGATGACCGGTCAGGCTTGTTGACCCAGAACTTCAGGCAAACTCCAGACAGTGGAATTCCATCATCAGCCTTGGTTATCACCCGGGCCGCATCCACAGGGGTTGTGCTGGTAGTAGTAGATGATTCCACCCTCTTCTCCATCCTGGGATTCTCCCTGAGTCTTCACCATCAGGTAGGCGATCAGGCTAAGGACCCCGTAGCTCTTTCCACGATAGCCCTTTATCCTGTAGCAGGAAAGTTGTTTTAGTAGAGTTGGTTTAATGTCAAGGTTCTGACTAATGAAACCAAATAAAGTAGAACTCTGGGGGTTGAGAATTCCTCAAAGAACATATTTATTGGATACATAGTATTGGCACGATCAAAAGTGAAACCAATTCTAAACTTTCTCCCAAAGATTCAAAGTAATTAAATATAGTAATTCCCTCCTTTCTATTATGCTACTTGTCACATTATCCAATAAGTGCATTTGGCGGTCTTGACAGTTCTTCTCTCCGCCTTAAGGGTCTGGTGAGAATGACCTTGGTTCCCATGGGATCATTCTATGTTTAGTCTAATAAAAGTAAAAGCAACTTGATTTATGCCTCTTTATGTTGCAGCTGAGAACAAATGACAAATATGGCATCAGCTAGGTTCGTTGCAGAAGTTAACAATATATTTATAATACATTTTGCCAGAATTCATATTTTTCTGACTGCAGTATTGTCTATTTAAAATAATGGTAACTTGAAAGCTTAGCCCATTTAACTCACATTCTTAAACTTAGTTTTTAATTTGAATACTAAGTGATCAGTAGATTTTGTTTACCAAGAGCCAGCAAAATAATATTATTTGGGTTTTGTTATTTTTTATTTCTCTATTTTTTTTCATAAGCAATTTGTCAAGGTTCCAACTGATGGAATCAAATAAATCAGAACTCCGAGGCATGAGGTTTCCTCAAAGAACATGTTTATTGGATACATAATGTCAGCACGGTCAAATGTGAAATCAAATCTAAAATCCCCCCCAAGGATTCAGAGTAATTCAGTGTAATAATTCCCACCCCCACCCCCCTATTTAGCTAGTGTATAAATCACATTCTCCAATAGAACTACTTGGCAGGCTTTGTAACAGAACATTCCTCCTTCTCCATTACGGTGTGGAAATGACCTTGGTTTCCAAAGGATCTACTCATGTTTAGACTAGCAGAAATACCTCTCTTTCCTGTGGCAACCTAGAACGACAAAGATGACTGCAGCCAGATGAAAGAGCAACATTTTTTGTTATGAAAACTGTGTGAGATAGGTTAAAGTTAAGGATAATAACTTGTCAGTGTTTTATAATTAAACAGGAATGTGAAGCCACTGTATGGCTGTGTTCACATGATGCATTTATGTCCCTCTTGGTTAAGACCTTTCAGAAGTTATGTGATTGGATCCATGAGGAAATTAACTGTTACTGTGACATAGGGGAAGGGTCCATCAGCTTTGAAAAGTAGTATCCACCCTTTCTTAAAGAAGCAATTATTGGATCCAACAAAACAACTTTAATTGGTGTCCACTTCTCAGATAAGTTTACTGAGCAACCCATAGGCTTGTGGTTCCAAAGGACCTAAATGAAGCAGATTGTCTAGACCCATTACATTTTGATTTCAGACAAAATTATAGTAGCAAGATAGCATTGATTTCACCTTGTTAATGATCAGAAGTGTGCTTGGGATAAGGGTGGTGCATCAGTCCTGATCTTCCTTGATCTTTCAGCAGGTCTCCTTCCTTCCTTTAGCTTTCATGTTCAATATCTACATTAAAAACCACTGGATGAGGACATCCATCAATATAGGATGAGGTATTATCAATACTCTGATGTTACTCTGATGCTACTCAGTTATATAACTTGGCTCATGGCATTTCAAATGAGTGTCAAGGTTCTTTTCCAAGACCTGGAGATTGTGGAGATCTGGATAGGGAAGAACAGGCTAACCCTAATAAGAACCTAATGGTTATGGGTTTTAGGGACTTCCCAAATTTGGATATTTTCCATCTCTAGCCTGAATGAGGTAGCAATCTCAAAGACAGAGATGGTAAATAATTTGGGGGTTCTGTTGGACTCAAGGCTAATGTTCAATAGTTATGGCCAGGAAAGACTTCGCATTTTTGTGTCAATTGCAACTTTTCCTGGATTGAGAGACTTATTTATACTTACCTTAGTCACTTTCTAGTTGGACTATTGCAATGAATGGTACATATGGTCATCTTGAAGCACACCTGGAAGCTGCAACTAGTCCATATGCCATTTTGGGTGCACCACAGTACATCCATATACACTGCTTTGTGAATTGCACTGGCTCAGTTAGGTTTTCAGGTGCAATTTAAAGTGCTAGTTGTCCTCTGGCATGGCACAGGACCAGAATGCTTACAGGATGCCTGTCTACAGCTGTTTATGCCCATTTCAGCAGCTCTGGCATGGAGGCCATGTTATGGGTCTTTTCTGTGAAACAATGTCATATAGAATAATTCAGGAGATAGGATTTTTGCTTGTTGCACTTGCCCTACAGAACCAATTTGGATGGCTGTGGCCTTGTTAGCCTTACATAAATGCTGGCCAGGTTATTAGCTGAGCCCAGTATATATTAAGGAATGCTGGCCAGGTTATTAGCTGAGCCCAGTATATATTATGGTAAGTTGTGAGCCTTTCTCATGAACCTTGGTTGCGTTTTATTATTGAACCTTGGTTTTCCCAGTTTAATTTCCAATATATTGCAAATATCAGATTTAGAAGAATAAGCGTTGGCAAGAGAAGGGGACTGCAGAATAGTCTTCACACAAACCTTTCAATTTTTTACCTACTGCTTCAACATTACCTGGAGGTTTACTATTATACAATTATTTTCTTCCTGGCCCTGCCATCATACATAATATGGTACTTTTTCAAATTCAACAACATTAACCTGCTCTAATATAAACAAAATACATCCAGAAATATTTAGTGGAAATGTAATTAAGAAAAACCTAGTTTTCAAATAGTACCATCTTTCATTGGTTCACAGCCTTATTTTTAAGCACTCTTTCAACTTATTATTATGAAGACCCTAGCAAAAGATGAATTTTCTCCCAGATTTTTGTAGGACAGCACCCCCCACCACCACCACCAGAGAAAGAAACATTTTGGGAAATACTAAACAAGCAGATCTTCCCCAAAAGAATAATGGAGAATATCTTTAAAAAGACAGAAACTTCTCCCTCCCCCCAGCCAGAAACTCAGCAGAAACCAGGTCTGTAGAAATGCAGATGTGATCATCCTTTCATCCCAGGAAACTTGAAGCTGATGGGATTAGAAAGACAAAAGATCCCTAGAATCAACAATCCCTCACCCAAAAAAATCCAACACAGGACATGGTCATCAGCCAAAGCCCCGGGAAAACAGGATATGACCTTTGGGACATAATAGGATTAATCCACCAATACCAGAAAGGCACATTGAACCTCAGGTCAAAGTTCATGCCATTCGTTCATTTTCTACAGGTTATAATTTTCTCAGTTGGAAAAAACAAGATTTTCCAGTAAGAATTGCCTGTGCTAACATAGTATCAATAATAATTTTAATGAAAAACTTTTGTTACACATGGATTTGAAACATTTGTATATTGTCTCACATTAAATATCTCATATCTATACTTTAGGATAATTATCCACCCATGTCAGATCCAAAACAGAAGCATTTATATTTGCATAGATGTTCCCTCGAAAGGAAAAAAAGCTTTATTTCTTTCATTTAAATTTAAATTAAATTTATTTAAATTCAGCATGAGCTAAATTGCTGGGTATAGAATGGAAAACAATGTAATTTAAATATGTTGGCTTAAAGGAAAAATTAACATTAATCTTTTATTATGGAAAATAAAAAGTATAATGTTCTGATCATCTTTGCAGCAGCTCTGATCTAATGAAATAGCAGTTTCATTTCTTTTACAGTTCCTTTTGGAAGAATTTAATTAGTCAACTGATAATAAATTATATCTTCAACTGGATGCTGCACCATTGTACTGCAAAATTTAGTACTCTCTTTTAAGGCACTCTGAGGAATTTCCAGGAACATAATTCCTTATTGAGGTTAACAAATCTGCTACTATCATGCACAATTCTTGTCAGGACAACATTAATATCTTTTGTAGCACTGACCATATAAGACAAATGCAAACTTGATGTCAAGCTATGAAGACTGCTTGCATCAGAATTGCCAGGCTGCTTCTAGCTTGCCTACAGTTGTGAGGAGGGAGGGGGATGTTTGGAATGCACAAGTGGATTCTATCCGGATGAGAACCAGGGCCACTGGAGGAATGTTGTGGCGAACAGAAACATTCTTCTCATAACAATTGAACAATGTGACTTGACCTGTCAGAGAGGGGAGGGAGGGAAAGTTTTACTCTTTTAATTATATTTTTCCCACCATATTCCCAGAACTGGTTTTTTATTCTTTAGAGCCAGTATGTTATATCCAATAAAATGTTACATTAGAGATTGGAATGGCTCAGATGTATTTACTACATTGGAATCCTTGGCTGGAACCTTGACACTAAACCAGCTCTCTTTTCAATTTCAATTCTAACCGAGAGGTCCTGAGTCCCTATAAACTCATAAACTCCAGAGGGGTAGTGAAGACTCAGGGGAAGATGCCCAAAATGGAGCAGCCAATTAAGGCTGAGTCGGGATTGACCAGTGGGGCCCCAAGCGGGGCTGAGGGCAGCTCCAGAACTCAACCGGCCATGGTGTGCCCCAAAGTGAAAGAGGAACAGAGGGAGCTGTTGTTAACCCTGGAGTGGACAGGCAGGATGACAGCTTTCAGCCATCTGGAGCTGGGGAAATGGCGAGATGGAGAGCAGAAGGCAGCTGAAGTCAAATTCCCCCTGTTCTACCCCCCCAGGCTGAATTCACTCGGGAGCAGGAGTGGTGGAATGGGCAGCCCCGAGAGAGCAGTACTTGCCACCATGTGGCAGCCAGTTGGTGGAGCAACTGAAGCAGAAGTTCAGCAGCCTGGAAGTGCTGGGGGGGGGGAACAAGTTGAGAAGCTGGATCCAAATCCCCGGCTGGGGTCTAGTCAAGTTTCAGCACCAATGCCAGCCGCCTGACCCCAGTTCTCACTGAGAGTAGCAGCCATGGGAGTTGGAGGCGGCCAGCCCACAGCCTGAGATTTCCCCATAGCGGTCCCAGCCTGGGAACTGGGGCCCACAGCCTGCTACTGGGGCCCTCTCCACTGCCTAAAGTGATGGTTGGTGGCCACCATCAGCTCCAATGTATGACCTGGGCTGCCACGAAGCCACTGCTACCCCCTCTGCTCAAGGCCACTTTCGATGGAAACCTGGAGAAGCTGGCATTCTTCCTCAACCAGGTTTGGGCACACCTAGACCAGCATGGAAGAGAGTATGCTAACAATGAAGCAATTGTGGCCAACCTCAAAGGGATGGCAGCAGAGTGGGTGACAGCCCTCCATGATGAGAGAGCCCCTGAGTTGGCAGACCTGGACACATTCTTAGGAGAGCTCAGAACCTGATTCAGTGACACCACGCAAACCTGACAAGTGGAGGCTGAAGAAGCAGACCCATAGTGGAATACATTAGGGAGTTCAGACCTGATGGAGTACAAAGGCCATGGGAGATTTGAGTTGCACCCAAAGAGGAGGCAATAAAAGTGAGCACTGGGAAGAAAGCAACCAGCATCAGTATCTGTTGGAATATTCATGAACAGGAAGAATATGGTAACTCAGTCAGCCAATGTGAAGAAAGTGCTACTGAGTCTGTGCAAAAAAAGAGTATTGAGTTAGGAGCTGGATTTCCAGTCTCAAGGTTTTGTCTCTGGTCTGTCTCTGTAAGAAGTCTTCAGTAAGCTATGTTGCTGTAAAGAAGAATGGTATTGTAAATATTTTTATATAAATATAAAGTTATTTTGAATCAGCTAAATCAGTGATCCTCAACCTTTCTAATGCCGTGACCCCATAATACAGTTCCCCATGTTGTGGTGACCCCCAAGTGGGTGTGGCCACCAATAAGAGGGAGTAGGACAGCTAGGGAAAAGGGAAAAAATGGCGGACAGCATGGTTTGGCGACCCCCCGTGAAATGGTCATTCGACCCCAAATGGGGTTCCGACCCACAGGTTGAGAACCACTGAGCTAAATGCAGTCAACTGTGAGGGCTTCTGATTTATTTTTCACCAATAGAGAAATTAAAATTCTCTAGCAGGTTATGGGCCCAGAGCTTACTAAGGACTGCATTATAATTTAAAGCTGGAAGAAATTGCCTGTGTTTAGAAAGTATAAGAACAAGGCAGAATAAGCAGAATGGCTGCAATGGAATTTGAGGAAAACTGTGTGCCTCGTTTGGCCCAGAAGAATTACATTGTGTGGGCTGCAAAAATGGAATGTTTGCTGAAAGCAAAAGAGCTGTGGTATATTGTTGAAAATCCACCACAAGTATTTGCAGCTGCAGATCAGAAAAGCCATGATCAAGCAATGGCTTGTCTCATCTTGAATTTAGATGATGATCAATTTCTAAATGTTGCAAATTTAAAGACTGCAAAGGAGATTTGGTTGAAATTGAGAGCTGTGCACATGAATGTTTCTGCTTGCAACATAGTGCAATTGTCAAGAAAACTTTATAGGGCCTGTTTGCAACCAGGTGAATCTGTGGAACAGCATTTAAATAAAATGCAAAGTTTATTTTTGGACTTAGAACAACGTGGGATTAAATTCACTGAGTCCCAGAAGGTTTTATTGGTGTTGAACAGTTTAGATAAAACCTGGGACACAGTTTCTGCAATATTTGAATGCAAAGAAGAACAAGACTTAAATTTTGAGGCTTTAAAGGCATGTTTGCTTAATGAAGAAGAAAAACGCCATTTTAGAAGCAGCCACGAGGAGGAGAAATTCCTGAGGAGGGGGTCCAGACTGCAAGTCTCCAGAGAAGAAACAAGCAGATCAGACCTGGACCAAATTGCAACAAAGGAGAGATTTTGCAAGCAGAGAGGGGGAAAGACTTGCTATATTTGTGGAGAAAAGACACATCTGCAAAGGAACTGTTTGCAAAGGAACTGTTTGCAGCAAAGAACATTTGTGCAACCAAAAAGGACTGCTTTGCAAAAGGAATATTTTGGTGTTGCAAAAGTTTGCTATAGCAACAACAGAGACAAGTGGCTAATAGATAGTGGGGCAAGTCAAACAATTGTTAATGACTCTGAATTATTTTGCAGGTTTGTTCCAGTAGCACAAGAAGCTGTGGCTTTGGCAAATGGCCAGAAAGCAAAAGTCATTGGAAAAGGTAATGTAAAAATTCCATATTTGGAATCAAAGTTTACCAATGTGCTTTGTGTACCTGAGATGGAACATAATTTGTTAAGTGTGTCTAATTTAGACAAACAAGGTTTTGAGGTCATTTTTGTAAATGGGAAATGTCTCATCAAAAGGAATGGGAATATTTGTGCAGAAGGCATAAAGGAAGATAATCTATATGTATTGCAGGGACAAAAGATTCAATGTTCCCATATATTTAAGAATGTTGCAGAGCATGATTCATTGTTCATCTTCTACATAGAAGACTTGGCCATGCAAGCTTTAAAGTTTTGCAGCAAATGCAAGATTTTGCAGAAGGGCTAAATTTGAAGGGATGCAAAACATATTTGGACTGTGCAGTATGCAAAGCATCGAAGTCAAAGGCATTCCCAGTTAGTAAATGTAGCACAAGACAAACAAAAAGAGTTCTAGAGCTGGTCCATGCAGATCTGATGGGACCTATGCAAGCCAGTTTGGGAGGAGCAAAATATGCATTGGTAATTGTTGATGATTATAGCAGGTATTCATTTTGCTATTTGCTTAGAGCAAAGACAGAGGTGCTACAACAATTCAAACAGTGGGTAAGTTTTGTAGAGAGAAGGTACAGACAACAAGTGTGTCAGTTGCAAACTGACAGAGGCACTGAATTTATGTCAACTAAATTCCAACAATGGTTGGGGCAGTTGGGGATAAGACACAGACGTACAAATCCTTACACAGCAGCAGAGAACGGTGTAGCTGAAAGAAGGAATGGTGTTTTGCAAACAATGAAAGATTCATTATTGGAGGATTCTGGTATGAGCAGGTCATATTGGGGAGAAGCCATATTGACTGCTAATTATATAGTTAACAGGCTGTGGAGTTCCTCCATTAATAATACTCCATATGCCATTCTATATGGGAGAAAGCCATCACTGGCACATTTGAGAATTTTTGGAAGTACTGCATGGGTACATATTCCAAAGGCAATCAGAAGAAAGGGACAGCAAAAGGCAAGAAAGCTCAGGTTTGTGGGCTATGAGCCAGGGTCAAAAGGATATCGCTTTAGCGATGGAAGTAAAAGAATTATAATTTCAAGGTCTGCTAATTTTGCAGAACAAAATTGGGACAGAATTAATGCAAATTCTGGGTATGTCTCACTTAATGACGGTGATCTGTTTAGTGACAATAATTCATCTAATGATGGAAAAATGATTATAGAAGATGTCAATGTTCAGGGAGGAGAGGCTGAAGAAGACATGAAGCCAGAAGGACTTGAGACACAGGAGCAGTTAATACCATGTAGGTCAGAGCGATGTAATAAAGGAATTCCGCCTGACAGGTATTCTGCCAGCAAGGTAAAGGTTTGCAATGTGTGGTATGAGCCAAGAAGTTATAAAGAGGTGTTGGCATTACCAAAAGCTGAACAAGAAAAATGGAAGGAGGCCATGGATAAAGAGATGAAATCCATGGGAGACCATGAAGTATTTAAATCAGTGACTTTGCCACAGGAAACCAAAGCTGTGGGTTGTAAGTGGGTATATAAAAAAAAAGGTATTGCCAAATAATAATATACAATATAAGGCCAGGTTAGTGGCACAAGGTTTTTCACTATTAAAAAATGTATTAAGTTAATAGGTCTGATGTCTCTTCCTGTCATGAAGGGAGTAGTGTTGGAATATTCATGAACAGGAAGAGTCATGTGGTAACTCAGTCAGCCAATGTGAAGAAAGTGCTAAAAGAGTATTGAGTTAGGAGCTGGATTTCCAGTCTCAAGGTTTTGTCTCTGGTCTGTCTCTGTAAGAAGTCTTCATTAAGCTATGTTGCTGTAAAGAAGAATGGTATTGTAAATATTTTTATATAAATATAAAGTTATTTTGAATCAGCTAAATGCAGTCAACTGTGAGGGCTTCTGATTTATTTTTCACCAATAGAGAAATTAAAATTCTCTAACAGTATCTCTGGCCCCTAGTGAAGCTACAACCCACAGTCCCAACCTGTGCTTCTAATGTGGCTAGGAGGGCCACCGAGCAGCAATATGCCCAATGCCAATGCCCAGGGCAGCCCCTGCGCCCCCTCCTCCTCTGAAGCCCAAGAAGCCACAGAAAAAAGGGAAGGACAAAATGTGAATGGCAGCACAGATTGTCGAGGTCTTCCCACCAAAAGCAAAGGGGAGGGAACTCCGATTGAAGAGGAGCCATGGATGACCCTCTATAATAGGGACAGTGAGGGAGAAGATAACCCAATGGGGAGTGGACTGGTCAACCTCCTCGCAGCTAAGGTAGACATTATAGCATCCTGCTCAGGAGCAAGAGGGGTGGTAAAAGCCCTGATAGACTCGGGTTGTACCCAATGTTTGATTAGCCAGCTCACGGTACAAAGGTTAGGACTGAAGATGAGAAAATTCAGGAAGTCCATGAAGTTTGAGCAAGTTGATGACACTTTGGTAGGAGGCTTGGGCGCCTCCCACCTAATGGAACTGGTGCATCTGAAATTTGGGGACCACAAAGAGACTATTCTATTTGTGAACATCCCTAAGATGGCTGAAGAAGTGATCTTAGGGCTAGCTTGGCTAGCAAAATGGGCCCCCCAGTTCTATTGGGAGAAAGCCTCAGGGTGAGTGGTGATGGAAAAAACCCCTTCCCCTAAGAAAGGAAAGGAAGAAGCCGAGAGAGGGGAGGGAGAGAGAAAACCCCTTGAGCATAGCAAAGCAGCATCTGAAAAGGGGGAGGAAGAGCAGCCTATCCCCAGAGAATACAGAGACCTCATGGAAGTGTTCAGTGAGAAAGAGTGTGACGTCCTGCCCCCTCACTACCCTATGGACTGTGCTATCGAGATCCTGCCTAGGGCAAAACTCCCCAAGCCAAAGATGTATTCCATGACTCCAAAGGAGATGAAGGAACTGAGGGACTACATCAACAAAAATTTGGTGAGGGGATTTATTCAAGTGGTGAAATCTTGAGTGGCAGCACCAGTACTGTTCAAAGAAAAAAAAGATGGGTCACTGAGATTGTACCTTGATTTCTGTGGTATTGTGCATGGAAAACATATACCCATTCCCCCTCATGAAGGACATGTTGGGACATTTAGCCAAGGGGAAATATTTCATGAAGTTAGACCTGAGGGAGGCATATTATCGAGTGAGGATCAAGGAAGGTGATGAGCGGAAAACTGCTTTTAATTGCCCCCTGGGAAGCTATCAATTTAAAGTAATGTTTTTTGGGCTGCCCCTGTAGTATTTATGCAGCTCACAAATGAGATGCTACATGTGCACTTATACAGGGGGTTTTTGGTGTACTTCGATGACATCCTCATTTATACTGAAACTATGGAAGAACATGTGAAGCTTGTGCGACAGGTGCTGAAAAAACCTATTGGATGCTAAGTTATATGCCAAGCTGTCAAAACATGAGTTTCATAAAACCAGCCCAGACTATCTGGGCTACCGAGTATCACACGAGGGAACGGAGATGGACCCGGGATAAATAAAGTCCATCTTGGAGTGGCAAGCCCCTCCCACTCACAAGCAGCTACAAAGCTTCCTGGGTTTTGCGAACTTCTACAGACAGTTCTTCCCCTCTTTCACAAAGATTGCATTGCCAATCACTGAGCTATTGAAAATTAGGAAAGGGGGAGAAGGAGCGTTGGCTTACCTGAACGCCTCTTCTCAGCATGATGATGAAGAATCCACCAATGGGTTATTTCAGTCCTCCTGCCCAATCAGACTAAGTTGTCAAGTTGTCACGCCCCTCCTTGACTGGAACCTACCAGTTTCATCGACGGCGTAGCCAATGACAACAGTTCGACATGATGACTCTCAGAGCAGGTACAAAGAAGGAAACAATAAGCCCCTGGCACAGACCTAACTGACCTCTACAAGGGAGGGCGTAGATTCTTCATCATCATGCTGAGAAGAGGCATTCAGGTAAGCCAACGCTCCTTCTCCAGCATGATAACTGAAGAATCCACCAATGGGATGTACCAAAGCTCCTGGAGTCCCCATGGGAGGGAGTCAGTAGGGGTCTGTGATCCTGATGCTGGTACCACATGTTGGAGGATACGTCTGCCAAAGGCGGCCTCAGCAGAGGCAAATTTGTCTAAACGGTAATGTCTACTAAAAGGGGAAGGCGAGGACCATGTCGCCGCCCTGAAAATATCCTCAATGGACGCTTGAGTTGCCCACACCGCAGATGTGGCAACACTGCGGGTGGAGTGAGCCGTCAATGGCTAGGAACGGGCAGGGCAAGTGATACGTATGCACCTGCTATGTAAGCCCTGATCCACCTACCTATCGTGGAAGTGGATACCTTTTGGCCCATGGATGAAGACTGAAAGGATACAAACAGGGCTTCAGTCTTACGAAAAGCCACCGTGCATTTGATATAACAGCGCAAGGCTCTCTGCACATGCAATGAATGCCATTGCTGTTCCAAATCATGTGACGGACAGGGACAGAAGTCTGGGAGAACAACCTCCTGAGACCTATGGAACATTGTGTTTATCTTAGGAATAAACGAGTGATCTAATCTAAGAACTACCCTGTCCTCGTGAAATGTGCACAGGTCCTTCCTGATCGATAAAGCGGCCAGTTCCGATATGCGCCTGGCGGAGGTAATGGCTATCAGGAAGGAGACCTTAAGTGACAGGAACCGTAAGGAACAAGTTCTGATGAGTTCAAAGGGTGAAGACGTTAGTGCCTGCAGAACCCCGGGGAGCTCCCAGGAGGGATACCTGTGAACCACGGGAGGTCTGCTGTTGGTGACTCCCTTAAGGAAGAAGCGGATTGTAGGGTGCTGGGATAAAGACTCTGAAGAGTCCCAGGAAAGCACCGTGGAAAGAGCTGCTACCTGTCTACGAATGGTGTTGGGTGACAACCCCTTGTTGACGTCCTCTAACAAGTAGTCTAATACCCTTGGAATGGTTACCTGGGACAGACTCACGTGATTCTTGTCACACCAGTGACAGAATTCCTCCACATATGATTGTAAATACGATTAGTCGCCGGTCTCCTGGCAGCCTGGATCATGTCAATCACCCCTGACGAATATGACTCCTAAGTCAGGGTGCTGCGTTCAAGTGCCAGGCGGTCAACTGTAGCCATTGGGGGTCTGGATGTTGTAGATCCCCGTGTTAACCGTATACAACTGTCGGGGATCTGCCATGGAGGGGAGATGGAGAGGCTAACTAGGTCTGCGAACCACGGCCTTCTGGGCCAGTGAGTGCAATAAAGATTAACTCTGCCTGCTCCTCCAGGACCTTCCTGACAACTGCTGGAAGCAGATGCAGGGGGAGGAAGGCGTACAAAAGGCCTTGCAGCCACTGGCTGCGTAGGGCATCCGTCCCTTCTGCTCCCCGAGAGGGACAACGAGAAAAGAATCTGGGCAGCTGGGTGTTCTCCGGTGAGGTGAACAGGTCCACGAGCGGATGACCAAACTTGTCTGAGATCTCCCTGAAGATATCCAGGTGTAACCTCCACTCCGAATGGTCTACTATTGACCTGCTGAGGAAGTCTGCCTGACGATTCGCCTCTCCCGAGATATGCTCGGCCCTGATGGAAAGCAGGTTGCTCTCTGCCCAGGAGCCCAATGCTCGAGCCTCCATCATGAGTGACCTGGATCGAGTGCCCCCTTGCCAATTCATGTGAGCTTTTGCAGCTACATTGTCTGTTAGAACCGGCACATGTTGCCCCTTGAGCACTGCCTGGAAATGCCTGAGAGCCAGATGGATCGCTCTGAGATCCAACAATTTATGCTGTGCCTCCAGTCTGCCCGTGACCACTGACCCTGAGCCATCTGGGTTTGGAGGTGTGCGCCCCAACCGAAGAGACTTGCGTCCGTGGTCACGCTGATATGACGAGGATCCTTGAAAAGAGTCCCCTTGTGAATGGCCGAGGATGTCCACCAGCTGAGAGAGAGACACACCTGGTGAGGGACGTGCACCAACAGGTTGGAGGTACTGGTGTGTTGTCTTTGGTACGGGAGTAGAAACCACTGGAGGGCCTGGGCATGGAGTCAGGCCCACAGCCCTATCGCTATGCAGGATATCAATTTCCCCAAGAGCTGGGAAAGGAGAGCCAGTGTCACTGCCCTGTTCCTGCGTACCTTGAGTGCCAGGTCTCTGATGCCCCTGCGCCGTTCCTCTGACAGGAACACGTGGCCAGAGTCCGTGTCTATTACCATGCCCACGTGTAACAGGCAGGTCGAGGGCGATGTCTGGCTCTTTTTGAAATTTATCAAGAACCCATGGTTCTGGAGGGTCCTGATAGTGAGGGCCAAGTCTGACTGGGCAGTCATGACTGAATGTGATTGGATCAATATGTTGTCCAGGTAACACTGGACGCGTACCAGGACCAATCTCAAATGAGCTGCCAGCACCGCCAGTATCTTGATGAAGATCTGGGGGCGGAGGAAAGTCCGAATGGTAGGGCCCTGTACTGGAAGTGGCAGTTGAGATAGCAGAACCACAGAAACCTGCAATGCTCTGGGAGAATGGAAATGTGCAGGTATGCCTCTGTTAGATCTATTGAAGTCATGAGATCTCCTTGCCTGACACTGCCCAAGATGGAATGGAGCGTTTGCATTTTGAACTTCTGGTACTGAAGATGGAGGTTCAGATCCTTGAGGTCGTGGATAGCTCTCCACCCCTCTGAGGATTTAGGGACTATAAATAGTATGGAGTAATACCCCCGTCCCGCCTGGTTCAGGGGGACCTCCTCTATGGCCTTTATGCTCAGTAAGTGTCGAATGGCGTCCTCCATGAGCCCTCTTTTTATTGGGTTTTTCATAGTTGGACAAGATACGAAATGGTCTATGGGTGTGGACTTCAACTCCAGGGACAGGCCTTCCCTTATGGTACGTAGAATCCAGGAGTCCGTGGTTGTGTTTTCCCATTGGCAGATGAAAAAAGTGAGTCTGCCGCCAATTGGGGGAGTCCCTCCTGAGTCACACCCCCTCTGCCACAAAAGGAAGACTTGTTCTGGGTCTGATACTGGGACTGGTCCCTATAGCTTGCCCTATCAAATGTACATTCTGTTTTGGGAGCTGGAGGCCGGTAGGATTTTCCCATCTCTGCCGTAGCTCCAGTCCGAAAGGACTGACGTTGACCATAAGGAAGGAAGCACTTGCTAGCCTTCCTCATCAAATGAGAGATGACCTTCTGCTTTTGTTTGTTTTAAATTAGATACGGAGTCAATGCCTCCCCAAATAATCTGCCTCCCTTGAAGGGGGCAGTGGCCGCTCTCCACTTGTGTTTGCTCTCGGCTCTCCAATTCTTAAGCCAGAGTAGCCTCCGAGCAACTACACTGGAAGCCATTGCCCGGGTTGAGTGTTTGGCAGAGTATAAGGAGACATCTGCCATATACTCAAACGTCACTATGAGTTTGGTCAGGTCCTGGTGGATCCTGATGTCCTCCAGGGGAATTCTGTCCTGTAACTGTCTAAGCCAGGTAATGGAGATTCTAGCGAAGAATGAGGTGTATTGAAGAGCTCTACCATGGGCTGGGAGTCTTGTGTGGGTTCCTCACAGTCCAACCACCGGTCTGCACCGTTGTCATAATCTGAAGCGTTGGAAGAATCAGATTCAGGAGAGTGTGATGGCGAGACCATGCCAGTATGATCTAATGTAGGTCGTAATGAGGTGGTTGGCACTGATGAGGGCCCCGGAATGGGTAACGTTTGATGGTGACCCGATGATGCCATGGCTTGAATAACCGCCTGCGATATCCACGATTGTATCTGGTCTGTAAAGGACGGCTCTAGCTGAGGCCGTAACTCCGCAGCAGTCGGTGTGAATGTCACTGTGGATGCCGTAGAAGGGCCCGGCAAATCGAGGTCCTCATCAAAAGGGGTGCCCCCCCCGACCAAAGATCTGAATCGAGAGCTGCTAATGCTCACGCTCCAGTGACCACGCCCTCGATGAAGACAGTAGTTGCGCTCCTGCCCCAGGAGCTGGTGGTGGGGGAAGCGGAGGCATATATTCTTGCCCAGCTGACAATTGTTAGGCCCAGGAGAATTGCTTCTCCAGGGCTCTATGCGTGCAATCAGCCTGCTTATCGCTTGCCTTATTAGTCTTCCTGCTGTACTTGGATTTCGCTTTGGCCTTACCTTTAGGCGCTTCTGGAACCAGATCAGCTTGGTTAGATTGGTTATCCGTGTCCAAAGGCTGTGGCTCAGTGTTGTCTGCCATGGCGATCGAGAAGCGTCCCAGATGAAGCTCTGGGACTGACTCGCTCTGCAAGACTGCAGTTGCCCCCGTGGAGGAACTGACTACACGTGGATTAACGTGAGCCAGCCCACTGGCTAAGCCGGGCTCACGCTGGGCACCACAAGGCACTTGTCACCAGGGCAATGGGCAATCTGTATGCCAGTCCTGAGGCCAAAAGGGTGACGAAATCACACACGTCTCACAATAGTGGCAATGGTCAGGTTCTGGCGAGCAACCACTAGATGCAGAGTGGGAGATAGTAAGGCGATGTTCGGCGAGTGAGGCCTGAGAGATCTTTTTGGCAGCAAGTTGGTAGGATCCACAAATCTTGTTGTGATTGTGATATCTTATTTGAATTGGAGCATTGCATCCAGAATACCTAAACTTAAAACTAGATTGAGTCCAAAATAATTATGTACATGTATATCTAAAACTATACATGTACTAAGAAGCTCGAAATAGCTATTCCATCCTCCCTTATTCTTTGTTAGCAATCCAAAAAATGTATATATACAAACAAAGTCGCAGTTGGCGACTGCTGCCTGTGGATGGCTCTAGATTGAGCTGATACAGGCAAAAGAAAAAGAAAGAAAGATTTCTTTCTCCCATATTTGGGCTGACAGGGTGCATCAAGAAACACTCAAGGTAAATCTCCTCCCCATGTCTGTTCCCTCCCTGATACAGCTGACAAAGTGAGAAAGAGCCTGTGGTCTAGAGGTTAACACAGCTGCCTAATATGTAAGCAGCCCAGGTTCGAATCTCAGAAGGGTATGTTTGGCTGAAGAGAACTAAGAAGCTCGAAATAGCTATTCCATCCTCCCTTATTCTTTATTAGCAATAAAAAAATGTATGTATGTATGTATGTGTGTGTGTGTCATCAAAAATCAGCTGCATGGACTGCCCACGCAATTACGTAGGCGAAACATCTAAGAGATTGGGGACTCGGATACAGGAGCATAGGTTAGCGGTCAAGAGTGGTGAGCAATATTCGCAGATCTGGTTGCATATGGCCGAAAATAATCACCGCTTCGACTTTGATAGCGTCCAAGTCTTGGCTAGTGATGCCACCAAAGGGGGACGATTATTGAAGGAAGGCTGGCTCTAGGACGATAACTCCATCAATTGGCATATAGACATGTGTCCTGCACAGCTGTCGTTAAGAACTTGGTGGGCTAGTCAATTTTACAATCATCGGAGAAGCTTGCCCCCCCGATCGAGTGAGGAACACTACCATCATGGCGCGGACAGATTTAGCCAGTGGGGAGTCTGGAACATCTTCACGAGTTACAGCTGATTGCCCCAAGAAAGAACAGCAGTCTGACAGCATCCCACGCAGTGGGGTAATGGATGGCTATGGGGTGATAACCCAGGCCCGCCGGAGGGACATGGACCTCCAGGTGATGGATCAGAGTACCCCTCACGATTGGACTAACACGGGGACGGATACCCCCCTACGAGCTGCACCTCCCTATACCGTGTGTGATTGCCAGCATCACAGAACTCCCTTGAACGGGAGGAGGAGGCAAAGGGAGGGAGCGACGATCCGCTCCCGTTGGAAAGAGATGGAAGGCTCCCAACTGATAGACCAGGACACCCCCCACGACCAACAGATTGCTGCGAATGAACCCTCTGGGATACCAAGGATGGAGAACCAGAAAGTGGAACCATATGGTTTGGAGAACAGTGGTGGAGATGCTCCCCGGACGGACTCAACGCTAGAAGCCTCGTGCCGATCCCGGTTTGGGCTTCGTAGTGTATGCGGACCACAGAGAGAGGGGGGAGAGAGGAGATTCCCGCCCCCCTGCTGAACATTGTGGATACAAACTCTGACATCCCCGGGCACGGTGTGAGTGACGGACTGGCAATTGACCAACAAAAATGGAGGGATTTTGCGATATGTGGGGGGGAACGAACGGTTGATTTGAGATGCTCACGACATCAGGGGGCTGTTACCCGTGCGAGGAGGAGGCATCTGGACACATGTAGAGAAGAGTTAAAAGAGGGGGGAGAGAATAGCGTTGTTGGCATAGGGTTAGTAACCATCAAGGAAGATAGGGATGTGGAGGATGAGAGGGAAGTAGAGAGGGGGAGAGGGAGAGAGAGAGGAGAGAGGGTTTGTGGCATATCTCACCCAAGGATGGGCGGGCCTAATGACACTACGACTGGAAGGATTAATGGAATAGAGGGAGAACCTCCCCCCTCTCTATCCGTATACAGGAAGATGAGGGAGGAGGGAGACGACCAGCATGCAGGATGAAAGGGATTCCTCTTACTCCCAGATCTAAAACTTACGGTTGGAGAATGATGCAGAATGAACGGCACGACCAGCTGGGCCCATTAACACGCCTTAGAAGCCGGATGCAGGCTACTAACACCTTATAAAAGACGTCCCAGAGTCTACCTTTTAAAACCCTGACGATGTTGGATAATTTACCAACGAAAGCTCGATTAATAAATTTTTAAAATTTTATTCCTCTTGGTGATCGACCTCCTTTTTGGATTTTATTATATATATATATATATATATATATATATATATATATATATATATATATATATATATTTGTTTTCTGAGGTTTTCGCGGGTATTTGTAGGTAGGTCTTTGGTTGTTCGGGTTTTCTCCCACGTAAAATTGGAAGTGTCTTGGCGACGTTTCGACGAAGTCCCATTCGCCATCTTCAGGCTGGTGTTTTCAGCTTCATGCTTCGAGGAGCAATGTGTGGTCTTAGCTGTTTCTTCCTTTTAACTGCCAGTGGGGGTATGAACTGATTGGGTGGGAGCTTGGCTGTGTTCTGATTGGGTGGAGGTGTGTTCTGAATAGTTAGGGGCTTGGCTGTGCTCTGATTGGCTGGGGGAGTGTTCTGTTTGGTTGTACTCAGGTTAGTCTGAGTTGCAGAGGGGTTTGAGATTTTGGGCTGCCTTGCTATTTTTTGGCTTCGCGTTCGTGGTCGTGCTTCCTCTTCATGGAGGGTGTCAGTTTGCTTCATGTATGGATTGGAGGGGTTTAAAGTGGCTAATGATGCAGCTGTGTTCTGGCTTCTGGTTTGTGGTCGTGCCTCATCATCGGTGTGGCTTTGGGTTTGCTTTTTGCGTGGATGTGTGGTGGTGACATCCTGTGTGGTTTTTGTGAGTGTGGTCTGGTATCATTTTTTGTGTTAGGGAGTCGTTTGTCAATAAGAGCGGGTTTCCAAATGGCTGGTAGGCGGGAGGTATCATCTCGCTTGTTCATGCTGTGTGGGCGTTTTTCTATCTCGATGGCTTCTCTGATTATTCTGTTATTAAAATGTTCACTTTTGGCAATGGTTCTGGTATTTTTAAAGTCAATTTCATGGCCTGTGGCTTTAAGGTGTTGGACCAGGGAAGATGTTGGTTCCTCTTTTTTGACTGAGTTCTTATGTTCTTCAATGCGTGTACTTATTCTTCTGTTGGTTTGTCCAATGTATGTGGTGGGACAAGTGGTGCATGGGATTTCGTATACTCCTTGATTTTCTAATTCAATTTTATCTTTGGGGTTTCTAAGGATGGTGGATATTTTTCTGTTTGTGCAGAATTCTGTTTTGATGTTGTGTTTATGGAGGATCTTACTGATTCTGTCTGTGGTGCCTTTATGTATGGGAGGAGGGCTTTGCCGTTTTCTTGTTCTTTGTCTTGGATTTTAGTGGGGGTTTCTTTTTGGATTAGGTTTGTAATCTTATTTCTATGGAATCCATTGGATGTTAGTACATTGGTGAGAGTGTGTAGTTCGGGTTTTAGGTGTTGTTCGTCAGCTAAGCGTTTTGTTCTGGAGATGAGTGTCTTGGCTACAGAATTGATCTGTGCTGGGTGGTGGTGTGAGAGAGCGTGCAGATAGCGGTTTGTGTGTGTTTTCTTCTGGTAGATGGTGTGTCCTAGGGAGCCATTGGATTTCTTGTAAACTAAGACATCCAGGAAGGGAAGTTGGTTGTTAGCTTCTGTTTCCATGGTGAACTGTATTTTGGGGTGTAGGCTGTTGAGGTGTGTGAGGAACGTGTCCAGTTTTTCTTTCCCATGTGGCCAGATTATGAAGGTGTCATCTACGTATCTGAGCCACAGTTTGGGTTTGTGATCCAATTTTTCTAGAGCTTGGGTTTCAAAGTGTTCCATGTAGAGGTTTGCAATGACAGGTGAGGGGGATGATCCCATGGGTGCTCCTTCTATTTGTTTGTATTTTTGTCCGTTATAGATGAAGTATGTGTTGGATGGGCAGTGGTTGGTCATATCTAGGATGTGTTTGGGGGGGTTATATTTGTTTTGGATAGCTGCCAAGGCTTCTTTGATTGGCACTTGGATGAAGAGGGATATGACATCGAAGCTCACGAGTAGGTCGCTGGGCTGTAAGTTTTGTTTCTTTATGATCTCTAAGAAATGGAATGAGTTTTTTACATGTGAGGTGATGGATTCTGCATAGGGCTGTAGTTGTTTGGCAAGAAATTTGGCTAGGTTTTGTAGAGGTGAGCCTATGGAGCTGACTATGGGTCTAAGTGGGGTTCCTTCTTTGTGTATCTTGGGGAGACCATAGAGCTTAGGGCATCTGGATGATTTCTCTCTGGAAATGATTCTTTGCTGGATCTCTTCGCTAATGAGGGAGGCTTTTATTTTGGATCTGGTGGTTTTTTCCAGGTAGGTGGTGGGATCTGTGTTTAGGAGTTTGTATGTAGTGTCTTGGGGTAGGTTGGTTAATTTGGTTTTGGTAGTCAGATGTGTTCATAACCACCGTGGCATTGCCCTTGTCTGCTGGTGTCTTCTTTCAAGTTAAGTAGTGCTGTCTGTTCCTCTTTGGGTAAGTTGCTTTTGGGTGGCTTGCTGGTACAGAGGATGTTGGTGATTTTGAGTCTGATTCTGTTCGCGTCATCGGGGTTGATTTTGGTCAGGCTGGTTTCAACTCCGCATATAATGGTTTCAGTGGGGATGTGTTTGGGAGCGACTGCAAAGTTGAATCCTTTGGAAAGGACATTGGTTTCAGCTTTGGTGAGGATCCTATCTGAGATGTTATGCACTGTTTGTTTCATGTGTGGCTGTGAGGGAGGAGGGTTTTGTTTCTGGCGTTCTTGTAGTCTTCGGAGTTTGTTGGTGTGTGTGTCTGTCTTGAGGGTGGTCTGTGTTTCGGCTCTCCAGACGGCGAGTTGTTTGGATTTGTCCCAAAGTGCGGGGTGGATCTTGTTGCTGAGTTTGAGGTGAAGTGTGAGAAGATCTTTGTTGATTTGCTCTAGGAGGAATCTTTTTGTGTGAAGTTCATTTCTGATTAGGGCCAATTCTGTTCTTTTCAGGATGTGTTTGGTGGCTGCAGAGTGATGTGCCCATGGGAGCAGTCCTCCTCCAGTGAAATAAGGAGGGTAACCTGCAGTCATGTGTATACACGTCCTGCAAATTAAATAACACAGAGCCACGGTGGGCTGTGTGGGAGAAAGAGGCTTTTGCGATTGGATGGGCATTATTGACATGGAGTCAGTTCCTAGAAGGAAGCAAACCCCCATTTGAGATGAGGACCGACCATTAAAATTTGGAAGCTCTGAAAACCCCCTGCAAGTGTTCCCCCAAACAAGTCCAATGGGTGCAGTACTTCAAATGATTTGATTTTGAATTAAAATACATCCTGGGGGCAGATGCTCTGTCCCACATGCCCCAGTACAAAAGCAGTTAAGAGGAAGTGGTGAACTCCATCATTCCGACCAAGCAGCAAGTGGCACAAGCCACAACTAGGCAGCAGGAGAAGAGGGACTCGCCACCCACCAATGCATTTGCTCAGCAACTGAAGCAAGAACTGCAAAACAATGCATGGTTTGTGGCCCATCAAGAAGAACTAACTATGAGAGAGCAATTGGCATGGAAGAGAGATAAGTTGTATGTTCCAGACAGTCTGCGACTGCAAGTCTTGCAGCACAGACATGACGCCAAACAATCTGGCCATTTTGGGTACTTAAAAACTTGCATCTTGCTAATAGCCAGTTCTGGTGACCAAAGATGAAGAAGGTCAATGAGAGCTATGTGAAAAGCTGTGCAGTTTGCACAGCCAGCAAAAGACTACCGGGAAAGAGCCCAAGGCAATTGCAGCAGGTTGCTGACCTGAGAGGAGATACCATGGACTTTATCATGAAGCTACCTGAGAGTGGGGGAAACACCACGATTTGGACTGTGGTAGACTTGTTCTCCAAGAAAGCTCATTTCACCACATATTCTGGACTCCCCTCAGCCCAAAAGCTAGTGAAATTGTTCTTAAAGCATATCTACCAGCTGCATGGAGTACTCAAGTGCATCATCTCAGACCGAGGGGTCCAGTTTACTACCAGG
The DNA here is from genome assembly GCF_016545835.1 of Crotalus tigris. Taxonomy (NCBI): domain Eukaryota; kingdom Metazoa; phylum Chordata; class Lepidosauria; order Squamata; family Viperidae; genus Crotalus; species Crotalus tigris. The sequence goes on from NW_024096606.1 coordinate 2,261,463, forward strand.
TTCTGGAGGGAGTTTGTGAAGATGATTGGGTCCTCCCAGGAGCTTAGTTCAGCTTTTCATCCAAGTATAAATGGGCCTGCTGAACGAGCCAACACAATGGTGGAACAATATCTGCATTGCTATGTCACTTACTAGCAAACTAATTGGGCAGGGCTCCTGCCATTTGTGGAGGTGGCATACAAGAATGTGGTGCACAGTAGCACTGGTTTTACCCCTTTTAAATTAGCCACATAGGTAGATTTCATTCCCGTACTAGAATGCCCTCAGGAGCCTCCCTCCTTGGGTACCTTAACAGAATGGGTATATTCATTACAATGTGTTTGGAGCAACACAAAGAAGCTTTAGTTAAGGCAGCAGAGAGCCAGAAAAAATAGGCAAACAAAAGGTGAGCTCCCCAAGGAACATGTCCATGTAGGAGATAAAATGTATTTATCCACTAAATACCTCAAGTTGAGACAAATTTGCAAAAAGTTAGGTTTTAAGTACATAGGCCCCTTTCCTATTGTTTAAGTCATAAACCCTGTGACAGTAGAGTTCAAACTGCCTAGAATACTGGGGAAAGTACAGACAGTATTCCCCTGCAGTCTACTGCATCGTAGAGGCTCTACGATGAGACTGGGGGGGGGAGGCAGCCCCTGATCCAATACTGGTGTGTGTGTGTGTGGGGGGGAAAGACACACTATGAAGTCAACCGAATTTTAGACTCCAGAATCCACAAAGGGATATTACAATACCTAATCCAATGGAAAGATTACCTGATGTCAGACGTTAGATGGGTAAAGGCTCATAATTTGAAAACGGATTGCTCAGTGAAGCATTTCCATACTAAGTACCCCTAGAAGCCAGGGCCCTCTCAAAAGGAAGTTAACCATTAATAATGTGCATTCATTGTTTTCCAGGTTCTCCCAACTCTGTAAAGGGGCTAGCCTGTCAAGCTATGAAGACTGCTTGCATTTGCTTGTCTACAGTTGTGAGGGGAGAGGGGGATGTTTGGAATGCACAGATGGATTCTATCCAGATGGGAATCAAGGCCACCAGTGGAATGTTGTGGCGAACAGAAACAGTCTTCTCATAACAACTGCCTGAGGATTAATTGGACAATGTAACCTGACCTGTCAGAGAGGGGAGGGAAAGTTTTACTCTTTTAATTATCTTTTTCCCGCCATATTGCCAGAGTGTTTTCTATTCTTTAATGCCGATATGCTTTATCCAATAAAGTGTTAGATTAGAGACCGGAATGGCTCTGGTGTATTTACTTCATTGGAATCCTTAGCTGGAACCTTGACACTTACTAGTTTTGAGGCCAGGCTGGCTTTTATTGTGCTGGAGTGGGTCAGTGGAAGAACGAATAAACAATGCTCAGGTGTGGCTTTGGAGTGCAACTGAGCCATCAAATGAGCAAATGAGCTGCCCTGACTGGTAGCCGGTACAGGTAGTTCTCGACTTATAACAGTTAATTTAGTGACCATTCAAAGTTACAATGGCACTAAAAAAAGTGACTTATGACTGTTTTCACACTTATGACCATCGCAGCATCCCCATGGTAATGTGATCAAAATTCAGATGCTTGGCAATTGACTCGTTTTTTAAAAAAAAAAATAAAAAAAATATTGGTTTATCAAAATATAAACTACAAAGAGAAATTCAAAAAAAGTAATAGAAAACTAGGAGGAAAGGGAGGGAAGAGAAGAAAAATGGTGTAAAGAGGGAAAAGAAAAGAGGAAAGCACCAACTTCTGAGTCTCTTTAGCATATTAGACGACAACAATATTATAACCACAACTTTTTACTTTTACACAATAGTATGTACAAATCATTTTTATAAAAATAAACCTATCTAATTAGCAAAAACCAAATACAAATTTCATTTTTTTTCCATTGCAAGCACAAAATCCGGAAGCAATTTCAAAATAGAAAAAATGTTAGATATATTTGACCATCTTTGCTTCTCTCTGTTGCGGAGAATAATATATACTTCTGTTGACTCATTAATCTTTATCATAATTCATATTAAGGGAATCCTCCATATTATTTCATTTTTTTAACCCTAAATGGAGAAAATACTTTTTCTAGTTTAGATATTTTACTAACTTTAAACAATACTCAAGTATTATATATAAAAAGGGGGGGGGACCTCTTCATTTTAAACCCAAAATACAAAACTACTTTAGAGCTTTCTCAGCATTACTTAAAAAGACAGAAGACATGCATTTATAAATGTATTTTATACATACGAAGCTACCTTAAAGCTTTCAATACATATATCAAACTTATAAAAATCCATCTTAATTAATTAAATAATTAAAGTTAAATCACTCCTTCCAGCTTGTCTTCATAGAATGAAATCTTTTTCTTCTGAAGGGTGTCTATCAAGTCCTTTCTTGAAGAAGTTCTCAGCATTATTTATATCCATGAAAAATAGTCCCAAGATTGTTCTGTTAGACATTGTAGATATACCTGGAGAAAATCCTCATAGAATGAAGTTTCTTTCTCTAAGATGTCTTATCATATCTTTTCTTCTCAAAGAGTTCTTGACTTTGTTGGTATCCATGAGGAAAAACTCCCAAACTTGACCTCTTAAGAATTGTGAGTTTACTTGACACTCTTGTTTCAGCTGCATTGGGAGGATTATATTCAAACCATCATCATAATAAAAACTGATGTCAAGTTATATTTCAAAGATAGTTAGGTTATTTGTGTTGTCCAGCATTTGTAGAGTTGACAGAGTGGGTTGATAATTTTCTATGGTGGGTTGATAATGTTCTTTTTTAATGTCCTCTGTATAATTAGTATCATTGGATTTATGGTATAAATGATTTTCTGTATGAACTTTTCGAAGATTTCCTCGATAACAGACTCCAGCTCAGAAGTAGACATCTTCGTAGCTTCCTCTAATGATCAAAAATATTATTTCTTTATTTTTTCCTTTTTCTAGCCAATCAGAGTTCATGAAAATTGGAAAATTTCAACCACCACAACATAAAGCTACAGATTATTTTAAAAGTAGTAAATTAAGACCACGACTTTTACCCTTATATTTTAAAAGAAAAAAATACTCCACGCTTCCTTATTTTAGCTGTCTCCAGCAACCCTCTTCCTTGTCGTTTAACAATAAAAGAATCTCAAAGATGACATATAGCTTCAAAAAAGAATGATAAACCGTAACTAAAGAGAGCCTCTTTTAGATAATAGAGATAACAGTCTCATAAATTGATTAAGAAATGAAGGGCACAGCTTATTGTCCATTTGAAAAATAAATTCCAAAATGGCTGTTTTATCAAACTACAACATGATTTCAGCCCTGCCCCCCACCTTCAGCTCACCAACTATTTTGAAGCAGGGCTTCTAAACTGTTTGAAGACTGCTGCTATTATCGGATGATCTTGAGGGATGATTCTGGGACTCTACGTAACACAGGAGAGTCAAATAAACAAAAGAAAGCCTGTTCCTTCTGTTGTTAAGTTGGAAAAAATGACAGTCCAGAGAGAGGGGATTCTCTGGGTGTATCACTGTTGGCCAAGACTTAACTGGAAGTCCAGGCTATTGATTCATATTTATGATGGTTGCAGTGTCCCAGGGTCATGTGATTATCTTTGAGACCTTCTGACAAACAAAGTCAATGGGGAGGCCAGATTCACTTAACAACTGTGTTACTTATTTAACAACTGCAGTGATTCACTTAACAACAGTGGTAAGAAAAGTCATAAAATGAAAATTCACTTAATAACTGTCTCACTTAACAATATAAAGGTTGGTCTCAATTATCGTCATAAGTTAAGGACTACCTGTACTGTTGGGTAGATGAAGGGACTGTTTTCATTGGCCAAATCTACTACATAGGTGTTGAGTGGAACTCACCTCATCAGTTGCTAGGGGACCTGCTGCTGGTTTGAAGGAGGGAGGGAGAGAGGGAGAGGGAGAGGGAGAGGGAGAGGGAGAGGGAGAGAGAGAGAGAGAGAGAGAGAGAGAGAGAGAGAGAGAGAGAGAGAGAGAGAGAGAGAGAGAGAGAGAGATTGCCGTACTTGAGCCTATGCACCTTTGGAGATATTGTGTAGGAAATTGGTAGCTGGAGAGAAAGTCACTGCTGAGTGAACTGGACAATTGCGGTATACAGCTGGCAGTTCCTGGCCCCAGTTGGAGAAGAGAATGAAGACCCTGATAGCAGACAAAGAAAAGCAAAACTAAAGAGAAAGAAACATGCTACACCCCAGATCAAAGGCAGACAGGGAAAGAGGGAGACAGATACTTGCAGATCTTCATGACCTATAGAACCTAATTCCAAGCAGAAACCACTAGATAACCAATCACAGAAGGAGGAAGGAAGTAAAGAGAAAAATAAACAAAAAAAGAAAAACATAACGAAATAGAGAGTGATGGAAAGATTGTAAATCCCAATTACAATGTAGGAGATATAAGAAACATACCCAAGACCAGTAAAGGACTCAAATACCTTTACACTAATGCTCAAAGTTTAGGAATCAAACAGGGTGAACTTAAAATATTAGCACATGAAGGCAGATACAATATAGTTACCATTACTGAAACTTGGTGGGATGAAATGAGTGGAATATATTGATGGAAGGATACAAACTACTCAAAAGAAACAGACCTAACAAAAGAGGAGGTTGAGTTGCATAGTAATGAGAGACTTTAACTACCATGATATCAATTGGGAGACAAACTCTGCAGCAAATAGGAGATTGAACAGATTCCTAACCAACCTAGCTGACAATTGTGTCATCCAAAAGGTAGAGAGAACTAGAGGAAAAATATACTGGACCTAGTTCTTACTAATAGAGAAGAAATGATAGAGGGAGTTGAAGTTGCCAGAACCTTCGGTGAGAGTGACCACGTCATACTGGAATTCAATATAATGCAAACATAAGCAATAGAATATAATCCAACCAGTGTCTTAAATTTTAAAACAGCTGATTTTAACAAACTCAGAGAGAGCCTAAGCAAAATTTCATGGATAAAAATCTAAAGGGGAAAACAACTCAAGAAACATGGGAAACACTGAAAAATATGACCATAAAAGCCCAGTCCCAAACAATACCATTAAAAAAGAAAAACAAGAAATCCAAGAAGAAACCAGCATGGGTGCACAAAGATCTCTCTGATAAACTGAAAAACAAAAAGGAAAAGTATAAAAAATGGAAAGAGGGACACATAACTAAGGTAGAATATCAACAGACAGCCAGAACATGCAAATACGAACTCAGGAAAGCAAAGGCTCAGAATCAACAAAGACTTGCAACAAAAGTCAAAGCTAATAAAAAAAGTTTCTTTCAACATATAAATAACAAAAAATGTCAAGGAAACATCCAGTCCACTAAAGAGAGAAGATGGCAAGGAAGTAACAGGCAGTAGAGAGAAAGCAGAGCTGCTTAATTCATTCTTTGCATCAGTCTCAACACAAAAAGAAACTATAGCCCAACCTATCAAAAACATAGCTGTAGAAGATAGAATAGAAATAAAAATTAAAATAAGCAAGAAAATGGTAAGAGAAAACCTGATTACATCCCAGAGTTCTGAAGGAGCTGGCAGATATTATCTCACAACCATTATATCATATCTTTAAAAAATCTCAGAGCATTGGGGAACTACCAGAGGATTAGAAAAGAGCTGATGTGGTTCCCATCTTCAAAAAAGGGGGGAAAAATCAGACCCAGGAAACGACAGACCAATCAACCAAACATCAATACCTAGGAAGATACTGGGGGGAAAAAAATAAAAAAACAGATCTGTGAACTTCTAGAAACAAATGAAGTTATAACTAATATCGAGCATGGGTTTGTTAAAAACAGATCAAGCCAAACCAATCTTATTTCATTCTTTGACAAAGTGACTAAATTAGTAGATCAACAAAATACTGTGGACATAGAATATTTAGACTTCAGCAAGGCATTTGACAAAGTAGACCACAACCTACTTCTTGGTAAGCTAGAAAAACGTGGGATAGGCAGCATCACTACCAGATGGATTTGTAACTGGCTGACAAACCATATTCAACGAGTAGTCCTTAATGGTACTACATCCACTTGGAGGGAAGTAAGCAGTAGGACACCACACGGTTCTGACTTAGGCCCAGTATTCAATATCTTCATAAATGACTTAGATGAGGAAATAGAAGGGGAACAGATTTGAACAATGGGCCCTATCCAATAATATGAAATTTAATGTGGAGAAAAGCAAGGTTTTCCACCTGGGAAGAAAAAACAAAGGCACAAGTATAGATTAGGTGAAACCTGGCTCATAAACAGTAACTGTCAGATGTACCTTGCAGTCCTAGTGGATGATCACATAAAGATGAGTCAGCAGTGTTCGGCAGCAGCCAAAACAGCTAATACAATCCTTGGTTATATAAATAGAGGCATAGAATCAAAATCACATGAAGTATTAGTACTGCTTTATAAAGCTTTAGTATGACCACATCTGGGATACTGCATCCAGTTTTGGTCACATTACAAAACAGATGTAGAGACTTTGGAAAAAGTGCAAAGAAGAGCAACTAAGATGATTAAAGGAAGAATGGTTCCAGGATTTGTAATACAGGCATTGTACAGGTAATCATTTAGGCTACGGGTTGGCAACCCACGGCTCTGGAGCCGCATGCGACACTTTGAGCCATCTCCTGTGGCTCCGGAGCCTCCTCCGCCATTTGCAGAGAGAGAGTCAGAGAGGCACTTGCACTTTCCTTCTCTCGCTCTCATTCAAACTTGCCCCCTCGCAGAGCTCCTGATTGGCCCTGCGCCTGGGTGCCCTGCCCCCTGGGAGAAGGGTGGCCAGGAAGGCCTTTTCCTGGGCTGACCCCGTCCAAGGTGCACGTGGCCAGAGAGCCACATGGGGAAGCCCCAGGATCCCCGCTGGGAGCGGCCCGGAAGAGTCTCCGCTGAGCGGGCCAGCCCTCCCGCAAGTCGTGGCCCTGGTTGGCCAAGCAGCAGCAGAGATGGAGATGAAGGGTGAGTGGCAGGGGAGGGAGAGGGCTTCGAGTCCATGGAGCACCCCCACAAAGTGGCTGCGGGGCAGGTGGCGTGCCCCCGGCTTACCTGTACCAGGTGGAGGGGCAGCCAAGCCAGCCACGCATCTCCCCAGGCTAGGCGGCAGTCCCGGCTGGGGTGGCAGCATCACTTCCTCGGCCATCCCCGGGCTGCTCCCTGGGCAGCCGAGCTGGCCATGCGTCTTCCTGGGCCGGCCAGCAGTCCTGGCTGGAGCGGCGGCCAGAGTGGGCATCGGTTCCTGGGCTGTCCCCGGGCTGCTGAGCCGGCCACACATTGTCCTGGGCCAGGTGGCAGTCCCGGCTGGGGTGGTGGCATCGGTTCCTGGGCCGTCCCCAGGCCACTCCCAGGACAGCCGAGCTGGCCACGCATCCCCCCGGGCCGGTCTGTGGTGCCCCAAGTGCCTTTCAGTGCCTTCTGCCGCCTGCCCCCCCACGCTTGGCCTTCCCGGGACCTCTGCCCTTTTTCCCATGCCTGGAGCAGGAGAGGAAGCGCTGCTTTCCGGGCATCGGAAGGGGCTTCCCCCTCCCAGCCCCCCATCTACCAGGGCAGGGTGCTCCTCTGGACCGGGGCTGTGCGAATCGCAGCGCACCTCTTTTCCCGCCACCCAGCCTGGCCCAGCTCACCCTCCTGTGGCAGGTGGAGCTCGGAAGGATTTGGCCCTGGAAAGGCTGGGCCGGCCAGCCAGACCGGGAGGCCAAGCAGCGCCAGCAAGGAAGCCGCTCCCGCCCCATGGCTGGCTGGCCAGAAATCCCATCCGACTCAGCAGGGAGCTCGGGGGCCGTCTGACCGCCACAGGGATGTCCATGTCAGCCGCCTCCTGAGACTCTGTGGAGCCGCCCCTAATTGCGCCCAGGAGGGCCAGCCTGACCTGCGCGGCTCCGAAATGTCGCTTTCCTGAATTCTGCCTCCTGGGGGAGAGTTGCGCCTCATGGCCCAATTATTTTGGGCATTATTCCAGCGTGGTCACTTACTTTGGATGCTTCTGTTGTTTTTATTGGTTTTGCTCTCATTACTCTTTTAAAAAGTTTTTAGTATTTTTAATTGTAATACATTTTTGAACTGTAAGCCGCCCAGAGCCACTGAAAGGGGCAACCAGAGATATTGAGGGGAGAGGAAAGAGAAAAAGTGAGAAAGAGAGAGAGAGAGGAAAGAGACAGGAAAGAGAGAGAGAGGGAAAGGGAGAAAGAGAGGAAGAGAGAGGAAAGAGAGGGGAGAGGAAAGAAAGAGAGAGGGAGAGGAAAGAAAGAAAGAGAAAGAGGAAAGATAGAAAGAAGGAGAGGAAAGAGAAGAGGAAAGAGAAAGAGGAGAGGAAAGAGAGAGATACCTTTTGATATCTAAAATGAAGATAACACTGCTTATATCAGCGGTTCTCAACCTATGGGTCGCGACCCCATTTGGGGTCGATTGACCATTTCACGGGGGTCGCCACACCACGCTGACCGCCATTTTTTCCCTTTTCCCTAGCTGTCCTACTCCCTCTTATTGGCTTTCAAAAGTGCCGTTCCTGCCTCCCTCCTCTTTGCGCATGCGCAGCTTTTTTGTATATAAAGTTAGGAAGTTTCGGTTTCAGAGCACGTGGGGAAAGCGATACAGAGGGCAGGGGCAGAAAGCGAGAGAGAGCAAGCAGCAGAAAGCAAGAGAGAAACAACAAAAAGCGGTAAGTTTCCTCTCTGGGGGAAAAGAAATGGTGTGTGTCTGTGTGTCTGTGTGTGTGTGTGTGTTTAAACAGCAGCAACAAACAACAACGAAAAGTATGTGTGTGGGGGGAGAGGGGAGTTAATGATAAAGGCGACAGACTGGGTTTTCAAGCCAATCTCTTTTGTGGTGTATCCAGCCCGACCCCATTCAGAAGAAAGAAAGGCTGCAGCCGGAAAGAAACGGGGGAAAGACATCTGCACCTTACATCCCTGAAACCCCCCCCCATTTCTCTGGCCTCTCCTGCAGATCTGTTCAGGGAGCACACAATTCCGGGAGGCGAAAAGGGGTGCAGGGATATTTCCAGAAATGAGCGAATCCAGTACACACAGCGACGCCCATATTCTCCCCGGCAGATTCTACCTCTCGCTTTTAAAGTTTAAACGCGTTTAAAGTTTCTCTGCCCCTTTCTCCCCCTTTAAACCCAAGACCCTGCCTCATTTGCAGACTAGAGCACTTCCCTGATTAGCCCAGCTTAAAACCTTAAAGCTCGGGCATCCCTCAAAAGCCGCTTCTCCCGATGTCGGGATCAAAGAGAAAGTCGTTTAAACTTCACCTATGATTTTTCCCCACCTCGGAAGGTAACTTAGGTTCCTCCATATCGCGTTCACCCAAGCCAAGCCACCATCTGAAAATGGGCCCTCGGGTTGGGCATTGATTGCCACCTGCAGTGAGCGGGGGGGGGGGAAAGCAGGGACCGCCTTGCCTGAAGCCCCTGTGCATCCTTTCTGGAGCTGCCGACGCCGTCTGCTCCAGTTCCCCGCTCTGCTTACAATGGGTGCTAGCTAGGCAGGCTCGCTTCCTCCTCTTCTGCCGCCGCCGCCAGGAGCAGTAACTCCAGCCTTGCTGCCTCACAAGCCCGTTTGGCCTGATAGGATGCAATGTGAATCTGGAACTAGGTAAGGGAGGCTCGCACAGAGAAAGCCTCCAGCAGCTCGCTGCCTAATGCGCTCTAGGAGATAGAGTCCAGATCGAGTTGTTGGCCATGGGCAGCTGTATGTCAAGGACTACCTTTCCCAAAAAGCCCTGCGCGCCTCCACTTTCTCTGCCAGTTCTTTTTCCTCTCCCCCCATCCACCAGCTCGAGTACGTTCGCGTTCCCTGAACCAAAAAAGCCGCGCTCAATATATTCAGCCGGGCGGGAGGTCTGCAGATCAGCGACGGGACTGCGAGGCTGGCCATTCCCTTCTTTTCTGTACTTTTGGTGATTTGCAGTGCGGCGAATCGGAAGGGCTGACTTTGAGGAGGTCGAATGGTAATACAAGTCCCTTTTCTGAATTTAAGCCTCGCTGGAGTCCTCGGTGCTTGTTTTTCAGTGAACGTAAATACGACTCAAGTATGAGTGATTTTATACATGTGCTTGAAAAGTTTCAATTTGGAATTTATTTTGTCAAACTCCTTACTGGGACCTAGAGCAGGAAATATTATCTTTCTAATTTAGTTTCCAGAATCTGGCATCTGCTTTTCTGATTTAATTGCATAGTGGCTCTTTCTGTGCACGTTGTTGACTGAGTCCTAGGCCCACTCCACTTGGGGCTTTATAAATAAGAGCCCTTGATCCTTTTTACCTGTCACTAATGTTCGGCTCTCATCTTCAAAATGTCTTGATTAGCATGATGTCCTTGCTGTGATTATAGCATGGATATATGAATTTTCAGAGGTAACCAATCAACTGTGCGTAAACTTCCTCTTCATGGTCTGGATCAGGGAAAAATGGAGTTTTCCTTTGGGGAACATTATGGTGGCTAAATGAATGAAAACGGAGAAATATCTTCCACTCAACTTTGCATAAAAAGTTAAATAATCTTATGCTTGTAATATTGATGTCCTAAATGGCAAGTACACTGATAGAATGTTTTATTTTCAACACTTTTTTAAAAATGTTAATAATTTTAATCATATTGTTAAACATTACTTCACTGAAATCTGCATTGAAATAATATATTGTATCAATAATTATAATAAAAGGGGGAGGAGCAAAAAATTACCATCCCATACCTTCAGTGAGAAGGGTTCCCCTGCAGTGGCTAAAGAGCCTGGGGTATTATGATTTGATTCATCCAGCATCCAAACAAACCAACAAATCTTATCTTGGTTTTGTGGTTGTTAAACCATGATTTACTGTGGAAGCTGCTGTTATGGTTTATTCAGCTAATAGAGTTCATCAGGTGCCTGGTTCGGCATAAAGGGGAGCCCTTTGCAAGCAGCAGTGATATAGTATTACTAATGGATTTTTATTTTTTAAGCATAGTGATAAAATCCTTTCTGGTCTGAAGGCTTGTTTTAAAGGGCTTTCTTTTTTTTGACTTTGTTCTCTTCCAAAAGAAGCTTGTGGTGCATGGTTTACACTTGGCAACTTTTTCATCAGTAAATCTTGGCTTAGGTTGAGACTCTTTTGACTATTTTAAAAGTAATTCCAGTCACCTTTGTAGTTTTCCTAGAAACATCCAGAGAAATGGTTTTTTTTCTAATTACAACCTGTGTCATTTGGGGGTGCCATGTCTACCAGATACAGAGCTGCAGATACCCAGAATTGGTCCTGCAACCTTCCATTGTCTCCCACGGACTCAGATCCACTTAAAAAATATTCCTCTACTCTGCTTTTTTCCAAGTACAAACAAATGCTCAAAGAAATCAGCTTGGACTTTGGAAGGAGGTGGCATCACTATGTTGATGGCATTTTGCTTGCCTTGTGTTTGGCCCAGAATCAGTGTCTGAGATCAGTAAGGGGTTGGGAGGGAGCCAGTCAACTAGCTGAGCTGATTGTGCAGTCAAATGGTGTCAGTCTGCTTTCCTTTCCTCCTGAATGAATCTTCTTCACCTGGATGCCCTCTTGATGTGTGGATTAGAATTTGCTTCAACTGATGCTATCAACTGGTGATCTGGAGATACAGATCTTTGATACAGTTTTGGTAACTTCTGCAATGTGCTGCCTATGACTTCTGGTTTGTGGTTTGGTGATCTCTGTGTTTTCTTGCAGTTGTTTCATTATCAAACTAGGTGTCAGAATCCAATTATATTTAATCTCTAGTTATCAACTATAGAAAACCCCATTTCTGCCTTCTCTGGATTCTGTCATATGATGAAGGGAAGGGGGTGAACAAAGGGGCTTTATGGCCCTCACTTCCTTCAGTACACTTCAAAGGGACTGGATGTGGATATCACCAAAAGGACTAACCATAACAATGGGGCTATTACCTTTCATGTACTCCCCTCTGAATGGGGCACCTTTCATGTACTCCCCTCTGAAGTCTCCATCCAGCCGGCAGTAAGGAAAATGGGGTGGGAGTGTAATGCCTGAGACTGTCACTGGAAGAAGGGGGTGATTGGGTGGGGCTACTGGGGAACACCTTAAAACCTTGAACGGGAGAGCTTGGACCCCAAGTCTTGTCTAGAACGCCTGCAACCATTTTCTCTTAATAAAGGATGCCTGTTGGAAGAACTATTCCAAGAATTCTGTCTTCTTAAGATGCAAAGTGGGGTGGGTCCTTACACTAGGTAACATCAAACTAGGAAATACCGTATTTTCTGGCCTATAAGACGGCCCCCAACTTTTGAGAAGATTTTCAGGGTTTAGAATCCTAAACCCTGAAAATCTTCTCAAAAGTTGGGGGTCATCTTATACGCCGGAAAATACAGCATTCCATTTCTAGTTTAAGTTTCTGTTACTACTAAACCTGTTTTATGACTTTATCAATTTACAATTTCCATAATCAAATATTGTTTTACTTCAACAGATTATCACTTCAATTATCTCTTCCAGATATGTTCAAGTTCTTAATCTCTCACATCCCTCTTTTAATCACCAGTCTCATTTATATCTTCTTCCAATAATAACTAACTTAGTTTAAAAAAAGAAACAATGTTAAACCTTACTTCATTTCAATTCATTACACAAACTTCAAATCACATCCAAATAATTATCATACCTTATCAGATCATATCATTATACACAAAAATCACCTAATTAATTTAAGCACTTCAAAGTTCCAGTCTAAAAACTCAACATTTTTTCAATTCCAGTACATATATATATATGTCTATATATTGGGCAGATTCTGCCTACACTTCCCGAGATTGGGTGGTGCATCTTGGGCTCCCAAATCATGATGAATACTCAGTTATGTGGCCACCTAAATATGGACTTGTGTTTTCTCATGGTCTCAGATCTCTGGCTAAAAATTTGAATTGCATGAGCCTGGTTTCTTCCCCAGGATAGTTGAGTTGATTTTCCACCAAAGGAGTAAGACTCCTCCCATGGAGTTGGTGATTGCTGGCTGTGAAGTTCTGGGAGTTGAAGTCCACATGTCATAAAATTGTCAAGGTTGAGAAACACTGGGTTTGTAAATAGAACAACACAGAGAATGGTAAATCATAGGAAACTTTAATGAACTGTTTTGACTGAACTATGCCATGTGTCATGTTTTGTATTATTGAAGCTATTGTTACATATTTTCACTAGCAAACCATTCAAGACAATGGATCCGAAGAACATCAGGAAAAGGAAATATAGTGAGGATTTCCTACAATATGGTTTCACATCTATATATACAGCGGGAATCGAGAAACTGCAGTGTGTACTTTGTTCCGAAGTTTTAGCAGCAGAATCGATGAAGCCTAACAAACTTAAACAACATTTTGAAAGCAAGCATCCAAGCTATGCTGGCAAGGACACAAACTATTTCAGAACAAAAGCTGAAGAAAGGCAGACTTGACACTGGTGGCAAGTACCACAGACAAAATATAGCGGCCGTTGAAGGGTCATATTTGGTGGCACTCAGAATCGCCAGAGTCATGAAGCCTCATACTATTGCAGAGGAGTTACTGTTGCCAGCGGCCAAAAACCTTGTTCAAGTTATGCTCGGAGACGAATTTGTGACAAAATTTAATGCAGTTTCCTTGTCTAATGACACTATCCGCAGAAGAATAGATGATATGTCTGCTGATATTCTTGATCAGGTAATCCAAGAAATTAAATCTGCTCCACTTCCAATATTTAGTATCCAGCTTGATGAATCTACAGACGTTGCAAACTGTTCCCAGTTACTGGTTTTCGTGAGGTATATTTACGATGGTGCCTTTAAAGACGAGTTTCTGTTTTGCAAACCTCTTGAAACAACAACTACTGCACGTGATGTATTTGACAAAGCTGGTTCATTTCTGAAAGAGCATAACATATCTTGGGAAAAGGTTTGTGGTGTTTGCATAGATGGTGCTCCAGCTATGCTAGGATGTAGATCTGGATTTCTACGTTTTGTTTTGTAATTAAAAATAAATATTTAACATTATATAATTACATATTGTTTTTGTGATTAATCACTATGCTTTAATTATGTTCAATGCAAATATATCCTGCATATCACATATTTACATTGCGATTCAGAACAGTAGCAAAGTTACAGTTATGAAATAGAACTAAAATAATTTTATGGTTGGGGGTCACAACATGGAGGCCACGCCCACTTGGTGGCCACACCCACTTGGCCATGCCCCTGGGGTCACCACAACATGGGGAACTGTATTATGGGGTCACGGCATTAGAAAGGTTGAGAACCACTGGTCTAAAGCAATCATACATCATTCCTGCTGTGACAAATCTTATCTGTACAAAAATAAGTCAACAATTGATAGCTGCTCTTAGTATCTCATTGCAACAAGGTTCCTATCAATCATTCTAATACAGCTATCTGTGGCAGGATTTTTCCTAGGTAACACATCTTAAAAAACTCAACGTTGATTATAGCAAATGTCAGGATATACCACTATGCGATCCGTTATCTGTAAATGGTATCAAATCAAATATTTCACTCTATCCTTCTCCTCTCCTGTAAAGATTCATAATTGCTGTTTTAGAATAAACCAATATGTGAATACAGAATTGTGAGAAATGCATATATATTGGTAAATGTACGTCTGCTTAGCCAAATAATAATAGTCCATAGCCCTTGAAATTTTTGCAAAATAATTTTCTTGTAATAGAAACTTCCTAGAAATAGAACTAAAACACTAGCAGGTTTGTTTTTTTAAAATCTTACAGGCTAATTAAATGTAGATTTAAATATATTATATTATAAATGAATTATAGTTCTAGTTAATAAATACTGCAAAATAAAGTCACAATGAAGAGCATAGCCATGAGACCATATCAGAATTCATCTGCAAATCAAATACATTCAAAATATGTTTTCTGAATAAGGAACCACTCACTGTTCTATTCATACTCAGCATACTTGGCTTTTGTTCCTTTATAAATGCTTCTTTGAAGTGTTCAACTGCGGAGCTACTTTTATTTTGTTTGTTTTCTTCATTTTTCAAAGAAAAGTTATTTTCAGTATGTCTTAGAGCTGATGATAAAACTTGTTGGAAAAATTCTGTTTCTTTTATTAAAGTCAGTCCAAGCTGTTCAGCAAGTAGATTCTTATTTCCTAACTTCAGTAATTTTATCTTGCAAGTTGGTGGTAGCAATCCAATGAAGGCATGAAGGCATTGGAACAAGGCAACTTGATGTCTGTGAAATAGATGAGCGAGTCAGTTGACACTGTGTATTCAGTGAACTAATGGAAAGATTTACATGGAAAAAAAAATTCTTCATGGCAAAGAAACACGATTCTACTTTGGCTGAAAAAATAAATTTTATCTTTGGAATAAATGCCAAGTATAAAAACAATGTTGAAAAGGCCTCAGTAATTGTTATGCTGATTACTAACACCTGTCCTATATATTCAAAAACTTGCAAAATTCAGAGCAGCATTATGTACCATGTTCTCATAACTGGTTCTGGTTGTTCTCTAAGATTCATTTGTCATTTACTTATCTGTTTCTTAGCAGCACTATGACAGTGAAGAGATTACTTATCTTCCATAACATTACATAATAAAAAATTAAAGGTTGATTATTAATGTTAATTTTGAAAAAAAATTAAAGTTTTCTTTTCAAATTCCTATTAACTTCTCTTATCAGATACTGCCTTAAGCCAGTAGTTAATTTTTTTTATGGCACCTTATGTGAACTATTTAATTTTTTTAAAGAAACAAATGAATCACTTGCTTATTTAGCAGATACCAGAGGGACAAAAAATGGTCTTTTAGGGGTCTTCTGTCAGCAACATATACAATTATTACCTCTACAAAATAATTCAGCACAGTTGTAATACTCCCTAAGAAACTAACAGTCTTTATAAGCCTTTCAATGGCTACTACCTGCAGAATATTGTTAAAAATCCTTCAGAAGGTGTTTTTAGATTCCACTTGAAAAGAGTGCCATTCAGATTTCCAGATTTCCAGCAAACCATATAATCAGGATATTTCTTGATTGGTACGCACTCCATTTGTTCCAATAGCCACTTGTTTACTGGAAGCAATGTACAATCAGGGGAGATTATTTGGAAAGAGGATTTGTGTGATATTGCACAGAGTGCCAAAAGATCTTCTGTAGAACCTGCAACACCAAAAGAAAAAAACAGTAACAAAGCTAAGCAGTACAATACATTTAAAATTGATATCTACTTAATTTTGTTTCTAAAATATATTTTTATTCTGTTTAGATACCATTTCAAACATGACAAACTTTAACTGGCATACAAAAATGCACAATAATATATAATACGTACTCTTAATACTACAATGAAAGCATCTAATAAAATAGCAAGTGCATGCTATTGCATTTTTTTGGGTTTAGGAAAGTCTCATATTTTTGATACTTAGAATGTTGGGGTTGTAACTGAAGAAATTATAGGGTTGCTTCAGAATTATGAAGTTAATTTGCAATAAACAAGCAAATTCTAAACTTTCTTCCAGAAGCCTATAAAAACTGGATACAAGTGGTCCTCAACTTACAACAAGACCATTCAAAGATACAATAGCACTGAAAAAAGTGACTTTATGACCATTTCCCACACTTATGACCATTGCAGCATCCCCATGGTCACATAATCAAAATTCAGATGCTTGGCAACTCACTCATATTTATGACAATTCCAGAGTGTCAGGGTCATGTGGTACCTTTTGCCACCTTCTGACAAGCAAAGTTGATGGGGAAGCCAGAATCACTTAACAACAAAGTTATTAACAACTGCAATAATTCACTGAACAATGGTGGCAAGAAGGGTCATAAAATGGGGCAAAACTCACTTAACTGTCTCACTTAGCAATAGAAATTTTGGGCAACAGAAATTTTGGGCTCAAAATTTTGGTAAGTCAAGGACTACCTATAAAGGGAGATTGAAGAAGGGTTGAGACATGGTTTTAAGACAGTAATCAATAGAAAAGTGCTGTCTTATTTATATTACATAAAATGTTATTCTAAATAATTTATTTTTTTAAAAAGGTTCTTTTGAAACAAAAATATTGAATTTGATCACAATTGTAACATACAGACAATACTGTACACAGTATAAAAACACGAAGTTTTATTTTGAAAAAATATAGTCTCATTCTTTAATTCATAGGGATATATATATATATATATATATATATATATATATATATATAGTGAGAAATAAAATGATCACCAGGGTAATAAAAACTATAACATTTATTAAAAAGCGCCTAGCTTTCGCCGTCACCTGCCGGCATCCTCAGGGCTAGTGCGCCAGGGAGTGAGAGAGTCACTTTTATAGGTGCAAACAGGTCTGCGCACGACTCCTCGACCTCGTCATCGGGCCTGAGTAGAGTGACTGCGCACGGCTGGTCTGTTCTTTTCTATTCATTTCAACTGCACATTCATCCTCCTCCATCCTTCTTTCCCTCAATCTTAAGGTGGATGGGCAAATGTCTCTGTAATTGCAATAGTCTCTATGTTTTAACTCTTCTCCGCTGGGGGCAGGTGGCAATACACATTTCATGCTTATTTTGCGATCCTCCTTCGTCCCATTGTTCTTCCTATGGCAAGTTTTTCTTTTAGTTTTGATGTTTTTACTTCTTATATGGATGTCGTCTGGGTGGTCCTGTGGGTCCTTTCGGGGTAGTTGTAATTCACCGCTGGTCTGGAGCTGGAGGGGAAGCCGTTCGATCACGGAGGGGGGGGGCGATTCCTCAATCACCCCTGTATCCGGCTGCTTTACGCGCGCCGCACCATAATCAGGCAGTCCGGGGGGGGGCAGTGACGGAACCATGTCCTCGCTCTATAGGTGCAGACCTGTTTGCACCTATAAAAGTGACTCTCTCACTCCCTGGCGCACTATCCCTGAGGATGCCGGCAGGTGACGGCGAAAGCTAGGCGCTTTTTAATAAATTTTATAGTTTTTATTACCCTGGTGATCATTTTATTTCTCACCATGAATATTCCCAGGGTTCACGTTTTTAATTTTCTTAACGCATATATATATATATATATATATATATATATATATATATATATATATATATATATTATAGTAAATATATATATTTACCTGGATATTTATAATCTTTCAAATTTATTGAAAGTTTTCCAGTAGAAATCTCTACCAGACTTAGTAAAAAATCTCCACATAGTAAAGTCAATCTTTTGCTTTTCTGCCAGTTTTCACTGTTACCACTCTTCTTTGCATGAAGCAGTACCACACAAGTTATTTCATGCCATGCCAAGAAAGGGGACAGATGGGTAACTGCTGTAATGGCTTTTGCCTTATTCCTCTTCACTTCAGAGTCTTTTCCATTGCACTTGCTTTCTTCATTAAGGCAACTTAACTTGATTCTTTTAGGCAATGGTTCCAAGTGCCAATATGATAGAGGCTCAGCCTCTGAAGCTTTTGTCACTGTAACTACTTTACAGTGGCATTTTGATGGAGAAAGTGAATGGCGCTTCTGGCCAATTATCAGAGATAAACTACCATCACTGAGTTGCCTGCTTCAAAACAAAAGAACACAATGTAAACAAATATATTTATAGCTTCAGCATTTGTAGTATACTATGCTCTTGTGTACAGGTAGTTCTTGACTTACAACCATTTGTTTAGTGACTTTCAAAGTTCAAGTGCAAATGAAAAAAGTGACTTATGATTGTTTTTCAATTTACGATTGTTGAGGCATCCCCCAAGGTCACATGTTCAAAATTTGGACACTTCACAACTGGCATATAACTCAACAACTGTCTTGCTTAGTAACATAAATTTTGGACTCAGCTGTGGTTGTAAATAGAAGACTACCTGTATTTGATATTTATATTTCACAACTGTTTTGTGTCAACTTTTATTAAATACATTGTAATCAAATATATCTTCAATTTTTACTCATAAGATGTATCTTATAACATTTTGTCTTGAAATACTTTTACATATTTATATATCTAGACTTTTTTATTTTGGAATTCAGGCTTCAATCATATAAATGCCACCAATGATATATGTTCAATTTTGGAATTCAGATTTTGATTATATAAATGCTGCCAATGATTCAATGTGATTGTATAGAATTTAAACTACTCACAAGTCAAATGTTTCCATGATTTCTACTCCAACTATTAACTGGTTATCCACCACACGATACCAAATGTTTTTTACAATTTGTTTTTCATCTTCAGTTGGAGTCAATGAACCATTATGAAATTCCTCCTCTCTTTCATCCCAAAGAGAAATAAGATTTTCCTTAGATGGAAAGATGATTTTTTAAAAAAATATAAAGCCAAGTAACTTTTTGTCTAATGAGAATTTATTATTGTTACAATTGTGGGACTCACAATGCATTTTAACTAATATATAAACTTGAGGATCAACTAAAATTACCACAATTACATACACATTTACAGTAGATACATGCAATTTTAAATCATCCTTATCAAGTATTTATACCCATTCTGATTTTTTCCCTCAATTTCAAATTGAGTAAACTGCACTATACAAGTGCCCTGGTGATACGATTCCATATAAACTATTGAAAAGTTATCATTATCCTGAATATTATAAATATGTGCTATTGGCAGGCACAATATTTCAGTGATCTCTGAACATTATAGCAACCATTTTTCAACCAGCATTCTGTTAAAAATTAGTTAAACATTACTTGTTTAACTGGACCCATTATTATTTTTGCTTTTGTTACTAGAAACAGCAAGTTCTATACCTATGTAATATGGAAAAAAATTACACACCATTTTTAACATTGCTGCAAAATACCTTTTTGATCCTAGGAATTCTTTGTTTCCTATCTTGAACAAGATCTAATAATGCATGACAGCTTTCAATCAGAACTTTTTCTTTGAGGCGTAAATGTTGTTGAATGGTTCGAACAGATGCAAAACCAGCCTATATAAGAGAACAGAGGGTTTGTGATAATATTCTTATAAGCATCATGGTAAGTATTTTCGTCCTATTTTTATTCATATAGTTTAAGAATTAGAAATCTGGCTTTTAGACTTCTAGAAATGTATTTCTAAATTCAAGTAAAATAATATATATTTAGTCATGCTTATAGCTGTGAATAGTTGCTAATAGTAGATGGACTGAATATAGTAGATGGACTGAAAACATGTATATAGTATATAGTAGATGGACTGAAAACATGTCAAAATACAAGTTTCATTAAATAAAACAAAATGTATATCCAAGAAAAAGATGCTACACACCAACCTGTAATCGTGCTTCAAGTGCTTTGATAGTAAGAAGGCGATTCTCTTGTATCTCTTCAGCAGAAGACAAGACATTTCCATAGTTTACATTACTCTAAGAAAAAGCAATACTAATTAAACACCAAAGATTTACAGAGCACTCTGTGAAGTGGAGAACATCACAAGAACCCAAACATAAATTTAAGATCTTTCCACAGGGAAACTGAAATTAATCACACCCCTTCTGGTCAGGCAGCAGAAGAGACTGACACTGCTTTGTGTGCACCCCTGTATATTACAGAGGAGGAGACAAAAAAAAATCCCACCCACTCCCACATCATATATACCTTATATATATTTCCTAACTGTTTGAAATATGCTGCATGTAGTTGCAGTCTGATTTTTGATGTAACATGGATTAGGTAGGAGGGGAATCACAATTTTAAAAAATATTCTAAAGATGCCAATTACACCACTAACAATGTATAGTAATTTAAAAGCTTGAAAAGGAGACATACACAGTGGCCAAGTTCAATCAGAATGCTAAATCACACAAAACTAAATATCTTGGACTTATGTGTTACAATCTATATATCTATATCAAATAAACCCAACTTTGTCTTTTAGAAACAAAAATGAAAGCTTACTATGTCATTCAAACCCTAATCGTTAGAATTAGATGAAGTAAACCATGATAGTCTCATGCATAAGTTACAGAATTAACTTTATGCTATTCAATAAGTCATAGTTAAGATTAAACACAGGTTATGCTTATATACTGTACCATAAGGTGCCATAATACGTTTTGTTAGTTTTAACTTAACATGTGTGATTCATTCCACTATAGTTTATATGCGGTTTATTTCACTGTGCTATTACTAAAATATGAGAACCTGAAATAAAACACAAATGGAAGCTTTGAACTACTTGTACTTGTATTGGAGATGGTGACTGAAATCTACAAGCCCAATGCTTAGATGTACTTTGTACTGGAATAATAAACTATGTTAAGCCTTACACAGGAAGGCTTTTGTCTGCTTTGTAACTAATTTAAGTGGTTCAAAGTTTTGATTTGCAAGATATTGACGTGACCAAACTCAGCTATTTAAATCAAAATGTTCAATGAAATCCTGTATTTAATGCTACTATCTGTATTGAAATATGAACTTAATTAAATTAATATTATTAATTAAAAATTAAATTTAAATAAATAAAAACATTAAATATTAAAGCAATAATCTGCATAATTCTTTTTAAAATAAACCTTTCCCAATTATTTGTAGCACATCTTACCTCATAATTAATATTTCCAAAATCTGCTATTTGAAATGCCTTTAGTGTTTCTGAAACAGAGTCACTCTTTAAAAATACTAAGATTTGTTCAGTTCCAATACCAGCAAAATCATCTACCAGAACAGATTTCACATTCTTCCAGCAAGAAGCCACCTAGAACATAAATCAGATTAGTTTAGTCACTTTGTTGAAGAATGAAATAAGATTGATTTGGCATGATCTGTTTTTAACAAACCCATGCTGGCTATTAGTTATAACTTTATTTGCTTCTAGTTGGTCGCAGATCTGTTTTCTGATTATCTTTTCTAGGATCTTCCCAGATATTGATGTTAAACTGATTGATCTGTAGTTTCCTGGGTCTGTTTTTTTCCCCTTTCTTGAAGATGGGAATCACATCAGCCCTTTTCTAATCCTCAGGTAACTATAACTATAAACTATAGTTAATTATAAACTATAGTTAACCATAAACTCAGGTAACTATAAACTATAACAAACCAGGCTGGACATAATTATGTTCAGCCTGGTTTGATATAAAAAGCAAGGATTTAATTAGGACACAGAGCTGATATAAAATAAAAAGGAGCGAATCAATTACATTATGATGTCAAAATTGTATCACTCATTTTAGAAAATAAGCTTCGTTTCTACAAGGACCAAGAAAGCCTTCATATGTCAGAACTCCATAATGCACATCAGGTTCCTATGTAAACAATGGTTGTCCTATATCATAACTGCAGGGAAGTTTTTGTCTGATTGAATGTTCAACACTTATTAAGCAAAATAACAGTACATGCATCTGCATTTCTTTCATGAAACTGGACTGGAATAACTAGACAGATAATATTTTACAAAAACAATGAGACAGAATCCCAAAGATGCTTTTTCACAGGCAATTAGACTTTGTTTTTCTTTGAAGACGTTTTGCTTCTCATCCAAGAAACTTCTTCTGCTCTGACTGAATGGTGAGAAATGCAAGGATTTATACTCCTTGTAGACAGCTGGTCATTTGCATTCTTTTTGAGTTGTTGAGGCCACCTGGAGATTTACCTGTGTCGTCAGGGTCACCTGAGTAGTGCAAATTATCAATTTCAACAGCTGTCTCTCAGAAGGGAAGAATACGACATCAACTATTTTCAATCTACACCATAGTCCTTTCAACAGTTCCAAAAAGGCTCCACATCCATTTGCACTACTTAGGTGACCCTGATGAAACAGATAAGACCTCCAGGTGGTATTAACAACTCTCTAAAAAAATGCAAATGACCAGCTGCCTGAAAGGAATATAAATCCTTCCATTCCCCACCATCCAGCCAGAGCTGAAGAAGTTTCTTGAATGAAAAGTGAAATAAAGAAAAACAAGAAAGTCCAGTTGCCTTGTAAAAAAGCATCTTTGGGATAACTATGACCTGGATGTCTGAGAATATCCATAGATCATGAGACAGATTCTCCACAATTCTAATAAAAAATGTTTTATAACATCAGTTCAATACCTGCAAGTTATGTTTCCATATAGCACATACATCTCCGGAAGCAAATGTCACGATTACTAATTGACGATCTCCATCCACTGCAGCTATTTGTACTGAAAAAGGATTTTCATATGGAAGCTGCAGAAGATGTTTAGGCCAACCATCCTGAAAGAAAATCAATTGGCCTTTGGAAGTAACTGCAATCAGTGACGTCTTATACTTGCTTCTTCTTACTTCAATTTTGCAAACGTATACACAACGCACCACACTGCCATAAGCGTGAGGCAAAAAACTAGCATTCAACAGTACTTTTTGTTTGTCAACTCCATATGCAAAACACTCATATCCCCAGATGGCCAGGTCTGAGCTAGCATTACTTTGCTTATTGTCTCCTGGAAAACCAGCAGCTCTGGTTCCTAAAACAACTGTACCCTCACTCTTAACTTGACCAGCCCATTGGATAGAAGAAAACTGAATAGGGGCACATAAAACAGTTCCAGTTTGGGGAGAAATATGTAACAGATGTCCTTCATAATACCATATTATTGTTGGACCAGCCAATAATTTTACAGGTTCTTGGATTGCATAGTCTAATTTAAACTGCAGAACCAGTTCAAATTTATTATGGATATGAAGCAACAATAGTATATATTTATTTTTTTTCTTTTTCTTCTTTTTCAAAAGAATATAAGGTTGAAGAATTCCAGTTCTGAAGTCAGATGCATTACTGCAGTGAATAATTTCAATATTTTCATCATATATGCAAAATGATCCAGTAGACACCTCATTAAACAATTTAGTGTCATTGTCAAATGTCATTCTTTTCACATGCAATGTAGTAATTGTGGTATCATCACTCTGTGAATTGTTCCCTCTTGATAATTGGAAAAGAAGCAGTATCCCATTATAAGACAACAGTTTCTCTTGCTGATCCATCAACATTTTTTTGTTAACTAGATTCCATTGTATTAAGATTGGTGTTTCTCTGAATTCCACTACAGGATTCTTCTGTTATTTCTGATCCAAAGAACATTTTAAAATCTGAAAATGTAAAGAGCTTTATTAATACTGCAAAAGATTTAGATTATTTTACCTTCAATAAATAACAATCAGTACTCGAGCAGGAGCCACAATATTATGAATTTATACTTTTAAAAATGTAATGTACCAAATTCCAAAAAAACAGCCTAATCCTAAACATATATTTTTAAAACTAGGTACCTTTGACTCCTTTATCAGAATAAGAAAGAGTGAAATCATCAAGGCATATTTTTCACAACAAAATCATTAAAATGTTTCATAGTAAAATCCTTTGCAGCTGTACTTGAGTGAGATTTATTATAATATTCTTCTAAAATAAGAAACAATTCCAGACATAGAAAAGAATTGGCTGAAGTAAGGCAGAACAAATGAAGATATTTACATCAATATAATGTTATTTATAAGAATTACAAAATATAATGAATATACGGAGTTAAGTTCTAAGATGGTGGCGCCTGGATTGGCTGTGGCTCCATTGGCTCTCGAAGGTGAAAGGTTTTTGGAGGGATAGAAGGGATATAGGCAGTGGTGGGATTCAGCCAGTTCGCACCACTTTAGCAGAAGCGGTAGCTAATTTTTTGTTGCCCAGACCAAGAATGGACTTCTGGAAGCAGCATCCAGAAAAATGGTTGTTTCATATTTGAAACCCACTAATGGATATAGGCCACATGATCGGGAAGCTTTTAATGTGTTTGACCGATATGGTGGGACTAAGGTGACATATGACAGATAGTCATTGCTGGTATGGCAAGCTATTTTGGAACTGCTGGTGAGACCATTAAAAGTTGTTTGCGCTGTTTGAAATTGTTCTGCCAAAGCAAGATCTGATTGGTGGCACAGCGACGGATTCTATTGCAAATCAGGGCTGTTTCCAAAGGAGGCAGAGGAGAGGTCCCGGGGCTTATGGAGCAAAGGAACTGGATGAGGCTGTCGGCAGGCCCAGAAGAAGAGAGAGATGCTTTTGGAGGAGTTGGAGGTGGTGGCAGCGTGCTCCAGAGGCGAAAAGGAGTGTCCCTTTAAGGAAAAGGTAGAAGAGACAGGATCAGAAAAAGGAAAGGAGGTGAGGCTATCTGCAGGAATACAAGCTAATTTGAGGGCTAATCCACAAGGAGCTGTATTTCCATCTGTCCTGTTCACCATCATTCACTCTCTAGAGCAGTGGTTCTCAACCTGTGGGTCGGGACCCCATTTGGGGTCGAACGACCATTTCACGGGGGTCACCAAACAAAGCAGTCCACCATTTTTTTTCCCCCTTTTCCTTAGCTGTGCTACTCCCTTTTATTCTATTGGCTTTTGAAAGCCAATAGAATAGACTCTCTTGAATAGAGTCTAATTTTATTGGCTTTCAAAAGCCAGTAGGAATTGTCCAGGCTGTCTCTGCCCTGCTGAGCCCTCCAAAAGTCCCATTCTGCAAACGGTGCTGCACCAGTTGAGTAGTCCTCGACTTACGACCGGTTAGGAGGTCGCGGCATTAAAAAGGTTGAGAATCACTGCTCTAGAGACTAAAATGGACCTTCTGAAACTTGAGCTGGCCATGAACAAGGTGTGTATATTGGAGGTGGTGACGCTTTGAGAACTGTATGCAATGAAATTTCAATTTGATGTATGCCGATTCGTGTACATTCAAAGTGACAATAAAGTTGTTTATTGTTGTTGTTGTTGTTGTTGTTATTATTATTATTATTATTATTATTATTATTATTATTATTATTATTATTATTATTATTATTATTATTATTATTATTTTAAGTCTTTGTTCCCCTAAGACAGGGGTAGGGAACCTTGGCTCTTTTATGACTTGTGGACTTCAACTCCCAGAATTCCTGAGTCAGCATGGCTGGTTCAGGAATTCTGGGTATTTAAGTCCACAAGTCATAAAAGAGCCAAGGTTCCCTACCCCTGCCCTAAGATAATAGCATGCATGTCTACATTATGGCTAAAAATGGGAGCCTTATTTATGGAAAAGAATGTCTGAATAAATATTATAGTAAAACCCAAGATTTCAGTAAAACAGATTATAAACACTATAAGCAATTGAACTAAGATGGGCAGTTAAGCAAGCTGTGGCCAAGTTCAACATGTAACAGAACAAACTTCTATAATATTTGAAGAAGTTAAACCTTTCTGGATAAATAAATGTTGAAAAGTAAGAGTGAAAAATTATCTCTCAAATTATAAAGTGTGCATGAATATCATTGTAGAAGTACAAAAGATTAAGCTATTCAATCAATAACATCCTCACCATGTGGACGGGGTGACATTGCATATGAAATTGTCTGGAATTTTCTTTCAAAAATATTGGTAACCCATTTAAATTTTCTGCCAAAAAGACAGCTAAGGGATAATGTGAGGGCTGTCTTGAATATTATTGAATATTTACAATACCATAATGAGAAACAGGCAGCTCTAATATTTTTGATGCAGAGAAGGTCTTTGACAATTTAAATTGGACTTTTATGTTTAAAGTGCTGGAAGAAATGGACTTTGGAGATAATTTTATTCAAGGAGTTAAAGCTATTTAATACATCACAACAAACAAAAAATTGTTATTAATGGTGATTTAACCAACTCATGTGAAATTCAAAAAGGTATGAGATAAGGATGTCCCTTGTCCCCTTTGCTATTTATTTTGCTCTATTTAAATAGAGATATTAGGCAAGACGAGAAAATAAAGGGCATAAGTATCAAGAAAGAAGTTTATAAACTGAGGGCATTTGCTGCTGATCTAGTTATATTCCTGCAAGTCCCCAAAAATAATATAGAATGTTGGATGATGAAGTTAAATGAATTCGGGTCTTTAGCAGGCTTCAAAATAAACAGAAAGCAACTATGCCAGTGGTGGCGAACCTATGGCACACGTGCCAAAGGCGGCACTTGGAACCCTCTCTGTGGGCACACGTGCCGTTGCCCCAACCTCACCTCCCTCCACGACCCCTTTCTCACCAGCAGCCCCCCTGGAGGAGAGTTGCCCCTGAGCATGGCCCACATGGAGCAGCACAGCCAAGGACATGGCAGCCAGGCAGCGTAGACAAGACTTTGCCCTCATGCCCCAATGCGCACAGTTGATGCTGCGGGGCGTGGGCAGAGGGCGTGGCCATGGCACTGCTGGGCTGCCTGGGCGATCTGTGGTGGGCCCTGGAGGCGGTGAGTGGCCCTGTGGGCAGGTGGGGTGGGAGACGGGGTGGGGGTGGAGCAGGGGTGGGGCAGGGGGTGGAGCAGGGGCAGGGCCAGTTTTTGGGCACTCGGTCTCTAAAACTGATGCTAAGAATATGTCATCTCAGGATAACGATATACTGATTAAAAAGTCAGGTTTTAAGGTTGAGAAAAAGGTGAAATATTTGGGGGTTATGTTGACAAACACAAACATAAAATTGTTTCAAAATAACTATGTGCCTCTTTGGGATGAGATCAAAAAGGACTTACAAAAAAGGGATAAATTGCATCTATCATTACTAGGAAGCATCTCTGTAATCAAGATGAATGATTTACCAAAGATGCTTTTTCTGTTCCAGACATTACCAATACTTGCAACTGATGTCCCATTCAAACAGTGACAAAGGGACATTTCCAAGTTCATATGGCAAGGGAAGAAATCAAGAACTAGGTATAAGTTATTGCAAGATGCTAAAGAACGAGGGGATTTGGGTTTACCAGACTTGAAACTGTATTTTGATGTATGTTGCTTGTTTAAGAATGGATGAACCTTCAGAATAAGAGGCTACTTGATTTGGAAGATCACGAACTAAGGTTTGGATGGCACAGTTATTTATGGTACAATAAAGTCAAAGTTAACGTTGATTTTAATAATCACTTTATCAGACATGCCATACTAGGAGTACGGAACAAGTATAAAATAAGATTTTCCACAAAGCTGCCTCTTTGGGTATCCCCACAGGAAGCCCCCCCCTTTTTTTTTTTAGAAAAGAAATGTTGTGAAACCAGACTGGCAAATCTACGGTAAAATAATATTTTTCAACTCAGGTGACCCTATTCTTAAATCAAGGAAAGAATTAGAATCAGAGGGTTATGCCTGTCATTGGTTTACATATCAACAACTGAAAGAACAATTTAAACTAGATAAAAATGTTTTGGATTTGACTTCATTAAAAATGAATTTGAAACATTATTGTGTGGCAGTGACGAACATATTATTGCTAAGGCTTATAAAATGCTATTGAAATTGAATTTGGAAAGTGAACATGTAAAACATTGTATGATACAATGGGCAAGGAATTTTGGTTATAATGTGATGTTGGAACAATGGGACAATATGTGGATGAAAAGTTTAAAATTTACATTGAATTATAACTTAAAAGAAAACTTCTACAAGATGATGTATCGCTGGTATTTATCACCAGATAAGCTATCTAGGATGTATAAAGGTATTTCAGTTGATCCTATTCAAATGAATGTAAACGTAAAGAAGGGACTTTTTATCATTTACACTGGACATGTGATAAAGCAAAGAAATATTGGAGAAGGATTCACATTTTGATACAGAAAATCCTTAAAGTAAAAATAAACATGAAACCAAAGATTTTTCTTTTGGTTTAATGAAGAAAGATTTGGAAAAAAAATTCGTAACTTTGATCCTGTATATGTTGACAGCAGCAAGACTACTGTATGCACAAAAATGGAAGGACATTCCAATTCCCATTATGGATGAATGGCTACAGAAGTTGATGGAGCTAGCAGAGATGGCTAAATTGACTATTTTGATTAAAGAAAAGAATACAAGAATCTTCGTTTCTACATGAAGACCGCTTCTGGACTTTGTGCTTGAGGTGGAAAAAAATGAAACTTTGATTATGGGTTTCACTGATTAGATTGATTTGTTGTTACAGAAATGGCTAGTTTTTACTACTGTGAAAAAGTAAAAAGTTGAGACTCAACATTAATACTCTATTCTACTGCAACAGGGGAAGTCAGAAGTCAATTTTTTTCCTCCCTTTCCCTCCCTTTCTTCCCCCCTTTTCCTCCCCATTGTGTCCTATTTGCTTTGTAGCTTGTATTTTACTGTACAACTTAATCAAATGTTATTAAAAAATATTGGTAACCCATTAAAAAGGACTGATACTATAGATTCCATATTTTGAAGTCTCTGAATGCACTTAAGATTGGCTCCTTCAAAAACATTGCACTGTTCTTCCATGTTCATAACCTGTTGTTTAAAAACAAGCTTTACCTGCTCAAAATCCACTGTTAATATAGCTAGAAATTTGTACAAGTGTAGCTGCTGCTATCCATCTTGTCAATGTCAGTTTTTTAGTATGTCAAGTTTCTATTAAATTTAAGTAAAACTAAAGATGTTAGCATCATTCATATCTTAAACATGAATTATATACATTTCTAGGTGTTGGCACTTCAACTCTCACAATTCCACAGATAGGATGATCATTTTTGAGAATTTTGGGAGTTGGTCTGGGTCCACCTACCTGGAAGTTAAGACTTAGTGCACTAGAACAGGGCTTTTCAACCTTTTCAGATTGTACCACTTTTAGGACATGACAATATTCAAGTACTACCCGTGCTTAGCAAGGTGTCAAAAACTTGATGACTGAAAAAAAAGGGGTGGGATTTTGGGTTTTACTGATTAGATTCATTTGTTGTTATAGAAATGGCTAGTTTATACTATTATGGAAAAGTAAAAAGTTGAGGTTCAATGTTAATGCTTCATTCTACTGCAACAGAGGAAGTCAGAAGTCAATACATTTTCTTTTTCCCTTCTCCCGCTCACTTTTTTCCCTTCTTCCTCCCCAGTGTCCTATTATTTCCTTTTGTATTTTTGTATTTTATTCCATAATCTAATAAAATGTTACAAACCGTAAAAAAAAAGAAAAAGAAAAAAGTACCAGTTTTAATTTCTTTGGTGGCAGTTCCTTTGCTCTCAGGCCACGCGGAGGACTCCTGGTGGTGCAGGCTGCCCAGAGCCCTGGGCAGTGGAGGGCAAGCACCCAGCTCAGCCCAGCCTTCCCCAAGGGGGCGCCCAGCTGCACTTACCTTCTCCTCAAGGCTGCTGCTCCTTGGCTCGCTCTCCTTTGCCAGGTTGCTCATGGTGTGTGCAAAATGTGTGGGTCAGAGAGAGGCTCACTCCCTCTCTATGCAAGGAGACCCAGCTTTGGCAAAAGGGCAGCAGGGCTGGTCGTGGCCAAGTGCTAAGGCAGGACTTCCCTCAGACCCACCCTCCCTTCCTCTCATTATAATCTTCCTTCCTCCCTTTTATTCTTTTTCTTTCCTCTTCTCCTTTCCTTTTTTCTTCCTTCCCCTCTTTCCTTCTTTTTCTTTTTCTTTCTTCTTTTCTCTTTCTCCTTTCCTGTCCCTTCTTGGATGCTCAAATTCAAAGGGGAAACATTTCTCGATGCTTCCTTGTCTTGTGATCAAATGCCATTTTTGCTAGTTTGTGGCCACTTAAAAGATTGAGAACAAATCAGGCTCAGTTTATCCCATGCTTGCATTTAGTGTGGGCATCCACAGACAACAGTACAGTAAAACTATCAAAATAGTGGCTGTGATAGTTGATCAGAACTCCTCCATTTTTGATGTGCAACAGTTTTAGCATTTAAGATCAGAGGTAGCTTAGTTACTTTTCTATTAATACATAAGCCTTAAAAGGGCTCTCTTGTAGGGATCCTGTCTTGGTCTTATTCAGACTGGAAATATAGCAAAGGAAAATATTTTTTCCCACTCTGCTTTGTCCTTTTCCCCCCACTGGAAATGGTTGTTAGCAACACACAAGGAGGAGATACTTTCCTAAGCACTCACAATTCAAGAATATCAATGTTAACTTGGATTGACAACAAAGTTCTGTCTGTGACAAAACAGAACACAAAACTGCTTTCTCTTTTGAACTGGGGCATTTCCAACAAAGTTGCCTTTCCTTCTTTTCTCTTTCCCTCCCTCCCTCTCCCTCCCTCCCTTCCTTCCTGTCCTTTCCTTCCTTAATTCCCTTTTTTTTTAAGCTGCCAGAGGCTACAGGCAGAGGTGTCAACAGGCAGGCAGCAGTGGGCAGAGGCTTCCCATTTTGACCCCTCCCCATCATTGCTTCTGTGTGGCTCTCAGCTCAACTCTCTCAGACCCATGCATATGTGTGTGTGTGTGTGTGTGTGTGTGTGTGTGTGAGAGAGAGAGAGAGAGAGAGAGAGAGAGAGGGAGGGATGTCTCACCCCCTTGCAGCCCTACACCCTCCACAGAGACCTTCTGCTGTTTTTTTGGAGTACTTGTTTTTTTCTCAACAGTGCCGCCAATCGCATCACGCCCTGCCCCCCTTAGCTCCCACTCCCAGCCCCATGGAAGGCTGCAAGAAGTTCCCATCCAGCTTATCTCTCCCATTCTTTTCCTCCCCAATGTCACAGCGTGAGGCTACAAGGAGACCCCCCATGTGTGCACGCGCGCACACACACACACACACAGAGAAACACGTGGGCAGGTCTGGGAGAGGTGAGCTGAGAGTCCAGCAGAGGCCCTTCAGGCACAGAGGCAATAACAGGAGGGGAGGGGTCAAAATGGGAAGTCTCCTGCCTGGAGCATCTAGCAGCTTAAAAAAGTAAACCTGCGAAGCACTCAGAATGCGGTCCCCAGGGACATTAGGTCCCGTGTGGCCAGGGGGCAGGGCAGGGTTGAGGTAGGCTGTCACTGGTTCCAGGGCTGCCCCATGAAACTAAGGATAAGCACATTCTGGCTTTTATGGTAGCTACGAGGTGTAAATCAGCACCCCATCGATCTGGGCTTGCCTCGTTTCTCTTTGAGCAATCAGCAGGGACGGTCAGCAGGGGTGCCAGGGGGCAGGCGTGTGGCCAGGGAGTGGGGCAGGGGCAGCCCCTCACTGGCTGTTTCCCGCCAAAACCTCTTTTTATATCTTTTCATCTCTCCCCCCTTTTCTATGCACCTCCAGCTACGCACTCCTTTTGGAAGTGTCAATTAGTTGGAGCCCAGCGCTGAGCCCCAACATCCCTACAGAAATGCCGATCAGCTTGTAGCCACGCGTGCAGATCTGCTGAGCCGCGACAGCCCTTCAGCTCCAGCTGTCTCTCCCTCATGCTTCTATAGCGCTGCCATCGCTTAGCTCATTCCGCTCCCCCGCTACTTCTCCTCTAGGATGATCGCATACCACCACTAGGTGCCAAAGTATCACCAGTGGTATGCATACCACCGGCTGAAATGCCCTGCACTAGAATTTCCTCGTTTCAATATCACGCCACAGAATGCAACATTCTTTCAAGGTAACCTAAATAAAGAAAAATGTGGATTACTAAGACCACACCTGGAATATTGCATCCAGTTTTGGTCACCACATTACAAAAAAATTGTTAAGACAGAAAAAGTGCAGAGAAGAGCAATTAAGATTATTAAAGGCCTGGAGTCTAAAACATATGAAGAATTGGATATGGCTAGTCTAGAGAAAAGAAAGACTAGAGATGACATGATAGCAGTATTCCAGTATTTGTGGGGCTGCCACAAAGAAGAGGGGGTCAACTTATTTTCCAAAGCACCAGAAGGCAAAACAAGAAACAATGGATGAAAACTAATCAAGGAGCAAAGCAACCCAGAATTAAGAAGAAACTTCCTAACAGTGAAGACAATTAACCAGTGGAACAGCTTGCCTTCAGAAGTGGTGGGCGTTTCATCACTGGAAGCTTTCAAGAAGAGACTGGACAGCCACTTGTCTGAAATGGTATAGGCCAGGAGTTGGCAACCTTGGCTCAGGAATTCTGGGAATTGAAGTCTACAAGTCATAAAAGAGCCAAGGTTGCCTACCCCTGGATAGGCCATAGGGTCTTCTAGTTGAGCAGGGGGTTGGACTAAAACAGGGGTCCCCGACCCCGGTCCATGGACCAGTACTGGTCCATGGCATGCCAGCAACCGGTCCGCACAAACAAGCAAAGCCCCATCTGCAGGATGCAGGCAGCACACAAAACCACATACCCTCCGGTCCACGGAAAAACCTCTCTCCACAGAATTGGTCCCTGGTGCCCAAAAGGTTGGGGACATCTGGACTAAAACACCTCCAAAGTGCCTTCCAGCTCTGTTCTGATTGGGTCAAGGCTCAGTGGGACTTAAATCACAAACCCCATTTTAATTAACAAGTCTGTGCTTCAACTTGCTTTTTCTTTGTGGGCTGAGATCTTGCTGAAGAGATTTCATACTACATTGTGACGCTTAAACTCTAGATTCCATGACAAGCTGGCGGGCGCTACTAGGGACCCCCTCCTCTTGATAATCCAGGCTTTTACCGACCCACCTCCCGGGCTTAGGATCTGGATCCCATCTTCCCAATCGAAGACTTGGATATGCAGAATGGAGCAGGGTATGGCAGTACAAATATTTATTAAAACATACCACGCAATTACTTTTACACCAGAATGCCTTCTTCCCTTTCATACTCCATGTAGTAAGATCTGGCGCCGACCTTCTCTCGCGCCCAAAACCGCCGTGCCATCTATCAAAGAACCCGCCACGCAAGGCATTATGGGGGCGGATTGATACGGCCTGAGTCTTGGCTGGCTACTGGCGTCACGGGGCGGGACGTCAATTCCCTGAGGAGACACCAACGCAACCAATTAGCAGACAGCGAAATTGCGCAAGGAAAGGGCTGGACGTGCTTTGAAAGGATGCGGAAGTAGAGGGTGGGAACTTTCTTCTCTGCTTTTATTTACTTACTTATTTATTTATTTATTTTATAGGACAGCTACTGCTGAAGGAAAGGACGGGGATTGGCTTGCAGCCACGCCTGTCATGCTGTGGTTGTCGCCGAAGGTTTCCAGCGCTGGCTGTGTCAATTCTTACTTCAGTCTGGGTCACGCGCCCTTTGGTTTTGGTTTGTGTGTATCTTCCCTTTTTCTCGCTTGCCTCGCTGCGGCTCCTAATCTGGTGTGAGCAGTACCATGGCGGATGTGAGTAGTTACGTGCTCTTGAAGATAGGCAGTTTGGAAGACAGACCACAAGAGGTGGAAAAGAATAGTCTTAGTATTTTTCTCTCTAGGGAGAGGGGGATGTGATGAATTCATTTGGAGGACAGGTTGTGGAGACGGGTAAAACAGAAAGACAGGATATAAATGCAATAAAAATTAAATATAGTAGAGTATGTTTCCAGTGCCAGATGGCTGAGGTAAGAAGAGAGCATCCTCCTCTTTTTAGACTCTAGTAAGGCAGATCTTCAGAAAAGATAATTTAGTCCTGGTTTCTACAGAATGTGCTGAAGAACAGTTCTTCTTTCCACAACTTGTGACCGTACTGGTCAGAAATGATCCCAATTATATACTGATATATGTAGAGACTCTTACATATGGACAGTTGACTATCTGATCCTGTGAAACTGGTGCAGTGTCCCCCCCTCCTTCCTTTCCCAGATGAGTTTAAAAAGTTAAATATCTGTGCCCCAGGTATTCCATTTTCAGAAAGCCAACAAAAGAAACTTTGGTTTAAAACTGGCTTAAAACTGACTTAAGCAGAGATTCAAACTTACTTATAAGTGGAATGTATTTAGACCTCCTCTTCAGAACCCAGTTTTGCAAGTTAAGATTCCCATAATCAGGAATTTTTTTCAGCATATGTTATTTTGATCTGTGATATTCAGCAAATTTCTTCATGAATAAGTAGAAAGAAAAATATTTTTCTTCATTGAGTGTATCTCTAAGGGTTTATTATAGGAAAACATTTTCCTTTATAACTTGATACATGTAAACATATTTTTTTGCACACCCACTCTTTTGAAGGGCTGGACAAGGATGAATGATCTCAGAATGACTTGTAATAGTCCTGTCCTCTAGGACTTGTAATTCTGGTAGTAATGATAGTAGAATGACTCTCAAACGAAACAACCCATCCGATGGATGAAATGTTTATAACAGAACATGTTTCTGAGTTCTGCATGTGCTTAGAAGCACTACTTACCTAGCCTTACTACTCAAACTTGAAGTCCAGTAAAAAACCAAAGTACAGTAGATTGAAAAAGTGTGAAGTTTGCTCAGCCTAAAAATATAAATGTTTAATGTGTTGATGAGTTTTTGTGTTCTTTCTCAGCAGGACAACAGGGGCCCATTAATAAGTGAAATCAGACAGCGTTTTGAGACCGAATATTTATCAGGTTGGTAATATGAATATTCTGTTCATGTTATAGTTTATCCTGTGCATTTATAACATTATAGATCAGGGGTGTCAAACATGCCACATCACGTGATGTGTCGCGATGTATTGTGACTTTTTTCCCCTTGCCGGAATTAGGGCGGTCTCAGCTTCCGCATGATGCATCCAGCGCGTGGGCCGGGAGTTTGACATCCCTGTTATAGATTGTCTGCAGTAGGAAAGATTAAAAAAAATATTGATTATTTTCAGAAGTACATAGCTAAAGCAAAGGTGGAGTCTTCTTGAATTTCTTTGTATTCTGTGACTACTAAAGGCTGTGTGAATGACTACAGTTTTAAGTTTGAAAATCCTCATGGTTAAGTGGTAAACATTTAGTTTCACTTACCTTCTCATGCACTCCCAATGTAATGTGTTTGCTGCAACAATCTGCCCATTATATCATGGTGCTTCTTGAGTCAGCTTCATTTGCTTTCATACTTACGATACTGCTTATCTGTAATCTAAAGACCAGATGCAGAGTAAAGAAGCATTACTGACATTCCCATACTATACAATTATAATAAAAAAATATACACTGGTTGTGGTTACAAACAACATTACCCTGTTGTAAATTTAACCTTTTCATATTGAATTTATGCTCTTGCCTAGGTTTTCACAGCATATGGGTTCTTTGATAAAGAAAACAGTATCATATGGATAGCCAAATTTAGAAAGTGCTATGGTTAAATCAAAAACACGATTTTCCAGTTCAGTTGTGCAGCCTTCTCAACAGCAGAAAGCTAGTCTGCATTTTTTCTGCTAGCTCAAATATGATTTTGATAAAGTATTTGTAGGCATTTAGGTTTGAAATATTCAAGGAGTTGAAAAATGGTTAGAACTCATTTGCAATTCTGGTGGAGGGTTTTTTAATGTCCATAGGTCAAGAAAAAGTATAGATATTTTGTTTAATTATTTTATAAATTAAATATTAGCTTGCTACAAATGCATTTTTATGATCCAGTTTTTATAAGAAAGTATAATAACAATCTTCTATTCATATTGATCAGCAAAAAGAAATAAATATGATTCCAGGGATATAGAAAGATTGCATCAAGATGATACCTGGGTTGATAATTTCTTAATATGGCGGGATGATATTGTGGATGATACACTGAAGATGATTGATGAAAGCTTTCAGTGGAGAAAAGAGTATGCAGTTCATGGTAAGATATCTCTTTATTGGTTTGAAAAATGTTTTGATATGCATTTAATAAAAAATATAAACAGCTGAAAGTAACTGTTATCAGAGGAAATTGTATTCTAAACTGAAAAAAAATGAAACTAGGTATCAAGGCTAGGTATAACCATATGTACACCATGTTTCATAATCAGATGAATGGCATACAAATTTAATATGTTTATTAAATGTTTATATGGATAGTCTCAGGTTCAAAGTTACAGTGGTGCTGATCAAATGGTACTTATGACAGGTCTTTGTAATTCCAACCATCTCAGCATCCCAGCAATCATGTGATTGCGATGTCTTACATTCCCCACCAGCTTTCTACAGTGTAAACTCAGTGGGGAAACTGGCAAGAAGTTTGAATTCATAATCATGTGAGGTCTTTGCTGAACAATTCAGGGGTCCCCAACTCAAGGCCATGGCCTGGTACTGAGCTGCGCTATCGGCCGGTGAGCACATGCACAAACAATGGTCCATTTGTGTGAGCGGTGTACATGTGCACCTGCCGCTTGTGCAAATGGAGCTGTGTGTGCTCACCTGCCACTTGTGCGGAACCAATCCCTTCTCCTCTCCCACCGCTATTAGTCCACAAAGCCAGAAAGGTTATGGATTGCTGATCTAATTCACAGCAGTCTTTATGCAGTGTCAAGAATTAAACCATGAACTGTGCTTGGAGATTCTCAATGTGGTTGCCTAATTCCCTCATTGTCAGGGGTTTTGCAGCTATTACATGAGAATAAGAATAATTATATAATTAACTTTGAACTAATATTTTAAACTCCATTTTAGATTTAAAAATCTGTATCTAAATTTGGCATTACCCTTTAGGTAGTAACTATTATTTTGATCTAAAATATAGTGATTGGAAATAATAACTTTTCTTTGGATTAAAATATAGCAATTTCATCTACCCTTTTTATTTAAGATTTTAGAATGCTGTTACCATATGTGATATACTAAAATAATTATTTTAATGATAAAACAAGACTGATTTCTTCAGATTTGACTGAATCTTCTTTTCCAAAATTGATGCTTGATGTTGGTGCTATTTATCTACATGGTTACGATAAGGAGGGCTATAAAATATGTAAGTCAAATTTACAATTTTATTTACTCATTCATTAATTCAAATACAACCATACTGTCAGAACTTAAAGTAATACAGGGATTAGGATAAAGTCATTGAAATCAGTGGCATTGGTGGTGGTGGTGTATAACAAAATCTATTTATTTCTTTAGTTCTGATATACATTTAAAATTGCTTATGGCACCTACATTTGGAGGAGCAATGCAATCTTTATATATCTGTATTAAAAACAATTGCATTTTTATTTTAGTAACAGGTATAAATTAAAAATAGAGCTTTAATACTAGAGGTATTTAAAGGTGATATAAATAATAACATACTTTAGGTTTCATTTTAAATTTGAAAGTGCTAAATGTTTTTTTTCCTATTCTGTCTAGTTCAGGGTTGAACAATCTTTTTGTTCACTAAACCATATGGTTTCTTGGGTGTTGGCTTAAAAATAAGTCAAATTGTGGTTTATTCAATAAACCATAATGAAATAAACCATGGATAATCATGTATGAACATGTTCAGTAATTTTTTTAAGTTGAGAGCTGTAATGATTTGAGTGATAATTCAGAACGAATTGGGCTAGATTATGGATTGAATTATTGTTTATTTGGTATTCTTTTTGGAAGGATTGTGATTGTATTTGCAATTCAAGTAGCTAAATTGTATACAAAATAGTTTTTTGTATAAGAAATCTATCATAAGAAATAATAAAAAATGTGCCACTGACTGTTACCAACATATAAAAGTGGATTCAGAGGTCTTTAGATTTTCCATGCGTAATACTCCTTTTGAGGCTTGTATACAAAGATCCTTGTCCTGATTAAATTTCTTTCTGTTTTTAGTCTTCCCACTGAAGTTTGCATCATAACTATACAGTACTTCAGACCTGGCTGGTACAATCCAATTCAGTGAAAATAAATAATTATTCTCATTAAATTTGATAGGCAGTAGGGTCATATTGTCAGTGCAGTCTTAGCAGTTTTATTTGATGAATACAAAAAGGGTAGATTGCCTTCTGGAAAACTCAATTAATTTGAGCTTCTGAACATTTGTGGAGCCCAGCATGGCTGACTCTGAAATCTATCCTTCTATAAGATGCTAGAGGAGCATAATTTTAGGCATTTTAGATTTTCTAGACATTGCAAGGTGTAGTAGGTGAATATTTTTAATTTAGAATGAATAGCCTTTATAGTAATTGAAATATCCAAAAAGTGCAGGAATTGCCACGCTTATGTTAAAATGTGAACCAAAATACTCCCTGGAAAGTGATAGTATAGTATGTGATAAAATATTGTTAACAGGATCAAATGTTCAGAATTTTTCTGAAGTAGTGGTACATAATCAAATAGCAATTTTCAAAGGTTTTCTGGCCCTATTTTAAGTTGGGTAGCAGGTACTATGCAACTTAAAATAGAAAATTAGATTTGGAAATTATATTTATCAAATCATCCACTTTGAGTTGTTTTTAATTCCGAAACATTGCTTTTTAATGTTACACTCGTAAAGAAAAATTAATTTTACCTGATTTCTGTATAAAATATTTTTGATTTGTAATGTTTTATCTTCTAAAATTTTAAATTAAAAGAATAAAGAAGTTATAGAGACATATGAAAAAAGAAAACATATGCTAAAAAACAAATAGTATCTTCATTTAGAGATAGCCTGAAAGCTGTTCTTACCTTTTTGACACATTTATATGTATTTCCCCCCCCCCCCCCATTAGTTTGGTTCCGGGTGAAATTACATACAAAAGATTCTAAAACACAATTTGAAAAAAAGAAACTAGTAGCCTTTTGGTTAGAGCGCTATGCAAAAAAAGAAAATGGAAAGCCATTGACAGTGGTGTTCGACATGGCTGACACTGGACTGAGTAATATCGTAAGCATTTTTAAAATTATTTTATCTTATTGTGGCTTGAAAATTGAATTTATACAGAACAGCCTTAGATAATCTTCTAGGTAGAGTACTGGAATTTAAATTAATTATTTGCCCTTTGGCATAAATCTTTAAGTATTCTGGATTGACTGGGTCATGAATCACTAAGTTAGCTCTTTAATAAAAGCTAGCATAAGTATTCTATTTACTTAATAGAAAATTATGTAATAATGTTTGCTGATTTTCAAAGTCCCATGGAAATGTATTTAAGATCTGACAGCAACTCAGCATTATATAGCTATTGGGAAAATGCATTTGTATCAGTCTTCTGATGAAGCAGTCAAGTATTTTCTTGTGACAAGTCAGCAAAGAACCTCATGAGAGTGCATGCAGGATGCCACATGGATTGGTTTTGGTTCTCATTGCAAATAATACAAACAGTCAGAGGGTTTTATTAAATCTGCACACCCAGTTAACATTATACGTAATTTGAATAGATTGTTTCAGTGTGTATACACTTAAGTTACTTAAGATTTAACCTTTAAATGTTATTTCTAGTAAGGATATACAATTTTCTATATTGTATGTTACATAAAATGCTTGAAACTCTTAACTCACTTCTAAAACTCACAGAGAGGGTGATTTGGGAAAGCTCAGCCCCCAAGATGCTAAGTAAAATATCTGCTGACTTTTTATTAACTGATAATCTGTTTTTATTTTAGGACTTTGACTTTGTCCGGTATATCATTAGCTGTTTTAAAGTATATTATCCTAATTTTCTCAGTAAGTATGAAGGCATCCATATCAAATCAAATGTTTATGAATGGCTTAAAGCCACCAATGAGATGGCTAAAATAAAGATAAAGTAAAAAAAAATGAAGCCAAACAGTTTTCAGTCACAAGCAGAGACATATGATCAAATTGAGCAACCTAAGATGTTAGAGTTAAAAAATGGTCAGATGGGAGAAGTGACAGATAAAAGCCATCCTCTTTGTCAGATAATTTCTTCAGGATAAGATGGATAAATGTTAGCTGTGATTCCCTGAGTTAAGAGCAAACAGAAGCATATACGTCAAGGACTGGACCACTGAGCTGTCCTCCGAGGACATATATGCTGATGTATAGGAATATTTTTGCAATGCTCCAACAGCATGACAGAAAGCAGTGGATCTGGTCTAGTCAGAAAAACAGGAAAGGTTCTGGTCTGTGAAAGAAGAGAGATAAGAAGCTAGCATATATTATATCCATTTGGAAGATCCCATATGATGCAAGATGATTGAGTTGAAGATCAGTGTTACAGATATGCTGTGAAGAAAACTTGTGACATTTTCATTTTCAGTGAGAGCCCCTGGGATTGCAGTTTAACTTTTTTAACCAAATTGATTTAAT
Organism: Crotalus tigris; assembly: GCF_016545835.1. Lineage (NCBI taxonomy): Eukaryota > Metazoa > Chordata > Lepidosauria > Squamata > Viperidae > Crotalus > Crotalus tigris. The sequence continues at coordinate 2,302,129 of NW_024096606.1, forward strand.
TTTGTTCTTAAGATTCAGAAGCCAGACCCATCAAGAAAAAAAGTTAATTTTAGCCAAAGGCATTGTTTATAGCAGGGCTTTTCAACCAGTGGTACATGTACCACCTGTGGTACTTTGCTATGTGGCAGGTGGTACGTGACTGCTAGCAAAGTATAGCGGGGGAGGGGAATGAGCCAAAGTGACCCAAGCTTGAGGGAGAGGCAGCTGCAGCTGCAGGACTGTCTGGGCTCCAGCTGATTGGCTCCAGCTGATTGGCACTTGGCTCGGAGCTGGAAGTGAACTGAAGAAAAAGGGGGAGGAGGAGAAGAGAGGCTATAAAAGGAGGTGGTTTGGGCAGGAAAGGAAAAAAAAGACAACAGGGAAAGATAAGGTGAGGTCAACCGGCAGGGAGGAAACAGAGACAGAGAAGAAGAAGAAGAAGAAGCTGTTACTGTAAGAAAAGGTGCCCTGGTTCATTTTCTCCAGCCAAGAGAATGCAATCAGTGCTAATGAAATGAAAAACCGGCATGTCGGAAAGGAGGTGGGTTTATTTAGTTCTGGATTAGCTGGCAACTTGATTGGGTTACCATAAGGATTTTGTACAGTTTTTATAGGGTTTTGTAATTCAGAGGCTCCTTTGTTTGCTTTGGTTATTGGAATATTTTAGTCTGTATTTTAGGCTAGCAATGAGTCCAAAGTGTTGACTTCTATAGGCTTAATCCCTTTAAACAAATGTAATTAGTTTTACCCCTTTATCTTGAGTCTGTTTGTGGCTTTTAGAAAGTTTTCTTTGAAGGTAAACATGTTTAATTTAAAGCTAAAGCTTTTTGCAATTGCCGGAGCCTTTTAGTCTTTGGTTGCAGCATTATGACACGTGACACGCCTGAGGCAGCTTAAAAAAAAACGGAGTGCCATGATTCTGACAGATGAAACTCTTCAAAGAACTTCGAGGCATTGTTTACCTTAAAGAATCTTTATTTGAGTAGCAGCACATCGGCACGTACATAGTCCAAGCCAACCCGCCATGTCTTATCATCTCTTATTGTAAAAGAGGGCTGGGGCTGGGGGCTCCTCTCAGTAGGAGTTGATTGTCCTGATCGCTGGCGTAGGGAGAATGGGAAGGTTGCTTCCCACTTCTCATTTCCAGCCCCTCAAACTTCTCTACCAATTTCTCCACTGACTGACTGCGAGCTGCGGACAGATATTTCCATTCACCTGAGTCCTCCCCCCAGTATCATCTAATTCTAACTCTAAGAGTAAAACATAAAGTAAAGGAAAATGGCTGCATCTCCATATGTTGTCAAAGCAAGAACATTCGATGTTAGCAGCGTTGACACAGAGTTTATGTGTTTTTTTATTTTGTGAGCCTGTCTTGCTTTGCACTTGATTCCTGTGTCTTTAAGGGTACAGGGAAGGGATTGGGGGAGTGCATTCTTACTACACTGTTGAAGGAGAGCTAAGAAGGGCTGACCAGCTAGTTCAGGGATCTACAAACTTAGCAACTTTAAGACCTGTGGACTTGAACTCCCAGAATTCCTCAACCAGCCATGATGGCTGAGGAATTCTGGGAGTTGAAGTCCACAAGTCTTAAAAGTGCCAAGTTTGAAGACCCCTGAGCTAGCTGGTAGTGGTGCATATTAATAAACATGGATAAATTCATCATACATTTGTCAGTGCAAAGGGAAAGTGATTCAGCAAAGGAACAGCCACCAAAGAAATTAAAAGTGGTACTTTTTCCTTTTTTCTACAGTTTGTAATATTTTATTAGATTATAGAATAAAATACAAAAGCAAATAGTAGGACACAGTGGGGAGGAAAAGGGGGGGAGAAGGGAAAAAGAACAGACTTCCTCTGTTGCAGTAGAAAGAACCATTAACATTGAACCTCAACTTTTTACTTTTCCATAATATTATAAACTAGCCATTTCTATAACAATTGAATCTAATCAGTAAAACCCAAAATCCCCCCCTTTCTTTTAGTCATCAAGTTTTTGACACCTTGCTAAGCACTGGTGGTACTCAAACATTGTCATGTCTTAAAAGTGGTACAATCTGTGAATAAGTTGAAAAGCCCTGGTTTATAGCACTCCATAATTCCAGAGAATATATTTTTAAAAAACTAATCTTTTTTAAAAAATAAGAATTATTAAAATAATACCTCTGAAGAGAAAGAATAGAAAAAAATGTAGCAATTAAAAATGATCAAAGCACACTTTCTTTTTGTTGCTCATGGAAACAAAAGCGTCCCTGAGTTGGATACGAGTTGGGCAGCAAATAAATTTTCTAAATAAATAATAAGTAAATAAAAACTATTTTTTGTTCTTGCAGCAAAAATTGTGATTTTTGAATTGCCTTGGGTAATGAATGGTGAGTTGCAATTTTAAATTATCTTTAGAGAGTATCTTAAAAACTGTAGAAGTTAATATTCCTTCAAAGATTTTTGATTTCATTAATGGTAGGAATATTCTTATGATTAACAGTTGAATTAAAAGCATGAATATATTTTAGATTTCTATGTCTATTTTATCCGAAGCATCAAAAGTCACTTATAAATTATTTAAATAAATTTACATATTTCAGTCGATTCTGAACATATTTTTCCCAAATATGTGACTCTCTTAAGTTATTCTATATAATTCCCATTTTAAGTAATGGCAATAATCTGAAGTGAATTTGCATTATATGTCATATTAATAAAAATAGGTTGGTAAAACCTTTTACTATCGTGATTATTCCTCTCTTTTTATCTAGCTGCTTTTAAAATTGTGAAAAATTGGTTGGGTCCAGAAGCAGCCGCCTTGTTGAAATTGACCAATAAGAATGAAATCCAGGAGTACATAACTGTTGAATACCTACCACCCCATATGGGTGGGACTGTAAGTATGCAATTGTGCAATTATGATATCTACATAATGTATATGAGAAGATTATTAATAAACATAAAATAATTATTACTTCTGATATATTCACTCACTATATTTGATATTGAATTACAATCATTAACAGGGAAACAAATCTTTTGTTCAGCCTTTATAATTTTCCATTTTGTTTTATGTCTACTAATGCTTTCTCTGATTTATGATTTTTTTTAAAAAAAAAGTTAAATACAATCTTTTATTATCTAGCCTTAATTAGCCAGCTGCAGGATTAACAATAATGAATTAGTTAATTAGCCAGCTCCAAGGTCATGTTTTGTAAGCCCTTATATGATATTTTTCAAATATTGTTTGTGGTTAATAGAGGATTTCATGTTTGCATATGAAAAGATAGAAAACTAATTATGGTTGAAATATTCAGTCATTGTGTTTTAGGGATGTGCAAATCTCCCTGCACATCTGTATCTTTTATTCTTTCCAGATTCAGTAGTAGGAATTGCTGCTTTGAAGGAATCTGAAAGTATGATACTCCAAATGGGGAAAAATTATTCAGATGTGACATTTCATTGCAGTTTAAATCTGTAGTTGTCAACAGGAAATAGTGTTGGCAGTTGTGATGTATTTCTTAAGGTCAAATCTTTTCTCCGATAGAAACTGAAACCCATAGTTCAAGGCTGCCTCAAAGTGCAGTTGGTGGAAGGTACTGTATATGTTTCTTTAAACACCGAGTCAAGTTCTTAAAGAACCTAGCACTTCCTTTCTAATGTTAGCAGCAAAGAGAGATTTTTCTGCCATTTGGTAGTTCCCCAAATCCTCAGAATCTTGTAGATTCTAGATTTATGAAAACCGGAACAAGCAAACATTTTCAGCTTCTGCTGCATCAAAAACGGTTCAGTTGAAATGTAGCCACTTAAGGAGTGAATCAAGTTGACTGTTCCACCCACATCTTTTTTGGGATTGTTTGTAATTGAATCCAGTTTCTTCCCTATAAAATTTTATATCCAGTCTACCCACAAATCTTTTCTTTCATAGTCACAAATAATTTATTTATTTCTTTTTGTTATAGGATGCTTTCAAATACAGTTATCCTCCATTAGTTGATGATGATTTTCAAACTCCATTATGTGAAAATGGACCCATTACTAGTGAAGATGAAGCTGAATGCAAAGAAGTAGACACCGATAACAAAGACAACATAGATACTACTGAAGAACAAGCACTCAATTCAAAAAAGGTAACCCTCAACTGAAGGGTACATAAGAGAATGACATCTCTGTTACATGTCTATTTTCCCATGTTACTGTTAAATTGCAGTATCTAATAAAAATGCCTAAGAAGTATTTGACCATCATATCTTGCTGTCAGAATCTAAAGTCCATGTTTTAAAAAACTGATATGCTTATTGCAGATAGCCAATTTTAATTCCTGGTTAATATTGCCAAATTTCATCTGAGAAATAATTTTTGTTCTGATGTGGAATTTTATTATTTTCTGTTTCACTTTCTGATACATAACTTTAATTCCTTTGTCTGTTATGAGAAGTTATGAAAAGTACTCACTTAATGACCCATGCAGTCCTCCAGTTACAATGATAACCAGAACTGCTGTTGCTAAGTGAGGCAGTCATGTAACATTATGCTTTATGCCAATGAGTAGTTGAAATTCCGGTCCCAATCATAACCCAAAGACAACCTGTATTTCAAAAACTGATGCCCACATGTAAAATGTAGATTAAAACAAAGTATTGACACTGGAGCTATTCGAAGATTCATATTTCTACTTAACCTAAGGAAAAACAATCTAGCATCATCAAAATGCTCTATATTCCTACCAATACTGACTGGTACTTAAGCTACAGTCCTGTCTTCCAAAGCATTCATAAAAAAAAAAATGCTTTTGTAGAAGTGACATCTAATTTTTACATTTAGAACCTAAAGTGTGTGTGTGTGTGAATGGTACACATTTATATCTTTATCTCAATAACTTGACAGACCTATCCATATCAAGAGTACATGCTGAAAATCTTTGTCCCCACTTTATTTCATCTATATGTACATTACATGTAGTCCTCAACTTACGACCACAATTGAGCCCAAAACCTCTGTTGCTCAGCAAGGCAGTTGTTGATTTTTACCTCATTTTATGACCCTTTTTCCACAATTGTTAAGGGAATCATGCAGTCATTAAGTGAATCCAGCTTCCCCCATTGACTATGCTTGTTGGAAGCCAGCTGAAAAGGTTACAAATAGATCATATGACCCTAGGACAGTGCAACTGTCATAAATACATGCCAAGCACCCGAATTTTGATCATGTGACCATCTGCAACAGATGACACTGAATTTGAAAACATTGCAGCAGTGCATGAAATCTTAAGCTTCACAAGACCCATGAAAGATATACAGACCATTTTGCCACTTTACTATTTGCCAAATTTTTAATGTTTACACGTTCACTAGTTTCATTTAAATGTACAAATGGTTAGATGTAAGATATAGACTCCTGCGAGTCCCTTGGACAGCAAGGCGTTCAAACCGGTCAGTCCTAGAGGAGATCAACCCCGACTGCTCTTTAGAAGGCCAGATCCTGAAGTTGAAACTCAAATACTTTGGCCACCTAATGAGAAGGAAGGACTCACTGGAGAAGGCCTAATGCTGGGAAAGATTGAGGGCAATAGAAGAATGGGACGACAGAGAATGAGATGGCTGGATGGAGTCACTGAAGCAGTAGGTGTGAACTTAAATGGACTCCAGAAGATGATAGAGGACAGGAAGACCTGGAGGAACATTGTCCATGGGGTCGCGATGGGTCGGACACGACTTCACAGTTAACAACAAGATATATAAAGCTACAGACATTTTTCCTTCCATCTTCTTAACATCAAAATCTACTTGCCATTGCTAGTAATTCAAAGAAAGGATTGTGAGACCAAACTAATATATTGTTCTCAGTATTTCATTAAATTAAATATAGCAATAGTAGTAGTTTATCTTAAAAAGAGCTATATTAGACGAAAACCTGTGTCCTATAGTAGCAATGTACAGTATAAACTTAACAAGGCACAAGATATAAAAAGCTGTACTGTACTATCTCCTGCTCTTGTTCTTGTCATATTTTCAGAAAAATTCAGTCATGCATAACTAATAGGTATCAGTGGCCTTATCCTACATTAATCTTCTTATCCCCCTTCATAGCTAAATTTGTAATCTCCATCAAAGGTTATGTAGAATTCCTATACAACATTTTCTTGTCTTTTCTCTCTTTTCAATCTTGTTGGATGACCATGAATTTTTATATAGAGTAGTGGCCAAAATTGTGGAAACCTTTTGGGAAAAGTGTACATTTGAGGTTTGATGGCTAATAACACCACTTTTTTGGAGTAATACCATAAAATTATATATCAATAGAAATAAAATTTAATCAAGAATGTAATACAATAACTTTTATGAAGGATTTGCTATTAGAATAACAGTTATAAAGAAGAAAAGTGAAACACGTAGAAAAAACGAGATATACAAAAATTATCACCATGTCAGTTAATACTTAGTTGGGTAACCTTTAGCATGAATTACGGCCTTACAATGTCTTCCCATGGAGTGAACCAAGTCCTTTAGTTCTGCAGCTGTTATAATGTGAAACCAAGATTGAATATTGCTTCTGTTAACTGGGTTTTATTGCTGGGTCACTTCTGACTAACAAGTTTCTTTAGTCAGCTTCATAGATTTTCAATTGGGTTAAGGTCTGGGCTATTCCCAGGCCATTCCAGCAGTGGAACATGATTATCTTGAAACCAGTTTTGCACAAAACAGTAACATGACATGGAGCTGAATCCTGTTGAAATATAAATGCTTCATTGTCTTGGAAAAGATCATGTGCAGGAGGCTTCAGTTTGGCTCAAGTATTTCATTAATGTATTTTTGGCCATTTATATTCCCATTAATCACACAAATTCTGCCCCCACCTTTTGATGTCATACAACCCCAGATCATAACACTAACTGGGTGTTTCATGGTACATGTAATGCAATCAGGATGCAAATTTTCTCTGATTCTTCTCCTTATGTGTTTTATGCCATCACTACCAGACAAGGAGATCTTGATCTCATCACTCCAATAACACTGTCCCATTGTTCCTCTGTCCAGGTAACATGGGTTTTAGCCCAGTTTAGTCTTTTCAACCTTTGTTTGAGAGATAAAAGTGGCTTTTTTGTGGAATTCTAGATTTTAGGCCAAATTCCTGCAATCTGCGCCGAACAGTCCTTGCACCCAACTTCACATTGCATTGCGCCATTTCATCTTGTATACACCCAGATGATTTTCTTCTGTCACGTAGGCACAATCTCTTAATTCTTCTATCATCACTTGCTGTTGTGCACCTTTTCCTGCCTTTACCAGTGTGGTTTTGTAGTGTCTGAGTCTCCTTATACCTCTTCAAAAACTTAGAAATGCCACCTTTGGTTAAGTTTCCACCAATTTTTCTTCTAATTTCTTTATAACTGTAGCCTTGCTCACTTAATAATACTATTTTACATTGCTTTCTGGGTGACCAGTCAACTCTTTGCACCATTACTTTAATTTTATTATGTTTTACAGCTCACTAAATGAAAGAACACAAAAAAACCCAACCAACTTGATAGCGATCACATAATACACTGACAAATGTCCTCCTCTCAGCTTCAATACATGACATCAATAACTGAATCCTGCTGTGATCTGATTGGCTCATTGCCAAAACAAGATGACACCTGATTGGCTCTCTAAACATGCATGCTCATTGGCTACAATCAGATGATGAAAAGCTACATGATATCAACCTAAGCAAGTTGTTCTTCCTTTTTCTGGTTATTTGGGTATAACTTTTCATAGAATACAGATAATTGAACAAATTTTGTTGCATTACATTATTGGTTATCTTTCCATTGATATATAATTGTATGGTACTACTCCGAAAAAATGCCAAAGAATGTTCAAACTATCGCACCATTGCACTCATTTCACATGCTAGTAAAGTTATGCTTAAAATCCTACAAGCTAGACTCCAGCAGTATGTGGATCAAGAACTACCAGAAGTACAGGCAGGATTTCGAAGTGGCAGAGGAACTAGAGATCAAATTGCCAACATACGCTGGATCATGGAGAAAGCTAGGGAGTTCCAGAAAAACATCTACTTCTGCTTCATTGACTATGCTAAAGCCTTTGATTGTGTGGATCATAACAAATTGTGGCAAGTTCTTAAAGAGATGGGAATACCAGACCATCTTATTTGTCTCTTGAGAAACCTATATGTGGGTCAAGAAGCAACACTGAGAACTGGACACGGAACCACTGATTGTTTCAAAATTGGAAAAGGAGTCTGGCAAGGCTGTATTCTGTTGCCCTGCCTATTTAAATTATATGCAGAGCACTTCATGAGAAAGGCAGGGCTAGATGAATCAAAAGTTGGAATTAAGATTGCGGGGAGAAATATCAACAACCTAAGATATGCAGATGATACCACTCTAATGGCAGAAAGTGAAGAGGACCTAAAGAGCCTCTTGATGCGGGTGAAGAAGGAGAGTGCACAAGTTGGCTTGAAACTCAACATTAAGAAAACCAAAATCATGGCATCCGGCCCTCTCAATTCCTGTCAAATAGATGGTGAAGAAATGGAGGTAGTGACAGATTTTATTTTTCTGGGCTCCAAGATCACCTCAGATGGGGACTGCAGCCAAGAAATTAAAAGACGCTTGCTCCTGGGGAGGAAAGCTATGGCAAATCTAGACAGCATATACTAAAAAGCAGAGACATCACCCTGCCAACAAAAGTGCGTATAGTCCAGGCCATGGTTTTCCCAGTTGCAATGTATGGCTGTGAAAGTTGGACCATAAGAAAGGCTGAGCGCAAAAGAATGAGGCCTTTGAACTATGGTGCTGGAGAAGACTCCTGCGAGTCCCTTGGACTGCAAGGCGTTCAAACCAGTCAGTCCTAGAAGAGATCAACCCCGACTGCTCTTTAGAAGGCCAGATCCTGAAGTTGAAACTCAAATACTTTGGCCACCTAATGAGAAGGAAGGACTCACTGGAGAAGGGCCTAATGCTGGGAAAGATTGAGGGCAATAGAAGAAGGGGACGACAGAGAATGAGATGGCTGGATGGAATCACTGAAGCAGTAGGTGTGAACTTAAATGGACTCCAGAAAATGGTAGAAGACCTGGAGGAACGTTGTCCATGGGGTCGCGATGGGTCGGACACGACTTCGCAATTAACAACAACAACTCCAAAAAAGGGGTATTATTAGCCATCAAACCTCAAATGTACACTTTTCCCAAAGGTTTCCACAATTTTGGCCATTACTGTATGTACTAAAATTTCCTCTTCTTTTTTAAAATGAAATAGTACCTACATTTTGTACACTTTCCACATAGAATTATGCTAATCTTCTGATCATTTTGGCAATTTTTTTCTGTCTTTTCCAGCTTTATAAAATGCTTTCTGAAGTACAGTAAACAAAACTGTCCATGTGTAGTTGTACAAGATTTATGTAAAACCATCATGATACTCTTTTCTTTTTGAAAAGAAAGTGAGAGTAACAGTTATTTATAAGTACTAATGGTAACAATTCTTCCAAAGAATCCCAGATTTATCAGAGTATTTGTTGGGGAGGTTTAGGATATATAATACATTACCTACAATACCAGGTTTTTCAAAAAAAAACTTTATCTTGTGAAAAAGATAATTATTTTTATAAAAATTTGCAGTGTTTGAAACACATATATCAGTACATGGTAGGATAGACTACTATCTATCCTACATTTCTCTCTTTGTGTGTGTGAATTTATTATAAGGCCCTACTTACATTTGATATTCTTATTTTTGATGTACTGTAATTCAATAGCTGAAAATATATAATTGTACCATTATATTCTATTGTACAAAATAATTAACTCTGAATATACATAGCTGCTGTTTTTGTTTGCTTAGGCAAATACTTCAGAACAAACTCCAAAATCAGAAGAGTGTGACAAATTAGATTCTAAAACAAAAAATGCCAAGAAAGCACTTACCACTTTTAAAGGATCTTTATTGCATATCAGGTAAATGACAATAATAATCACCTTCACGTTATAGACCTTTATATGTTCTAACAGTAGTGCAGCCTCAATTGAAGAAGTAGGTTATTTTGGATAGGATAGGCTGTAAAGGCTGGGTTGCAAACACTTTTCCCAGTTTGGACCAAAATAAATATAATTATATCTTACTTTCTATAAGCTTTTTGTAGTCCTTTACAGAAACTAATGTGAAGAATTCTCTATTCTAATAACAGTATATATTACAGTGTATGGGTTTGTGTTTACTGAATGACAGTTCATTTTTTAAATATAATGAAAGTTTAGGAAACCATTTCTAAGTTGGCATGGACGGTTACATTTAAAATAAATACATTATAAATCTTCATATTGCAAATTCCTTCATCTCACGTAAGGTATATTTTTAAAGCCAATAACTTCAGTATGCAAATTACCATGTTTCTGCTATAGACTGGCAGATGATGTGAAAAAACAAGTTTAACTTCAGATGTTGAAGATCAGTTTGTACATCTTCAATTCAAATTCTTTTCTACTTTTTCTAAAAATTATTTGATGGGATAGAGAAAGACTTTGAAGAGCTGCTACTATACTGAATAAGCTATCAACGTATAACATCCATCATTCTTGTTCAACAAGATACTAACCATATTATGAAGCACGGCATGAGATTCAAAAAAAAAAAAAAAGCCTTGAGAAAAATTTTTGTTACTTGCTCCTATGATTGCTTTGCCCTCCATTCATTGAAGTTTGATTGTATTTCTTCAAATAATTCATTATTTTAACAATGTTTCATATTTTGGAATGCAAAGGAGAATTTCATCTCCATTGTGCATTATACTGTATATTGTAAAAAAATTATCTAAAGTATTGTTAGAAGCCTTTAAAATTCTTCTTAAAATTTAAAGTTTTTGAAGTATTATCTTTGAGACTGATAAATCACATATAATTATTTAAAATAAATTTATTAACTATTTTAAAGAAAATAATGTAAGTCTTTCCAAATACTTATTGTAGAAAATGTTATATTTTTCAATAGTCCGGCAGAAGAATTGCATTTTGGGTCCAAAGAAACTGCAGAGAAGAAATGTTTGATAATTCTGACAAATGTTACTAAAAATGCAGTGGCATTTAAGGTAAATAATGCACTTTTTATGTTCAACTTAATTAGATGGTAGATAGGCAGCATATAAATATATTTATATTTGCATGTTTGCTTTTAAAAAATACCTTCAGTCATGAGATTCAGAACTCTTGATTTTTCTCTGTAGTTCCCTGGGTGATTCTATATTCATCAATAAAGATTCAGGTTACCTGAGTAATATTCCCTAGTTGAAAGAATCCTTTGGACAGAAGAGGGCAATCATTATTATCTTTTTGTCATGATGGTGCATTTCAAGGAAAATCCAAATGAGTGCTATGGTTGATTTTCTTGCACTGAATTTTGTCATTCTTAAGACTGTTAATGTGGAGCTTATAAACCACAGCGCTAAATAGGTTACATTCCAGTTAAATGAGATTAAACTACAAAATGCACGTTTTAAAAGCATTCCTAAAATATGTGCTTCGTTCCTTATAAAGACATGAAAAAATCGAAACTGAATTGCACAGCTTCTTTAAAAATAGAAATAGGCTTCAGATATAAAATGGTTTATGGGAGAACTGTTGTTCTTAATGTGAATATACTTCATATAGGTGAGAACAACTGCTCCTGACAAGTACAGAGTAAAGCCAAGTAACAGCAGTTGTGAACCTGGTACTTCAATAGATATTGCTGTATCTCTTCATGGTGGTAAGTAACATTTACACATAGAATGCAATAATTGTCTAATATACTTTGCCTTGAGAAGGTTGATTATTTTTGTACAAGTTCTGGAATGAAGGTAGTGTTGAAATCAGATCATCTATTTAAACTTAAATGGCAGCTTTTAAGTTCTTCCTTGATTAAAATAACTTAGTTCAATTATCCCCGTGTTAGATGGGAGAAAAAAGAGCATCAAAACTGGTCCTAATATTCTTGAAATAAAGTAGCCACCAAATCTAAATTCTCAGTCTTTTTACTTCCCATTACTGTCTTCTAATACCATTCTTAAAATATATCCAAAGTTTTTCAATTTTATAAAAATAAAACTATAAATTTACAATGCAATTTCAAGTTATGAGCTATTTGAAACAATTTTAAATTTGAAAAATATTAAGCTTAGAAAATTAAATGTTGTTGTACCCTACAGAATTTAATTAAATTATGCTAATGCTGATTAATATTTTTAAATATCCTTCATTGCCAGTTACTATACAAATATAAAATGTTTGTGTGCAAATGTGCCCTGTTCATTTTTAAAATTTACAGCAACTTGATTTTAAATGAAGGTATTTTATATGACTTTCTCATTGATAAATTTAAAATATAAAATAATTGTATCATAGTGATTTAAAATTATTTAGTAAATTGTTGTTGTTGTTAATTGCGAAGTCGTGTCCGACCCGTCGCGACCCCATGGACAATGTTCCTCCAGGTCTTCCTGTCCTCTACCATCTTCTGGAGTCCATTTAAATTCACATCTACTGCTTCAGTGACTCCATCCAGCCATCTCATTCTCTGTCGTCCCGTTCTTCTATTGCCCTCAATCTTTCCCAACATTAGGCTCTTCTCCAGTGAATCCTTCCTTCTCATTAGGTGGCCAAAGTACTTGAGTTTCAACTTCAGGATCTGGCCTTCTAAAGAGCAGTCGGGGTTGATCTCTTCTAGGACTGACCGTTTTGAACGCCTTGCAGTCCAAGGGACTCGCAGGAGTCTTCTCCAGCACCACAGTTCAAAGGCCTCAATTCTTTTGCGCTCAGCCTTTCTTATGGTCCAACTTTCAAAGCCATACATTGCAACTGGGAAAACCATGGCCTGGACTATACGCACTTTTGTTGGCAGGGTGATGTCTCTGCTTTTTAGTATGCTGTCTAGATTTGCCATAGCTTTCCTCCCCAGGAGCAAGCGTCTTTTAATTTCTTGGCTGCAGGCCCCATCTGAGGTGATCTTGGAGCCCAGAAAAATAAAATCTGTCACTACCTCCATTTCTTCCCCATCTATTTGCCAGGAATTGAGAGGGCCGGATGACATGATTTTGGTTTTCTTAATGTTGAGTTTCAAGCCAACTTTTGCACTGTAATTTAGTAAATTACAATAGCAAAATAAATAAAATAATTCAGTTTAACCTCTGCTATATTTGTTCTAATTAGATTTCTACATTGAAAATATTGGTATTTCAATTAACTTAAAAATTTTGAATATAAGTTATCTTACTGTCCATCAGTCTTGTAAGCTCTTTCAGCTCAGACTATTCTTTCTGTAGTTTTGCATCTGGCTAAATACATTGTCAAGTTTAAAGTTCATAAAGACTACATTTTTTCCCTTTTCATTTTCTACTCTTCTCAAGAGTTTTGTGAAATTTGGGAGTTGTGCATTTGTGTTCAGTATTGGCTGTGCTACATTTTTTGTATATTAACTTTGTACACATCTATTAAAATGTAATATTTCCTGCTTCAGGCTATTAACTATATCTAAATTAAGTACAATAATTTTTACTAAACTGTCTATTGGTTGAATAGGTTGTCTGGCTTGTTTGCAAGACCGTTTTCTAATTATGGCAGCAGAAATGGAACAGTGCTCTACACTAGGGGCACAGGAACTATCTCAATTTTGGAAGGAAATTCCTAGAAACAAAGTGATGGAGCATAGGTAAACATTTTATATTGACTTTCAAATTGACATTATTATAATATATGCCTTCTTCCAGAATATTTTCTTTTCAGTCAAACTTAAGCTTCCTGATGATTTGTTATTCAAGTATTAACCAGGCTGGATTACCTTCTGAGACCAGCCAAAGTTGGCTAAATATTGCAAAGCTAGTTTGGCATAAAACTTAATATGTGTAAATTGCTTATCTATGTCATGAGGCTATTCTATTTTGACATATAGGGACTCTTTGGCCCCTCTTTCAAACCAGCGGTCCTTTCTGTCCAAAATGTGGACTTTGCTATCTTTGAAAGAGTGGCTTTTGTCTTTTAAATGCAGATGGACTGCTGAATCTTGTCCTGATGGGGTTTGTTCTTCTATGTTGTGTCATGTGTTTATGAAGTGGTTGTTTTGTTTCCCCAATGTACAGATCTGCACATGGCTCACTGCATTGTATTGCATATACCACATTGCTCAGTTTGTGTTTGGGTGTTTTATCCTTGGGGTGAACAAGCTTCTGCCTTAGTGTATTCTTGGGTTTGAAATGTGCATATATGTTGTGTTGGCTGAAGATCCTCCTGAGCTTTTCCGATATGGAATGACTACATTGCTTCATTTATTGTTTTCTTCCTTGTCTGTTATGGAGGAGTTCCTGCTGGGTCTTTTTTGAGATTTGATGAAGGCCCACTTGGGATAGCCACAAGTTCTTAGGGCTTCCTTGATGTGTTTCAGTTCTTTCTCTTTTCCATCTTTGCTGGTAGGTAGGCCTTCAGCTTGGTGGTGTAGGATTCTGGTAACTCCCATTTTGTGTTGCAGTGGGTGGTGTGAATGAAAATGTAAATATTGATCTATGTGTGTGGGTTTTCTGTAAATTTCAATGTTAAGGCTTCTGTCTTCCTTAATGTATACTGCACAGTCCAGGAAGGTTAGACTATTTTCCTTAACATATTCATGTGTGAATTTGATGTATCTGTCCACCAAGTTGATATGTTTGGTAAATGCCTCCAATTCGTGTGTTTTGATCTTGAGCCTGTGAAGGAGTTTAGGGCTTTGGTTCCTACCTCTTCTATGTAGAGATTGGCGACAATGGGGGACACAGGTGAACCCATGGCACAGCTGTGTATTTGTCTGTAGAAACCTTCACTGTATTTAAAATAGGAAGTGGTCAGGCAGAGGTCCAGCTTGTCCACTTCAAGGATAAAACACCCAGACACAAACTGAGCAACGTAGTATGTGCAGTACAATGCAGTGAGCCATGTGCAGATCTGTACATTGGGGAAACAAAACAACCACTTCATAAATACATGGCACAATATAGGAGAACAAACTCATCAGGACAAGATTCAGCAGTCCATCTGCATTTAAAAGATAAAGGCCACTCTTTCAAAAACAGTAAAGTTCACATTTTGGACAGAGAGGGAACCGCTGGTTTGAAAGAGGGGTCAAAAAGACCATCTATGTCAAAATTGAACAGCCCTCTCTCAACAAAGGGGGAGGGATACGACATCTATCTCCAGTCTACAGCACAGTTCCAAGAAAGCTCCACATTCTTGTTCAGTGTCATTTTGTTGATGCACTGATTTTCTGGATGTTCTTCTCTTTGATTTTAATGCCACAGAGTAAAGGGGAACATAAAAAATACATTATGAAATACAAAAAACATCAGGATAAAAAAAATAAAAAAATGGAAACCCAGGGAAGAAAACAACGATAATTCTGCAGAATTGAACTCAAAATAATTGCTTTCTGTTTCAGGTTAAGATGCCATGTTGTAGAAAGTAGCAAGAATTCTTCTTTAATTATAAATGAAAATGCCTTTAACAGCCCTTCAAAAACCAATGAAGATTTACACTTTCAGGTAGCACGTATGACTATTATTACTTTTCTTTCAATTTTTATGCCACCATTCCTTAAGTACATTAAAGTTAGGGAAATTAAAAAATCAGTGCTTTTTTTGGTAAAAAAAAAAAAAGGTGTAGGAACTTACACATGTCATACAACCCGCCTTGCCTACCCTACAAGGTTCCATCCAAAAAAAGGTGCAGGAACTCCGTTCTGAGCGTTCTATGAGAAAAAAAAGCCCTGAAAAAAATGGGATTTTTTAGTCTATTCCTCCACCCACCAAAATCTCATGAAAAGGCAGGCTCCAAAAAGTTGTTGACATTTCCAAAGTGCTGACATAATAGAATATCAGCTGCTTTCCAGTACTATTACATGCACACACGTACAACTCTTAGATTCTCAGCTTCGTTTTTAACTAATTTCCATAATTTGGTATTATATTTCCATAAAATTTCATTCTTAAACATACATTTATATTTAAAAAAATTGCCTTCCCTGTTCACCTTGAAATTCATTTTCTCCTGAAAATAACAGATTCCTTCTAAGACAATTGAATGTTCAGAACATGCTTTTTCATTCACACATACACTGGTCTTTATGATGAAATTCAAGACTTTCATGTAGGCTTTCTTTCTTTGTACTAACTAAATCTTGTAACATTACTTCTTAGATAAAGCAATAGAAACTTAGAAGAACCATACTTTAAAAAGTTTTGATTTTAGCAATGTTTACATGAGGAACCCTTAAAACTGATTTTTTCTGTTGTATTTGATTTTGTAAATTTTTTTTCTTTTAAAATGAAGAATAAATAATTCTGATATGCAAAATCAAAATCAGTAGATCATCTATACTTCCAAACTAGTTTGTTTTTATATAGTCAAACTATTAAATCATAAGATTGTGCCTTTCCTTAAAATACTACTTTTAATACATGTGACTGAAATACATTTGCTTCTTTTATAAATTGGTTTACGTGTGTGATTTGGTGATTTTTTAAAAAAAATTATAATTGCTTCTATCTATTTATATCCTAACTATATTGTATGTTGGTAAATTGTAGCAAAATCAAGTGGGAAAAACAGTTCTTTGTTGATAACATCTTCTATTTTTCCCCCTTTTTTCCAGTTAAGGCAACTACTACAAGCTAATAAAAGACTTCAAGAACAGATTGACCGTTGTGTCTGGTTCCAACAACTCATACTTTTTCTAGTCTTTATCTTAGTCATTATTGTTTGCTTCTTTCTGTTCTGTGCTCCAGGAAGCTAAATATAATGTCACATCTATACAATTGTGCTGTAAAAAGGCAAAGAACCTTATCCGCCAAAAGTGAGATCTATATAGGTTTTCTTAAAAAATAAAAAAGGAATAATGTGATCTTTGCCTTTAATCAGCACATACGAGTTTGTTAATTTATTACAATTAAAAATACGAGGTAATAAGAGTCTTTCCACTGGACATCATAGTAACTTACAAAGTGAAAATAATTTTCTCTTTATTTCTGTCATGCAGAAGCTATAAAAGATAAATTGCTTAATTTTGTGCATAAAATGTAACATTTCCTTTGAAATGTAATTGGAGAATAGCAGACTAGAATTTCCTATATCACAATTTCCTGATGCCCATATACCATCATGGCCCATGAATGTACAGTTTAAAACTGAAGAACTCATTCCTAATTCTTATTCATATCTTCCAGAAATATTGCAACTATTTTACCCTCAACTATTTGCAGTCAATATAGCCCTATTGTCAATATAACCCTATTACCCAGAAGTGGTTGCCATAGTTCCAAATATATTCTTATAAGATTCTTGTAGCTTGTTTCATTTAGAAAGGTGCTATATACAGTACTATGATTTCAGTATTCTTTTTAGTGAAAATATGTCTACAGAATTAACAGTCACACTTAGATCTCAATTTCCTCACACAGTATTACTGAAATCATTTTTGAGTAATCTTGTAATAACTGGTAGAATATAATAAATTATGATTACTACAGTTGGAATTTTATGTATGTGTGTGTGTATATATGTGTGTGTGTGTGTGTGTGTGTGTGTGTATGTATGTGTATATATATATATATATTCATTCTGAGGTTTTCGTGGGTGTTTGTATGTAGGTCTTTGGTTGTTCAGGTTTTCTCCCGCGTAAAATTGGAAGTGTCTTGGCGACGTTTCGATGAAGTCCCATTCGAAAATGTGAATATTTCTCAAATATTCCTTTCACTTAATTAGGCTCAACAATTCATGAAAATTAATGGAAGCTGATAAATATCAGCTACCCATATTTACTAATGTGCAATCTTTTTTTTAGTTCTTGTCAAACTGAGACAAAATGTAGATATATGGTTCAAAGCAAGTCTTAAAATAAGTTCTGAATGTTTTTGTCACACTGCAAAATACTGTAAAACAGAGGTGGGGAACGATGGCCCCTTTATGACTTGTGGACTTCAACTGCTAGGAATTCTGGGATTTGAAGTTCACATGTTATAAAAGGGCTATCATTTCCCACCCCTGCAAAACATAAAGCATATCATATATAAGGATTTCTCATTTGTCATGCAAATGAAGTAAACATTTCTGCACAGAGAGATTTTTGTTACATTTTCAGAGTATTTCTTTATTTTAAAAATCTCAGATTACCCCAAATTCTCCATATGTAGGAAAATTATTGAATAATAGCAAAAACTAGCATTCAGGGCAGAGCATATTTTTGTTATAAAATGCAACTGCTGTCACAAATGTATATCTTGATAGTACTACTAACACCTTTTTTTCTGGATCAGTAATTGCCATTGTAATTAGGACACTTTTAATGCATTCCTGTAAGTTTACAGGGTTTCAATAGGCTTGTGCATTTAACTGTATTGGATGTGCAGCTTTAATGGGTATAATTATGATTTGCTCATTCTGCTGGTTACAGAATACTAATTTGGAAGACCCCATTTAAAAAAAAATACTGCCCTGCTGTCATTGAGTCTAGTTCACCTTATTTTTATTCCTAGAGACAGTGAAATAATGAAACTCACTAAGAATTTTGATAAAAAAGCATATTAATTTACAGGGCAATTTCAATCCAAAACAATTAATGATACTTGTATAATAATATATTTCCAAGGTTACCTTTTGTGTTCCTGGATCCATTCTATAGTGGTTTGTCATGTTTAGCTGTTTTTTTCTGGGATACCCTCAGGTTATCTTTTCTATTTATATATATGTTTTCCTGATATATCCATAAAATTATGCCAAATATTAAAAAAAGAAAAAAAATTATGCCAAATATTAATGTTAATATTGTAACATATTTTCAGTATATTTTATAACGTAGTCATATTTTCTATGTGGAATTTAGTAGGTATTTTCTATTTTAATATGTTACAGATGAATAATTCAAATTGTGAAATAAATTAGTTCATTGCAATTCTTTAAAAAAACCCACCACTCTGATACATTTTCAAATCTATAATCCTTTTCTTGCACCTCAGTATAATCTGTATTTAAAATGTACTGTTAAATCGCCTTCCACTCTACCTGGTTTTGTTTGTCATCAAAGGACTGGTTTTGTGTTATTTGCTTTATAGCTCCAGAAAATTCTACCTGAATTATTCATTTACTTCAGTAGAATTTGAGTGAAAATTTAACCTTAGTATGCAGATTGTTGGATTATTACTTGAACAAAATGGGATGAAACTGTAGGTTTGTGACAGTACAGCTTTTAAAAAGAATGAAGGTAAATGGGTCTAGTCAGCTGACTCTTATTAATAATGTAAAAAGTCTTTGCATATTGTAGTACATTATAGCTGGACTAGGATAATATTCCCATTTCATAAACATATGAAGTATGTTTAGAAGTATGAAAACCCCTTCAAATTTTTTAAAAAGTAAGGAGTAAGATATCCCTGAGATCTTTTTCTCCATATTGGGACTCCTTGACAGGAAGAAAAAAAAAAAACACCCTCCCTACCAGCTTTTCCATTCACTTTGCTTGTGGGAAACTAGCAGGGAAGATCGCAAATGGCAATTATGTAACTGCAGAACACTGCATCTGTCATAAGTGTGAGTCAGTTACCAAATTTATGGAGTGTCATAAATTTGTACAGTCACTGAATGAGTGGTTATAACTCAAGCTACCTTCATTTTTTTACCCCAAGTCAACCTGTGTAAAGCCTGTTAACTAGGTCAATCAATTATGGAGTTAATCACTAAAGCATATTAGTTCAAATAGCTGTTTATTTAATATTTTAGCTGGTTTTCAGTATCTTAGTTACGTCTGCAGTCCAGAGTTCACTGGATGTGGACAGTCAATAAATTTAAATGAAATAAATATTCTTACTACAAGGTATGACATCAGAATTGTAGCATCTGTTCAGGTTATAAATGAATAAGCTCAATATTGCTTTGCCTTTGCTTTTTTATAGCATGATTGAAAGATACTCCCAAGTATTTCATAAAATACTTAAAACGGGAAAATGTACTCAGAAAAAGGCTGGCTCAACTCATCAGGAGGGGTTTAAAATCAAGGGGGAAGCATGTCCAATCTCTAGAATCTCTAGAACATAAAACCAATCACAAATCCCAAGAAAACAAATCAATCTATGAGGTAGGCAATGATGAGAGAGAAGAAAACCCTCAAACAACAATCAGGAGATGCAGGAAGCATATCCATGAACAGGCATAAAAGTCTTAAATGCTTATATACAAATACTCAAAGCTTAGGGAACAAACGGCAAACTAGAAGCAATAGTACATGAGGGAGGATATGCCATAGTTGGCATTACAGAAACCTGGTGGGACGAAACCCATGAATGGAATGGACTGATGGATGGATACAAATTGTTCAAAAGAAACATCTATAAAATGGAGGGGGAGTTGCACTATATGTTAGGACACTACATATTTACAGAAATGCATATGATCAAAGATAAAATCTCTCCAGAATGTATATGAGTCACTATAAAAGACAAAAAAGTGACATAGCCATAGATATATATTACAGGCCACCAAACCAATCAGAAGAAATAGATGAACTCTTTGCCAACCAGTTAACAAATGTATGCAGGAAGCATACCACAGTAGTAATGGGAGACTTCAACTGTCCAGTGGGAGACAACTCTGCAACGAGCGGGAGATCAAACAGATTCCTAACCAACCTAGCTGACAATTTTGTCACCCAAAAGTGGAGGTGGGAACTAGAAGTAAAGCTATACTGGACTTAATCTTTACAAATAGAGAAGAAGTGATAGAGCAGCGGTTCTCAACGTTTGTGTGATGGCGACCCCCATCACACAAACGTTATGCGCGGCGCGCATGGAGGTGCCCCCGTGCATGGCACGCATGCGCGGAGCTGCCCCCATGCGCGGCTCGCATGTGCGCCGGCGTCTCCATGTGCGGCTCGCATGCGCGGCGGCGCCCCCGGAGGGCAGAAAATGGCGGATCGCCGCCTTTGGCGACCCCCGAAAAGTGGTCGATCGACTCCAAATGGGGTCGTGACCCATTGGTTGAGAACCGCTGTGATAGAGGGAATTGAAGTGGCCGGAACCTTGGGTGAAAGTGACCACATCATACTAGAATTTAATATAATACACTAGCAACAGAAAACAATCCATTCAGTGTCTTAAACTTCAAAAGAGCTGACTTTAACAAACTCAGAACCTAGGAAAAATCCCATGGATGAAAATTCTAAAGGGGAAAACAACCCAAGAAGCGTGGGAAACTGAAAAATAGACAAGAAGACAACGGGGGAGTGGGAAATCCCCTCCTGCAGTCCTTGGTTTTAACCCAGATGGGAGAGGCAAACTCATTGACGGGCTCATCAAAAACCAGGAAGCTGATTTGATAGAGACATCAAATATTGCTTAAAAGGGAGGAACTTAGGCAGCACCACCAGATGCTAACCTACCACCTGGATATGTACTGGTGTGAGAGGATCAACAGCCTCCTATTAAAGTCATGTTTGATGGCTGACCGGAAAAGTTGGTTTATTTTCTGATCCAGAAGTGGAATTATTTAGAAAGATATTGAGGTAGTCACCCAAATGATGGATCATGTTGTTGTTGTTAATTGCGAAGTCGTGTCCGACCCATCGCAACCCCATGGACAACGTTCCTCCAGGTCTTCCTGTCCTCTACCATCTTCTGGAGTCCATTTAAGTTCACACCTACTGCTTCAGTGACTCCATCCAGCCATCTCATTCTCTGTCGTCCCCTTCTTCTATTGCCCTCAATCTTTCCCAGCATTAGGCCCTTTTCCAGTGAGTTGATGGATCATATGTGAATGCTATTTCTGCGAACCTGGAAGGGGATGCAGCAAAGTGGTTGGTGTCCTTATATGATGAGGTAGGCCCCGAGCTCAATGATGTGGATGCCTCCATGCAAGAGCTACAGAATCAGTTTGAAGATCCCACCGAGGCAAGGAAGGCAAATGCAAGAATCGGGATGATCAAGCAAGGGAAGCAACCGATTGCTGAATAGAGAATTTTGTAGCATGGTGGCTCATGTAAGAGGATGGCCTGAACATAATGTTGGTCTACAATTCTGAAATGGATTAAGCAGGGAACTATATTATACCTGCCTAACCAGAGGAGTGCCTAATCTCCTCAGGGATTAGTACAAGTTGACTACTGATGTGGAATTAGATCTGGTAGATTACTGACATCACACCAGTCAAGACAACTGACATTGTTGTGCAGCTGAGAGGCGCCTGGCTGGCCGAGAAAGCAACAGAAATGTTCCAGTGACCAGAAGGGAGATTACCACCTTGGTAGGGGAGGGTGCTTCCATTATGGGGGAAAGGGGCATGGAGACTCAGATTGTCATGCGCCACACCCAATGTCAACACATTAAGGTCCAAACAAGACTAAGACAAAGAAGCTGATGCCAAAGTTCAAAGAACAAGCAAAAGTTGCTCAAAAGGTCATAGAGGTCTCTTCCCCAACCAGCAAGGAGGAAAGAACTCCTATCCCTGGGCAGCCTGGATTTCTTTTCTATCAGACAGGGTATTACAGAACAGCATCCCCACAGAATACAGAGACTTAATTGAAGTATTCCATAAAAAGGAATCAGATGTACTCCCACCCCATCAACCAACAGATTGAGCTATAGAGATAATTCCAGGGGCTACCTTTCCTAAGCTGAAAATGTATGCTATGATGCCTAATGAAATGGAAGAACTTAGAAGGTTTTAAGATAAAAAGCTGGCTTGGGGGTTCATTTAACCTGCAAAATTGAAAATTTATTTATTTATTTATTATTTTACAAATATTTATATGCCGCCCAATCCCAAAGGACTCAGGGCGGCGTACAAGGTTAAAAACAGTCATAAAAGAATAAAATAATCCAGTCATACCGCGAGTCCGATCATATCCCAGCCCCCCGGGGACATCAGCCCCAGGCCTGCCAGAACAGGAGAGTTTTAACGGCTTTCTTAAAGGCCGGCAGGGTGGGAGTAGTTCGAACCTCGGGGGGGAGTTGATTCCACCAGGTCGGAGCCACCACAGAAAAGGCCCTTCCCCGAGGGCCCGCCAGCCGACATTGTCTGGCTGACGGGACCCGAAGGAGGCCCAATCTATGGGACCTCACCAGTCTCTGGGAGCTGTGCGGCAGAATGCGGTCCTGTAAGTAACCTGGCCTTATGCCATGAAGGGCTTTGAAGGTGATAACCAACACCTTGAATTGCGTCCGGAGACCCACAGGAAGCCAGTGCAGCTCGCGGAGGATAGGTGACACGTGGGCGTACCTTGGCGCGCCCACAATCGCTCTCGCGGCTGCGTTCTGAACCAACTGCAGTCTCTGAACGCCCTTCAAGGGTAGCCCCATGTAGAGCGCGTTACAGTAATCCAGTCTTGAGGTGACAAGGGCATGAGTGATTGTGAGTAAAGCCTCCCGGTCCAAATAAGGCCGCAACTGGTGCACTAGGCGAACCTGTGCAAAGGTCCCCCTGGCCACAGCCGATAGATGTTCCAAATTTAGCTGTGAGTCCAGGAGGACACCCAAGTTGCGTGCCTGCACTGAGGGAGGTAAATTTGCCCCCCCCAGGACTAAAGATGGACCATCCAGTTGGCCTTTGGGAGGCAAGACCCAGAGCCACTCGGTCTTGTCAGGGTTGAGTCTAAGCCTGTTCACCCCCATCCAGACCCTCACATCTTCCAGGCACCGGCATATCACGTCGACTGCTTCACTGAAAGGACACGGGGTGGAGATATACAATTGGGTATCATCCGCATACTGATGATACCTCACCCCGTGTCGCCGAATGATCTCACCCAGCGGTTTCATGTAGATGTTTAAAAGGAGGGGGGACAGGACCGAGCCCTGAGGCACCCCATAATCGAGGCGCCTAGGGGTCGATCTCTGTCCGCCCGCCAACACCGACTGCGACCTGTCAGAGAGGTAGGAGGAGAACCACCGCAATACGGTGCCGCCCACCCCCACCTCTCCGAGACGATGCAGAAGGATACCATGGTCGATGGTATCGAAAGCCGCTGAGAGGTCAAGAAGCACCAGGATAGAGGAATAACCCCTATCCCGGGCTCGCCAGAGGTCATCGGTCAGTGCGACCAAAGCAGTCTCAGTGCTGTAGCCGGGCCTGAAACCAGATTGAAAAGGGTCCAGATAATTGGTTTCCTCCAAGGATCACAAGAATTGAGACGCCACCACCTTCTCTACATCCTTCCCCACAAAGGGGAGGTTGGAGATGGGACGAAGTTTCTTCAAAACAGCTGGGTCCAGGGAAGGCTTCTTGAGGAGGGCCCTCACCACCGCTTCCTTTAAAGGTTGCGGGAAAGACCCCTCCATCAAGGAGGCGTTGATTATCGCCTGGAGCCAGCCTCGTGTCACTTCCCTACTGGCAGAAACCAGCCAGGAGGGGCACGGGTTCAATAAACAGGTGGCGGCATTCATTGCCCTCACGGCCTTGTCCACTTCATCAGGGGTCACAGGCTGAAACTCGCTCCAGATAACATGACTAAGACCGACCCCTGGCAACTCGGCTGGCACTGCCCAGTCGGAGTCCAGGTCTCTCTGAATCTGAGCGATTTTGTCCGACAGAAACTGAACAAACTCCTCAGCAATCCCCTGCAAGGGTTCCTCCACCTCCTCCACTTTAAGAAGGGAGCGGGTCACCCTAAACAAGGCGGCCGGGCGAGATTCTGCGGACGCAATAAGTGCGGAAAAGTGAACACGCTTTGCTGCCCTTATCGCCACTAAATAAGTCCTAAGATAGGCTCTTAATAGTGATCAGTCAGATTCAGAGTTACTGGCCCTCCAACATCGCTCTAGATGTCTCTTGTGGTGCTTCATCTCCCGGAGCTCCTCAGTAAACCAAGGGGCCCTCCGGGGACCACCACCACAGAGAGGTCGCAAAGGTGCAATTCGATCCAGGGCCCCAGACGCTGCCTCATTCCAGGCCGCAACCAGGGACCCGGACGAGTTGTGGACAAGGGAGTCAGGTATTTCCCCAAGCTCCTCCTGGAACCTATCTGGGTCCATTAGGTGCCTGGGGCGGAACCACCTAGTCAGTTCCCTCTCCCTGCGATGGGGGAGTGATGCTCTGAAGTCCAGCCTCAATAGGAAATGATCTGTCCATGACAAGGGCGAGATCTCTATTCCCCTTAATTCCAGATCATGTCTCCATTGCCCGAGAGAAACACAAGGTCGAGTGTGACCACCCCTATGAGTTGGGTCCTGAATTACCTGGGTCAGGTCCATGGTTGCCATGGAAGCCATGAACTCCAGCTGCCCCTATATTATTTAGAGAGAAAAAGGATGGGGGCCTTAGAATGTGTGTGGATTATAAAAATCTCAATGCTATATCAGTGGAAAATTTGTACCCCCTCCCCCTTATGAAAGACATGTTAGGGTACCTGTCTAAGGGGAAATTTTTTACAAAATTGAACCTGAGAGAAGCTTATTTTATTTAATATAAAAATTAAAGAGGGGAATGAGTGGGAAACTGCATTTAATTGTCCTTTAGGGCAATCTATGTAAATTGATTTCAGAGCGCTGCCATTTGAGCTACAAGGGGCAACTGCAGTATTCATGCAGTTGATAAATGAGATGCTACATAAATATTTGTATAAGAGGGTGTTGATGTATTTAGATGACGTTTTAATTTGCATCGAAATGCTGGGCAACCATGTAAAACTAGTACAAGCAGTATAGAATAGAATAGAATAGAATAGAATAGAATAGAATAGAATAGAATAGAATAGAATAGAATAGAATAGAATAGAATAGAGCTGGAAGGGACCTTGGAGATCTAGTCCAGCCCCCTGCTCAAGCAGGAAAACCTATACCATTTCAGACAAGTGACTGTCTAGTCTCTTCTTAAAAATCTCCAGTGATGGAGCGCCCACGATTTCTGAAAGCAAGCTGTTCCACTTGTTAATTGTCCTCACTGTTAGGAAATTTCTTCTTAATTCCAGGTTGCTCCTTTGATCAGTTTCCAATCATTGTTTCTTGTCCTGCCCTCTGGTGCTTTGGAGAATTAGTTGACCCCGGTTATTTGTGGCAGCCCCTCAAATACTGGAATACTGCTATCATGTCACCCCTATTTCTACTTTTCTTTAGACTAGCCAAACCCAAGTCCTGCAGCCATTCTTTGTAATGTTTTAGTCTCCACTCCTCCCGCACCAGAAAGCAACTGTAGAGCTTTCTGTGGTTTGCCAACTTTTACAGGCTTTTTTCAGCGGAACGAATGCTGAAACACTCAGACCTGGAAAAGCTGTTTGTGATTCAGGCAGATGCTAGTTTATTGCAGAAAAATCAACAGAGCTAGTTACAGCCCTGCACTTACACATCCAAAAGTTGTCAGAGCTGAATAACAGTGGGCTGCTTGGGAAAAGGAAGCATACACAATACAATGGGTCCTTGTGACTTGGAGGATTTCTTAGAAGGAAACAAAATTGCTTTCCAGGTTTGGACTGATCATAAAAACCTGGAAGCTTTGAAAAACCCCAGGAGGTTGTCTCCTAAACAAGCGCGCTGGTCCCAGCACTTCCACTATTTTAATTTCTCCATCCACTACCTGCCGGGGGGGAGAACTTCCTAGCAGATGCTTTGTCATGAATGCCACAATATAATAGTGTGAAGGCAGAGATAGTTAAACCTCTACTTTCCCCACAGCAATTGGCTGCCCCAGACATTACAATAATGCAGATGAAGAAACCCCCTCCCCTAGATAATGTGGTGGTAGAGGAGTTCTGGAAGGCATTGGAGAAAGACGAGTGGTTCTCAACAGCCATAAAAATCTCTGTTCAGTGCAAGATGGGTTAGCTTGGGTTGGAGGAAAGTTATATGTGCCTGCAAATGAGAGACTGAGGATAATGCAGGCCTGTCATGATTCAAAAATGGCAGGACCCTTTGGGTTCGTAAAGACTCTTCACCTGCTCAAGAGGCAATTTTGGTGACCTTCCTTGAAAAAAGACATTGAAAGTTATGTGGCTAACTGCCTACTTGTGCTGCTGCTAAACGTAGGCAGGGAAAAACGCCTGGCCTTCTTCAGCCAGGAGTGAGCCCTTCAGCACCCTGGAGAGAAATCTCTATGGATTTTATTTTTGAGCTGCCCAAAAGAGCGGGGAGTCCAATTCACCTCTAAGTTCTGGAAAGCCTTTTCAGACCTTTTGGGTTCTGTTCAGGGGCTGTCATCTAGTCATCCTCAAATGAATGGGGGGGACAGAACGAACGAACTCAGTTCTAGAACAATACCTCCATTGTTTTCTTAATTATCAGCAGGACAATTGGAGTGATCTGTTGCCATTTGCTATGCTAATCTTCTCTGTATCGTTCCAATTTTAGTATATGTGCTGCCGAAGCAGTTCACTCAAATACCATTCCTTTCCAAGTGGCTAATGGGCAGAGTTTCCTTCCTATGCCTGAATTGCCTGTCAACGAACCTGCCATCCCTTCTCTTAAGGAGTGGGTTCATCAAGTGCAAAACCTTTTCATATTGGAGATAAAGTTTATCTCTCCACTAGATTCTTACATTCATTGCAGCCATCAAAGAAGCTGGGGCCAAAATTTATCAGTCTGTTTCCCATTAAACACATTATCAATCCTGTTACAGTGGAGTTGGAACTCCCTAAGAATTTGAGACAAATCAACCCAGTTTACCATTGTAGCCTATTGAAACCTGAGGTCACCTCCAAAATACAACCTGTAACCACTCCGGCTCCCCAACCTGTTATGGTTGAGGGAGAGCAACACTTTGAAATTAAGGACATTTTAGATTCTTGCAAACATCACAAGTCCACACAGTACTTAGTGGCCTGGAAAGACTTGCCTGCTTCATAGAATGAATGGGTTTATAAGAAGCATGTTAGGGCCTCTAGATTGCTTAAATGCTTTCATGCACAATATCCAGATACACCTGAATAATGTGTATTAATGCGTAATAATGTTTTTATTTTCCTTTCTTTTCCCCTTCCTGTTTTGTTTTACAAGTGGATTTGTCTTTCTATTGGGGGGGTGAATGTCAGAGCCCCTCAAATGTATTTGGCTTTAATCTTTCCCTTTTCCCCTTTCTTGCTTTTGCCAATGTATTTTTGGGGCTTGTCATACTGTTGGGGGAGGGTGCTTGCAGGGGAATTATTATCTGCTTTGTTCAACTCTGTGTGAGATCCCCTCCCTCTGCCACTCCTGAACTCACCCCACCCACTTTGTGCTTTCTTTTCTTACTCGTCTTACCAAAGTAGAGTCATGTGCTCTTCTGAGCTTCTGAAAATGTTACTAGTGATCATCCCAGCTTTATCTTTCTGGGGGTGAGGAAAACTTTCTCTCAAAATGCCTGAACACAGACTCCATCTTATAACTGAAGCATCTGAAAACTTTTTCAGATTGAGGTCTCTCTTGACCACTTGATGGTATTTCACAGGCGATAGTCCTAAAAACAAATAGGCTGAAGAAGGAAGAGGGCAGGATGAAAGCATACATTTTTATTTACTTAAATACAGTATTAAAGTCTTACTCCATGTATTTAAAAAGTTTCACATTTTCTCATATGAAATGTCATAATCCAACAACTATTGGAGTGGCTCTGAAGACCATACTTCTCAGACACCACACAGAGAGATGCCAGGACTGGCCTTCCTGCTATAGAGGTACTTCAATAACAGAACTGTCCCAAGTCATGTTTCTCAAAAAGCATGCTTATTTCATATGCGCAATTGAGAGGTGTTTCTTCCAAACAGAAAGGTAGACCGTTTGTTACTAGAATTTATCCTAGTTTCCCATCTAGTATATTTATGATGTTAGGAATCACTGTTTCTAGTGAATTGAAAAGATGACACTGACTTTCAGGAACACAATTTTCTGATTTAATGCTCTGGAAATATTTGTACTGTGATTTCTCTTAGGGCATCTTGAAATGAAAGTCTCTTTGGCAAACAATTTCTGTTGGAGATCCCTGCTTCTTAACCCGCACACTAAGTGGTCTCGTAGCCTCTCTTCAAGATCTTAGAACTTGCAGGATCAGGCTGCTTGACAAAGGGCAGCAATGAATTCGGCAGCCAATTCGCCCGGTTGTTGGTCTGTTCTTTCGAAGGTGTGCCTCCAGGCGATGACCGATAGCTTTGGCTCAAAGTGTTCTTTGAGCATTCTCTTAAGTTCAGAATAAGTAACAGATTCAAGCAGCGCCGGAGCTATTAAGTTTTCAGCGATCTCAAACGTCACCTGGCCACAAACAGACAGCAATGTTGCAGCCTTCAAGCTGTCCTCACGAACTCTAAAGTAATTCTCAACTCTCACAATGTCCGAGCTCCACCTCTCTGGATGTGCGACGTCAAATTCTGAGAGTTTCCTGAGTTTGGCCATGGTAAGTTGCTTTCGTTGTTTTTGGCCTCGCAATGCCTCGTGCTGCCAAGGCTTCTTTTAATTTCCCAGGGACGGTTCCTTAGGAGTGCTCTTTCTCCAGCATTTTTGTACTGGCAGGAATGGGGGGGATCGGGGTCCCAACCAAGGCATCATTGCTTGGCTTACCCCCTTAGTGACTCAGCTCTTCGAGTTTGGCAGCATATCCCACCTTCATCGGCACTGTTATGTTTGGTGTTCTGTGAGTCATCAGTGAGGCATCGACAAGGCAGCATGTGAAAAACAACTCTTTATTAAAGGTTTAAACAGAAGCCTGGATAGCTGCAGCTCCATCCCTATTTATACACTCAGCAACTAGGTGGCAGCCAATAGGATTCAAGTATTAGTTCCCACTTAACACAAGATAATTAGCATGTAGACAGCAAGTCTGGCTCTTAACTGACAGAGTCTTGTGACCGTTTTTTCAACAATTCCAAGTAATTCACCTCAATACATTACAGTTTAGGTATGTTGCATGGAACACTGTGCACTCTTTTCTAATGATAACACATGCTAGAACATGTAGTCAACTTCATTATATCATTTAGAGTGAAAATTCCCATGTTAATCAACCAAAATCTCACCACTGGAAGGAGGATATAGCTGCTAAGTTCAAAAGTAATTGGAAATGAGCTATTGTATATTTAGCAATAGTGAGTAACAACAGTTAAATCTAGAGGGGTAATATGGGTGATCATATCTTTTAAATAGTAACTGAAAATAGGGAGTATGGATTGATAAGTTGGACCTATAAAATCCTACTCAAATGTATTGGGCACCGAGGCTTACCCATTGGCTCCAACTTTGAGCACCGTGTGTGAGCAGCACCCCTGGCATGTAAATGGATTGCCCTTGCTAGACAAAAAGGGGCAAGGATTTTATGTTCCATAATAGCTAATTATTTTTTTTTAATTTAAGTGTTATTACAGTTTTGGAATTATCCAAACTGGAAGGAAAGGCTTTCCTCCCCTTTTCTGTCTAGTTACCTCACTTCCCCAAGTTCTCTATCATCTGACCTAGCCTTACAAGAACATAAGGACTTTGTTACATTAAAACTAGCAATATCCTATTTCCCAAACTGGCCAATAGAAACCGCTTTAGCTTGATGGTTGCCCTGTTTCCCCCTACTTGCATGAAGCAATAGTTTTAGTCTGCAGTTCCAGATAGTTATCATTGCTACTAGCCATTGATAGCCTAATTTTTTCAATTTAGTTAGCCAGGTAGCCTTGCTACAAAAATATTTACAAGTAGTATCCTATGTGATCCTACATCTAAAATAGTCAAGTTTGCTGTGCCTTGCATTTTTCTTTAAGATGATTGCTTTCTTTTTCATCCTCGTTATTCCTATTATTAATTGTGGGTTTTCTCACATTCCCCCACCCCACGTTATATAATCATAATCAAAATTATTTTTATTTATAACCAAAGACCTGAATAACCAATATTACATATACAGTGTATATATATGGAGGGATCTAAATTATTTAAAAGAAACAGACCAAATAAAAGAGGAGGTAGAGTTGCTCTCTATATAAGAAATAACTACATCTCTACAGAAATAGAGCACAACAATGATGAAAACTGTCTTGAATGCATTTGGGTCAATATAAAAGGAGGAAAAATGACATTGCCATAGGTGTATACTATAGGCCACCCAACCAAACAGAGGAAATAGATGAACTTTTTGCTAGTCAGCTAACTAAGGTGTTATGTTTCCATTCGGTCAGGCATTGACGAGGCGAATGGTGCAACAATAACTCTTTATTCAGCTAACAACAGAAGCAGCCCTAATTGCTGCTTAACCACTATTTATACAGCTCACCACTAGGCAGCAGCCAATAGAATTAAAGCAGTATTACCCTCTTAAAGACAAGCTAATTAACATGTAGACAGTCAGTCTGGAGCTTAAACAGGTGCAGCCTTTTGGCCATTTCTAACAGTTTCCAAGTAAATTAACCTCAATACATAACACCCCTTCCCCCTAGATAGTTCATAATGACAAATATTGAACACAGTCCTGTAAATATTTTGGTGGCCTTCTTGACCGTTCTGAGCGCCTCGGCACCATTGTAGGCCCCCGATCTAATAGCTCGCTGGCCAGGCTGGGTAGACTGGGGCTTTGGGATCCATTTACTACAGGTAGCCCTGAGTCTCTGTGGCTGGTCTATCCAAGTAGACCCAAGCCAGTATCCATAGGTGGAAAGGTTTCCACCAGGCTGGGAATTGGAGCCGACTGCTGGAATTGCTCAGTGGGTGCAGTCTCTGGGTTCGGGGCCAACTCGCTGTCCACTAGTGTCCCTCTCCTGGAAGTCTTGCCCATGCTCGAAGACTCTGATGCACGGCTGCTGTCAGGCTCTCCCTGGATTTGGCTTTTGCGAGAGTCATGAGCCAGTGGCTGGTTCGCTAGCCTCCTGCGCAGTTGATCAATGTGCCTGCGTATCAAACAACTGTCTTCCAGAACCACTTCATAAGAGAGTGGCCCTAACACATTACCAACCACAGCTACCACCCACAGTGCCCCTTGCCCATAGTTTTGAGCCCAAACTGGGTCGTCAACATGCAATCTCCTCGGTGGCGTTGGCTGTTCTGATTCCGATGTAACTCGATCTGGATGCAGATGATCCAGCTTAGTGATTAAGCAACAGACCCATCTTAATTCTGCTGAGTTTCTGCCCATGGAAGTGCATGGAGTCGTGTATTGGCAGAGTAAGAAATCTGCTTGTCCACGGGTCGGCAACCCACAACTCTGGAGCCGCATGCGGTCTTTGAGCCATCACCTGTGGCTCCAGAGTGCCCAGATGCCCCACCCCCTGAGAGAAGCACGCCAGGAAGTCCCTTTCCCGGGCTGGCCCCATCTGGGGCGCACGTGGCCATGGAGCTGTGTGGGGAAGCCCCTGAATCCCACTGGGAGCAGGCTAGCCCTCCCGCAAGCTGCAGGCCAAGGGAGAGCAGCCTCTGTGATCCCCAGCCAGTGCGACTGTTGGCCCCGCCGGCCGGAAGGCGCGCCCAGAGTCCCGGCTGCCATGAAGGAAGAGGGAGATGCAGCAATGATAGGAGAGGAGAGCCTCCTCCTGGGGCCCGGGGCTGGCTTCCTTGCCCTCCTCCTCTCCTTCTTCCTCCTGCTGCCCCACAGGTGGCTCGGGCAGGCAGCAGGGCAAGAAGGGTGCCCGGGAGAGCCAGCCAGGCCAGTGGAGGGGCTGGTCAGGCAGAGCAGCTGCAGCATTGCGGCCAGGGTCAGCGGCCCGTATGGCACCCCGCTGCGGCTACATCGGATGGGTGGAGGGCAAGACCATGTGGCATGGAGTCCTGGCTGGGGCGGCAGCAGCGGCTTCCTCAATCTTCCTCCTCCCCTTCTTCCTCCTGCTGGCTCTCGGGCGGGTGCCGGGGCAAGAGGGGTTTCTGGGAGGGAGCAGCCAGACCAGCGGAGGAGCTGGCAGGGGCCAGTCAGGCATAGCAACCGCAGCATTGCGGCCAGGGCCAGTGGCCCACATGGCATCAGCCCCCACCGTGGCTACATCAGATGGACAGAGGGCGAGGGCGGAGGGCGAGGCCGAGCAGTGTGGAGTCCCGGCAGCTGCAGCTTCCTTTCCCTCCTCCTCCCCTTCTTCCTTCTGCTGCCCCCCAGCGGCAGCCGAGCTGGCCACGTGTTTCCCCGAGCCGGTCCAGATGGCAGTCCCAGTGGAGGTAATGGCCAGCGGGGGCATCACTCCTTGGGCTGTCCCTGGGCAGTCGAGCCGGCTACGTGTCTCCCCAGGCCAGGCCAGGTGGCAGACATGGCTGAGGCGGCGGCTGGCGAGGGCATCACTCCCTGGGAAGCCGAGCCAGCCACGTATCTCGCCGGGCCGGGCACCAGTCCCAGCTGAGGCGGCGAACGGGCAGCCGCGTCCCTTCACCTTCCTCCAGAGCAGAACTCTGGCCTCCTGCAGCAGGTTGATAGGCGAGCCCGAGCGACCATCTATTGCCGCCTCGACAGATTTGCCGTAGCAGCTCCTATTCCCCGTCAGCCTCCTCCGCTCCCTGGGAACCTTCGCGCCAAAAGGTGGGAAAAAGAAAGTCCCAGAAAGGGAGACCGCGGGGTGGGGAGAGAGTAGTCTTTTCCAAGGGGAGAAGCCAGGATGGCAGAGCTGCCCATACTTTAAAAATTTAACATGTAAGGGAGAGGAGGATACAGTGCAGCGCAAGGGCATTGAAGGGAAGGTGGGGGGGAGGGGGGAGAAGAGGGATAGGAAGGAAAGAAAATGAAGGAAGCTCTGTAGCCACCCAAGAAAAAGCAAATTTAAACACAGTAGCTGCCAGGGAAGGAGGAGGGAGGGGAGGCTTGGCAACTTGCTGGAAGGGACTGATTTGGGGTTCGGGTAAGGCGCAAATCTTTCTGGATCAACGTGGGGAGGGGCGTTGGGGATTCTGGCCTCGGAGGAAAGAAAATGAAGCTGATCCAGCCTCTTCAATCAAGTTCTCTGTTCTGTTCCTGCGCGCACGCGTGTGCACGTGCACGCACGCACACAAACATTTTGCAGTTCCCAGTTTTTTCTTTTCTGAGGGAAATGGGTCAAAGTGGCTCTTTCACTTTTTCAGGTTGCCGACCCCTGTGCTAGTCTATGCTACCAGTTGCTGGTTACGATCCTTTTTAAGGATTCTTTGATCATTTGGACCATGTGTTCTGCTTGGCCGTTAGAGGCCAGGTGAAAAGGGGCCGAAGTCGCATGCCTGATCATGTTAGCCCTTAAAAAGGACTGGAATTCTGCAGCGATAAACTGAGCCCCATTGTCTGAGACTATCACGTCGGGTAACCTGTGCATTGCAAAGATCCTGCACAGTTCCTGAATAGTCCTGGCAGTAGTCATAGTTTGGACAGGTACGACCTCTAACCACTGAGAGTGATTGTCCACCACAATAAGGAACAGCTGTCCCTGAAAGTGGCCTGCAAAATTGATGTGGATTCTGGACCAATGGGGCTTGTGTGGTTTCCCATCGATGGACAGGGGCTTGCAGCATTTCTAGTCGGGATTGCTGGCAAATGTAGCATCTGTGTACTTGGGCCTCAATATCTTTATCTAACCCTGGCCACCACAGGTAGCTTCTCACGAGTGCCTTCATCCAGACTATTCCCAGATGTCCGTCATGCAGAGACTCTAGTATCCTGGGCCTCAATGAGTATGGGACTATGACCCGACTCCCCCACAAAATGCAGCCTTTGTGAACTGAAATCTCGTCCTTCCTCCTACTGAAACTCTGAAATCTAGGTCCCAAACTTATGTCCAGCCATCCTGTGAGCACCCAATTCAACACGCGGCTCAGTGTCTTGTCCAAAGCTGTTTCGGCAGCCACATCCTTTGCATTAGGGGAGACTCCGGCAAATCCTGGATAGCCAGAATACGAGCTGCTGGAGTGGGATCTGGCTCTAAGTGCGGCAGGGGCAGTCTGCTAAGGCCATCTGCATGGCCCATTTCCCTGCCAAGTTTGTGAATCAGCCTGTAACTATAAGCTGACAGAAAGATGGACTACCTCAGCATCCTTGGAGAAATGATCTGAAGTGTTTGTCCATCGTGAACAGACCCAGTAGTGGCTTATGGTCCATAAAGACTGTGAATGGCCAACCATACAAATAGTCATGAAATTTCTTAATGCCAGGCACAATGGCCAATGCCTCCTTATCTATTTGGGCGTAGTTGCATTCTGCCGAGGACAGAGTCCTTGAATAATAGGCTATGGGGACTTGTCTCCCACCAGCCATTAAATGGCTCAACACAGCCCCTACCTCATATGGGGATGCATCACAAGCAATACTGATGGGCAGCTGTTCGTTAAAATGTGTTAGTACCGAGTTTTTTTATTAAAAGTTTTAAAGATTTTATACAATATATATCCCAAATCCCTTCCACCCCTCCACCCCTCCCCCACTTCCCAGAGCTGATTACAGGGTTACAAATAAACAATCATAATCTAACATTACCCAACTATACAAACAATCTAATCCATAACATACTTTAACTCCTCTTCAAAATAAATATTAGCAAATTAAATACGAAAATAATAATATAATTAAACCATAAAACTAAGACTAATATAAGTTCTACCATATTAAACTATTAATAATAATCTAAAATTTACTCATAAGCTAGATAATACTTTTTAGTCTCATATTTATTCTGAATATTCTGAAATTTTGAGCTTGAGTAAATTTTACATTTCTAACCCAAATTGTCTCCCAGGTGTCCAGTAGAATCAGCTCTTGAATATTTTGTGCCCATTTTACCATACCGTCTTTAGCTAACTCTGTTTCAGAATCCAATTCTATTAAAACATTATAAATTCTATATTTATATGGGCTCGAGTTTGATCTTTAATCTGTTTTACCAAATTCACGTCATCTAAAGTAATACCAACCTTTTGATCTAAACTCCACCTAACTAACAATTGATTATACTGAAACCAAGAGTGTACAATATTTTCTTGCTTCAACTCAGCTAAAGATTTTAATTGCCAATCCTTCCCTACCAAACTAAGTAATTCCTTATAAGAAATCCTATCCAAATTCACACCCCTAGATACCCCCTCTATCACGTGTCCAGGAATCCCCCAAATTGGAATTTTATAGTTTAACTTATAATAATACTTCTTCCAGACACGTAATAGTTTCTTAAAATATGAGATTTAAAAACCTGATCTACTTTTTTATTATAAATTAAACATGCATGCCATCCAATAATAAATCCGATCCCTCAAGAACAAGTATATTTTTATTTATTAAGTTATTGGCTTAAGCCAATCATTAATCAATGTTAAAGCCACCACATCATAATACAATTTTAAATTAGGCGCCTTAAGTCCTCCTCTTTCCCATGCATCTTGTATAATCTTAAACTTAACTCTTGGTTTTTTCCCTGCCCAAATAAACTTGTTAATACCCTTCTGCCATTCCTCCAAGTTGGCATCTTTTTTCAAGATAGGTATCATTTGAAACAAAAAAAGAAACTTTGGAAGAACATTCATTTTAACCGCTGAGATTCTCTCCAGCAAAGATAACTGTAATTTTTTCCAATCATTTAAATCCTTTTGCACTTTTACCCATAATGTCTCATAATTATTTTTGTACAATTTAACATTAGAAGCTGTAATATATACTCCCAAATATTTAACCTTTTTCACTATTTCAAAACCTGTTAATTTGGCTAACATATCCTTTTCCTTCATAGACATATTTTTCGGTAATATTTTAGTCTTATTGTTATTTACCTTAAAACCAGAAACTTTCCCATGCTGGGTTATGATTTCAACCAAATCCCTTACCGAATCTGTCGGTTGAGATAATGTCACAACCAAATCGTCGGTAAAAGCTCTCAACATATAATCATTCTTATTTATTTTTATTCCCTTATTGTAGGTGATTCACGAATTTTAATGTTAGTACCGAGTTTGAAGACAACAGTGATTTGACTGCTGAGAAGCTTTTCTCATGGACGCTCGTCCACTGCCACTGTGCCTTTTTGTCCAAGAGCCATTGTAATGGCTCTGCCACTGCGGCCTTGTGTGGAAGAAAGGCATGATAGAAATTAAGTAACCCTAGGAAGGCCTGAAGCTCCCCCTTTGACGTAGGACTGGGGGCCTGCTGAATTGCTTTGAGCTTGGATTCAGCAGGGTGAATGCCTGCGGCATCAATGCGGAACCCTAGAAATTCGGTTGAAGCTATCCCTATTTTGCATTTCTCCATCTTTAGTTTCATCCCCACTTCGCGGAACCGCTGAAGGATGGCTTTGAGCCTTTCTGCCAATATTTCTACTGACTCTCCAGCTATGAGGACGTCATCGAAATATGGACACACTCCTGGGATACTTTTGAGTGTGCGCTCCATCACACTCTGGAAAATCCCTGGGGTGACACTGACCCCGAATTGTAGGCGTCTTACCCTGAAAGCCCCTCTGTGGGTAAGTATGGTCTGAGCTTCTGCTGTGGCATCGTCCACGGGCAGTTGTTGGTAGGCTTGAGCCAAATCTAATTTGGCGAATATGCGACTTCCTTGTAGTGACACCAAAATATGGCTGACTACAGGCATCGGATATGAATTTTGTTGAAGTGCTCTATTAATAGTGCACTTATAATCCACACAAATGGGCACCTCCCTGTTGGCCTTATGTAACTATAGGGCCGTGGTGGTGAACGCATGCTGTCATCCCAATCCTAGGCCTTCAGCTGGGTTTTATAAAACCTTTTCGCTTTAGGCTTCCACCACCGTGTATATATATAAAAAAGGTTCAATCAATCAATTTCAACTTCTTGCAGAGAAAAAAAGATCTCACAAAGTTGGAATTGATTGAACTTTTTTTTTAAAGATTTTATTGGTTTTTTTCCATAAACATATGTTATTTTTTCCAATCAATGAGTTGTCTGGGATTAGCTATGCTAATACATATTCAATTCCTAATCCTTCATTCTTTCCTCTAACCAACAATAAAATAAATCCCAAGTTTGATAATTGTATCTTCTTTATCTTTCAGTCTCATAGTTAGTCTGTCCATCTCTGCACATTCCAATATTTTCCTGATTATTTTTTCTTCTGATGACAGTCCTTCATTCTTCCAGTATTGTGCAAAAATTATTCTTGCTGCTGTGGTAATGTGTAAGATTAAATATAGTCTTTGCTTATTAATCTTTTCAGGCATTATACCTAATAAAAAAAGTTCAGGTTTAAAATCAACTTGTTCACCCAATATTTTTTCTAAGCACGTATGTATCTTTCTCCAATAAACCTTAGCCTTGCCACATGTCTACCAAATGTGGTAATACACGCCTATATCATGTTTACATTTCCAACATCTATCTGACATATTTTTAAACATTTTTGCTAATCTTGCTGGTGGCAGGTGCCATCTATAAAACATCTTATACAAGTTTTCTTTATATGAAGTTGACATTGTTAGTTTGGAATTTCTCTCCCATAACATTTGCCATTTTTCTAATTCTATATTATAGCCAAAATTTTTCGCCCATCTTATCATTGTTTCTTTCACTTGTTCGCTTTCCATATCCAAAATTAACAAAAAATTATACATTTTCTTAATTAATTTCTCATCTGAAGTTAACAAAATCTTATCAAACGCAGTTTGATCCTTATAAAATCCATGCATTTTTACATCTTTTTCATATCTACTTTGTATCTGTAAATGTGCCCACCATGACAAGTTGATTCCCTGGTTTTCCAGTTCTTGTTTAGATTTTAAATTCCCATCAGTATTTAGAATATCACTATATGTCCATATTTTTTCAAAGTCTACCAAGTTCGGATGTATAAATGCCTCCATTGTTGATAACCACCTTGGAATTTTTAGATATATTTTAGCTTTAATTTTTTCCCATACTGTTGACAAGGCATTTCTTATAAAGTGATTTTGGAAATACTTATGGACTCTGTTTTTCCCATACCATAAGAAAACGTGCCACCCCAATTGTAAATCATGTCCCTCTAAATACAACAACCTTTTATTTCTAAGTGTTATCCACTCTTTCACCCATGTTAACACAGATGCTTGATAGTACAATGCCCATTCCTGCAGCCCAAATCCTCCATTTTCCTTAGCATATTGTAATGTTTTCATCTTAATTCTAGCTTTCTTCCCCTGCCAAATAAAGTTCAAAATTAATGAATTTAAATCTTGAAAAAAAAATTTCTCAAGTTTTATCGGAATTGTTTGAAATAGAAATAAAATATTCGGCAGCACATTCATTTTTACTGTAGCAATTCTTCCTAATATTGACAGCTGCAGATTTTTCCATCTTTCCAAGTCTAGCTTTATTTGTTTCAATAATTTTGTATAATTGTCTTCTTTTATTGATGAACACTTGGTCGAAAAATGGATACCTAAATATTTAACTTTTTTCACTATTTATACCTCTGTTTTCTCTAGCATTTGCCTTTTTTGTTTATCTGTGAGGTTCTTAACTATTACTTTAGTTTTTTCTTTATTTATTTTTAATCCCGCCATTTCTCCATACTCTTCTATCTTTCCCCATAGCTTAGGAATCGTCTCTAAAGGTTCTTCCAAAATAAACACTAAATCATTGGCAAATGCTTGTAACTTGTATATTTCATCTTTTATTTTCAATCCCTTAATTTCTATGTCCTGTCTAATCCTTCTATTTAACACTTCCAAAGTAAAGATAAATAATAATGGAGATAGTGGACACCCTTGCCTCGTGCCTTTTCTTATCTCAAAGCTCTCAGTGTAATCTCCATTCACTATCACTTTTGCTGTCTGGTTGCTATATATTGTTTTTATCATATTTGTAAAGTTCTTTCCAAAGTCCATTGTTTGCAGTTGCTGAATCATGAATTGCCAGGAAACATTATCAAATGCCTTTTGAGCGTTTAAAAATACTAATGCTAATTGTTTCCCTGGATGTAATTCATAGTATTCTAATACGTCCATTATCACCTTTAAATTATTTTTAATTTGTCTCTTCAGTAAGAAGCCGTTTTGATCTGGATGTATAAATTCAACTAAGTATTTTTTCAACCTCTCTGTCATTATTGAAGTAAAAATTTTATAATCCACATTGAGTAATGAAATCGGTCTATAGTTCTTAATATACGTCAAGTCTGAATCTTCTTTTGGTATCAAAGTAATATTTGCTTCTATCCATGTGTTTGGAAGTTTAGCCTCTAACAATAGTCCATTACAAACATCTTTCAGTGGTTCGCTTAATATGTCTTGTAGACTTTTATAAAGTTCCGCCGGAAGCCCATCTGGGCCTGGTGTTTTCCCATTTTTTTGTCATTTTATAGCCTCTAGTACAGTGGTTCTCAACCTTTCTAATGCCGTGACCCCATAATACAGCTCCCCACGTTGTGGTGACCCCAGGGGTGTGGCCAAGTGGGTGTGGCCACTGAGCGGGTGTGGCCAAGTGGGCGTGGCCACCAAGTGGCCACCGAGGGTCCCATCGCTGGAGCAGATGCACAGCTGCCCTTCCTCTTCCTCGACGCAACCTTTCGCCCGCCCCAGTGACTCCCTCCCCTTTCCGGGGTCCAGGCATACCTTCCGGAGCCCCAGCATTTGCACCCTGCAGGAAGCGCAGGGTGCCCACGTAATCCTGCTCAGTTGAGGACACAGAGGCGAAGACGCAGCTGGTCCATATCCTTTGCCGGTTCCAAAGGGAGAGCACTGGTGCTAGGAGCCACTGCCCCCGCCGCCGCTGCCACTGACGGCTCAGATACCGACTGCACTTCCATGGCTCCTGCTTGCCTCAGCTTCCAGAAGATCATCCCGACCCCATTTCCTCACTCCATGGCCGGCTTTAGGCACCCTCCATCCCCGAGGCGCACGCCAAATGCACCACAAGGATCGAGTCTCTCGAGCTCGACCTACCAACAGGAGCGCCGCGCTGGGACATGGCGAGGAGGCAGCGTCGGCAGCTAGGAGGAGCAGAGCACAAACAGCGCCGAATGGAGAGAAGTGTTTCTCTCCATTCAGCGCTGTTTGCGCTCTGCTCCTCGTAGCCGCCGCCGCCTCACCATGTCCCAGCGTGGCGCTCCTGCTGGTAGGTCGAGCTCGAGAGACTCGATCCTTGTGGTGTGTTTGGCGTGTGCCTTGGGGATGGAGGGCGCCTAAAGCCGAGCGGGGAGTGGAGCGTGCGCCAGCAGGAGCGCCATGGTGGGACATGGCGAGGAGGCGGCAGCGGTGGCTATGAGGAGCAGAGCGCAAACAGCGCTGAATGGAGAGAAGCGAGTGGTGAGTGGAGTGCGTGAAGGGACTTGACGAGGGCAGCGGGCGGAGGGGAGGGGAGGGTCGGCTCCGGAGGCGGAGGTGGTGCTCAGAAGTGAGGGAGGGGTCGGTGGTGAGATGAGCCCAAAACAGTAGTCTGGAGAGCGCAGCAGGCAGCGAGGGGAGAGGCTGGAACAAAGAGAGAAGCGGCTGGGAAGCCGGAGAAGCAGGGAAGATGCGGGGATTTCTACGATAGGATGCAAACAAAAAACAAAAAAAATCTTGCCTTGGCACGTTTGCCCTTCCGACCCTAGGAGAAGTTGGCTTGCAAACTTGTTTGCGGTCGCTTTCTCAGTTTGGGAGACTGCGTGCGTGTAGAATGCCATGCAGTACAAAAACGGTAAGCTTTTTGTCCGCTTTATTGGATAAGAGGGGGAAGCCATTCTTTTGCGGGATGTTTCTTGCACGATTGGTTGCTGCATTTTGCTGCACGGAACTCTTGTTCCGCAAAGGCTTGCATGGAGAAGCAGTGGCTGCTTCCTTTGCAGCCAGCCAGGAAGGCCAGAGAGGAAACTTACTGTTTTTAGTTGTTTTCTCTCTTGCTTTCCGCTGCTTGCTCTCTCTCGCTTGTCCTCTGTATTGCTTTCCTCCATGTGCTCCGAAACCGAAACTTCCTAACTTTAAATAGAAAAAAGCTGCGCATGCGCAAAGAGGAGGGAGGCAGGAACGGCACTTTCTATAGCCAAATAAGAGGAAGTAGAACAGTTAGAGAAAAGGGGAAAAAATGGCGGACAGCGTGGTTTGGCGACCCCGTGAAATGGTCGATCGACCCCAAATGGGGTCGCAACCCATAGGTTGAGAACCACTGCTCTAGTATCTCCATTATTGTTATTCTTTTTTCTAACATAGTTTTAAATGTCTCTGGAATTTTTGGCAATTTACTTTCTTCTAAGTATTGAGCAGTTCTCTCTCTTACAGCCTCCTCTTTATCACACAATTCCTTATAATATTCCTTAATTATCTTTTTTATTTCTTCCTTTTTAAATTGTAAACAACCTTTCCCATCTACTAAATTATGTATTATTTTCTTCTCTTTCTGTTTTTTAAGCTTATAGGCTAGCCATCTTCCTGGCTTGTTAGCATTTTTGAAGAAATGTTTTGCACTCTTTCCCTGTTCCGCCAATTTTTCTGAGTCCAACAAATTCAGCTTATGTTTTATTATTTCCATTTCTCTTTTCAAGGTCTTTTTCTGTGGGTTTTGTTGTAATTCTGTCTCTAACTTTCTAAATTCTTTTTTTAATAATAAATATTGCTGTCTTCTCTATTTATTTTTCTTTGCCATACCATTACAATTCTTCCTTCTTTATCTGAGTATATTAATTTAGAATCTATTGTCTCTTTAACATATACAACAACCCCTCTTTTCTTTTGTTGTGTTGATGTGTAGTAAAGCTTGATTGATTGAACTTTTTAGTCCCACCCAGTCTGCCATTACCACCGCAGCCACGCCCACCCAATGGGCCACACCCACCCAATTGGCCACAACAACCCAATGGACCATGCCCACCCGGCACCCAAAGATACATAAGTGGGTTTTGTGTTGCAGTTTGGGCACTTGGTTTCTAAAAGATTTGCCATCACTGCTATAGAGAGCTCCACCTCTCGGTATGCAACACGTCAAACTCTGACAATTTTCTGAGCTTGGCCATGGTGAGTTGTCTCTGACCTTGCAATGCCTTGTGCTGCTAAGGCTTCTGTTGGTGGTCCTGGGGATGGGTCCCTCAGGCGTTGGCCTCCAGCGTTGTTTGCTGGCAGGCAGAGGGGGGGGGGAATGTAGTTCCTACCAGGGCCCTGAGGCCTGGTCTTACCCCTAGTGACTTCTGGCTCTTTATCTTGGCTATATATACAGACAGTGTTGAGCAGTGATTCTATTTCAGATGATGTTTTTCCATACAGCTTCAGATCATCCATGTAAAGGAGATGGGATAGTCTGGCAGATGTTTTTGATGTTTGATGTCCTGAGTTATTCAGTATTGTTGACAGAGGAAACAGTGCAATAACAAATAGTAATAGTTATTATTATTATTATTATTATTATTATTATTATTATTATTATTGATCATCGCACAGTCAGCCAGATGTTCAGACTGGATTTGGCATTTTGTCTACCTATCGAGTCCTTACGCAGGACCTGGGATAGGCAGATGTGGATGTTTGATGGTATTACAGGTATCGTCGCAGGATGGAAGCAGTTCCTAATAAGGCCACTTTTTTATTATTGTTGTTGTTGTTGTTGTTGTTGTTGTTACAGCTCTGTTTGAGCAGAGACTTGATCCTGGGTTTTCCCAATGTGATAATTGAATTACTCCACTATACTCTAAAGGTCTATGATTCTACACTTTTTGACATCTGATGATAAGAGTATGGACATAATCACCCTTCCATTTTTGGACAATTATAAAACTCCATGCAGTCTTGGAAAAGATAATGTTTCCCAGGCTTATTTAATATTATTTTCTCAGGCTCTCCTATTTTGTAATTGTTAAATCTGTGCGTTTTAATATGTACAATTGTCTTTTTCAAATGGTTGCCCAGAAAATGTTGTTGGAGAGAAGCAACCTAGACCTACGGAGACATTTCCTAACAGTGAGAACAATTAATCAGTGGAATTTCAGAAGCTGTGGGTGCTCCATCGCTGGAGGCTTTTAAGAAGAGACTGGACAGCCACTTGTCTGGAATGGTATAGGGCACGGGTCGGCAACCCGCGGCTCTGGAGCCACATGCGGCTCTTTGAGCCATCTCCTGCGGCTCCGGAGCCTCCTCCTCCCCCCTCC
Source organism: Crotalus tigris (assembly GCF_016545835.1). Lineage (NCBI taxonomy): Eukaryota > Metazoa > Chordata > Lepidosauria > Squamata > Viperidae > Crotalus > Crotalus tigris. The sequence goes on from NW_024096606.1 coordinate 2,345,983, forward strand.
CCCTCCTTCCTCCTGCTGCCCCCCCAGGCTTCAGTCCCGGCTGGGGCGGCAGGAACATCACTTCCTGGGCCGTCGAGCCAGCCACGTGTCTGCCTGGGCCAGGTGGCAGTCCTGGCTGGGGCAGCGGCCGTGTCTCCCCAGGCCGGGCTGGGTGGCAGGGGGACATTGCTTCCTGTGCCGTCCCTGGGCCACTCACCCGGCCATATGTCTCCCTGGGCCAGGCAGGCTGCAGCAGGGGGGGCATCACTTCCTGGGCCGTCCCCAGGCCATTCCCTAGGCAGCCGAGCTCACCATGCATCTCCCCGGGCTGGTCTGTGGGGTCCCGGGCACCTTTCAGCGACTTTTACCGCCTCCTGCCTCCGTCCCCTCCCTGCCCCTTTGGCGCCGTCTGCCTTTCTCTCTCTCTCTCTCTCTCTTCATCTGGGGGGGGGCAGAGGAAAGAGAGAAAGAGAGAGGGTGACTTGTTCGGGCAAAGAACCAGTGGGGGACAAGGCGAGCTAAGTCAAAAGACATGGAACTTTCGTGCTAGCTTCTCCCGAACCCTTGTTATCCCTGCCACAAACTCAGCTCAACCGCCCTCACTCTCTCCTCTCCTCTCTGCGAACGAGGCTGCTTGCTTCAAATGGTTTGCTACTGAGGCCCGGGAGCCAGGCAGGCGGGTAAGTCTCGATCGCAGTATTTTGTTGCTGTTGTTTTGCGCACGCGTGGCGCTGGCTGGGAACAGAGCCAAGCAAGCTCTGTGGTTGGAAGTCCCTGCAGCTTAGGAGCCAGGATTTCCCCCCTCTCAGTCCCAAATCCCAAGCAGGATTCACCACTTCGGGATTGGAAGTGAGCTGCGAGGAGATGGTCTGTCTCTTTTCCTCCCTTGCTCCCTTCCACGCCGGCTACTGAGGCTCCCTGCTGGGTGCAGTCGGCTTGAAGCGGAGGAGGGGGAGGGGCCTTTCAAAGCGTGACATTGCAATGGATGGGACAGCCTTTCAGGAGGGTGCGGATGAACTGTAGCTCTCCAGATATTGCTAATATACAGCGTTTGCTGTCCCTGCAGCAGAATTGATGAGAGATGCTGGCATTTCTCTTTGTCAGAATGTGGTGAATCTACATTGCCCATCTCTAAAGGAGGAAGTTAAACGTTTTGGTAGGTGAACTGGTTCTGTTAGTAAAGGGGGGGGGAGGTGAAGAGAAAAAGAGAGGGAGAGAGAGAGGAAAGAGGGAGGAAAGAAAGAGAAAGAGGAAAGAGGGAGAAAGAGAAAGGGAGATGAAAGAAAGGGAGAGGGGGGAGAGAAAAGAGGAAGTGAGAGGGGGAGAGAGGAAAGAGAAAAAGGAAAGGGAGAAAGGAAAGAAAGAGAAAGGAAGAAAGAAAGGGAGATGAAAGAAAGGGAGAGGGGGAGAGAGAGGAAAGAAATAGAAAGAGGGAGAAAGGGAGGAAAGGGAGAAAGAGGAAAGGAAAGAGGAGAGAAAGGGAGAGGGGGAGAAAGGAAAGGAAAGAGGAAAGAGAAAGGGAGAAAGAGGAAAGGAAAGAAAAAGGAAAGAGGAGAGAAAGGAAGAAAGGATAGAAAGGGAGAAAGGGGAAAGAAAGAAAGGGAGAGGGAGAGGAAAGGGGGAGAGAGGAAAGAGGAAAAAGGGAGAAAGAGGAAAGAGAAAGGGAGAAGAAAGAGGAAAGAGAAAGGGAGGTAGAGGAAAGGGAGAGAGGAAAGGGAGGGGAAAGAGAAAGAGGGAGGGGGAGAGAGGAAAGAAAGGAAAGAGGAAAGAAAGAAAGCGAGAAAGAGAAAAGAGAAAGGGAGATGAAAGAAAGGGAGAGGGGGAGAGAGGAAAGAAATAGAAAGAGGGAGAAAGAGGAAAGAAAGAAAGGAAGAAAAGAGAAAGGGAAAGGAAAGAGAAAGAGGGGGAGGGGGAGAGAGGAAAGAGGAAAGGAAGGGAGAAAGAGAAAAGAGAAAGGGAGATGACAGAAGGTGAGGGAGAGGAAAGAAATAGAAAGAGGGAGACAGGAAAGAAAGGGAGAAAGGAAAAGAAGAAAGAGAAAAGAAAGGGAGAGGAAAGAAAGAGAGGGGAGAGAGGAAAGAGGAAAGAAAGGGAGAAAGAGAAAGGGAGATGAAAGAAAGGGAGAGGAGGAGAGGAAAGAAATAGAAAGGGAGAAAGAGAGGAAAGAGGAAGAAAAGAAAGGGAAAGGAAAGGAAAGAGGGAGAAAGAAAAGAAAGGGAAATGAAAGAAGGGGAGGGAGAGAGAGGGGGGAAAGAAATAGAAAGGGGGAAAGAGGGAGAAAGGAAAAAAAGGAGAGAGAGGAAAGAAAGGAAAGAGGAAAGAGGGAGAAAGGAAAGGAAAGAGGAGAGAAAGGGAGAAAGGAAAGAAAGGGAGAAAGAGAGGAAGGAAAGAAAGGGAGAGGGAGAGGAAAGGGGGAGAGAGTAAATAGAAAGAGGGAGAAAGAGGAAAGAGAAAAGGAGAAGAAAGAGGAAAGAGAAAGGGAGGGAGAGGAAAGAAAGGGAGAGAAGAAAGAGGGAGAGGAAAGAGAGAAAGGGGGGGGAAGCGCAAGTGCCCCCCCCCCTCTCTCTCACACACACACAGGGGGAAGAAGACTAGCAGACCAAGGGCAGAAAGAGGGAGGGGGAGAGGGAGAGGGAGAGAGAGAGAGAGATCCTTTTGACATCTAAAATGAAGATAAGACTGCATATATCCATATATATATGGATATATGCAGTCTTATCTTCATTTTAGATATCCAAAGGGTTTTGCGGCTCCCTGTGTTTTGTTTTCAGTGGGAAATGGGTCCAAGTGGCTCTTTGAGTATTTTGGGTTGCCTACCCCTGGTATAGGGTCTCCTGCTTGAGCAGGGGGTTGTACTAGAAGACCTCCAAAGTCTCTTCCAACTCTGTTATTCTGTTACTCTGCATTATCTATGTTGTCTTCATGCCAGAAATATACATGCCTCAAATTCTCTGTATATGCCTGATTTGGAAGCTGCACTCCAATACCTAGCAAGCTTTCCCAGATTTATTTCCTCCAAAGATAACAGAACCTGTTTCTCACATTAAATTTTAAGTTTTCTAACCTAAAAAACACAATCCAGGGCATTGCACATTCATGTTTGAAAGAACCCTTGGAGTAATTTCTGTGGGAAATTATTGACTGTGGAGCTGCCTTATCTCATACAGTAAAAGCATTTCTCTCCTCACAGTCATCTTCTATATTGTGAACTTTAAGATTCATGTTTATTGACCTTGATTCTAAGCTTGAAGAATTCCAGCAGGAAAGTTACCTGTTGAAAGAAAGATAATTCAGCATGGCAATATTATTTCTGGGAAGAATGTTATTTATTTTATTTTACTTATTAAATTTCTATGCCACCAATCTCACTAATACAGTGACTCTGCACAGCTTACAACATAATAAAAAGTTAAAAAGTGCTATAAACTTTTAAAATTAGAAGAAACGGATTAAAATTTAAGAACCAAAATAATGGGCAGACTGGGGGTGAGAATTGTAGCAGGTCCATGTCAGGGCCCGAAGCCAAGACTCAAATTTTTAGGTTCTTCTTAAAGGCCAGGTTTCTTGTCTGTGATTCTTGTAGGAGATGACTAGGGTGAGCCCAAGGAAGGGGTCAACAGTCATGAGTCTCTATGCACCCACCAAAGCTCTACATCCCTATCCATTGCTTTTAGTTCTGCTTGAGTCCAATCCACTATTCCAGCTGTGTATCTAATGACTGGAATTGTGCAGATGTTGATTGCCTTCACAGTATTTCCTCCATTGAGTTTAGACTTTAAGATCTTCTTCACTCTCTTGATGTATCTTTTTCTTGACTTCAGTGTGCTTGATGTTGTCAGCTTGAAGGATACCTAAGTATTTGTAGTAATCTTCCTCATCCAGACTCTTAATGTTATTTTTGTGGGGCATCTTGATTCCTTCAGTTTTCACTACTTTTTCTTGTTTGATAGTAAGTGTGGCACATTTGTCCAAGCCAAACTCCATTGCAATATCTTGGCTATATATACGGACAGTGTTGAGCAACGATTCTATTTCAGACGATGTTTTTCCATACAGCTTCAGATCATCCATGTAAATGAGGTGAGATAGTCTGGCATGGTATACATACCATTTAACCATTGTTGTTTATTCCAAGCTAACTAACAGCCAATTATGTAAACAAACTCCTAGTTTTCATTTGGAAATAAAATCAAAGCACATGTATAGATGTCAGGTATATTGTACATTCTGCAGTGGGTAGTGATGTAATCATTCAGAAAATTAATTATCTATATTATTCTGTGAAATGGTGTAAAATGGTAACTGTTGGCAAAATGACCCTAGAAACAAAAAGGAATATAAATGTGAAAAAAAATGATGCCAGCATATTCAGCAATGTTGTTCTTATATTTTCCTGACGAAATTTTTCTGTTATTGATGTCTTTCCCACTTACCCATTTCTGGTTAATTATGTTCCTCTCTTTCCCTGCTAAGTTTGTCTCTAGCTACACTAGATATTTTAATGTGTCTGTGCCCTTTGACAGTCATCTGCAATGGTATGCATTTTAAGAATATAGTACTAAGGCTAGAATTGCAGTATTCTTGATAAAAAAGCATGTTTTTATCACTGGTTAGTTAAATTAAAATGTCAGGGCGCCAGTCTTCACTTTCCAGTTCTTTGCCTGTTCATTAGCGCAAATCCACTGAATTCAGTAGAATTTTTTTTCTGAGTAGACATAAGTTGAGTCTGATACTAGTATATGCTGGAAGAATTTTTTCTGCTGAACAAGCTTTCACTTTCTCTGGTATTTTTTCACTTGTACTTGAACTCTGAGAAGTCAATGAAGCAGAACAGTTTACATTGTTGGGGGCAAGATGCTGACTCTGTAAACAGCTTAGAGAGGGCTGTGAAGCACTGTTAAGCAGTATATAAGTCTAAATGCTATTGCTATCACTATTATCACTTCTGAAAGGATTTTATTTATTCTGACTGCAATATTACTGGACACATGGATTGAGTCTGCAGCAAAGCTGGTGGAAGATTGCCGTTTTGTGATTATAATTTGGAATATTTTTCAGTAAATGCATGTAGAAAGTAGGATTTTAATTCGTAGTAGAGATAAAAGACTTCACAGGCATCTTAGCTACCTAAAGTTACGAAGTAGGCAAAAATATAAATTTATTGAAACAAATAATGTGTCATATTGAACATGGCAATCTACTGCCCAGTAGATAGTATTACCAATTCAGTTTGTTTAATCCAACTGTGGAGAATATAAACAAAGATTTTTTAGCCATTTAGTTCCCCAAGTATTCCTCATAATTCAAACGGTAGATCCACTTTCATGTTTCATCCCATTCTTCTTCAGTTTTTGTTTTCTCCCAATCATTACCTCAACAGAGGTTCAGTAATTGAGTTGTACATGATCCACATTGCTCTGAATTTTGAGGGATCAGTGGGAGTGATCACTTCTTGAGGGTTTTGCCTTTTCAGATTAATACTTTTTCAGTGTGTTGGATTCCCTTGCCTCCTACATGGCCCTTTATAATTCTTTTAATCAAGTTAATTAATAAAATCTACAGCAAAATATGAGAGATTATCTCATCCATTACCCTAGGGCCAACCAATTTCAGATTTTTTGTGTGTATGCCTTCAAATTAATTTTGACTCCTGGCATCTGCCCTGCAGTTTTCTTGGCAAGGTTTTTCAAAAGTGGTTTGCCTTTGCCTTCTTTCTAGGGCTTTCTAGAGTTGAGTGAGAGTGAATGGCCCAAGATCATCCAACTAGCTATGTGCCTCAGGTGTGATTCCTGTTCTGCCCAGACGGAACTCGTGGCTCTGAATCCAATCTAAACAGACAGATAACTCGATAGAAATGATTTAAACAAACATTTATTGTCCAGGGATTCTAAGCAGAGACTTACTATGCTGTAGATGCATCTGGTTTTCCATATTTGTTCATACCTATAGGTAATTTAATATTGAATTTTCCCCTCTTCTTCTGCTGAGAGTCACATGTTGGCAAAACACATATGGCTGGATGAACAAAGGCTTCCATCTGGCTTGTGTCCAGGAAGTCTCCCAATGACCCTTTTTGACTCCTCCCACTGACCCATCAACATACCCAGCATTTAACCCAATAACTGCCAGATATTCTAACATACTAACACATGCTCCCTAGTTAGAGTTAAGTAGGTCTATGCTAAGTCCAGAACAATTCCCATTTTTCTCCTTTCTAAATTGACGTCTTAGCCACTACATCAAAATGGCTCTCATTTCAGACTATAGCCATTAATTCCCCAATCATATCCCAAAGATGCTTTTTCACAAGGCAATTGAGCTTCCTTGTTTTTCTTTGATGACATTTTGCTTCTCTTCCAAGAAACTTCTTCAGCTCTCAAGAAGAAAGTCTAGTTGCCTTGTGAAAAAGCATCTTTGGGACAACTATCATGTTTCCCTGAAAATAAGACTTAGTCTTATTTATTTTTTTGCCTCCAAAAGAGGCACCCATTCTTATTTTCAGTGAGGGGGTGTCTTTTCCACTTACCTCCATCACCAACAGCCCTGTCCAGCCCGCCCACTTCTTCTGCATCCAAAGGAGCAGCTTCATTCTGCACTTGAGAATGGAGTTCCGGCCTGCATGTCTCAGTCAAAGGTCTTTCTGGAAGGCCACTACAGCCGAGAACTGAGCTATGGATTGAATAGGGTAGGGCTTATATTAGGCCCACTCCCCAAAAAATCAAGATAGGGCTTATTTTCAGGGTAGGTATGACCTGGATGACTGAGAATCTCCATAATTATTCCCCAATAATAGTTTCAGACTGACAAGTGTTAATACAGAATGCAGATTCCTGCATAAATTTGTTGTCTATCTGGTTCAAGCAGACTTCCTTATCAGTTGCTCTTGAGAAATTGTTATTTCACAGATATCTGCCTCCCACAAATTATGACATATGCATCATGAAATCTTTTCTGTTGAGCATTTCAAAATAACATCTTAATCTCTGCATGTAGAATGTGAAATAACTGTAAAATAAACTTTATTAACTAGCCCTACTTGCTTTTGCAGAAAATTCTGAATGTTCGGAAAACTCCTTAATTTGCCCCAGATTTACCTGTTCTTGATACCCTTGTAGTTCATACAGCATAAAAGACTTGTACTTGACAGTTTTCTAACACTTTTTATCAGTCATTAGGTCTGACTACATCTTTTCACATTGTTTAACAGCTTGGCAATTTGATATATAGGTTGCCATATCTGACTACCACTCCATTTTCTGTTTAATTTGCTAATAATTCCAATTGTACATTAAACCCCACCTCTGTGAATCTACCCACCTTTTAACCCCATTATCTGTGACACTCTTGAAATAAATAGAAAGGATAAGACTCAAAACACCAGCAGGCAGCATTCATTCCCAGTACTTGACAGAGTCTTGGTAATATCTTTCCTATTTTTGATGTAAAAGGGAAAAAAAGGAATCTGATTTTTTTTGATGCAAAAGAACAAAAAGAGTTTTTTGAGCTCCGAATTGCAGATAATCGTTATTTCATTATATTTTCTTCAAGAATTCTCTCAAAAACTCAGTAAGAGAATGTTGATAGAATTCTACTGGCTAAAGTTCTAGATTCTAGAAGTTACTTTTATAAGAGTCTGGTTGGATATTTGCTTCTACACAGAAAAAAATGTTCAGAACACATTTCATGAGTCACAATTACAAAATGGCTTATGTAGATATAAAAGACCCATTTACTGCATGGTAAACCAATGAAATCCCTTGAAGCAATTAGCTCTACTTCTCCTCACTGCTCTGCCCCATTCATATTTATTTTTGTAGTTTTTTAATGAGTAAATGGGAAGAATTTTAAATAAAGAACTGAGCAAGACATTATTTTCTAAAAATGTCTGTGTAAATCTTTCTTACAAACAAAGATGATGCTATAATCTGTTGTCTTATTTTATAGCATACTAAATTTCTTTTCAATCTTTTATTACAGGTCAATGACCCAGACTAAATGAAACTTACCTAAGTTTCCCTTTTACTATTTTAATTAAATTCAAGAAATCTAAAAATGCCATGAAAAGTGTGCCCATACCAGTTCTTAGGAACATCACACTACCAGTCCATGATTCATTGTTATACAATATAATTTCCTGGCAACTGTTAATATAATAACAATAATACTTTGTTAATTAGCTGTGGACCATATCAGAAAAAATTGTTAATAATAACAGAATACAGTACTGCATGTGCTTGGCATCTTCTATTTACTATAGAAGCATTTATAACACATCTCAGATAATCAGCTATATGGAATTGAAATTCTGCTACAAGATCTTATTTTTAATTTAGTTCTCAAATTTATTTAATGTACAAATAGGAACTAACAATTAAAATATGCAGGGATAAACAAACTAGCTCTATTGAAAATCCTGATCGGGTATTTGGAATGTAAATTGTACAAACAATTTTGCTAGGAAGTAAAACTTGTACACTATGTATTTTAATTAATTAATCAGCAAGGAATATAACACTTTTTATAGATACAAAAGAAACCTCTTTAGCTCATCTGGTAACATAGGTTCACCAATTCTCTTTTTCTTTTTGACTCCCAAGTAACTCCAGATGCACAGGTGACATAACTGCATCAAGGAAAATAGCCCTAAAGGGGGAAAAAAAAGCCAACCCCTTCCCCCCCACAAGAATGATCTTAATATCTGTTTTCTAAAGAATTTAAACTAGTTTTAGTTCTTTGCAATCCAGAATAACAATATTTATAGAAAACATTTACTTCTAAACTGGATATAAGAAGTGGAACATTCCAAACTCAATTATTTTTAGTTTATTCTAATCTAGAATAACTGTTGAAGATTAAAGTTAATCAGTCCCATAAAGCAGTTTAAAATGGATAAATACGTTTCTAAATCTGTGTTGATGGTGAGATTCATGTTTGTGACCTTTAAAGCATTCACAGCAATATAATACCATAAAGATTGCAAAAAGTACCATATAATTGTTTTAATTTGTAATTAAACAATCCTGTTACAATACCAGCCAAAACAATTTACTGCAGCAGAACAAACCTTTTACAAATCTTGTGTCACTTTGGGTCTTGGTTTTGAAAAATGGCATATATAATAATGTGTACAGTCATGCATGGGTACATATTTGCTGAGAATAAAAGTATTATGAACCAGTTTCATACTGAAAAATATTCTTTTTTGCACTTTTCTGTTGAACTTTATAAAAATCTACAAATGTGAATTATGATTGTAACAATATCATATCTGAAACTTCAGGTTTGGAAAAAATCCATTCTTCCTTTTGTCTGAAATCTGCGTCTCACAGGAAGTACTTGGATCTATCTCCATGACCATTCCCTTTAATTATTATAAGGTTGCACCCATTATGGCATCAGTGGTCGCAAGTTAGTGGAAATATTAGCAATATTATATGTAATAAGAGCACATTCTGGCACATTGGTAAGAGTTAACAATGTGATACAGATATGTCCATTCAAAGCATGCCTCGGGATCTTTACATACTGTACTCTGTGTTTGAAAGAAACAAAGGTTAATGGGCACCTTCTCTCTGCAGAAATATCTGCATTAGTGCACTGTTGATTGGAACCAGCTCTATTGGCTTTTTTCCTTCTGCATTAATTACCCTAGTATTTGCTCCAAAGTCAATAAGCAAATGGACCATGTCAACATTGGAAGTTTGAGCAGCTATGTGGAGAGGAGAATCCAGGCCTTTTCCACTATTTGCACTTGCTCCTAAAACAAATGAGATAGAACTATTAAACAAACAGTAATTTAACCTAGTTATTTCTTATCTCAGATCCATCTGAATAATTGTCAATTTATAGATTGCCAAAGGAACATAAGGTCTCCTAAATAATCATTTCTTAATTTGAAATAGCTTCAAACTGTTTCATTGTTGAGGTTTACTGCTAAAGTAATGTATCAATTATATTGATCTGAAATGGGACATTAAGAATGCTCAGTATCATTAATGCAACACAGCAATGCAAATTTTTTTGCAGGAAGCAGTGACAGTTCATTCATTTTTAAATAATTTCAAATTGGTTTCTGTTTACAATGCATGTGTTCCCCAAGGCTGTGGTTTTAAGGAAAAGGTTGCAATAAAAAATTAACCAACCAAATTCTTCAACCCTGACACAATTGCTGAAGAAAGGCCCTGAGAAGATATGGGTGTTTATACAATCTATTGAGTAGGTGGCATATAGATTTTTGTAAATCTACAGAGGAAAATTCATTACTGTGCAGGAATATCTTGCCAGGGTTCCAAGCCAAACTGATGAAATCAAAAGAACTAGAAGCCACTGTGTTTTGGCAATTATATTCAGTTAAGCTTCTTGATAACCCTGTGGTGGGCTCAGGAATTCTGGGAGTTGAAGTCCACAAGTCATAAAAGAGCCAAGGTTGCCTACCCCTGCCCTATAGGAACCTGCTGCTTCACCATGAGTTCATTGTGGATATGTTCACTCTGGCTTTAAAATAGCTAATTCTACCCAAATCAATATGCGGAACAAAGCAAGGTATGTTAGTCACTAATAGGAATGTCTTTTAAAAGGTTATAAACATTCATGAAAGATGAAGATGACTAATAAATATTAGTCAACATGACTATTACTTCTAATATCAAAGAGCAGTATTCTGAGAAACATGAGTAAGAGGAATGCATTCCCTCTTGCTTCATTCTTCCTGCTCCTTAGCTTCCCCTAAGCACCTGTGGTTGGCCGCTATGGAAGAAGGCTGGATTAATTGAGGCTTTAGTCTGATCCAATATGGCTCATCTTCTTCTCTTCAAGCATGGCTTATTTTATTAAATTAAGAGGGAAGGTGTCTTAGTGGATAAACTGAAGAGAGACACAGGAATGTTGTAGCGTTGTACTATCCTAGTTACCGTACCCTTCCCTCTCCATCAAAATACAATCTACAAATACTACTGGCCTCCCAGAGCTATTCCCATGATTGTCTGTCCTCTACCCATAGACATTTTCAGGCATGCAAAATGATTTGTTGATATTATATACCTTTTAGTGAATTACCTGACTCAAGTAACTTTTTCGCACATTTCAACTGTTGATTCTCACAAGCGACGTACAGTGGAGTTCCAAGATGCTTTATGTTATGGTCAATACTGACTCCATTGGATAGAAGAGTTTCCACACATTTGGTATGACCTTCAAAGGATCACAGAGATTTAAAAATTAAATTAAAACCCAAAAACCAGACTCCAGTTGCTTACATGTAAAAGGTGAACAAAGACTCACTGGTTTTTACAAATAACTGAAACTTTAAAACTTTTCCAATTTTTCCAATTTCTTTCTCTGACCAACCTTCTTCCATTATAGTTATGGGTTCATACTCAGGTCGTTCACAGCGCATGTCATCTGGCTATGCATAAGTGGCTGAACCAGTGCCCTTAAACTGTAGTCAATATGTAACTCCCCCATTGGCCAAAGATGGTGACCACCATCACCACAAGACAAAACTCCAACACCATCAAAGTAGTAATGCAGGCTTTGTTGAGCAACAGTCTCATCTTAGCAGATTGACAATTTTGCCCTCCAATTGAGTCCTATCACTGCCAAGGCATGAGTGTTCCCAGCTGAGAACCAAGAAAGAGCAACGTCTATGGATTACAGGCCTCAGGATGGAGTATCAGAAGCATGAGCTCCTTCCTTTAACATTTCCCTATTACAAGGCTTAAACCTTCAGCAATTAGGGAGTAGGAAGATGGAATTACTATCCTGATTTCCAGATTGTGCAATAAGACACATCTTGCTGGGTTGCTTTGGACTGGGTGAAGAAAAGGCATCTCAGAAATCTTCTTGTGATGGTCAGATTCCCTTTATGCATTTCTCAGAACCTTTTCCTCTCCTGTCCCCTAATCTCTTTAATTTACGAGATGAACAAAACATTACAAATAAATGCAAAATACCTACATTATATAAAAGACAGTTTGAGCCCTGAACCTGCCCCACCTGTAATTTCAGGAAAGCAACTAGGGATTGTTTTTTCCAACAACAGATGACACCGAAAAGGAAATGCAATGCTGGCCAGAAGGTCCCCAATCATTATCTTGAAAGTATCACTCTGGGATAAGACCGCAACAGAGACCAGCTTCATTGGTGAAGAATTGTAAAATAGACTGTGATGGCAGCTTTTATATCAACATACTTTGCTCTGGACTCAGAGCATATTATTATGGCTACAAAGACAAACTCTATGTTCAAGCCCACTTAGACAGCTAGGCTGTGGAGCCAGAAATCCTTGTTAACATTCTAAAAGTTACAACAACACTGAAAAAGTGACTTATGACCATTTTTCACACTTACGACCATTGCAGCATCCTCATGGTCACATGATTTGCATTTTGATGCTTGACAAGTGACTCAAATTTATGATGGTTGCAGTGTCCTGGTTGTGTGTGATCATCTTTTGCGAACTTCTGACAAGCAGTCAATGGGAAAACCAGATTCACTTAACAACTGTGTTACTAATTCAACAACTGCAGTGATTCACTTAACAAATGTAGCAAGAAAAGTCGTAATATGGGGCAACACTCAATAGATTTCTCACTTACTCACTCTCAGTAAGTTGAGGACTACCTGTATATCAATAATAACATTTAAATAAAGTCGTTCCAAAGATAAGAGTAATTGTAACCTATATTAATGTTCATATTTGGGGGGAAGACAGCAAGGGCTTTCCACACAGGGATTCTGTGCCAGTTGAAAGAGATCCAGACCCTTCTGGAGTCAACAGTGCTAAGTCAACAGTGTTAGGAAGCAGGGAATATTTATTTCCAGCTCAGCAGAAAGTTTTAGAATTCAATAAAGAACAGAATCCTGCAAAGCAATTTCAAATACTCTTCTCTAGCTCAGATAAACAAGCAGGGTGAAGAATTTTACTCTCCCTTTTCCCCTTTTCTTCAACATTGGATGAGCCAGCCTGCAAAACACCAGACTACCATTGAATTTGTTTTTCCCTTTTGTGCAGAATGAAAATATAGGAATTTTTTTGCTAAGGAATTTGCAGCAGCTAAGGGCAGAGCATTGATTTTAGCTTGATGTTTTTCAACTTTCAAACCTGTAGTAGGTAAAGATATAAAAATGGAACTGATGTCAAAATGATCTGACCAGAGAGGAAATTCTAATGCTATGACTGAAGGATGAGGAAATGATGAGCTTTCCAGGTGAACTGCAATGCTCCATGTCCTTCAATATTGCTCTTGAGGCTGAGGTTGCTGGGAATGGCTACTCTGTATCACATGAGGGGCTGATATTATTATTTGTAACACATCTAGACATTTGTTTTATAGTCCAAACAACAGATAGCTAACATTTAGTTATACAATATTCATACAACAAACAGAGATCATTTGTGGATTTGTATAGAATTTGTGTGGAATGAAACAATGAATATATTGTTTCACAAAGTTGTACCCCTCTTGTGTTACCATGGTATATAGGTATATATGCTGACAAATTTACCTCTTTTAGCAGCTTCATGGATGGGGGATGCCAGGTCACAAACTGGATGTGGGTTGGCTCCATGTTGCAGTAGCAGGTTCAAGCAGTCAACGCTACCACTGATACAAGTGTTGAACAGGGGTGTGTTCCAGTCAATAGTAGTGGCATTTACCTAAAGAGAAAAAAAAATTGATACTGTAATGTTTTATTTATAAAACATGTTGAAAAGTTTTAAACATAAAATTATGTAGGAAAATGTTTTGCAATGACATTTTATTATCATAGTACCTCCATAAATATACTTTAGTACAAAATAAATCTAGGATCTGAGCTCTTAAACATTGTCAGCCCTGAGTAGGTGAATGTGTTTGTGTGGGTATAAATGAGAGTTTTTGAGCATTGGCAGAAAGTACATTTCTTATCTTGTTCCAACATAGCTAAAATGAGAGGACATTTCTGTCAAGGATATTTTAATCCCCTTGTTGACCTTTCTTCACAAAAGAAATTAATTCAACTGTGAACTAGTAGCAACAAACAGATAGCAAAAGCACTTCCAGCACATTAATCCTGATTTGGGTTTATAGGAATAATAATATTATGAATCAGGTTATTTTTCCGAATATTAATTGGGTTACCATTGTTGAAAAAGTGTACGAGGATCTCATTGGCAAAGGTTACATTCCTAAGCTACCAAGGCAGTATCTAGAAAGGGGCGTTGTCTTACCTGAACGCCTTTTCTCAGCATGATGATGTAGAATCCACCAGTGGGTAATCTCAGACTTCCTGCTCAGAAAAGACTAAGTCAGAACTTTAGCCATGCCTCCCTCTGGGAGTGTCCTCCAGTTATTGATGAGGCGAAGCATCCATGACGAAGTCTGACGCAATGGCTCCAATTAACATGACACCTGCCTAGACTGCCTTAAGGGAGGGTGTGGATTCTACATCATCATGCTGAGAAAAGGCGTTCAGGAAAGACAACGCCCCTTCTCCAGCATGATGAATGTAGAATCCACCGGTGGGACATACCAAAGCCTTTCATGTCCCTACGGGGAGGGAAAGTCTAGGCTTGTGTCTCCTGAGAAGAAACTACTTGCTGCAGAACTCTCCTACCAAACAAGGCATCCGCCGCAGCAAACCTATCGATCTTGTAATGTTTTACAAAGGAAGAAGGGGAGGACCAGGTCACTGCCCTACAAATCTCCTCGACCGATGCCTGAGTGGACCAGGCCGCAGACGCAGCTGCACTGCGCGTCGAGTGAGCGGTGATATGCGTAGGAACTGGAAATGACTGAGAAAGATAGGCCCAAGCAATACATGCCCTGATCCATCTACCAGTGGTCAAAGAGGATACCTTCTGACCCATGGCAGAGGGCTGAAAAGACACGAACAAGGCCTCTGATTTATGAAAGGCCAAGGTCTGCTTAACATAATGACTCAGAGCTCTGCACACGTCTAACTTATGCCCTTGTCTCTCCAGATGATGTGACGGATTAGGACAAAAATCTGGAAGAACTAGGTCCTGTGACCTATGAAACCAAGTGTTAACCTTAGGAACAAAGGAAGGGTCCAAACAAAGGACCACCCTATCCTCAAAAAAGGTACACAAATCACTCTGAACTGAGAGTGCGGCCAATTCCAAAATCCATCTGGCCGATGTGATAGCCACCAAGAATGCTACCTTTAAGGAAAGGAAATGAAGTGAACAAGACCTAAGGGGCTCAAACGGCGGAGAAGTCAGGGCTTGTAACACCCTAGGTAAGTCCCAAGAGGGATAACGATGGACCACAGGTGATCTGGCGTTAACCGCTCCCTTCAGAAAGGCACTTATAGCCGGATGATGCGATAAAGGGACCAGGTTGTCACAGGTAAGGACTGTTTGCAAGGCCGCAACCTGTCTGCGATGGTACTAGGTGATAGACCCTTATTCATACCTTCCAAGAGATACTCCAATATGTTAGGAATGGTGACTGATAATGGCCTGAGCTGCTGTTTAGTGCACCACGTGCAGAAGTTCTTCCATGTGGCGTCAAAAATCCTATTAGTTGAGGGGCGTCTTGAGGCCTGGATCATCGAGATCACCCCGGACAAATAGGATTGCCTAGCTAAACTTTCCCACTCAAGTGCAAGGCGGCCAACTGGAGCTACTGTGGATCTGGATGTTGAAGATTCCCTTGGCTGAGAGCCACTCAGTCCGGGGGAATCCTCCACGGTGGCGAGAGCAATAGATCCACAAGGTCTGCAAACCACGGACGCCTTGGCCAATGTGGAGCAATTAAGATTATCTCCACCCCTTCCTGAATCAGTTTGCAAATGGTTGCCTGTAACAACAGGAGAGGACGAAAGGCATAGAGCAGGCCCTCCGACCCTTGCACCGGAGGGCGTCCGTTCCCTCCACCCCCCTTGTTGGAAACCTGGAAAAGAACCTGGGAAGTTGGGCATTCATCGGGGAGGCAAGGAGATCCAGATGTGGATGGCCAAACCTGGCCGAGATTTCCCTGAACAGTTCCAGGTCCAGTAGCCACTCTGAATGGTCTACTGTGACCCTGCTCAGGGAATCTGCTTGTCGATTTGCTTCCCCCAATATGTGTTCCGCCCTGATGGAACCCAGAGTGGACTCTGCCCACAGACCCAGCTCCAAGGCCTCCTGCATGAGTGACCAGGACCGGGTCCCTCCCTGTTTGTTGACATGAGCCTTGGCTGCCACATTGTCTGTCAGGATCAGGACGTGCTGTCCCGTCACTAGGGAGGAAAACCGACAGAGAGCTAAGTGTATGGCTCTGAGTTTGAGCCAATTTATGTTGTGGACTAGATCCAATTGGGACCACTGTCCCTGGGCAAGATGGGTCTGAAGATGGGTACCCCAACCGAACAGACTGGCATCTGTAATCAAGGTGAGCCTGAAAGGCTCCTTGAAAATGGTCCCCTTGGACATTGCAGATGAAGCCCACCAAAGAAGAGATGACAGAGTATGATGAGGAACCCTGACCTTTCTGGTGGATGAACTGAGGTTCTGTTTCTGGAAGGGAAGGAGGAACCATTGAAGGCTTCTGGAGTGAAGTCTGGCCCATGGAACAATCCCCATGCAAGAAACCATCTTTCCCAGGAGCTGAGACAGATGGACCAGAGGCACTGTTCTCTCTCTTCGAACCTGGTGCATGAGCTTTCAGATGCTGACCCGATGCTCCTGTGAAAGATAAACCTTGCAAAGATCTGAATCTATAATTGCCCCTAGATGAAGGAGGCACTTTGTGGGGAACATGTGGCTCTTTTTGAAGTTCACGGAGAACCCATGAACCTGAAGGGTATGTATCGTGATTTCCAGGTCTGACTGAGCCGACTGGAAGGAACTGGACTGTACTAAGATATTGCCGAGATAGCATTGCACGCGCACCGGCATCTTCCTGAGTTGGGCCGCCAATACTGCCAAAACTTTTGTGAAGACCCTTGGGACTGAAGAGAGGCCAAAGGGAAGAGCTCTGTATTGGTAATGTCGGTGCGCGTAACAAAACTGAAGGAACCTGCAGTGGTCCGGAAGTATTGGAATGTGTAAGTATGCCTCTGTCAGGTCTATGGAGGAGAGAAAGTCCCCTTTCCTGATGCTGGCCAGAATGGACTTTAGGGACTACATCTTGAACCTTCTGTAGGTCAAGAAGTAATTCAGACCCTTTAAGTCCAGTATCACCCTCCATCCCCCTGAGGCTCTGGGAACCATGAACAGAATGGAGTAAAACCCCTCTCCTTCCTGTTCCTCTGGAACAGGCTCTATTGCCTTGATTTCTACCAAATGGGAGATGGTCGTGGCTACTAATTTTGCTTTGGTTGTGTTTTGTGATACTGGGCACTGTATGAAATGATCTGGGGGAGGTGAATAAAACTCTAGAGCGAGTCCGTGTTTTATGGTCTCTCTGACCCAAGAGTCGGTGGTGGTGACCTCTCAAACGTCGCTGAACAGTGCCAAGCGACCCCCTATGGGATAGTCCTCCTTGGCATCACTTGGGACAGCCCCCAGAGCCCCGGAAGGGACGCTTGGACTGGAACTGGCCCTTGGCTGCAATGCTCTGGTGGTCCTGTTGGCGATCCTGCCTGGGGGGAAAGGATCGCGAGCCTCTGGGCCAATCCCAGGATTGCCCGGTCCAAAAGGGCTGCCTCCACTCCCAGGAACCACTGGGATGGAAGGCCTGCCTACGAAAGTCCTGCTGGGGCCGCTTATCTGATTTTTTGGATGGGTGTGCCAGGATCTTACATTTGTCCTTGCCTTCAATTATATGTGGTTCGAGGACTGAACCGAATAGGTGTGTACCACTGTATTTGGACGTTGACAGACGCCACTTGGACTTTAAGTCAGTCCGCCACTGTTTCAGCCACAGTAATCTGCGAGAAGCAACGGTGGCTGCATTGGATCTGGCGGAATACCTGGCTATTTACCTAGAACTATTTAACTCATTTTTTGCATCTGTCTTTACACAAAGGGAAAAAACAGACCAACCTATCAAAAATAGTGCCATAAAAAACGAAACAGAAACACAAGTTAAGATAAGCAAGAAAATTGTTAGGGAGCAGCTGTCCAGCCTAGATGAGTTCAAATCACCAGGACCAGATGGATTACACCCCAGAGTTCTCAAGGAACTGGCAGATGTAATATCGGAGCCACTGAACTATATTTTTCAAAGATCCTGGAACACAGGGGAACTACCAGAGGACTGGAAAAGAGCTGATGTAGTTCCCATCCTCAAAAAAGGAAAAAAAATGGATCCAGGAAATTACAGACCTATCAGACTGACCTCAATACCTGGGAAGATCCTGGAAAAGATAATCAAACAACGAATCAACGAACACCTAGAGGCAAACAAAGTCATTACTAAAAGCCAACATGGGTTTGTCAAAAAGAGATCATGCCAGACAAATCTTATTGCATTCTTTGACCAAGTGACAAAATTAGTTGATCAGAGGAATGCTGTGGAAATAATTTACTTGGACTTCAGTAAGGCATTTGATAAAGTAGATCACAACCTACTACTTGACAAGATAGAAAAATGTGGGGTAGACAGAACCACCACCAGATGGATCCATAGCTGGCTGACCGGCCGTACTCAGCGAGTGGTCCTCAATGGAACTGCATCTATATGGAGGGAAGTGTGTAGTGGGGTGCCCCAGGGCTCTGTTCTGGGCCCAGTACTCTTCAATATCTTCATCAACAATTTGGATGAAGGAATAGATGGGGAACTCATCAAATTTGCAGACGACACCAAGCTGGCAGGAATAGCCAACACTCCAGAAGACAGGCTTAAGATACAGAAGGATCTGGACAGACTTGAACACTGGGCACTAACTAACAAAATGAAATTCAATGGTGAAAAAAGCAAGGTTCTACATTTAGGCAAGAAAACCCAAATGCACAAGTACAGCATAGGTGGCACCATGCTCAACAGTAGTAACTGTGAGAAGGACTTCAGAGTCCTAGTAGACAATCACTTAAATATGAGCCAGCAGTGTGCTGCAGCTGCCAAAAAGGCCAACACAGTGCTAGGCTGCATTAACAGAGGGGTAGAATCAAGATCACGTGAAGTATTAATACCACTCTTCAATGCCTTGGTAAGGCCACACTTGGAATACTGCATCCAGTTTTGGTCACCACGATGTAAAAAAGATGTTGAGACTCTAGAAAGAGTACAGAGAAGAGCAACAAAGATGATTAGGGGACTGGAGGCTAAAACATATAAGGAACGGTTGCGAGAATTGGGTATGTCTCGTTTAACGAAGAGAAGGACAAGGGGGGACATGATAGCAGTATTCCAATATCTCAGGGGCTGCCATAAAGAAGAGGGAATTAAGCTATTTTCCAAAGCACCTGAAGGCAGGACAAGAAGCAACGGGTGGAAAATAATCAAGGAGAGAAGCAACCTAGAACTAAGGAGAAACTTCCTGACAGTGAGAACAATCAATCAGTGGAACAGCCTGCCTCCAGAAGCAGTAAATGCTCCAACACTGGAAGTTTTTAAGAAGAGACTGGACAGCCATTTGTCCGAAATGGTGTAGGGTTTCCTGCCCGAGCAGGGGGTTGGACTAGATGACCTCCAAGGTCCCTTCCAACTTTACTACTACTATTATTATTATTATTATTAAGGATGGAGGCAATGGAGGTTGCAAAGGTGGTTGACTCCTAGAGGATGACATAAATTGAGTAAATGCATGTTGCATAAATGCCTGAAATTGTGCTGACCACATATTCTGTTGGTCCCTAGAACTGACCCCAGTCTCAGTTGTGGCATATGTGGCTTCAGGACCCTATTGTGTAGGTGAACATAATGAGCGAGGGGGACCAAACTGTTCAGTTTCCCCCTGAGGAGACCATGCCCTAGGGTAATCATGGGAAGGTGCAAATGGAGGCTCAAATGGAGAAGTGTCCAATGGAATGGGGGGAACCACTGATGTGGCCAGAGATGACCACTGTTCCTCTACCGTAGTACTGCTAGAGGATAACACAAATTGCATAAATTCATGGTGCATGAATGCCTGAAACTGCCTTTCAGACCATATATTTCGTTGTTTCATAGAACTAGCCCCAACCTCCATTGGGACATACGTTGCCTCAGGACCAGGCTGTATAGAAGAAGAGGAGGAGCGAGGGGGACCAACCTGTTCAATTTCCCCCTGAGAAGACCATGCCCGAGGGGCATCCTGGGAAGGCGCAAATGGAGGCTCAAATGGAGAAGTGTCCAATGGAATGGGGGGAACCACTTCAGCTTCACTGGACATGAGTCTTTGGGCTTTGGAGAATTCCCTCTCCAGCGCCTGGTGTCTCCTCATGGCTTCTGGCTCGGCTGCCTTGGACGACTCTTTGGTAGATAAATGCTTTGTCTTGGCCTTTTTCTTTCCTCCCCCATCCAAATCAGTTGATCTGCGCTTTGTCTGTGTGGGGGGAATACCAGAGCCTTGTGATGCCTGGGGTGAGGAACTGTCTGCCATTGCAATCTAGACAATCCAGGCAAGGGATATCTAGAAGTGGGGGGAACCCAAACACGCAGATCTAGTTGTCAGAGACGGGAAAATGACCCTCGCTCTGAACCACAGCAATGGCAAAAAACAGCCAGACAGTTCACTAGAACTGCCTGTCAAGGCCTTGTGGCACAGTGCCACAGACTAAACAGAAACAGGTGGATTCTAATAAATTCCCCTTCGCTCAACACACACAGTAAAGAAGGATATACAACCTGAATTTCATGAGTAGTCAAAATAATAATGCAAGTGCAATGAGGCGATCACTGATGTGATTCCCTTAATAATGCACCAAATTATCCAGAAAGATCTTCAATGCTTCCCCCCAGTGAAGGCCTGACACAGCAGGCCAGGGCAATTAAGCAAGCAGGTCCCAATAGAGCTCAAAGGAACACGAGGTCCCTACAAAATGGCGTCTGCGCCTAAATCGCTCTCAAAATGGCAGCCGCGCCTTGAGCATGCATTCAAATGGCAGCTGTGTCTTCTAGTGCCTCTTGAACAATGGCAAACATGCCAAAAAACTGAGAAAATGGAGCTACAAGTCCCCTTGGAAGGAAGGGCCTTAAAAATCTGCAGTCTAAATAGGCTCCCTTCCCCCCGCTCTGAAAAAAGCACTTGCGGTTTGGTTGCTCAGCTTCGCTGCAATCCGAAGTCACCTGCTTCCAACAGAGAAACCTCGTGCGTCGGCAACAGCAAGGAAAGGGAAGCCCTCCGGTCCGTACAAGCTCCGAGGAACTCTGAAACACCGCAAGCCAGCTGTCCGGCTGATCAGGGGTCCCGCTGATCATCTCGATGGAAGCGAAAACACTCCACTTCAGATCAGCCTGTAACCTGCTCTGTAGGAGCCTGTTAGGCTCTTGTGGCCCAAAGGCCTGAGTAATATCCAGGAGGATTACTGCCAAATTCTTTGCCAATTTGAGTCCAAATATCAAGGAAGAATAAAAACACCTGAATTTAGAGATCTTTTGAATAAATTGAAATCCAATTAAAAATAAACCAAATTAATTAACCTAGTCTAACTGAGGAGCCAAAGGAGTTGCGTCCTACTGAGCTGAGACTAAGTCAAAAACTGGGGGACACTCCCAGAGGGAAGCATGGCTAAAGTTCTGACTTAGTCTCTTCTGAGCAGGAAGGCTGAGATTACCCACCAGTGGATTCTACATTCATCATGCTGAAGAATTATTTATTTTTCTTGCATGCACTATAACTAGATCTTTGAGTACTTACGTTGGCTCCATGTTTTAATAAAACACTGACACATGCAGCATGTCCTCCTAAGCAAGCTTCATGGAGAGGAGATACACAATCTGCTGTCCTAAAATTCACACTAGCTCCCTGGTACAACAACAAAAAGCATAGTTAGAGAGAAATCCCACATGTTGTTTTCAAATCTAAACTAACCGAACTAAAGATTGGATCTACTGTTTCCACCAGTAGATTAACCCATTATTTGGGTTTTAAGTAGCATCAGGCCATTATAATATGGCAACTATAGTATCAGGTCATCTTTGAACCACTTAAAGCTTATTCTGCAACTTAAAATGTATTAATTTTCCTAAACAATATGCTCTCTGCTGGATGCAGATTTTTTCCCCAACACTGTTACAGTATATCTTAAATATTGTGGCAGAAATATATGGGAAACTATTTGCTTTGAAAATGTCAAGCCTCAATGAAAACTCTAATGGAAGGATGCACTTGGACTCAGGTCTTGGCCCCAAATTTTCTACTACTGAAATGGTCGTAATGAGAGTTGAATATTGGATCAAAAGGTCTTTGGCTTGATCCAGGGCTTTCTAAAATTGACACGTGTCAAGATTCACATCCCACCACAACTACCACCACCACATGAAGAAGAAAAACTTGACTTACTTCTCATCATTTTATTTTGGTTTTTCAAAAGCATAAAAGTATGGATTCAAAAAAGGCAAAAGGAGAAATTAAATCACTCAAGCCTTCAAAATAAAATAATATTTACTTACAAATATAGTTTTACTTAAATTGATTGATTTACTTGCAAAGTTTCAATAACCAGAAGTCCACAGAGCAGAAGGCTGCCTTGAAAGCTCCTCAAAATATTTTTATGAGTCTTTTAATGTGAAGGAGAAAGAAATACATTCACAGAAATTAATTTTAGTTAAATCCTGCTTGATCACATTTAATTCTTCCACCATGTTTATTGGTGTATTTTTAGCGAATCATTGAAAACTTGAGTGCTCAACCATTTTCCCCTGTCAAAAAGATCTGTTCTTCTGGATTAGGTGAAGAAGAACCTACACAATTATATTGCATTTTAATTGATTTTTATTACATTTTACTTTGTATTTTTCTACAAATAACTCAGCAAATCAGAGCAGAATTTTACAGAATCTTTTTTCCCAGTTATCCTTTTTTGTTTCCCATCTATCCTCCTGTTCAAGATGAAATGTCAAGCATGGATGTAAATTAGTTTTACACACTTAGCACAATGAAATCAAAATGCATGAATGCCACATAATCAGTAGCTATAACAAAATGAATCTGCAAGGAACTCCAAGGTTTTTTATGGACTGCTGCTTTTCCCCATATTTTTTAACTTCTGCATGAAAAAGCTGGAGAAGCTCATTCACCTATTGAAGTGTTATCCCTATGTGGATGATAGTCCAGATAGTCCTCACAATCACAGTTGGGTCCCAAACTTCTGTCAGTAAGCAATGTGTCAAGTGAATTGTGCCTGATTTTACTATCTTTTTTTGCTGCAATTGTTAAGCATCTCATGTTGTTAAATGAACCCCACTGTCTTTGCTTGTTGGAAGCCCTTTGTGAAAGTCACAAATGATGTTCACATGTCCCTGGGGCACTGCAATTATCATAAATATATGCCAGCTCCTGAATTCTGATCATGTGACCACAAGGACTAGTTGTAAGTCACTTTTTTCAGCACTTCAGACAGTTATTAAATGAATTGTCATAAATTGAGGACCATATGTATCCACATACTGTATACAATAACATATAAGCTCAACCAGAGATACCATGGAATTCCTGAATGAGTGTCTGAAGACTGTAAAGATTTAGTTGGGGCCCAACAAGCTTAGATTAAGAATGAAATGGTCATAAATGCAAAGTCATGAAATGAATGCAGTGGTGATAAAGTGAAACCATTGTTAGCTATGGCACATTTTTGCTGAAAACCTGAAGTAAATGCTAGTTTGGACAAAAATATTGTAAAACATATGACTGCAGAACATCACAAACAGCCATAAATGTGAGTTGGTTATGGAGCACCTGACATGCAGTCACATGACTACAGGGGATGTGGCCATCAGAACTTCAGAACCGGGTTATAAGAACCTTTGGATTGGGTGTCTATTGTAACTTTGAAAGGTCACTAAGCAACTGATCATAAATTGAGGAGTACCTGTACTCCTATTCCAAAGTCACATCATTGGTTACCAAAAGGCTACTAGGTTCAATTAAAAGTGCTGGTTATAATGTGTAAGCCTTTTACAGCACAGTACAGCACTGGGAGATACCTGGAAATATCTTGCTAAATTTGAATGTGCCACCTGCACAGTCATTTAGTGAACACCAGTTGCTGGTCCATCCCCTCCAACCTATCGTGTTCAAGAGGTATGGATCACATAGCAAGCCCCAGTAGTGGCCCCCATCTTATGGAAAAGTCTCCTCAAAGTTAAGGGAATCTTAACGCTGTAATTACTATGTGAGAAGGCAAAAGCAGCACTGTTCAGCAGATTTATTGCCCTCAGATTGTCAGTGGCACCTTTGATATACTAGTGTTTTTAATGATGTGCATGTTTGTATGTAAATAAAAATGAGAAAGTTGGCTATAAATATTGTAAAGAAAGAGAGAAAAAATACTGCAATATAGATTTCCTTGAAGTCAAAGCAAAGTCAACCTTATATTGTGAAGTACAGCCTGTCTTCAGAAAAGTATTTAATGATGAGGATAAGCAAAAGATTGATCTCCTTTTTATCACCATACCTGATTGATGAGTTTCTTCAGAGCATGTAGTCTCCCATGAATGGATGCTTCATGTAAAGGAGACCAGTCAGAGACAAAATCTGTATGAAGATGGAGAAAAAGGATATAATTTAATTAGTATATCTCTATACTTGAATTTGGATAATACTTTAATAAAGCTCCCACTACCTAAAGGGATTTTCTAAGATTATATGCATTTATGGGTTTCGGTATGATTAAATACTTCATACTGCTTCAATAAGCAAAGGCAATTATATTTTATTGCCTTGCAGGTCATTCTTATCTTAAGACCCATATAACTCGGGGAAAAACCCAAAATATCACACGATGAAACAGACAAAAGCTAGTCATCAAGATGACTACTGCCATCTCTATGCCTTTTGCTATGCTGCTCATTTTATTTGGTTGCCTAATGTGAGAAAAACAATTTACAAAAAAGGCACAGCTTTTTACCTCCAACAAAACTGAAGGAATGTAAAACCCCTTAACTATAGCAGATTTCATGCATGGCATGAAATATGGGAGTTATGCACATGACATAAGGCAGGAATAAGTTTCAAAGTCTGCTCCTGAATTTCATATCAAGAATTCTGAATGTGAACAGGAACTGGGACACATCAATGAGTAGATCCCATTCACACACTCTGTTCCATATGTAAACATGGGCAGGGAGGTGGAATGGGACTCGTCAAAATATGCTCATCAAATGTATTTATATTAAGCATGGCTCTGATTCCACATCAGGTCTTATATTCCGGATTTCTTTCCATTCCCAAATCCAATGTACTGTATTAAATCCATGACCCATGTTTTCTGTCTCCACTTATAACACAAAATACCTAATTGTGACCTTGGTCCTACAGCGATACCTGAGGACCTTAAACAACTTCACTATTTCTCTCTTGCTGTCTTGTATGGCTAACCTGCTTACCAGAGAAGTTAAATAATCCTCCATTCAACTAAATGCTACTTCTAAGACTGCCTCTTCTACAAGGGCTTAATACAGTGCCTGAGCTGCTACATTGCACATGAACTCAGCCTACAACTAAACTTAAATACCTGCTACATAAAACACATTAGTTTATTTATAATCTCTACCTTCCTTTCCTTCATTTTCTCCTTTTCATTGATGTCAAAATTTAGAATCTAAGTTCCTTGGTTTAAAATTCTATAAACTATTTGGTTCTAAAGTAACAAATTGAATGCCAGTATAGTAGTAATACAACATATTGAAAAGTTATTGTAAATGTTTCCAAGAAAATAACCAGCAGTTGGTAATGACTAGGTTTCTGCTCAATTTGATGATAAAAACGAAAAAATTACATTTGCTATCTGACACTTCTTTTTCACATTGTGTCAGATAATTAATATAGTGCTAAAGAAACACAATTCCACAATAGAGGCTAACAAGAAATACAGATCAGCAAAAATGTTATCCCTCTTATTTACCTGAAAAAGAATTTAAAAAATCTTTCAATTTCATGACTCTTCAATCATTTTAAATGGTCTTTTACTTCAAGCATGGACTTGGACAGTATGGCCTCATTTTTTTAAGGATAATGTTCATGAATATTCTTGCTTTTAGTTAAGTGAACTAAATGATCAGATGACCCCATTCAGCTCAATTTTCTTTCAGATTTGTGGCCTTTCTAATTTCAATATATTATTATTATGGATCATTGAACAGTCAGCCAGATGTTCAGACTGGATTTGGCATTTTGTCTACCTATCGAGTCCTTACCCAGGACCTGGGATAGGCAGATGTGGATGTTTGATGGTATTACAGATATCGTCGCAGGATGGAAGCAGTTCCTATAAGGCTGCCTTTTGCAATTGACTAATAGCGAATTTGTCAATGCCAATGGTGTTCAAGTGGTGCTCCAGTTGTTTTGGGATTGCACCCAAGGAGCCTATGACTATTGGTACTACCCTTGCTTGCTTTTGCCACAGTCTTTCTATTTCTATTTGTAGGTCTTTGTATTTTGTTATCTTCTCCAGTTCTTTCTCTTCTATTCTGCTATCTCCAGGCACTGCCACGTCCACTATCCAGACTTTTTTGTCTTTCTTATCGACAATTGTTAAGTCTGGGGTGTTATGTTGCAGGTGCTTGTCTGTTTGAATTCTGAAGTCCCAGAGCAGTTTAATTTTATCATTTTCTATGACTTTCTCTATTTTATGATCCCACCAGTTTTTGCTTACAGGCAAATGATATTTTCCTGTAAGCAAAAACTGGTGGGATCATAAAATTTCAATATATTATTATTATTGTCAATCATCGCACAGTCAGCCAGATGTTCAGACTGGATTTGGCATTTTGTCTACCTATCGAGTCCTTACCAGGACCTGGGATAGGCAGAAGTAGATGTTTGATGGTATTACAGGTATCGTCGCAGGATGGAAGCAGTTCCTAATAAGGCCGCCTTTTGCAATTGACTAATAGCGAATTTGTCAATGCCAATGGTGTTCAAGTGGTGCTCCAGTTGTTTTGGGATTGCACCCAAGGAGCCTATGACTATTGGTACTACCCTTGCTTGCTTTTGCCACAGTCTTTCTATTTCTATTTGTAGGTCTTTGTATTTTGTTATCTTCTCCAGTTCTTTCTCGTCTATTCTGCTGTCTCCAGGCACTGCCACGTCCACTATCCAGACTTTTTTGTCTTTCTTATCGACAATTGTTAAGTCTGGGGTGTTATGTTGCAGGTGCTTGTCTGTTTGAATTCTGAAGTCCCAGAGCAGTTTAATTTTATCATTTTCTATGACTTTCTCTATTTTATGATCCCACCAGTTTTTGCTTACAGGCAAATGATATTTTCCTGTAAGCAAAAACTGGTGGGATCATAAAATTTCAATATATTATTATTATTGTCAATCATCGCACAGTCAGCCAGATGTTCAGACTGGATTTGGCATTTTGTCTACCTATCGAGTCCTTACCCAGGACCTGGGATAGGCAGAAGTAGATGTTTGATGGTATTACAGGTATCGTCGCAGGATGGAAGCAGTTCCTAATAAGGCCGCCTTTTGCAATTGACTAATAGCGAATTTGTCAATGCCAATGGTGTTCAAGTGGTGCTCCAGTTGTTTTGGGATTGCACCCAAGGAGCCTATTACTATTGGTACTACCCTTGCTTGCTTTTGCCACAGTCTTTCTATTTCTATTTGTAGGTCTTTGTATTTTGTTATCTTCTCCAGTTCTTTCTCTTCTATTCTGCTGTCTCCAGGCACTGCCACGTCCACTATCCAGACTTTTTTGTCTTTCTTATCGACAATTGTTAAGTCTGGGGTGTTATGTTGCAGGTGCTTGTCTATTTGAATTCTGAAGTCCCAGAGCAGTTTAATTTTATCATTTTCTATGACTTTCTCTGTTGCTGTCTTCTCAATTTTGACTTTGTATGCATTTGTCCTTAAGGCTTGGTCTTGTGCAGCCAGAATTAATCCCTCGGTCTCTTTCTTCAATTTTCCTGCTCTTAGCCATTGCCAGGTTTTATTATTATCTGCTTTCCCAGCTATTTTTTTAATGTATTGGCCATGTAGTGCTTTGTCTTCCCATGCCTCTATTCTGTTCTTCATTTGGTCTTTCTTGTAGGCCAGTTTGGTCTCTCCAGTAGTTAGTAAGCCTTCCTGATATACTAATTTCAGTGCATCTTCATCATTGTTCTTCAGATATTCTTCCAAAGCCATTTTTTCTTCTTCAACCATCTGATGTACTTGTAGCATTCCACGCCCACCTATTTGCCTTGGTAGATAAAGTCTATCAATGTCACTGCGTGGATGAAGGGCATGATTCATTGTCATTATTTTTCTGGTCTGCCTATCCATTGCTTTTAGTTCTGCTTGAGTCCAGTCCACTATTCCAGCTGTGTACCTAATGACTGGGATTGCCCAGGTGTTGATTGCCTTTATGGTATTTCCTCCATTGAGTTTGGATTTTAAGATCTTCTTCACTCTCTTGATGTATTCACCTCTAATCTTTTTCTTGACTTCAGTGTGCTTGATGTTGTCAGCTTGAAGGATACCCAAGTATTTGTAGTACTCTTCCTCATCCAGACTCTTAATGTTATTTTCGTGGGGCATCTTGATTCCTTCAGTTTTCACTATTTTTCCTTGTTTGATAGTAAGTGTGGCACATTTGTCCAAGCCAAACTCCATTACAATATCTTGGCTATATATACGGACAGTGTTGAGCAGCGATTCTATTTCAGATGATGTTTTTCCATACAGCTTCAGATCATCCATGTAAAGGAGGTGGGATAGTCTAGCAGATGTTTTTGATGTTTGATAGCCATGTCCTGAGTTATTCAGTATTGTTGACAGAGGAAACAGTGCAATAACAAATAGTAATGGTGATAATGAATCTCCTTGAAATATTCCTCTCTTGATATTAACCTCTCCCAGCTTTCTCACCATTGATCTGCAACTGTGTCTTCCATTGTGCCATCGATCTTTGCACAAATTTTCTGATGTTTCTACTGACTCCTGTTATTTCTAGGCACTTTATTATCCAATCATGTGGCAGAGAGTCAAATGCCTTTTTGTAGTCAATCCATGCCACATTCAGGTTGGTCTTCCTTCTCTTGCAGTTTTCCAAGATCATTTTGTCTATTAGGAGTTGATCTTTTGTTCCTCTGCTATTGGGGCGGTTTCCTTTCTGCTCAGGTGGAAAGAGATTGTTTTCAACTAGATGCTGTTGTACTGCATCAGCTACCACACCAGTTAGTAATTTGAAAGTTGTTGGTAAGCAGGTAATTGGCCTGTAGTTACCTGGTGTTGCCCCTTTTGCTGGATTTTTCATTATTAGGTAGGTTTTCCCAGTTGTTAGCCACTTTTCAATTTCTCCTCCTTGTAGTATATTGTTGAACTGCTTGGCAATGAGTGGGTGTATAACAGTTAGATGTTTCAACCAAAACCCATGCAGTTCATCTTCACCTGGTGCTGACCAATTTTTGATTTTCTTTGCTCTTTTTTCTACCATTTTTGTTGTTATTACTAGTTCTTTCATTTCAACTTCTGTTTTATTTGCATCCACCTCTTTTAACCAAGCTGCATCCTTGTTGTATTTCTTTGGGTTATCCCATATCTGCTTCCAGAATTGCACTGTTTCTTCCTTGTCAGGTACTGACTGATTCCTTGCAGTTTCTCCATTGATGGATTGGTAGAAACGTTTCTGATTGGATTGAAATTGGAGGTTCTGCCTATAGTTTGCAATTCGAGCTTCATATCTACTGATTTTCCTGGCTATAGCTGTTATTTGTTGCTTTATTATTTCCAGTGCTTCCTTGATCTTCCTTGTTTCTAAGTGGTATTTCTTGATTAGGTATTCTTTGGTCTTCTTGTTCTTCAGCTTCTTTTCTTTCATCTGTTCTAGCTTGCTTGCATGTGATCTTAACTTGCTGATCTTATTTTCTAGTCTAACCTTCCATTTTTGTGGTGCACTGTTTGTTTGTTTTTCTTTTTTGTTGATTTTACATCCCAGGTATTCTGTTATAACTGCAGCTGTGCTGTACATTAATTGGTTTGTTTCTTGCAGTGAATTGGTGCTTATACTTGCTATTGCAGTATTTGCATCTTTTAATGCTTGTGCTAGCTGTTTCTTTGGAACAAGCTTCAATGCAGGCAGCCTTATTCTGTTGTTTTTGTGCTGTTCTAGATGCTCAGTTATTCTTTGTTTCAATTCTTTTATTTCTTTAGTTAGAGGGTTTTGTTCTTCCTGAGGAAGAGGTGCCTGGTTTCCAAATGAGAACAGTTGTATATCTCTGCTGGATTCCTTCACTGCCAACTCCCCCTGGTTTGCCTCTACATTCTGAATTACTTCTGTAAGGCTTTGATTTCTTTGCCCTGGGTAAACCTTTGCAGTTCGTCCAATTCTGTTTCTGTGAATACTTTATTTCGTGTTATAAATCGGCGTTGATCTGCTAGTCTCTGTTCTGTTATTTCTGATTCTGGATGTTGTTCTTTCCAGAACTGGTGCATTCGTTTTAGATATCCTCTTCTTGTTGGACTTGATCTGTAGTAACAGATCATTATTTCTTTGTTTTCCATTACTGTGTATCTGCGACGGGTAAACACCTTTTCTTCCAGTAGTTCTGCAGCTGCTGGCCCTGGTTGCTCAGCCAACAGTCCTGAGTCCTGTAACCCATTTTTCACCAGATATCCAGGAACTCCAATATCTAGTGCGGACCTTGTTAACCCGGGCGACGTCCGAGCCGGTATGGCATTCTGAAATTTACGTCTCACCATATTTTTTATGGGAGAGACACTCTTTGTCTGACTCCTCTGATGAGACCTGTCCAGTATGGTTGAACCTCTGGCATAGCTCTCATCTTCCTCAGAGTACACAAGCCCCACAACCACGTTTATTATTATTATTATTATTATTATTATTATTATTATTATTGCAGATGCAGTGCTGTTGAAAGAATATCAGCTATCACAATGATAGATGACTTGATACCCCACATGCATGTTGGATTTCAATTCCCATCACTCCCAGCTGCTATCTAAACTATAAGTACAGGGCTTGATTTGGATATGAGGGCAATCTGTCTACAACCTGTCACTCCACTTATCACCAGAGTTGATTTAACTAATCTGGGTGACTAGGCAGGTGTCCCCTTCCTCTCTCATTGCTCCATGTGCATCCCTCCCGAAGCTGCGAGTTTGATGGAAGAGGACGACCATCCCAGGCATGTACTGATCTTCAGTCAAGGGTATATAATATCTCCAAATAAGCTATAAATACAGAACTTAACATCTGTGTTGGTAGTAGTAGTTAGTTCTGAGCTATCGTCATTTACCTTTTCTACATAGTTAACTTCCAGAAAACAAAGTCCCTAATCATGAGTAGGATCATAAACTATGTTAGTTAAAGTAGGGGAGTTATAAGATCAATCGCACAACCGATTTCACAGAGAAAGATTTTCAAATAAAAGTGTGTGCTCAGATAAACTATTTCAAAGTTTTCAATAATTAAAGACAGCAACAAAACTAGTCTTGCTCCTGGCTAAAGAAACAGGCATTGTGCCAATAGTGCCTGTTCAGTCAAAATAAATTAATGAAAATATCCTTTCAAAATGGGCACTGAATTGGGCTCTATATTCTGCGGCTATCATTTGCTTAGGCAGAAAGAGTAAGTGTTAATAAACCAGGCATGCCCTCCCAACATGTCTCTTGTTAAAGATGCAAAGTCAGCATTTAATTTTTATATCCTCATTCTAGTCCATTAATACCCTGGGCTGATTATATTGGCATATCCAAACTACAGAATTAGCACTAAAATAACAGGAAAAATGTAAGAAAAAATAATTGCTTTGAAGGATTTCTGCCACAAGGCAAAATTTACAAAAATGATTTCTTTGAGTATGATCTGTACTGGAAGTATTAGAGATATGTTTTAGCACGTAATTTACTTTTGCTAAAAAAGAAGCAAGAACCTGGGTCTGAAGAAATTTTAAAAGGCGGTTACTTTCTATGGAGATATACACTTCTATAATTTATTGACTATTCTTAGGTATAACATATATACTTAAATTCAGTTTACAAGAGAATCCTTGTTCAATTCCTGACAGTTCAGCAGAGTAGCATTGATGGAACTGATGGAAAAATACCATCTTTCCCCAAAAGTAAGGCCTACCCTGAAAATAAGCCCTAGCTTGATTTGGGGGGGTGTAATATAAACCCTACCCCCAAAATAAGCCCTAGTTTTGGGGTGAGGCACACACCTAAAAATCAAGCTAGGGCAGGGTGGTGGAACTACCTCATGCGCCCCGCACCCTCTTACCTTGCAGCCAAGCCTTTCCTCGCTGGCCCACTTCTTCTGCGGTGTCCCCAGGCCTGCATTTTGCAGTCAGAGGCCTTTCCAGAAGATCACTGAAGCTGAGAACCGAGCTATGGATTCAATCCATAGCTCAGTTCTGCAAGGCCTCTGCAGCCGAGAACTGAGCTATGGATTGAATCCATTGCTTGGTTATCAGCTGCAGAGGGCTTCCAGAAGGGCCTGACTGTGAAATGCAGGCCCAAGCTCCCTTCTGAGTTGCAGAATGAAGCTGATCCTTTGGCTGCAGAAGAAGTAGGCCAGCTGGGCGAGCCTGTCAGTGCTGCCGCTGTGAGGTGAGTGGAAAAGTCACCCCCTGAAAATAAGGCTAGGTGCCTTTTTTGGAGGCAAAATAAATAAATAAATAAGACTGGGTGTTATTTTCGGGGAAAGACGGTATCTGCAAGACACCATGAAGAAAGCTGCTGTCAAGAGTAAACGTTACTGTTCAAGAACCATTGAACTGAATACTGTTAAGATAGTGTTGTCAGATTTCAATTGTCAGTGAAGGTCCTCTAATATATATCTGAAATTTCCCTATATGAGAAACTCTCTGTATAAAAATAATAATCAAAAAATATACTAAATATCAAAGTTATAATTCTTCAATACACAATTGTTGACAGATGTAGGAAGTTTTACATGCTACACAGAGGGAAGCTAAGTTTCATATTGATGTAAAATGTTTCCAGGATGAAAGAAATGTATTCTTATATTTATATTTAAGAGTTGATTATATTGGTTGGTTTCCAATCTTTTCTTTTTATACATGCTATAAAATAGCTTTTAGCTCAATTGCATTCATACTAAAAACATAAAGTATCATCAGTGAGCAGCATACAACATGTGAACCATCAGTAGTATTCATGGGATGCCCAAGTGAAATAATATCTAGCTTAAAATTGATATTTTTAATGGCTGATATTTTATTAGATCACCAGATCACCAATTCTGACAATACTGTAAGGATTGAACCATATATATATGGTACTTATAAACTATTCCCTTGCAAACTGTTTGTGTTCAGACCACAAATTCAGCCTGCCAGTGTGGTTTGACCATTAGATATAAGAATTGTATACATGCACAAATTTTATATAGAAACCTTCCTATAATTTTTAGACATTATTTAGGGGATTAAAAGATGGCAGAAATATATGAATATTTTTCTCTAATGTTTAAGGATGTAGGGACTCATCCTTAGAATGAAGTTCAGAAAAAAACTGAACATGAAGAATGGAACTGTTTTTCTCATTTTTAAAAAATCATCCATCTCATATCTCTTCTGTAAGCTCCTTGTTTCTCAGAAGCTACAATCTTCAGGAGTTGGGGGAGGGGGGGGAATAAAATCTTTCTGACTACTGAATATAAAGAAACTATTTTCCATACAAGTTTCTAGATCTATAAAAGTGTCATGATTCAGATCTGTCTTTTCTCCCAGTTTAAATTTTTTTGCTTTATTTTTTGCAAACTGTTTAATATATAACTTTTCGAATTAAATTGCATTTAAGATTATATGACCCAACTTTAAATTTATATAAACATCTATTATTGAAATGATAAATGGAATACTGTATAACCATAAGTAGGAATAACTACTAAGGTTAACCTATTTTCAGTTGCAGAAAATCAATATGTTTGCTGAGAGCACTGAAGCCCTATAGAAATTCAGCATAAACTGCAGATCACAAACATATCATTGTAATTATTTTATGTGCATACTGCCATTTTTAATCAATATTTTTTAAAGAAGTTTGCAAGCAGAAAGTCAACAGTGAGACATTATGGGGTGAATGCTAAGGTCATTGTTGCTGCAATTCCCAAATTATACTGAAATAATTATCCCTAGTTGTACACAAACTCCAATATTATTCAAAACATCATACATACAAGTAATAAGAGGAGGACCCTGAAGGATATTGTTCAAATTATGCGAACTAATCAACTTTCTCATATTTGATGCTGATACTATGAAGCAATGCAAAAGTCAAACAGATCAAAATGCAATTTACATTTGTAAATCTCCAGTCTTAAAAAAAAAATCTCTATTTTAGCAACTTTTTTTGCACACTCTTCTGTATTTTCTGTATTTGATCCTTTTTATTGATTATTCTCTCTGCTGAAAAAAAATATTCTAAAGAAATAAATTCTGCTAACTGCCAACTCACAACTTCTCTGGCTTTTTCACATCTGCTATGAAACTGCACATAACAGAGTGTTTACTTACCACCCATCAGTAGATTAAGTAGATAACGTGGATGAGTGATCCTTCCTGAACTTCGAAATAGGCAAAGACCAGTATTTTCTTCTTCCACATCCATTGCAATACTGGGCTACAGTTATTCCACTTCAAAGTTGAAATCATGAGAGTTCAAATTCCAACTTGCCTCTTTTAAAACAAACAAACCAGCCAAAAACAAAAACAACCCAGATTCAAGTTCCATGAGTTATTTATTAAGGGATTACTGCAGCTACTGTCAACAGTGACCAAAACACCTAGACATTTTCAGATTTCAGACACACAGAACAAAGTGAGGAATATGGCTGATGTCATATCCTTTCCAGTACTATATCCAATCAGCATGCTTCTCTTCTGTTTTTATAAGAAAACTTCTCAGTTGCCAACAAAACAAGACAGAAAGAGCTAGTTTAACTTGTTCAACTAACTGTGCCTTCAGGGGATTTATAATAGAAAAAGGGGAAAGGGGAGGGAAGGGGAGAGGGGGAGGGAGGGAGGGAAAGAGAGACATTTTAGTATCATCTATTCTGCTTTTATCACAAAGCATACATTATTTTATTTTCAGACATAGATGCACTAGCATTCAAAAATAACATGAACATATACATTAAAAGGCAAAGTATCTCTTTTCACATAGAAATGGACACCATTAGGGTGTGGATATTAAAGCCATATGTTTGAAAAACTAAATTTTCAATGTTATGATTCCTCTGACAGTTTTTCTGATCCTCACATACTCTAGTTGTATTTGGGCTAAACTCAGCATGCCTACCCACTTCTTTAGGGGAGGTGTCATTGGAAGCTAATGGGAGTAGTAGTGCAAATGCATCTAGAGGATGGCAGAGTAGGGAAATCTGGTTTTTGCTAAAAAAATAATAAATAAATCCAAACTCAGAGCATTCATAAAGACTTCTCAATTAATTGGCATATTTCATTTTCTGTGCTAATTAAGTGTGAAGATAATCCAAAAGGACAGAGGAAATGCCACTAGAACCAGCGCATCCATTCACATGATAAGCATAACATTGCTTAAAGAACAAAAGTTCATGTATGAAGGGATAAATGGAAGAAAGCAAAGATAATTTGCAAGAATGGAAAAATATACCAAGATATAGGGATGTAAGCTAGTTTTTAATGATGTTGGCTTTTTTTTCTTATTGCAGGTATTTAATTTATACAGCTTAATATTTCCAGCGCCTTTTCTGTACTCTGAATAATGTCTGTTCCTAAAGAATATAGCATGATGGGTTTATATAGATCAGATGTGTCAAACTCAAGGCCTTCAGGTCAGATCTGGCCTGCGATGGATTTAGATCTGGCCCATAGGGCCACCCTGGAGTTGGCAAGGGGCCAGCCCCCATCGCTTCAGCCCTGGCCCACCCCAGCTGATCCAGATGCTTCTCCTGGGCATGTGTGCAGGAGCAGCAAGCACACGGGAGCAGGCAGTGCATGGCATCAGCTGCTGATTGGTGGGCAGCGATGGCCAGCTGGATATGAGCTGGGGCATCCAATAAGCCACGCTTAGCCCTCCCCCCCATGCACCACACTCACGTACCTCGGACCCCACAGCTAGGCCTCCCCACCTCGTCCTGCCCCACCATCTGCCTTGCCTCGCCTTGCCCCATGGTGGCGGCATCAACAGCAGCCCTGTCCAACAGGAGGCCCACTGCTCCTACACTCTCCTCCAGCCTGGGAAGCCTAGCCAGCCCAAGGAGAGCAAGCACAACAGTAGCAGCCTTGAGGAGGAGGTAAGCACAGCCAAGCACCCCCTTGGGAAAGAGGGGCTGGGCTGAACTGGGCTGCAAGGGAGCTTGAGGGCCAGGCTCGGCACCTGTGCTTCACTGCCCAGGGCTCCGGGTAGCCCAGGGACCATCATTCCTAACTGGGTGCCCAGTTCTTCCTTCGGGGGGGTTCGCACTCAACCTCCTCTCTGCTTGGGCTGTGGCATTCTGTCGGCCCTGCATCCCAGGGAGCAGATGTCCTTCTTCACGGGGTGGCTCATGCATCCACGGGTGCCCAGCTATTCTAGACTGCAGCTCCGCTTCCGGCATTCGCCTGCCTCTCCAAGGGTGTGACTTTTCTCTAATGTGATCATGAGCAACCATCCTAGCGAGGTGCCTAAACACCATCCCAGAGAGACCCCAGCCTTCCAGCTGCCTAGCATGACTATTGTAAGTGCTGCATTCCCCTCTCTGCCCTGCCACATGGTGGTGGCGTGACTTGGAACCGGCCTCTGCTGATGCTTGGCTCGTGTTACCCCATGCTCCCATCTCCCCTTCTGCTGGTTTGCCTTTCATCCCATAGGCCAGATCTTGTCCACCACTTGATAGGTGGGCAGGGAGGGGCCCTTTTGGTCTCATGTCCAGGGGACAGCAAGGCTCCTCTAGTGGACAAGGTTTTGCACTCACCCTGGTCTCGCATTCCTCCACTGGAGACATCCAGATCCCCCCTTCCAGCCTTGCCTTTCCCCCCACAGGCACCCCTCAACATGAGCAACATCGAGCTGTCCATGCCTACCCAGCCATGCCACCTAGTCATGGCGACCCAGCCATGCCTACCCAGCCACGTCCACCTGTCCTTTTGAGTGCAACCATAATTCTGATGTGACCCTCAGTGAAATTGAATTTGACACCCCGATATGGATCATGTAATGTTGCCCTACAGCCGAACATCTATCCATTTTTTCATTGTGTAGTCAGTATAGTGTATTATATCTAAAAGAAGCAAACAGTCTTTAACAGGCTTACTAAATTGGTAACGCTTTTGGGAGATACCTCTGGCAATTTCTTAACCATGACAAGAAAACAGATTGCTTACTCATAACCTTAGACTACCTGGTTGAGAGGTTGATTATGAGACAAGCCCCCAAAAACATTCAGTCATTTCCTCCAAACTAGAAAATTCAGACCATACATTATTTTCATTTTCAGTCCTCTTTTTCACTGTCATGCAGAGACAAATTGCCTAATAAAAATGCAACTTTAAAATAATATAACAAAACAAGAAAATCAATACTAAAGGGATAAATAAGAAAGCATTCTATTGTACAATTAATGCTACCAGATACAAGAGTGTGAAATGGTAGGAAAAAAATGGTTGTCCAGATTTTCTCAGCTCACATCCGGTAGCCCTAATACAACTGCGTTCAAGAAAATTCAGACAATCTGAAAAGGCTAGTAAGTATAATATTCTCATACAACCACAATTAGCATAAACAAAAAAGGAGGCTTTTTTTAAAATACAGTATAGCAAAGTACAAAGAGAGGAAAGGTCATCTTTTCTGATGCAATCCCAAAGAACCATCTATGTGACGAGTAACTTATGAGTAACTATGGATGAGAAGTTTTCACCGTTACCAAAATAAATATCCATACTAGAACAAATAGCCAATAAAAGGGTGATTTTCATGAATTTCCTACTAGAAGATATTGGTCCCCTATTTATTTAGGTTTCAGTGAGGATAAGACAAATTCATGGATGAAACAAATGCATAAGTCTACCAGGGGCTATAAAATAGCCACACAGTTCCTGTTGAATCAGAGAGAGTGGATCTGAGGTATAAGTTGCTGGCAAATAAAAGCAGATTCTCTCTATGGACTTCCCCATGGCATCTGATTGGCCAGAGAATAGATTGTTTTTAAGTTGTCATTAAAATTACAAAATTAATGGTATACATTAACTTATAAATTACAACTGTGTGTCCTTAAAATATGCAGAGAGAGTTTTAAGTTGATTTTATTCCACTGATATCAAGAGCTCTATTTGAATTATATGTAAAATAGATAAAAGTGAAAATAGCAGCTATGCCAATCCCAATAAAACGGGGAAGATATTTGTAAAAAAATTCCTATGGTTATATTTGTCATAATACACAGCCCGCACCCAAAGTTTGCTAGTTAAATGTTAAAATGTATTAGATGACAGCAAATAGTTGATTTTATTAATTGTCAGCATATAAAATTAGAACAGGTGTCAATTATATTTTACCCAGAACTAATTAAGAGTTGCTACAAACAACTGTACTTTTGAAAAATATTTTGTTCTTTTAAATGGTGTTTAATTTTACGTAATCCTATTTGAACATAGAAAACATGGCATACTAACAGATAAATAAAATCAAGGTAACAATTAATTCATATATTCTCAATCTATCAACAACCAAAGTGTGCTGCACTTTTTTTTTAAAAAAAAAAAAGGTGGATGAGCTTAATTTACACAATGTGGCTTTTGAAATGAAAAAAGATGGTATTAACTGAATTTGTTGGAAGGGAGAAAGAGGAAAAGATGATGATAATGAATACAATGGCCTTGTTCAGGGTGGAAAAAAACAGAATGAATAACAAACAGTATCTTCTACTAAAGATTTGGCAGTTCTCCCAGACCTTTCTCCTATGGGAGAATGCTGAGCTTCTCTTCATTGTATTTTGTTATAATGTATGTTTTTATTTGGACTTGCGCAGTTCTTTTTGCCTATTTTATAGGATTCCCTCCCCACCAATGTTCTAAATTGCTATATTCCCAGAGTTATCTGGAAACAGATGGCCTCAAAAATGTAATAAAATAATCAAACAAAGAAATATTATCTTGAAAGTTTGATATCTTATTTACTTTTAACTTATTAACTGCATTCTTGGTCTCCATCTCTCTCAGCTTTAAAATATGTTTGCTCCTGACCTGGACAGCCATAATAAAGCTCCTCAAAAGACTGTATTGTGAATTACAATTTTCATTCAGCAGATCTGATTTACAGGATATGTTCACAGGTATCATAAACCATGGATAAGTATAAAATATAGAAATAGATTATGTTCCAAGAGAATCAAGCACATAGAAAGAGGGTTTTTTTCTCTCTTATGTAGTTGATTCTACTTGTTATGCCTGAATTTGAGATTTCTATTCAAATTGTGGCTGATGAAACACAGAAGCCATGTACACCATATTTTCAAATTGGCTTGGCAAGTCAGGAACTATAGGTTCTTTTAAAAGACAATGTACAAATAATATAAACTTAAAACGAACATGAGCAGATTCTTTTCCTAAGGTATATATCCTTAGTTTCATGTACAGATCAGCCCACAATCATGTTAAGTCTTTCCATTTAAGAATTCAGCTCACTTTACTATCCAATCCATTACTAACTAAACTTTTTTCCTAGACCAGTCAAG
Organism: Crotalus tigris; assembly: GCF_016545835.1. Taxonomy (NCBI): domain Eukaryota; kingdom Metazoa; phylum Chordata; class Lepidosauria; order Squamata; family Viperidae; genus Crotalus; species Crotalus tigris. The sequence goes on from NW_024096606.1 coordinate 2,385,641, forward strand.
CTCATTAGGTACAGGCTTCAGTGAAGAAATCCAACCAGCATGTGAACAGTCACAGTGTTTCCTGACTTTCACCATCTTTTTCTTCCTGCTGCTGATAAAGGCTGCTGACATTCTGTTGTTGATACTTCCCTGTTGATGAAGCCTGGGAACATCACAAAAGAAGGCCTTGCATGGCCAGCAACTGCCTCACAAAGTGCCAGGCTGGACGTACCTTGTCAGAAGCAGGAAGAAGAAGATGGTGAAGGTCACCTGGGGGGGGGCAGTGTGCAGGGTGGCAAAATGGCATGGGGGGCAGTGTGCCAGGCAGCCAAAAGTGCAGAAATAGGGGGAGATGATGGGGAGTTGAAACAGAGGCAAGTACAACAGGGCAGAAGATGTGTGAGATCCTTGCCTAATAATAGAGCGCTCTTGGCCTAACAACCTGAACCAGGACTACCGAAACTGCCATCAGTAAGTGTGCCCTTCATATGATGTTTCACCTCATGACTGCATCAATTAGCAATGTAAATTTCAGTCTCAATTAAGGTCATTAAGCCAGAAATACCTCTATCAAATTGTTGGGTATGAATTAGAAAAAGATGGGTGCCAGGAAAGGAACACAGTATACTGATTAAATAATTTTTAAATCAGAGAAAATGAATAGAGACACTTTATAATACAAGCATTTTGTAAACTAACTCACTTTTATAAGGACTCAAATACTAAAATTAGTAGATAGTGTAGGAAGATGCCATCCCCCTGAGAAGTCTCTCTCTCTCTCTCTCTCTCTCTCTCTCTCTCTCTCTCTCTCCCTCCCTCCCTCCCTCCCCCCCTCTCTCTCCCCACTCCTCCTCCCCATTCTCCATTTCTTATCCTCTGTTCTCCATTCCTCATATCTTGGGTTTGAACCTTGGGGGAAAGTGACCATGTCATACTTGAATTCAATATAATGCAAATACAAGCAACAGAAAATAATTCAACCAGTGTCTCAAACCTCAAAAAGAGCTGATTTCAACAAACTCAGATTGAATCTAGGAAAGATTCCATGCATGAAAATCCTAGAAAGGAAAACAACTCAAGAAGCATGGGGAACTCTGAAAAATGCTGTCATAAAAGCCTAGCCAACAACAACAACAGAATTGGAAGAGACCTTGGAGGTCATCTAGTCCAACCCCCTGCTCAGGCAGGAAACCCTATACTATTTCAGACAAATGGCTGTCCAGTCTCTTCTTAAAAACTTCCATTGTTGGAACATTCACAGCTTCTGGAGACAGGTTGTTCCACTGATTGTTGTAACTGTCAGGAAATTTCTCCTTAGTTCTAGGTTGTTTCTCTCTTTGGTTAGTTTCCATCCATTGCGTCTTGTCTTGCCTTTGGGTCCTTTGGAGAATAACTTGACTCCCTCTTGTTTGAGGCAACCCTGAGATATTGGAATACTGCTATCATGTCAGTCTCATCCTTCTCTTCATTTAAACTAGACATATCCAATTCCAGCAACCGTTCCTTATATGTTTTAGCTTCCAGTCCCCTAATCACCTTTGTTGCTCTTCTCTGTACTGTTTCTAGAATCAACATCCTTTTTACATTGTGGTGACCAAAAGTTTTCCAAGTGTGGCCTTGTCAAGGCATTATAAAGTGGTATGTCCTAAAGGTCATGTCTTTAGAGTTTGGGTGAGATATGTAGATTTTAGGGGTCTTTGTCTTTCTAATCTCATCAGCTTCTAGCTTCCTGGCTCCAACCTTCCTGAAAGGATTATCACATCTATATTTCTACAAACCTGGTTTCTGCTGAGTTTCTGGCTGGGGGGAGGGAGAGGTTTCTGCCTTTTTAAAGTTCTTCTCCATTATTCATTTGGGGAAATATAATATTCTGCCCTTTTAATATCCTCAAAATCTTTCTTTCTTGGGGGGGGGTGGGGGGATGTGACTTTGCACAATCCCCCCTTTGTGCCATATAAGTGTGGGTGACACACTTTTACTAGCACAAGATTAAAAATTGATCTGGTCAGGGACACTTGATAGGTGCTTCTATGGGGGCTCCTGGATGTGAGAAAACAAACTTTTTATACTATTAAGGCAGAAAGGGGAAGACACAAATAGAGGCAGCAGAAAAAGATCCCTGCAGCGGCACCCAAAAGGGGAGCCTTTCAACCATGAAGGTCTAAAGCCAGGGCAAAAGTTCTGTTAGGTGGAAAAGAAATTTATAGTGTCCAATATTCTGTGCCAATTTAAACTCACAATTAGAAAATTTCCAACAGATGATCACAAAAAATGAACAAAGAATTCAGAAAATAGAAGACAAATCAGAGGAAACTGACCAAAAGATGGAAGAAATAAAAGAAGAAAACCAAAGGATGATACAGGTTAATAAAGATTTGGAGGATTCAGTGGCAATTCTGGAAATGGACATGGCATCTTATTTCTTAAGATTTCAGAATATAGTGGAAGACAAATAAGACCTGATGATAGAACTGCTAGCAAATGCATTGAAAATTGGGAAACAGGAAATGGAAGAAGAGATAGATCAAACATTTAGAGTCAATTCAAGTTATGCAAGAAGACACAGACTTCCCAGAGAGGTACATGTTATATTCGTGAAAAAATCAACAAGAGACAAGATACTGAGAAGAGTGAGAGAGGATCCATTGCAGTATAAAGAAAAGGAAATTGTAGTCTTGAAACAGGTTCCTAGAAGGATAAGAGATTCACAAAAAGAATATCAATTTTTGACCAAAAAATTAATTGAAAAAGGAGTGGACTTTTTTTGTAATATATTTTATTGGTTTTTTAAAAAAACATAAATCACTTAATAATTGGTGAACAGTGTGTTGTCTGGGTTACATTTGTAAAACAATCATTAACAATTGATTTCTATAATCCATAATCCACATAATGGTTTTAGTTGATTTCTTCTTTTCCCAAAATATCCTCTTTTGCAAACGTTGAGTTAATACAATTCTCATTGTTTTGATAGATAACAATTAAATATATAATTTTTCCCAATATTCCTAAAAATAATAATCACTGCCTGGTCCTACTGCCAGGACCATCCAGGAACTGCGCAGAATCTTTGCAACACATGGACTTCCAGATGTGTTAGTCTCAGACAATGGGACTTAGTTTACCATTTCTGAATTCCAGTCTTTCCTGAGGGCAAATCTAATATGATACACCACGTTGGCTCCCTTTCACCCAGCCTCGAACAGCCAAGTGGAACACATGGTCTGCACAACCAAGGAATCACTAAAACAGATTGTCACAGGGGATTGGCACCACAGAGTGGCAGATTTTCTACTCTGCCAATGTACAACTTCCTGTACCGCCATGGGCAGAAGCCCTGCCGAACTCAGATGGGGCCGATGTTTGATCACCAAGTTGGACAGGCTGCACCCCGACCGGGTTGCCTCAGATTCTGCTCAGCCAAAGGCACCTTGGAATTTACAAGTGGCTGACCGGGTTTGGACCCGGAATTATGGGCCAGGGGCTTTGTGAGTGGCAGCCGTGGTTGTTAAGGTGTCAGGACCACTCTCTTATGAGGTGGTCTTGGAAGATGGGTGAGCCATTCGCTGGCACATTGGCCAGCTATGTCGGAGACTAGCAAACTAGTCGCTGGCTCAGGCCTCTCAAGAGGGCCGCACGCAAGGGCCATGCGACAGTGGCCCAACAGAGGAGCTTGCACACTTCAACAGAACTCTTACTCAAGGAGATGGTGAAAAGACCGTAGGAGAGCTTCCCCTGAACAGACAGACAGTATCCGCTGAACAGGACCGGCAAACTGCACTGAGGGACAGCCCTGCAGACTTTGCTGCATGATTGGACTTTGGTTTGGGCCAATCTGGACTGGCCGGCCAAAGGGACCCAAGCCAACCTGACTTTACTGGACCTCAGAGTCCTGGTCTACCCAGCCAGACAGGCGAGTGGGTAGACCAGGAGACCCTTGCAACCCCTAGACATTCAGAATGGTCAAGAAGGCCACCTAAATATCTGCAGGGCTATGTCCAGCAATTGAGAGTTTGAGCCATCTGGGGGGAAGGGGTGTAATGTATTGGCCACAACTGTTAATAATAATGATAATAATAGTAGTAAAGTTGGAAGGGACCTTGGAGGTCATCTAGTCCAATCCCCTGCTCAGGCAGGAAATCCTACACCATTTCGGACAAATGGCTGTCCAGTCTCTTCTTAAAAACTTCCAGTGTTGGAGCATTTACTGTTTTAAATCACTTGCTTAATGTTTGACCTACATTGCTGTATTGTTTAACAGTTGCTGTTACTGAAAGCCAGACTGGCTGTCTCCAAGCTGATAATGAGGTTTGGGGCAGGAAACTGTTACTTTAAACCTATTGGTTGCCACCTAGAGGCTAACTGTATAAATAGCTGCCTTTGGGGCTGCTTCTGTTCTGAGTTAATAAAGTTGTTCGCTGTTTCAACACTCTGCCTTGTTCAATGCCTAAAGAACCGAAGATATAACAATTATTTTAATACCTAAAGAAGATTCAGATTTGAAACAGATAAAGAATTATAGACCAATATCTCTATTAAACATGGACTATAAAATTTTTGCTTCAATAATAGCAGAAAGATTAAATAAATTTTTGATTGAATTTATACATACAGACTAAACTGGATTTTTACCTAAAAGACAAATAAAAAATAACTTAAGAATGATCTTAGATATTTTGGAATACTTTGAAATGCACCCAAGGAAGCAGATGGTATTAATATTCCTAGATGCATAGAAGGCTTTTGATAACGTAAATTGGCAATTTATGATTCAGCAACTAAACGAAATGGATTTTGGAGAAAATTTTATAAATATAATTAAAACAATTTATCATAGACAAATAGCTAAAGTAATCTTAAATGGAGACTTTACAGAAAACTTTAATATTAAAAAAGGCACAAGACAAGGATGCCCATTATCTCCATTATTATTTATATTAACATTGGAAATACTGAATAGAAATACTAGGCAAGACTTAGAAATTAAAGGACTGGAGATAAAAAATGAAAAATATAAACTACAAGCATTCGCAGATGACTTGGTCTTTGTATTAGAAGAGCCACTTGAGACAAGCCTCAAGCTTATGAAAAAGATAGAAGAATTTGGAGAAGTGGCAGGACTAAAAATAAATAGAGAAAAGACCAAAGTGATAACTAAAAACCTCACAGATAAACAAAAAAATCAATTGCAAGAAAAAACAGACTTCAAATAGTTAAGAAAATCAAATACTTGGGGATATATTTAACAGCAAGATGTGCAACAATAAAAGAAGACAACTACATAAAATTATTAAAAAAATAAAATTAGACTTGGAAAAATGGAAAAATCTACAACTTTCAATGCTAGGGAGAATAGCAATGATGAAGATGAATATTTTAACAAAGCTACTCTTTTTATTTCAAACAATACCGATAAAACTGGGAAAAATTTTTTTAGTGAATTAAATACATTGATTTTGAAATTTATTTGGCAAGGAAAAAAAGCTAGAATTAGATTGAAAATGCTACAAGAAGCAAAAGAAAATGGAGGATTTGGCCTGCCAGATTGGGCTTTATATTATCAAGCAACCCCTGAGATATTGGAACACTGCTATCATGTCAGAAAGATTAGAGCCAGGAAGCTGGGATTAGAAAGATAAAGATTCCTAGAATCAACAATCCCTCACACCAAAAAAATCCATCAGCCACAGCTCCAGGGAAGCAGGATATGATCTTTGGGACATAATAGGATTAACCCACCACCATCAGAATACCAGAAAGGCACACTCAGACTCAGGTCAAAGTTCATTCCACAGGAACAACTCCAAACAAAAGCCCAAGAAGGTATAAAAATCCTCCCTATGTACTACATCTGGTCAGTTTTTCCCAGAGCCATCTTTACATCTGGGTCTCCTCTTCAATAAACTGCAACCTTCTTTCTAAAGCAGTCTCCATCTTGTTTATTCTCGGCTTGGACTGGACCCTAATGAAGATTTTTCTCTCAACAGACCTTGCATGGTTAATGACATTCTGTCCATTCTTTTTCTCTTTTTCTTTTTCTGTCTAAATCTTTTTCTCAGCCAGGTAGAGGTTTGTTTATTTGTTTGTTTGTTTGTGTATGTGTGTACATATATGCATGTGTGTATCTCTGTCCCTTTGCAATTCTTTTAACTTATATTGAGTTATTGTTATCCAAATTTTGTCTGTGCAATGCCATCTGTAGGTTCTTGGAGAAAATGCTCTAGGATAAGTAATTATCTACTAAATTATTTAGCAATTATTTTGTTAAAAAAAGCTTATTGCATCTTAAAAACCAGTCATTCTTCTTCACCCTTCCCCAATATTAACTTTTCCAAATTCTAGTCCACAATAGAACTGACAAACTATTAACTTTATCTTTCAGTGAACTATTAAGTTTGCCTTGTATTAAGTGGTCTTTCTGGTGCTGGAGAGAGCAGACATGTAGAAGTGGAGCTCTCCTGAATAATCTAATTAAAAATGTAAAAAAAAAACAAAAAACAGACATGCACAGAATTGCAACCACAGCGGAAAAAAGTGAATGGGGGAAAAGACTGGACTTGGAGAGAAGAGAAATCTTGGAAATCAAACATTTATTTGGATGCAAAGTTCCAAATTCTGGTGAGTTCTGCTTGTAGCTTAATCAGACTACAGTTATTTTGTTCCTTTGTTCTCTTGATGACATTGGGAAAATACCAGCATTGACAAAGTTTTTAAATTGAGAAAATTTTCTTTATATAGACTGAACTGTTTTTCTTCAGCATTGACTGCATAGTTCTTTTTACCATTTACAGAGCATACTTATGTTGGGAGGAATTCCCCCGTTCAGGATCTTCCAGCCGGGATTCTCCCAAACTGCGCAGAGGAGAACAAATAGAATGTGAAGCCAGCTACTGGAAAAAGAGGTTTAATCACGTAGATTAAAGTTGAGTGACAATTCAGCATGAATCCCCAGCTAGCTAGACAGAATGGTCCTTAAACATGAGTTCTTATACCCTTTCATGGTTTCCAAAATTGTCATTTCTGATTGGTGAGTTTAAATTTGTCTTTTCTGATTTGTTGGTCAGTGTCTACTGTTGGGTTAATTACCTTTTCATTTCTGTCTAAAAGGTGTTAATTTTTGCTCCAGGAGGGATCCGGTGTTAATTATTTTATTGTTGTGTACCTTTTGGTTTTTCTATTCTAATCCTGTCAATCCTAATTGCTGTTAGCTGGTTCTGCATTCCTTGTAGCCAGTGTGTGTTAAGTGTTTGTTTATTTAGCCTCAGGCTCCCGCTGAGTCAGACTAGTTCAGGGGTCAGCAAGATGAAAACTGAAAGAGCCACTTGGACCCGTTTTCCTCACAAAAGAAAAAACTGGGAGCCGCATAATGTATGCGCGCATGCGCGCGCCGCATGCACACAGAACAGGAGGCTTGATTTAAAGAGTGGAACCTAAGGCGAGACTTGCACTGGCTCTGCCCCCTGTCCAGCTCTGTCCCAGCTTCTCCTCCCCTTGGAAAAGACTGCTCTCCCCCACCCCACACTCTCCCTCTCTGGGACTTTCTTCTTTCCGCCTTTTGGTACGAAGGTTCCTAGGAAGTAGAGGAGGAGGCTGATGGGGAGAAGGAGCTGTGGGCTTGCCTATCTCAGCCTGCTGTGGGAGGCTGGAGTTGAGGCTTCTGGCTCGCTCTGGAAGAGGTGCTTGGAAAAGAGAGGATGAGAAGCGGAAAGTGGGAGAAAGGATGTCTTCCACCTCTCTGGGGTTCTTTCGCTGGGAGAGCGAGGAAGCAGAAGTTCTGCTTCTCAGGAGGTGGGAGCAGGTGACCTCTCCTTCAAGCTCATCTCCAGTGGCGGCGGTGGAGCCATCTGGTGCTGTTTACACGGCCGTTCGTCCATGTGACTGAGATAGGCAGCGGCCCCAACTCTGGTCGGGGGAAATGAGAGCGGAGTGGGGTGGCGCTGCCTATCTCAGTCACGCAGATGAATGCCCAGGGATGGCCCAGGGAGCGATGCCCCCGCCTGCCACCACCCCCGATGGACCGGCTCAGGGAGATGTGTGGTCGGCTCGGCTGCCCAGGTAGTGATGCTGGCACCGGCCACCGCCCCAGCTGGGAATGCCGCCCGGGGGCAGCTGGAGGAAGAAGGGGAGGAGGAGGGCGAGGAAGCTGCCGCTGCCGCCTGAACCAGGACTCCACGTTGCCCGGGCTCACCCTCCACTCATCCAATGTAGCCGCTACCAGCCCCCCTGCTGGCCCGGCTGCTCCCCCCCAGGCACCCGTCTTGCCCTGGTACTTGCCGAGCTGCCCATTGGCAGCAGGAGAAAGAAGGGGAGGAGGAGGGTGAGGAAGCTGCCGCCATCCCCCTAGCCGGGACTCCGCGTTGGCCAGCCTTGCCCTCCGCCCATCTGATGTAGCCGTGGCGGGGGCTGTTGCCGTGTGGGCCACTGGCCCTGGCCACAATGCTGTGGCTGCTCTGCTTGACTGGCCCCTGCCAGCCCCTCTGCCGGCCCGGCTGCTCCCCCCGGGCACCCTTCTTGCCCCGGTGCCCGCCTGAGCCACCCAGGGGCAGCAGAAGGAAGAAGGGGAGGAGGAGGGCGAGGTAGCTCACCCTCCGCCCATCCAATGTAGCTGCTGCTAGCCCGTCCACCAGTTCGGCTGCTCCCTCCAGGCACCCATCTTTCCCCGGCACCTGCCCGAGCCGTCCATTGGCAGCAGGAAGAAGAAGGGGAGGAGGAGGGCGAGGAAGCTGCCGCCACCGCCCCAGCTGCGTCCTCAGCTGAATGAGTGGGGTGGGGGAGCAGGATGGGAGGCAGCGGCTCCGGCGGCGGCAGTGCGGTCTGGCCACCACCCTCGCTGCGTTCTCATCCAAATGGGTGGGAAGGGGGAACAGGATGGGAAGCAGTGGCTCCGGCAGCGGCAGCCACTGCAGCATCATCGGGGGTCCCCGCCGCCCCGGCTCGGTTGCTGCCCCACCGCATCCTCAGCCATCGCCGTTGCAAGAGGAGGTCACCAAGGCTGGGTGCACCATGGGCAGCCGTACCGGCAATGGGAAATGCTGCCGCAGGGACAAGGAGGGGTCCTGACCCACTGCTGGCCCCGCTGCCCTCGCAGCCCAAGGTATCCTTCTCCTGCAGCACCGAGGGCAGCTGCGGCAGCAGCAGGATGGTGAAGGGGCGCAGCTGCCCACTCGCTACCTCTTTGGCCTTGCTCAGCGTGACTGGCAGCAGCGGCAGCAGGAGGACAGCCAAGAGGACCACGCAGCAGTGGGTAAAGGGCCAGGCAGGTGCCACGGGGGAATCCGCTGCCTGTGAGATGGCCGAAAGGTGCAGGTGGAGAGGGGAAGCTCCGGAAGACCCCCGGCACCCCCCATAACTAACAGAGGTGGCAGCGGAGCAGGGCGAGGGAAGACCCGCCAGGCAGGGAAGAGGCACCCCGAAACCGGCCACCCACGGCTCCTTACCAGGGACACCTTTTCAGCAATCCTCCCAGCCACCACGTGCAGTACGAAGAAGGAAAGAGGTTTGTGGGCAGTCCCACAAATCAAAGAAGTTCAACCAATCAATTCAAACTTCATGAGAAGTTTGAATTGATTGGTTGAACTTTTTTAATCCCACTTTTTTTTTCAGACTGCACATGGTGGCTGAGGACAGGGAGCCGCAAGAGACGGCTGAAAGAGCCGCATGCGGCTCCGGAGTCGCAGGTTGCCAACCCGTGCACTAGGTACTACAATTTCCCTTTAAAAATTCTACAATCAAGAATATGCTTTACTTCATAGTGAATCTGATCCGCTATCATGAGGGGTCCGGGTGCCTTCTTCAGGGGAGATCTTAATGTGGAGCCCCTAAAAGTTTTCAAAAAGCTGCAGTGGAAGACAGGATGCACTTTCCCTAAAAGCCTAATGAGTTTTAATTCTACTGTGACTGGGTTAATGATCTTTATGATGGGGAAAGGCCCCAAGAATTTCGGTCCTAATTACTTGCTAGGTAATTTGAAGCGTAAATATTTAGTTGACAGATAAACCTTTTCTCCAGTTTGGAATGTTCTTTGAGGAGCCCTCTTTTTATCTGCCTGCTTTTTTTAATTTTTTCCCCTTTTCTCTTTACAAACAGCAAAATACAAAGTACATTTTTTCTTTTTACTTAACAATACTATGTCCTATATCTCTTACATTTATTTACATTACTTCTCATACTTTTTTATTCCTCAGTTCTAACCAGTTGTAATACATGTCCCATATCTCATAAAAGTCTGTGACTTCTTTGTCCTTTATTTCTAAGGTAAGTTTGTTCATCTCAGCACAATCTAATATCTTGCGTATAATCATTGCATTTGTTGGTATGTTTTCCCTTTTCCAGCATTGCGCATATGCGATGCGTGCTGCAGTTATTATATGTATAATGATGTATTGAAATTGTTTTTCCATTTTTGGATTAATTATGCCTAATAAACATATTTTGGATTTAAGTTCAATTTGTTGTTTTGTTATTTCCTGTATCTATCTCCTTATCTGCTCCCAATGTCTTTGCTTTGGGGCATTGCCACCACATATGGTAAAATGTTCCTTCTTTATCTTTGCATTTCCAACAGTCCAGATTCATATTTTTATATATCTTGGCCAATCTCACCGGTGCTAAATGCCATCTGTAGAACATTTTATATTGGTTTTCTTTGTATGCAGTTGACAGCGTTAGTTTGTAGTTTTTGTTCCATATTCTTTCCCATTCATCTAATTCTATATTTCTACCTATATTTCGTGCCTATGCTATCACTGGACCCTTTACTATTTCTTCTTCCAATTCAACTTCTAATAAGAGTTTATAGGTTTTTGTTAAAAATTTTCCTCCTTTGTTTGTCAGTATTTTATCCAATTGTTGTGGTGTCCGACTTATTCCATACTCTTCCGTGTCTTTGCTATATTTTGATTGTATCTGTATATATGGTCACCAATCAATAGTTATTCCCTGTTCTTTTAATTCATCTCTTGATCTTAGCTTCCCTTGGTTATCTAATAATTCTTTGTACCTTATCATCTTTGTTTTATCCAGTGTGTTTGGATGAATCATTGCCTCCATTGGTGAGATCCAAATTGGAATTTTCGTATATATTTTTTTTCTTTTTCCCATGTCCAAATTAATGCATCCCTTATCTGATGCCGGTAAAAGTATGTGTGGGATTTCTTATCTTTTCCCCATAAAAATGCATGCCATCCAGCCTGTAAATCATGACCTTCAATTGTTAAGATCCTTTTATCTTCTAAGTTTATACAATCGTTGATCCAAAGCAACCCCGCTGCTTGGTAATAGATTTCCCATTTTGGGAGCCCAAGGCCACCTCTACTTCTGCTGTCCTATACACTTTAACATTTATTCATGCTTTTTTACCTAATCATCTAAATTTATTAATCATTTTGTTTAATTCGTCAAAAAAAATTTCCCCCAATTTTATCAGGACTGTTTGAAATAGATATAACAATTTTGGTAGAATATTCATTTTAATCACCGAAATCCTTCCTAACAATGTTAATTGTAATTTCCCCCAAGTCTCTAAATCTTTTTGTATTTGTAGTATCAATTTTTTATAGTTATCTTTTTTTTATTGAAGAGCATCTTATGGTGAGCCAAATTCCTAAATATTTAATCTTTTTTATAATTTGCAACCCCAAATTTTCTTCTAATCCACTGTTTTATTTTTCAGTTAAATTTTTTACTAATATTTTAGTCTTTTCTTTGTTTATTTTTAGTCCGGCCCCCATTCCATATTTTTCTATTTCATTCATTAAAATATTACCTCTTTCTAATGGTTCCTCTATAAAAAATACCAAATCGTCTGCAAATGCCTGTGTCTTTCTTGTATTCTTCTGTTTTAACCTTTAATCCTTTTATCTCTTTGTTGTTTCTAATTTGAGTTAATAGCACTTCTAGCATTAGAATAAAAAGTAGAAGTGACATTGGACATCCCTGTCTTACTCCTTTATTAATTTCTACCTTCTCTGTATTCTCCCCATTTATAATTACTCTAGCCTTTTGTATTTTGTATATTGACCTTATCATTTGTTCAAACTTCTCTCCAAATTTCATATCTTCTATCTGTTGGAACATAAACTGCCAATTAAGGCTATCAAATGCCTTCGGAGCATCTAAAAATACTAATGCAACCTGATTTCGGGGTGTGCTTCATAATATTCCAGGACATTTAACACCGTTCTCATGTTGTTCCTAATTTGTCTAGTAGATAAAAAACCATTTTGATCCGAATGTATTATTTGATTTAGTATTATTTTTAGTCGTTCCGCAATTATTGTAGTAAAAATTTTATAATCCGAATTCAACAACAAGATTGGTCTATAATTTTTTATTTGTTTCGGATCTGTATCTTCTTTTGGAATAAGAGTTATGTTGGCTTCTGTCCAGGAGTCTGGTAATTTCGCTTTCTCCAATACATCATTATATACATCTAATAATATCATTTCCAGGTCTTCATATAGAGTCTTATATACTTCCCCTGGTAGACCATCTGGCCCCGGGGTTTTATTATTTTTTTTGTTTTTGTACTGCCATTCTTAGTTCCATTGCTGTTATTTTTTTATTCAATAGTTCTCTTTGTCCTTCTTTTAATTCCGGGAGACCATTGGCCTTTAGATATTGTTTTATATTCTCCTCCTCTATTTCCTCTTTTTTATATAGAAACTCAAAGTATTTCTGAATTATTTTTTTCTTTTCATCTATTTTATATTGCAACTCTTCATTTTTGTCCTGTAGTCCCTGAATAAATCTTTTGTCCTTCTCTTTTTTTAATTTGTAAGCAAGCCACCTCCCAGGTTTATTTGCATGTTCGAAAAAATTTTGTTTAATTACTTTCAGTTCTCTTGCCAATTCCTCTTGTTCTACTATATTTAATTTATGTTTGGCCAGAGTCATTTCCTCTTTAATCATTTCATCTTGTGGCTCTCATTGTAATTTGGATTCTAATTTTTTAATCTCTTCCAGAAGTATATTTTGTGTCTGCCTTTTCACCTTATTTTTCCTAGCTGTATATGCTATTGCTATACCTCTTAGATATGCTTTGGCAGTATCCCATATAATTTGTAATGATGTTTGTTGTTTTGTATTCTCTTTAAAAAATAATTCCATTTCTTTTTTAATCCTTACAGTAAATTCTCTTTCCTTTAAAATTTGAGTATTAAGTGTCCATTTTCTCTTTGCTTTATTCTGACCTGTCCACACTATTTTCAAAGGATTATGATCTGCCCACATATTTGGCATTATTTCTATTGTCTCCACTTCTTGTCCTATTTCCCCATTCATCCATGCCATATCCAACCTAGACCACAATTTGTGTGGATTTGAAAAAAAGGTGTATTCCTTTTTTATGGGATTTTGTTTCCTCCATTGGTCAAATAAATTAAATTCATGTGCCATCTCAAAAAATGTTTTTGATAGTGTTTTCCGCTTCTTTTTATTTTTCATATTGCTAATATAATCCATTTTTACATCCACTATCGCATTATAATCTCCTATAATACAGATGTTTCCTTGTCCAATTTCTATAAGTTTTTCATGTAGATCTTTATAAAATTCTTTTTGATTTTCATTTGGAGCATAAATTATCACCAATACAAAAGTATTCAGGAAGAAGTGGTGAACTCTATTATCCATATGAGGAAGTTGGCTACTCAAGTGACCACCAGACAACAGGAAAGAAGGGGGGGGGACCCTGTCTGGTGATGCTTTCACACAGAAGATGAAACAGGACCTCCATGATTTAGAACTCACCAAGTGGAGCTAACTTTGAGGGAGGAATTGGCCTAGAAAGGGAGCAAACTATTTGTTCCTGACAGACTACAATTACACTTGACTAAATGACAATTCTGGTGGCCAGGAATGAAGAAGGACATAGAAAGCTATGTGAAGACCTGTGCTGTGTGTACAGCCATGAAGCACAGACCAGGGAAGAGTCCAGGATTCCTGTAGAAAATGGCTGATCTGACCCGGCCTTGGGAAGAAATAGCCATGGACTTTATAGTCAAGCTTCCAGAGAATGGAAGAAATATGGTGATATGGACAGTGGTGGACCTATTCTCAAAGCAGGCCCACTTCACAGCATTCTCCAGCCTCCCATCCACCCAGAGATTGGCCAGGATATTCCTGCAACATATTTACCAGCTGCACGGAATACCCAAATACATAATCTCTGACTGAAGGGTCCAATTTACTGCCAAATTTTGCCGTGAATTTGTAAAGCTAATAGGGTCCTCCCAAAGTCTTAGTTCAGCTTTCCATCTGAGTACAAATGGGGCTGCAGAATGAGCCAATGCAATGGTGGAACAGTACCTACATTGTTATGTTTACTACCAGCAGTCTAATTGGGCAGAGCTTCTGCCATTCATTGAAGTGGCATACAACAATGCGGTACACAGTAGCACAGGGCTTACCCTCTTTAAAATAGCTATGGGAGTAGAGTTTGTACCAATGCCAGAGTGCCCAACAAAGACCCCCTCATCAGTAACACTGAATGAGTGGGTAGATTCCATTAGAAACACCTGGGATAATGTGAAGAAAGTAGTAGCCAAAGCAACAGAGAATCAAAAGAAAGAAATGGACAAGAAGTGAGCTCCCCAGGGGATATTCCATATAGGAGATAAAATGTATCTATCTACCAAATATTTAAAATTGAGGATTCCTTACAAGAAATTCGGTTCTAAGTACATAGGACCTTTCCCTATTGTGAAAATTACTAACCCAGTTATGGTAGAGTTGAAACTGCCCAGAATTGGGTAAAGTGCACCCAGTATTTCATTGCAGTTTGCTAAAGCTGGCTAAGGGGTCTAGACTGAGGCCACTTGAAAAGGAAGCATCCAGATCAATAGTAGTGGAGGGCAAGAGGCATTATGAGGTTAAGCAAATCTTAGACTCTAAGGTCCATAAGGGGAAGCAACAGTATCTAGTACAGTGGAGAGGTTACCCAATAGAAGAAATGACATGGTTAAACCTCACAACATCAGAGCAGAGTGGTTAATCAATAAGTCCCATATAAATTGCCCACAGAAACCAGGGGCTTCCAAAGTAAGAAGATAAGGAGGAGGAATGGCTTAATGTGTGTTTATTGTTTTCCAGGTTCCTTCCAGTTTTAAGAGGGTCCGCCTGTCACGTTTTGAAACAAGGTCTTGAGAGATTTGGAATGCAAAGTTTAAGAAGCCAGACTGTGAGACTCAAGGACATTACACCAGGTGTCTGGCCAGACCTAGAGATGCTTTCTCATAACAATATTTTTCCACTTGATTGGGCAACATGACAGTCATAAATCACATTCTCCAATTAGTTTGAAATGCTGGCTTCCTCACCATTTTTTCACCCGCCATGTCTTATGATCTCTTATTATAAAAAAACTTGATTTCCACCCTTACACAGTATTGTTATGTCTAACTAAACTCCCAAGCACATTCCTCCTCCTCCTTCCAGTATCATCTAATTCTAACTCTAAGAGTAAAACATAAAATAGAAGAAAATGGCTGCATCTCCATATGTTGTCAAAGCAAAAACATTCGATGTTAGCAGCGTTGACATCTGACCCTCCCCTTACAGAAAGGACAGATCCTGTAATGTAAACAAAAGCATATGTTAGGGGCTGTCTCTCAGTTTGTTAGGGTGTTTCCTATAGAACCTTTTGATGAGTCTGTCGGCTTTCACATCGCTAGCTTTCACCCAAGTGGCTTCAGACTAGGTACTGCAATTTCCCTTTAAAAATTCTAGAATCAAGAATACGCTTTACTTCATAATGAATCTGACCCACTACCACGAGGGGTCCAGGTGCCTTTTTCAGGGGAGATCTTAATGTGGAGCCCCTAAAAGTTTTCAACAAGCTGCAGTGGAAGACAGGATGCACTTTTCCTAAAAGCCTAGGGAGTTTTAATTCTACTGTGACTGGGTTAATGATCTTTATGATGGGGAAAGGCCCCAAGAATTTCAGTCCTAATTTCTTGCTAGGTAATTTGAGGCATAAATATTTAGTCAACATTCCAATTTGGAATGTTCTTTGAGGAGCCCCTTTTTATCTGCCTGCTTTTTATAGGTCTCAGAAATCTTTTTAAAAGCAGTTTTCTTAGCTCTCCAAACTTCTTCCCACTCCCTCACCCATTGAGAAAGTGTCTGAGGTGGGGACGCTTGAGCGTATTCAGGTATTGGGCTGAACTCTTTTCCTGTGGCTACTCTGAAAGGTGTGAAGCCAGTGCTGCTGTGAACAGAGTTATTTGTTTTTTTTTTTTTTCTTTTTTTTTTTTTTTATTAAAAGTTTTATAAATTTTACAAGAAAAACAAGAACAATACAGAACAAAAAACAACATATACAAAAGAAAAAAAGTTAAACAATACATATATAAAAAAAAAAAAAAAACCCCACCCCACACCCCTCCCAAAAACCCTCCCTTCCCCCCCCCTGAGCTTCCCAGAGCAGAATATAGGCTTGAGAAATAAAAAATAAATAAAAATTAAATTAAAAACTTTATGTTTATATATATAAAAAAGATATCTATAATATATATAAAAATAAAACTTATGAAAAAGCTATATGATATTTTTGTATACCCAATCTAAATTGTATAAATTTTATCCATTTGTCCCAGATAGCAAAAAACTTCTCTTGCGTTTGTTGCTTTAAGAAAGCCGAAATCTTTGCCATTTCCGCCAGATAAGCTACTTTAAAAAACCATTCCTGCAATGTAGGCAAAGATTCCTTCTTCCAATATTGTCCAACTAACAGCCTCGCGGCTGTGATCAAATTTAACATCAATACAACCTCCTTTGTATCACAATCTGTAACAATACCTAACAAAAATAATTGCGGAGTAAATTTTACCCTCCTTCTAAAAATTCTCTGGATATTCCACCATATTTTGATCCAAAATGCTTTTATCTCTCTGCATGACCACCAAATATGATAATAGGAAGCCTCCTTATAACCACATCTCCAGCATTTAGGTTGCACGTCAGGGTACATGTAAGACATTTTTTGTGGATCAAGGTGCCATCTATAAAACATTTTATAAAAATTCTCCCTTAAATTCTGTGCTTGAGTAAATTTGACATTTCTCACCCAAATAGTTTCCCAGGTGTCCAATGAAACTGGCTCACCAAAGTTCTGCGCCCATCTAATCATACAATCTTTAATTAGTTCCGTTTCTGAGTCCAATTCAACTAAAACCCCATAAATTCTCTTAATGTGGGTTTGTCTTTGATCCTTCAGTTGCTTAATAAGATTTTCATCTTCTCTAAGAAAACCCACCTTACAATCCATCTTCCATCTATCTAGTAGTTGCCTATATTGGAACCAAGAATAAGTAAAATTTTCTTGTGCTAATTCTTCCCGTGATTTTAATTGCCAGTTTTGTCCATCCCATTTAAGTAACTGTCTATAAGACACCATATCCATTTTAACCCCTCTTTTTATTCCTTCTATCGCATGCCAAGGTATAGCCCATAATGGTACTTTAAAATCACTTTTATAATATTTTCTCCAGATCCTAAGTAAAGAAATTCTTAAAATATGAGATTTAAAAGCCCAATCTATTTTTTTATTAAATATTAAATAGGCATGCCACCCATAAAGTAAATCCCATCCCTCTAGATAAAGTATCTCAGAGTTTGTCAAATTTACCCAGTCACTAATTAATGTTAAAACCACCGCATCATAATATAATTTCAAATTTGGTACCTTGAGTCCACCCCTCTCACGGAAGTCTTGCATAATTTTGAACTTAACCCTTGGTTTTTTACCTGCCCAAATAAATTTATTGAGACCCTTCTGCCACTCATTTAAATTAATCTCATTTTTCAAAATTGGTAACATTTGAAACAAGAAAAGGAACTTGGGTAGAATATTCATTTTTATCACTGCAATTCTTCCCATGAGGGATAATTGCAACTTTTCCCAATTTTTCAAGTCTTTCTGTACCCTGACCCACAACCTTTCATAATTATTTTTAAATAATTTTGCATTAGAAACAGACAGCATCACCCCCAAATATTTTACCTTATTAACAATCTCAAAACCCGTCGAGTTAACCAAAATCTGCTTCTCCTGACTCGACATATTTTTAGGTAAAATTTTAGTCTTATTTACATTAATCTTAAAACCCGAGACCAAACCATAATGGTGAATCAACTGTAATAAGTTTACTACAGAATAATCAGGTTGCGACAAAGTAACAACCAAGTCATCCGCAAAAGCTCTCAACTTATATTCTTTTTTATTAACATATATTCCTTTAATTTCCTGAGACTCTCGAATTTTGATCAATAATATTTCCAATGTTAAAACAAACAACAATGGCGATAAAGGACACCCCTGTCTAGTACCTTTCTCTATTGTGAAAACCTCCGACAAACCTCCATTAACAATAAGTTGTGCTGTTTGTTTTTGATATATTACCTTAAGGGCTTGTAATATGTTTTCACCAAAATTCATTTCTTCCATTACTCTTAGCATAAAATGCCAATTCAGTTGGTCAAATGCTTTTTCAGCATCTAAAAATATGAGCCCTGCAGAAACTTGGTTGTTCTTATCTAAGTATTCTAATAAATTAATAATTTGTCTAACATTGTTTTTCATATACCTTCCTGTTATAAACCCTGATTGATCTTTATGCACAAGATGATGCACCACCCTCATAAGCCTATTTACCAAAATTTTTACAAATATCTTATAATCCACGTTTAAAAGAGATATAGGCCTATAATTTTTTGGTAAAGTAAGATCTTGATCCTCCTTTGGAATCAATGATATAAAAGCACTACGCCATGAAGGAGGAATCTCTAAACCCTGTAAGATACCATTAAAAAGATCATTTAATGGTTGGATCATCTCCTCCATTAAGGCTTTATAATAAACAGCTGTTAACCCATCCGTACCCGGTGCTTTCCCTAATTTCAATTGTTGAATTGCTGAGGCAATTTCCTCCTTAGTAATTAAACCATTAATTTCATATTTCTGATCCTCAGTCAGTTTAGGAAAACTTGCCTCAGCTAAATATTTATTTATATCTAACAGTTGTACATTAGTAGATTTGTATAGGTTTTGATAATAATCCAAAAAAGATTTTTTAATTAATTCCTTCTGAGAAACTAGTTTACCCTTATAATTTATTTTCTCTATTATTCTCAGTCTCTGTTTCTTTCTTAATTGATAAGCCAACCATCTCCCCGGCTTATTAGCATTACAAAATGTATTTTGTTTCATAAATAATAAATTGGTTGCAGCTTGATCTGCTATCAACATATTAAATTGTGACCTTAATAACTTTACAGATTCTTTAGTACTTTCATCAGAAGGATTTAGAATCAAAGCCCTTTCTTTTAGTTTAATTTCATCTTCAAGTTCTCTACGTTTCTGAATCTGATTTCGCTTATAAAAATTATTCATTTTTATCAAAACACCGCGCATAAATGCTTTACCTGCATCCCATACCATTGACATTGAAGTCCCCTTGTACATATTCAAAGCAAAATAGTCCTTTAAACACTCCTTTAGTTTTTGAACATTCTTCTCTTGTCTAAACAAATTTTCATTAACTCTCCAGGATCTTCTTTCCTCTTTCTCTTGAATCAACTCCATCCAAACTGGACTATGATCCGTCAGTGATCTAGGAAAAATCTTTACATTCTTTACTTTATTATACAAATCCGTGGTAATCAAGAAAAAGTCAATTCTTGAAAAAGATTGGTGTCTGTCAGAAAAAAAAGTAAAATCTCTCTCCTCTTGATTACGTTCCCGCCAATAGTCCCTTAATTCCCAGTCTTCTTTCATATCAAAAAAGGCTTTAGGTAGCCTTGCTTGTTTAAGAAAAGGAGAGGAACCTTTCTTATCCCTTTGTGTGTCTAAGACACCATTCCAATCACCCATTAATACCACTGATCTATAATCAAGCAAAGTTATTTTTTGGTGTAACTGTTTATAAAATTGTTCCTGTTGTTGATTTGGAGCATAAAGTCCAACTATAAGTACTTTCTTTCCATAAATACCAAGTTCAATCATCACATATCTCCCCTGGGGATCTGATTCTACCAGACAAGCTGGCAGGTTTTGTTTAACATATATAACAACTCCCCCTTTCTTCCCAGGTGCAGGAGATATAAAATGAGATCCCAAACGAGCATTAACTAAATATTTCTGATCTTTAAGTAGAATATGAGTTTCCTGTAAACAAATAACATCATTGGTATGTTGCTTCAAATAATAAAAGATTTTTTTCCGTTTCTGAGGAGAATTCAATCCATTAACATTCCAGGTCAAAAACTTTGCCATCTCCCTTGGCACGCAGCCTGGAGAAGACACCATCAAACTCTGACAGAGCTGCGTGTGTTGCATAACTCTTGGGTCTTGCTCCTCCCACCGGCGGTGATGCACTTCCAGGAGAATTCTCTTTGGGCTCTTTTTTACGTTGCTCTTTCTCTTTACGCTTATAGGCTGCACGAGTCATCCTCTGCTCTTTAGCCTCTGTTTGGCGTTGCTTTGCCACTTCTATCATCCCTGCGGAAACCAAATCTAGTGCCTCAGATTGCTGCTCAGGTTCCTTACCACTCAAAGATTTCCGACCAGATGAAGTTGAGCCTGCACTCAGGACCGAAGTATAGAAATCTCTAGCTTTGTCAACTGTGTTCAATCTGTAACGTGTCCCAGCATGGCTCAAAACGATACCCATCGGAATTTCCCATCTGAATGGCATCGATCTAGCTTTAAGCTCATTGGTTAAAAAAGCAAAGTCTTTCCTACTTCTTAAAATTTTAGATGGGATTTCCTTTAGAATGATGACATCTTGGGCGGCAATCTGAAATCTTTTGTTGTAAAAAGCTTGTATAATCTCATTCCGCAGGGACTTCTTTGTAAAGTAAATCACCACATCTCTGGGCAAATTCTTCTGCTTAGCAATCCAGGAGTTGAGTCTATAAATTTTTTCCACTTCTCTCTGTAATTCTCCTTTATCCATATCCAAAGCCAGCGCCAGATCACTAAGAACCACCTCCATCAAATCTTGATTCATATCTTCCTTGAGGCCTCTAATCCTCAGAGCATACTCCATCTGTCTGTACTGAAACATCAAAATATCTTCTTGTGAGGAGTCCACCTTCCTTTCCACGTCTTGAATTTTGTCATCTAAAGAGTCAACTTTGTCTTCCACTTCCTCAAGCCTTGCATCGAGCTTAACCACCACAGTAGCCAAACCTGAAACAGCTGCCAGTATATCTTGTCGTAATTCATTATTATTTTCTTGCAATTTAGACTTTATCCCCGTTATCTCTTCTTTGAGATCAGATTTAATTTCTGATTTAATCTGTGAAACAAATTGAGTCATTTCCTCTCTCATTTGAACTACAATCTCTCCCATTATGCCTCTAACCTCTTGTACTGAAAGTCCAGGTAGAGGAGGGGAGGGTGGTGGCTGAGCCGGTGGTGCATGTTTAGATTGTTGTTGTAACTGTGCAGTGGAAGTTATAGGAGAAGAAATAACCTTGGGTATTGAGGAAGGCTGCTGCCTCTTTGAAGCCATTTTAAAAAGCACAATTGTCACTTCCCTTTCCCCTCCAGCCAAAAAGGGAGGAGGAAAAAAAGAAAAAAAGAATTTTTAAAAAGAGACAAACTATAATCATTAAAAGTCCAAAATAAATCCCAAGAATAAGTAGTAAAAGAGCAAACAATTCAAAAGAAAAAATTCTAAGCCAAAAGCAAAAGCAAAAGCAAAAAACAGTCCTTAAAAAGGGAAAGTAAAACAAAAGAGAAAGGAAAAAAAAACTCCGACACTTTCAAAACGCCATCTTAAGTCCTTTCACTAGTATAACAAAGAAAAGGAGGAAAAATAGTAAAAATCAAAAGATAAAAAAATAAACACCTAAAATATAACAAAAAATCCTTTAAACTGCTCCGTCCGTTTAAAAATTACTCACCAAAATGCTGTAAACACGGAGATAGAAGCGGCGGTTTCTTTTGCTTCCTAGGAAGCAAAAACAGCTGGGAGGCGGAGATCAGCAAGAGCTCCGAGGGAACACTCCTTTCACCCCCTCTAGAAATAAATCCAGAGGGGGTTCAGGGGTTCTACCTCTACTCTTGCGTTCTCTATCCCTTCCCTTTGCCCGGGAAGGGATTTCCGAGCCGCGGGCCAGCTGATGCGCGCTGCGCTCCGCGGCTCTGACACTTCCCCAGCTGGACGGCTAAAAGCTAGCCGCCATCGCCGTCGCCTCCCACCGGAAGCTCCTGTGAACAGAGTTATTGTAAGCCACCTTTGCAAAAGGAAGGAGATCGGTCCAGTCGGTCTGTTGGTAGGAAACATAACATCTGATATATTGCTCCACCATCTTGTTAGCGGCTTCCACGGCCCCATTGGTAGACGGGTGAAAAGTGGATGATAGACCTTGAGATGATCCAATTAATTTAAGAAAGCTCCTCCAAAACTGAGCTGTGAACTGCACCCCCCTGTCTGAAATTATTCGTTTAGGGGTTCCATGCAGCTGGTAGATATGTTTCAAGAACAGTTTAGTCAGTCGTTGGGCAGATGGGAGCCCTTTGCAGGTGATGAAGTGAGCCTGCTTTGAAAACAGATCTATCACCATCCAGATGACAGTATTTCCTCTACTTTCAGGTAGATCTACTATAAAGTCCATAGCAATTTCTTCCCAATGTTGAGAAAGCTCTGCCACTGGCTGCAGTAACCGAGGGTTTTCCCTGGAATTCTTTTCATGGTGGCACATACAGTACAACTCCTGACATAATTTTCCACATCAGTGGAGGCATGAGTTGAGCGGCAGTTTGTGGATTGGAGATAATTGCCTCGTTAACCTCTCCACATTCACTTTTGTATTGGGGCAGTCTGGATAGAGCATCAGCTAGGATGTTTTTTCCTCCCAGAAAAAAGAGTGAAGTTAAAACAGTTAAAGTACTGTGCCCACTGCACCTACTTTGGGGACAATTTGCGGGGAGTTTTCAGTGATTTTGTGATCTGTCCATACTTCAAAAGGCACCTTGCTCCCTTCTAGATAGTGTCGCCAGTTTATTAGAGCCCACCTAATTGCGAACGCCTCCTTCTCCCAGATTGCCCACCTCCTTTCACTTTCAGTAATTTTTTTTGAGGTGTAAGCACAGGGTTGCAAAGCTCCTCTTTGGTCCCTTTGCAGCAATACAGCTCCAACGGCCACGTCACTGGCATCGGCTTGAATTACAAAGGGCTCCCCTAGGCAGGGGTGCTTTAGGACTGGCTCAACAGCAAATAGTCTTTTTAGATTCTCAAAAGCGGGTTGACAGCCCATAGTCCATGTTAGTGGTTGACCTGTCGTGGTTTTCCTCCTCCTTTGCCTGTTTTGAGTAGTTATGTAAGGGGTATGGCAATTTCAGCAAAGGAGGGGATGAATTGACAGTAGAAGTTGGCAAAGCCTAGGAAGCTCTGGAGCTGTTTGAGAGTCTTTGGGGGCTACCATTCAATTACAGCTTTTACTTTGGTTGGGTCCATTTCTTTATTATTATTATTATTATTATTATTATTATTATTATTATTATTATCATTCATCGCACAGTCAGCCAGATGTTCAGACTGGATTTGGCATTTTGTCTACCTATCGAGTCCTTACCCAGGACCTGGGATAGGCAGATGTGGATGTTTGATGGTATTACAGATATCGTCGCAGGATGGAAGCAGTTCCTAATAAGGCCGCCTTTTGCAATTGACTAATAGCGAATTTGTCAATGCCAATGGTGTTCAAGTGGTGCTCCAGTTGTTTTGGGATTGCACCCAAGGAGCCTATGACTATTGGTACTACCCTTGCTTGCTTTTGCCACAGTCTTTCTATTTCTATTTGTAGGTCTTTGTATTTTGTTATCTTCTCCAGTTCTTTCTCTTCTATTCTGCTGTCTCCAGGCACTGCCACGTCCACTATCCAGACTTTTTTGTCTTTCTTATCGACAATTGTTAAGTCTGGGGTGTTATGTTGCAGGTGCTTGTCTGTTTGAATTCTGAAGTCCCAGAGCAGTTTAATTTTATCATTTTCTATGACTTTCTCTATTTTATGATCCCACCAGTTTTTGCTTACAGGCAAATGATATTTTTTGCAGATCTTCCAATGCACCATTGTTGCTACTTTGTCATTATTATTATTATTATTATTATTATTATTATTATTATTATTATTATTATTATTATTTTAGACCAACAAAACAAAACACAACAAACATTACACACATACACACGTAATATATCCTTTTTTGTTAACAGCAGTTTGTAACAGTACTCTTCTATTCTTTACATTTCCCCCCTCTTTCTTTGAAATATTTGTCCTTATTGCCCCATTGTTTCTTATTTACATTTTCCTTCTTTCATATTCTATTACTTACTAGGAATCCAACATTATTCATTGTAGTAACACTCATATTTTTTATAAGACTCGACTGGAATTCCATCTAAGCATGGTGATCATACAAATATTCTCATATTATTTAGTGCATATACTGTTTTTACTCTAATACTATTTCCAACATTAAAATTCACCCCTTTTCATCCAAGTATATTTATTTAATTTTATTTTTCTTTGACACATATAATAATTCCTCCTTTCTTGTTTTATGCTAATATTGTGTATAATGTTTCTAAATTTTACTTTCTCTAGTAATGCAATGGCCTCTCCTTCAGGCCAAAGAATCATGTTGGGGAAAGAAAAAGAAAAAGTAGAATTGGCAATGAACCCACAGAGTTTGCAGATAACACTGCAAACGATTCAAGAAACAATGATGATGACCCAAGAGGCAATAGCAAATAATCATGAAGAAATGAAAATACATCATAAAGAAATTAAGAATGATATTGGAAAAATGAGAGATGAAATTAAAAATATGAATGATAAGATAGGTAATATACAACAAACAATGATGGAAAATGAACAAAGAATTCAAAAAGTTGAAACAAAATGGAGCTTGTTGATAGTAAAATAGAAGGGATGATACAGAAATCTGATCAAGCAAATAGGGAGTTGACTGAATCTATTGCTTTTCTGGAAATGAACAAAGCTTCATTTTGTTTAAGATTTCAAAATATTGTTGAGGAAAAGAAGGAAGATTTGGGAGAAAAATGGCAGAGATTTTGGCGGTGATTCTAGGCAAAGAAAATTGGAAGTAAAAAGAGACATGGATGAAACATATAGAGTATACACAAATTATGCACGAAGGCATAGATTGGCGAGAGAGGTTCATATAAGGTTTACTAGAAGATCAATAAGGGATAAAATGTATAAAAAACAAGAGACGAATCAATAATGTATAAGGGTAAAGAAATAATCGTATTAAAACAAATACCATGTAGTATACGAAATCAGAGATGAGAATACCAATTTTTAACGACTCAATTAATTAAATATAAAATAAAAACAAAAAAATAGATCAAGTTAAAAATGGGAGACGTAATTAAGCTCTTTTCTATAAATATTAATGGATTAAATATATCAAGAAAAAGAGTTTAGATGTTTAACAATTTAAGGAAATTGGATGTAGATGTGATGTATCTTTAGGAAGTTTACATAAAATAGGATTATAGAAAATTACTAGAGAAAGGCTGGGTCCATTTCAATGCCCTCATTGGAAATTCTATAGCCAAGATAATCTAATTGGGTCTGGTGAAATTCACATTTTGACAGTTTGACATAAAGCTTGGCATTCAATAGTTTTTTTTAATACTTCTCTCACCAGCTTTATATGATCAGTCACATTTGTGCTGTATATCAGGATGTCATCAAGATACACCAGAACCCCCTTGTATAAATGATCATGTAGGGTCTCATTAATCAATTGCAAGAATACGGCTAGGGCCCCCTGTAGCCCAAATGGCATGACTTTGAATTGATAGCTTCCCAAGGGGCAGTTGAAGGAAGTTTTCCACTCATCTCCCTCCTTTATTCTCACCCAGTAATATGCTTCTCTCAGGTATAATTTAGTGAAGACATTCCCCTTAGCCAGGTGGATTAGTAAGTCCTTTAGGAGGGGGAGGGGGTATTTATTTTCCATACTCACTGCGTTCAGAGATTTGAAGTCTATGCAGAGACGAAGAGACCCATCTTTTTCTTCTTTAAACAACACAGAGACCCACAGCAGACTTGGCTCGTTCAATGAACCCCTTCTCTAGGGTTTTGTCCACGTATCGTTGCATCTCCTCCTTTTCAAGGGGGGGCATGACGTACATTCTCGGTCGTGGGAGTTTGGCTCCCAGCAACAGTTCAATGGAACAATCATTGGGTCAGCGGGGAGGCAAGGTGTCACATTCCTTCTCACTAAATACCTCTGCCAGATCCCAGTACTCCCTGGGGATAAGTGGCTCACCTGGTGGCAATGAGGCAACCATGTGCGCTCACTCGTTGGGTGGGCTAAAGTTTCCTGTAACGTCCGTTGAATCAATAGGGGGCTTGGGCCCTATAGGTAGCCTTACAGTTCTCATTCCCTTCTCCCACCAGATAAATGGCTTCCATTTATCCAACCAGGCTAATCCTAGGATCACAGTCTCAGTCATTTTTGGAGCCACCAGGAAACGAATGAACTCCCAGTGCTCATCTATTTCTAAGCGTAGGGGCTCAGTTAATTGTGTGACTAAATTCCCTCCCATCAAGGAGCCATCGGCTTGCTCATACCTCATTGGTTTGGAGAGCAGCTTTGCTCGTATGCCCATTTTCATGGCAAATGACAAACTAATGATGTACCGGGAGCATCCGGAATCGACTAACACTTTTAAATCCGCCTGTGCCTCCAATTTAGGGATTATAAATTTGGCAGGTAGAGAGAAAGGTGGGACATGTCGACTCACCATTGGGTCATTCTCTCCTTTGTTGTCGCTGTCGAAAGAGGGTAGAGAGGGGACGGGTCCAGCCTGGGTCCCTGCATCCCCCTGTGTGGGAGATGTGACTTGGGCAACAGGTTCCTATGTGATCCAGTTGGATTTCTCTCTTGTTGGCTGCTGGTCCCGGTCTGTTCTGTTGTTGGGAGTAGAGGACTGGGCAGTTCGCTGCTTGATGTCCCTGCTGTCCGCATCGGAAGCACTTGATTGGCAGCCCTGCAGGTGGCTGGGATCTTTCAGCAGTTGCAGCAAATGGAAGTTTTTGTGGGGTGGTTACCATTTGGGTTGCTCTGGCCTTGGCTCGGCTTCAGGTGGGGGAGGCTTCTTGTAGCGAGCGAGCTGAACGTCTAATCTTACCACTGCCTGGTACCATTCTTGCAGCTGATCAGGTACTGCTCGATAGATGCAGGCCTGAGAGAGGTGATCGTCTAGTCCTTCCCTGAAATGATGCACTATGGATTGCTCAGGCCACCTCTCTATCTGACCAGCTAATTTGTGAAAGTCTCATACATACTCCAGGGCAGGCCTGCCGGCTTGTTTTATCTTATGGATGTGTTCTTCTGCTTTGAGGGCAATGGATGGGTCCTCAGATCTTGCTCTCAGTCCTAGGAGAAAGAGGTGGGAATCCTCCAATTTGGGGGCTTGCTCGTTATATAAATTATTCAGCCACTCAGATGCCTCTCCCTCTAACCTGGACATAATCATATCAACCATAGTGGCTAAGTCCGGGAAGAGATGGCCACAGCGGTTCAAATGAGAGTACACTTGGTTAAGGGTCCCCATCGAAGGTTGCTCTAAAAGGTGGAGCAATCATTGGCTGTTGGGCTCCCCACTGTGGCTGTTGCACCCTAGTTGCTGTTGGCCCCAACCTAGCTGTGGATTCAATGGCTGTTGTGCTTCCCACTGTAGTTGTTGCACCCCAGTTGCTTTTGGCCCCATCCTGGTTGCTGATTCAATGGCTGTTGGGCTCCCCACTGTGGCTGTTGCACCCCCAGTTGCTGCCTGCCCCACCATGGCTGCTGCCGCATTCTCAGGGGTTGCACATTCGGGGGCTGTGGCCACCCCCTGCTGTGGTAGCAGTGTCTGTGGTTGGGGCATCCCAAGTCACCTTAGGTCTCCCAAAAGTTGCTGTCTGGGTGGAGGCTGTTGCCATTCCTCCTGCTGTTGGTCTGTCACGAGCTGTGGCATCTTTGGTTGATGTAGGGCCCCCTGCCATTGCTGTACATTCAGGGGTGGCGACCAATCCCCTTGCTGCAGTTGTCCCCCCACTGGTTGCTGGTCTTCTGGCCTCTGCGCCACCCCAAGTTGCTGCAGGGCCTCTATTATCTGCTGCAAACTCAGAGATTGTTGACCTCCCACCCGCAGGGGCTGCCATACTCCCCATTGCTGCAGGGGACCCAGACTGGGTAATTGATATGCACATTGTTCTGGGGATTTGCTGTCCCAGCGGATGCCTGGGCCTTCATCTCGGCAGCAGCGGTTGGGGCTTTTGGAGGGGCGGTGACTGGGGCTGTCTCTCTCTGTGGGACTGGAAGCCTGGCAGGGGGCTTCAGGAGCAGGAAGGCTGCCTGCTCTGTGAAGGAGGGGCTGGGGGCTCCTCTCAGTAGGAGTTGATTGTCCTGATCGCTGGCATATGGGGAATGGGAAAGTTGCTCCCCACTTTTCATTTCTAGCCCCTCAAACTTCTCTACCAATTTCTCCACTGACTGACTGCAAGCTGCAGACAGATATTTCCATTCACCCGAGTCCTCAGTGGCAGACAGTCTGGTAATTCTCCCCTGGTATGGGGAATGTCATATGTGGAGTCCTTTTGTGGTAGCCCAGTCTCGTCCACCTTTAAAGCCCTTAAGGGTGGCAAGGCCGTCTCGAAGCGTTTGGAGTCTCCACTGGGCTGGACCCAATCTGATGACCAGATTAGCTGTCCTAGCTGCTTGGGTTTCACTCCCAGCTGGGAAGCCAGCAAAAGCTTCTTCTCTACCAGCGCACTGGCTGTCGCTCCCCTCTCCCTGGGGTAGCAGCTGCTGTCAGGCAATTTCTCCCTCTCCATGATGAAATGATGAAATCTTCCCCAAATCTTCGTCAGCTTATCTCTCAGTGCTAGGGACAGCGACTGGGGCTCAGGATCCCTAGATAGTTAGGAAAGTTGGAGATTTTGGCTTAATGTCATGGTTCCGACAGATGAAACTCTTCAAAGAACTTCGAGGCATTGTTTACCTTAAAGAATCTTTATTCGAGTAGCAACACATTGGCACGTACATAGTCCAAGCCAAAATCTGACTTCGCTCTCCCCTAAGCACATAGTATCAAAAATTCTCTCCTCTAACTAACTGTCATAAATCACATTCCCCAATTAGTTTGAAATGCTGGCTTCCCCACCAGTTCTTCAGCCCACCATGTCTTATGATCTCTTATTACAAAAAACCTTGGTTCCCACTCTTACACAGTATTGTTATGCCTAACTAAATTCCCAAGCACATTCCTCCCCTTCCCCCCAGTATCATCTAATTCTAACCCTAAAACATAA
The DNA here is from genome assembly GCF_016545835.1 of Crotalus tigris. Taxonomy (NCBI): domain Eukaryota; kingdom Metazoa; phylum Chordata; class Lepidosauria; order Squamata; family Viperidae; genus Crotalus; species Crotalus tigris. Next base: position 2,414,966 of record NW_024096606.1, read on the forward strand.
AGTAGAAGAAAATGGCTGCATCTCCATATGTTGTCAAAGCAAGAACATTCGATGCTAGCAGCATTGTCAGTGGGTTTGGGAGGGGTCTTGCCAGAGCTGGTTTTGCTTTCATTAGTGCCACAGTGATGTACTGAATAAAGTTTTACATGAAGAGATCAGAATGTCTTGAAGGTGTTTGCTTGGTTGGGTTCATCAGTCGGAACCTTGACAAGGGCACCACAATCACCATCAGGGCCATCATGGGGATGATAGTGCCAGTTATCAATGGATCTTCCTCCTCCTCATTGTCATTCTCATAGAAGACCAGACTCTTTCAAGGGTTGGTCAGAGTTCCAGCCTCCTCGCTGGACTGAGGAGAGGACTCAATGATTTGCTGTCCCACATGTGTCTTCTCCTTTGGCTTTCCTGGGGGTCTCTTTTTCTTGGGTTGGCTAGTGGGTGGAGGAGCGATTGCTGGTCATGGTGTGAGGCATTCAGTTATGCTTCTTTCTGCAGGGGAAGCAGGCTCCTGGGGCTTGCCTCCTCTGGCCAAGGGAATGCCCCTCTCTCCCCTAGGGCCTGTGCATCTCTGGGAATTTTGCTGGGCCAGCTGTCCTGCACGGTGTGCTCTCAGAACTCCATCGGGTCAATCTCCATTTTGTTGGCAACTCTGAAACATGCTTGCAGACTCCAAAGCACTTTTAGCACTTCTGGTGTAGCTCTCGATCTAGTCCCCCCTCCCCCGGGAAAAAGAAGATCAGAATGCACTCGAGCGAGTCAGGGAGGTGGCTGGCTAGGCTGGTGAAGTCCTGGATGTACTCTGCCATTGGCCACTTTCCCTGCTTAAGGGAGCGGATGTGGGATTCAGTGTGCCAGGTCGCCATGGGATCCTCGAACCACCCTCACAGGATTGCATCTAGGTTACCCAGCTCCTTTAAAAAAAAATATTAAGATGTAAAGTAAAATACAAAATACAAAGCAAATAGTAGAGTAGAATAAAATAGAATAGAGCTGGAAGGGACCTTGGAGTTCTTCTAGTCCAGTCCCCTGCTCAAGCAGGAGGACCTATACCATCTCAGACAAGTGACTGTCCAACCTCTTCTTAAAAATCTACAGTGATGAAGCGCCCATGATTTCTGGAGGCAAGCTGTTCCACTGGTTAATTGTCCTCACTGTCAGGAAGTTTCTCCTTAGTAGGACACACAATGGGGAGGAAAAAGGGAGAAGAAAGTGAAGGAAAGGGAGGAAAAAGAAAAAAAAGAGATTGACTTATGACTTCCCCTGTTGCAGTAGAATAGAGTATTAATGTCGAGCCTCAACTTTTTACTTTTTCATCATAGTAAAAACTAACCATTTCTGTAACAACAAATCAATCTAATCAGTGAAACCCAAAATCAAAGTTTCATTTGTTTCCACCTCAAGCACAAAGTCCAGAAGTAGTCTCCATGTAGAAACAAAGGTACTTGTATTCTTTTCTTTAACCAGAACAATCAATTTTGCCATCTCTGCCAACTCCATCAGCTTCTGTAACCATTTGTCCATAGTGGGAATCGAAATGTCCTTCCATTTTTGTGCATAAAGTAGTCTTGCTGCTATCAACATATACAGGATCAAAGTTTTTCCAAGTCCTTTTCCATTAAATTCCAAAGAAAAGTTTCTGGTTTCATGTTTATTTTTACTTTAAGGATTTTCTATATCAAAATGTGAATCCTTCTCCAATATTTCTTTGCTTTGTCACATGTCCAACATAAATGATAAAAAGTCCCTTCTTTACATTTACATTTCCAACATTCATTTGAAGTATCTTTATAGATTCTAGATAACTTGTCTGGTGTTAAATATCAGTGATACATCATCTTGTAGAAATCTTCTTTTAAGTTATAATTCAATGTAAATTTTAAACTTTTCATCCACATATTCTCCCATTGTTCCAGCATATTATAACCAAAATTCCTTACCCATTGTATCATACAATGTTTTACATGTTCACTTTTCAAATTCAATTTCAATAGCATTATATAAGCCTTAGCAATAATATGTTCATCACTGCCACACAATAATGTTTCCAATTCATTTTTAATGAAGTCAAACCCAGCATCATGCACGGATACCAGCCATCTGCAGCATTGCCCTCCAGATTGGACACTTCTGCATGAACATGCATGGGTACATTCCCCATAGCACTCCATGTGGTGCCATATCTGGGCTAAGAAGTGAGCAGCTAGCCCAAGTCCCCATCAAACTGAACCATGAGAGGGAGTGGTGTCTCTCACTATGATGTACCCAGGTAATAGGGCTGCAGCTGCCAAAGGGAGGGAAGGTGGAGGGCCCTCAACCACTGCTTGAGCCACCAGGACCATTCAATGCCATGCTGGGGGAGGGATGATGAAATCTGCTGCTGCTGCCCCCTGTAAGAAGAATCTAATCATCCTGGTAGGTGCTGGCACCACCAGCTGCAGGAGGGAAGGGGATGGGTAGCTAACAACTTTACTCCCCCTGTCCTGGGCTTGGCTCCTGGCAATGCAGCTCTCTTGATCTCCAGACCTCCGAACTTCTTTTGCATTACTCCATTGCTGGGCTGCAGGTGGCAGCAGGGAGCTTCCACTCGATTGGCTCGTCCCACTCAACCAGCCGCCTAGCCTTCCATTTGCTCATTTAGGTCACGTTAACTCCTGCAGGAATTAGGGGATCATCGGCCTCTACAGCTTCCCTACATTCACCACCCAGTGACTCTTTGGTCCCTGGTATGGGGTATCCTGCAATCATTCCCTTAAGCTCACTGAATGCAGCTCTGGCTTTTCAGCCTTCAATTTGGGATGTGCACCCGCTGACTGCACCATGCCCCAGTCTGCAGTGCTGCTGGGGCTTCATGAATCAGGGGCTTCTCTGGCTTCATCTTCTCCTCCGTTTCTTTGTCTGTTGCAGACATTTCAGGCCTTTGGCTTCCTGGTGGGATTTAGGTAGGCACTACTGTGAGAACTGACTTAATGTCAACCATCCCATTTAGCACATTCAACAAAACAGCTCTCAGCTCTTTAGATTGACCAAAGGTGTAGCTTTATTGAAAGAGTCATCTAGACACAGCAGAAGCAAAGTCAGTTCTGGAATTTTCCCATGAAAACCCACATAGGTAAACTTCTTTTTCCCCTCCGAACCACCAATAGTTCATAGTTCACCAATTGAGTTCAGTTTTCTTGTTTTGGGAAAAACTATCTGTGCCGCTCAAACATTTTTCATAGTAGATAATGTCTCTCCAGCAACAGAAGACTCTCTTGCATTCCGTAGCCATTAGGAATTCACCATTCTCCTCCCGTCACTGTTTGGCAAACTGCAAGACAAAGCAGGTGCAGGCAACTATGGAGTCGAGTCAAGTTTGACAAACAGCCCTCCTGGTTGAAGAAACTAAAAAGTTAACACTAGGACAACATCTCATAGTCAAGGTCCCACACAGGGTTCAAGAAATTATAGAAATAAAGGAGGCATTTTGGATGACTTTGGGCTGCCAAGCTAAATACCAGACCCTCGTGCTTGACTCCCCAGCCATATAATTAGATATATGCAATACACTCTTATCCCAGGTGGATACAGATCTGCATCATGATTGTGTACAGGTTGTGGATTCAGTCTATGCCAGTAGACCCAACCTCAGTGATCAGCCCATCCCAAATTCCAACTGCGAATGGTTTACAGGTGGTAGTAGCTTTATGATAGAAGACCAAAGAAAGGCAGGCTCTGCAGTGGTCACACCATAGGAGGTTATAGAAGCCAAGCCATTACCAGTGAGCACTTCTGCCCAACTGGCTGAATTGGTTGCTTTAACTAAAGCCTTACAACTGACTAAAGGGCAAACAGTAAACATTTACACAGATAGCAAGTATGCCTTTGGAATCTTGCATGCCCATGGAGCCTTATGAACAGAAAGAGGATTATTAGATGCAAAAGGATCCACTATTAAACATGGCCCACAAATTTTAGAATTTTTGGAAGTGGTGTGGCAGCCAAACAAGTAGCAGTCATATATGTCAAGGGACATTCTAAGGAAGACACCCTTTATGCAAAAGGGAACCGGGCTGCAGATAGGGATACTAAGGAAGCTGGCCTATGACACCCAGAATTAACAGCCTCCCTAATCCTGATTTCTCCATCTGTACCCACTTCTCCACCCTCTTATACACCCAAGGACATGACATGGGCCAAGTCAATTGGCAGCAGGGAAGGAAATGATGAATGGTAGAGGCTAGAGGGCAAACTTATTCTACCAAATACCTAAGGATTAGCACATACTAGCACACACTGGGGGGCAAAAGCCCTGGTAGATTTTGTGACACGCTATGTAGAATAGAATAGAATAGAATAGAATAGAATAGAATAGAATAGAATAGAATAGAAGCTGGAAGGGACCTTGGAGGCCTTCTAGTCAAGCCCACTGCTTGAGCAGGAGAACCTATACCATCTCAGACAAGTGACTGTCCAGTCTCTTCTTAAAAATCTCGAGTGATTGCCTTCCGGTTCTGGATCGCGGCATGTGCAGTCGTGCGAAGAGACTCCTCTCTTCGCTGGCTGCTTTCCCTCTGCCAGTAGACCCTTTATCGGGTCAAAAAGTCGCCCTGCAACTACCATTGAGGAGGTCCTCGTTGACTGTGGAAAGGCGGCAGCTCCTTCCGCGGTCCAAGATTGCTCCTTAGGGCCGACGGAGAAAAGATTGACCAGTAAAATGGCCAATCACTTTGTTGCAGTAACCAAAAGTCAGAACACCTAAGCTTAAAGAACCACTGTGGTTGATCTGGATGAGACCTTTTCTTTCCTCTCTTAGCCCTTTTTTTCCCTGTAAAAAGCATTTTTGGAATTACTTCCCTTCTTTGAGAGAGCGGCATTTGTCAGTGTGGGAAAAGAAGCTTTGAAAAAAGAAAGAAAATTAATTTCATTGACTATTTTTTATTTCTATTTACTTTGGGGTCTTGAAAAAATTCTTATTATTGAATTTCATTACTGGATTTAGTTTATATGTGAAGAATACTATTTTTTTTTATTTTCTTAACATTATTTTTGGTGTCTGGGAAGAGATTTTATAATCTACTGAGGACACCTTGTGGAGAAATTTAAAACTGCAACTGTTTTTTTTTCTTATTTGATGCTGAGGTTGGTTTTGACCTTCAGATCATCATAAAAAGGAAAAGACAAAGAAGTTCAACAGCTGTTAAATCTGTGTGGGTGGACACTGGCTATTATTAAATATAGCCTCCACTAAAAGATAGCAGGATTGTCTCTAGTTACTATTGAAATGGAGAAACCCTATTTACAACTCAACTGTAAACTTATATTGGAAATATCTATGAAGCCACTGAGCAAGTATGCGTTAAAATAAAAGAGATTACTACAGAAATAAAAAACAGAAACTCTGCTTTGAATTTACAAACCGACCTCCAGACTTCATCTGACTATCCTACAGACCAAAAAACAACAGGAATCAATCAATAGAGTGCAGTACTGCAGGCCACTTTAGCTGACTGTGTTCAGCAGGTCAGCGGTTCAAATCTCACTGGCTCAAGGTTGACTCAGCCTTCCATCCTTCCGGGGTAGGTAAAATGAGGACCCAGATTGTTGGGGGCAATGTAAATATATATATATACATTGCTTACTGGTGTACACCGCTTAGAGAGTGCTTGCCCTTAAAGCGGTATATAAGTCTCATAAATAAATAAATAAATACCAAAGAAGATTCTACGCCATTCTATATACAACCTATTGAGACTCCTGATGATTAAAAAGTGACTTTAACTAAACTATATACAATTTCAAAAGTAACAGGAATGGACGTGCAAATACAATTTGATAACCAACTACTAACCACAAAATTGGACATAATTGAGTGTCTTACTCAGCAGAATCAAATGTCGAGAGATGAATTTTTAAAGCAACAAGGGATCAATTACAAAGGAGTCAGGTTCCTAAAACAGAGGATGGGACTTTTTTTTTTTACTCAAATGATACCATGAGGAATAAAGAGAGATTTATTTGTTGATATAGAGGCTCTATTATGGAAACCTGCTTGGCACAAAAAGAAACCTAGAATAAGACTTAAGAGTGTGACCTAAAATTGTATGTAATGGGTTAAAAAGGCTTTTTAGACACAGATTGACTTAAGGTTTAAGATTTAGAATTATAAGTGGGAGGAAAAATTTGGTTAGTAGAATATATATCTGAGACATAGACTGTATTTTGTGAATTAACGTGTCTACTTTATGTATGATCATTATTTTGTATTGGATGGAGAATAAGAAAATGGATTGTGTTAATAGAAGATATGTATTAGTAAATGAGGAGATATTAGAACAAGAATAGAATATGTTTAGGAAATATAAGAATGTAATTGTGGGAATAATATGCTTTCTTTTCTCTTTCTTTTTAGATATTATAATTATTATGTATGAATAAAGGGAAATTACAGATACCCGATGTTTAAATAATAAGTTTAAATGGCTAATTGAAATATGTTAATTGGAATTTTGTAAATACAGGATTGGGATTTTTACAATTAATGGCTTTTCATAAATTTTATTGATTGATGGATTTGTACTAGAAATGTATTAATGTAAGGACCCACCCCACTTTGCATCTTAAGAAGACAGAACTCTTGGAATAATTCTTCCAACAGGAATCCTTTATTAAGAGAAAATGGTTGCAGGCGTTCTAGACAGGACTTGGGGTTCAAGCTCTCCCATTCGAGGTTTTAAGGGCTTCCCCAGTAGTCCCACCCAATCACCCCCCTCTTCCAGTGTCAGTTTCAGGCATCACAATCCCACCCCTTTTTTCCTTTCTTCCAGCTGGATGGAGACTTCAGATAAATTACATGAAAGGTAAATAGCCTCCTTTGTTATGATAAGGCCTTTTGGTGCTAACCACATTCAAACTCTTTGAAGTTGTACCAAAGGAAGTGAGGGCCATAAAGCCCCTTTGTTCACCCCCTCTCTTTCTTTATGACAGAATCCAGAGAGGGCAGAAATGGGGTTTTCTATAATTGATAACTGGAGATGAAGTATAATTGGATTCTGACATCCGCCCCCCCTTAAAAATAAGAGAGATCCACTTGAAAAAAAACAAAACAGGTATAAAAGTTAGTCAGGCTTGTTAGGATACTCTGTGTGAAACTTCTTCAATAGCTTCGGGGCTCTGACATGACGTTTATGGATCCACTCGTTTTGTGAGGGGGGGAGGTGTTTCCAGGCAACTAGGTACTGAGTTGCTCCATGATATCTCCTAGAGTCAAGGATTTCCTTTATTTCTAAGTGTTGTTCACCCTCCACCATGATTGGAGGTGGTGGCAGGGGATTTTTGGCCGTAGAGGTGACTGATGCTCTCTTTTCAGCAAGCTGCAATGAAAAATTGGGTGTATTTGCCTGAGATTTTTGGGTAATTCTAATTCTACTGTTACTGGATTTATGATTCTTTTAATTGGAAAAGGTCCTATATATTTTGGTCCAAGTTTTTTACAGGGTTGTAGGGACTTTAGGTATTTTGTAGATAAGTACACCATTTTTCCTATAATGAATGGTGAAGGGTCAACCCTTTTTTTATCGGCTTGTGCTTTATATGCCTGCCTAGCTTCATCTAGTGCTTTTCTAACTATTGGCCAGGTGTTTTGTAGTTTTTCCATCCATTCTTTCAGTGAAGGGATCGTTGGTTCGTTTGGTGTTAACTCTGGCATGGTGTTGAAACTTTGACCGGTGGCTATTTGAAAAGGAGTGTAACCTGTGCTGGAGTGGACTGCATTATTGTAGGCAACTTCTGCAAAAGGGAGTAAGTCCGCCAACTCAGTCTGCTGGAAACTAAGAAAACATCTTAAATATTGCTTAAGTACGGAGTTCATTTTTTCAGCCCCCCCATTTCCTTGAGGGTGGTGGCTAGATGTCAGTCCCTGAGTGGTTTCTAAGAGGGATAAAAATTCCTTCCAAAATGCAGACGTAAATTGCACCCCCCTGTCAGAGATGATGCGTTGGGGTGCCCCATGCAATCTGTAAATGTGTTGGATGAAAAGTTTTGCTAAGGCTTGTGCAGTGGGAATCTTTTGGCAAGGGATAAAGTGCACCTGTTTGGAAAACAAGTCCGTGACCGTCCAGACCACAGTATTCCCATTGCTTTCTGGCAATTCCACTATAAAATCCATGGCTATTTCTCTCCAGGGGGCTGAGGGACTTGCCACTGTTTGCAATAATCCTTGCAATTTCCCTTGCAACCTCTTTGCCGTGGCACATTTTGGACAACTGGCTATATAACTTTCTATGTCCTTTTTCATGGATGGCCACCAAAATTGTCGTTTAATTAAATGTAAAATTTTTACAAATCCAAAATGCCCTGCTGATTTTGTGTCATGGCAAAGCTGCATGAAAGTGACTCTTTGAGTTGTTGGTATATATAATTTTTCCCCTACCCAAGGCAACCCGTCTTTCATTGTGCACACATTTTTTTTTTCTGGAACCATTCATCTGTTTCCAAACTTTTTCTGAATTCAATTCCAGTTTGGCTGTCCAGTTGTGGTTTTAATTTGGCTTGGGTTCTTGTGGTTACTGGTGCTGCCAGTTGTGACTCTGCCATTATTGGTCTAGAGTCTGTGGTTCGTTCGCTGTTATATTGGGGCATGCGAGATAGTGCATCTGCCAGGAAGTTCTTTCTTCCTGGTAAATGTTTGAGCTTAAATTGGAATTGGTGAAAATGCTGGGACCAGCGGGCTTTTTTGGGATTGAGTTTCCTGGAAGTTTTCAGGGCTTCCAAATTTTTGTGATCAGTCCACACCTGGAAGGGGATTTTGTTGCCTTCCAGGAACTGTCGCCATGCGAGTAATGCCCAACGTATCCCATAAGCCTCCTTCTCCCATATGGGCCAGTGCTGTTCTGTTTCCGTGAGTTTCTTGGATTTATATGCACAGGGTTGCAATACCCCTTCATTGTTTTCTTGTAATAGAACAGCCCCCACTGCCACATCACTTGCATCTGCCTGTATTACGAAGGGCTTGTCCATGTCTGGGTGCCTTAGTACTGGTTCGGCAGAAAAAAGTCTCTTTAGTCTCTCAAACGCTGCTTGGCACTCCATTGTCCATGTTAGTGGCTGGCTAGGTTTTACTGAGAATGCTCCCTTTGTTTTTAGTAAGTTAGTGAGGGGCAAGGCTATCTGGGCAAATGAGGGGATGAATTGGCGGTAAAAGTTTGCAAAGCCCAGGAAACTTTGTAGTTGCTTTCTTGTGCGGGGTGGTGCCCAATCTAATACTGCTCTGACTTTCTCTTGGTCCATTTCAATGCCCTGGGGGGATATGCGATAACCTAGGTAGTCTATCCTTTCCTGGTGGAATTCGCATTTTGAGAGTTTGGCGTATAGGTGGGCGGCTCACAGCTTCTTTAAAACCGCTCTGACAAGGTTGACATGTTCCTCTTTCATTTCGGTGAAGATAAGAATGTCGTCCAAGTAAACCAGGACCCCCTTAAACAGGTGCTCCCTTAGAACGTCATTGATTAATTGCATAAAGACTGCAGGGCCCCCTTGTAATCCAAATGGCACGACTTTGAATTGATAGCACCCCATGGGGCAGTTAAATGCAGTCTTCCATTCGTCCCCTTCCTTAATTCTCACGCGATAGTAAGCTTCCCTTAGGTCTAGTTTAGAAAAAAAATTTCCCTTTCGATAGGTGTGACAGCATGTCTTTCATGAGGGGTAGAGGGTATAGGTTGCTTTCACTGATTGTATTCAGGGCCCTATAATCCACGCATAAACGTAAAGAGCCATCCTTCTTCTCTCTAAACAGGACCGGGGCAGTCACTTTAGGCTTGGCTGGCTCAATGAAACCTCTCTCTAGGTTTTTTTTAATGAATCTTTCCATTTCCTCCTTCTCCTTTGGGCTCATGGAGTATAATCTGGGCTTCGGGACTTTTGCCCCAGGCTTGAATTCAATAGTACAGTCTGTGGGTCGGTGGAGGGGGAGCTCATTTGCCCTCTCTTCACTGAAAACTTCAGCAAGGTCTCTATATTCCTCTGGTATTTCTGTTAATCTTTTTTCCTCTTCTATGGATGCTTTTTCTATTCTTGATTCTGGTGGCCTCCCTTGGGGTTTTAAGTCCATAGGGTCCCCCTTCGGGAATTTGATTTCTGTCGTCCTCCAATTTACCCAGGGGTTCCATTTTTTTCAACCATTCCATCCCTAGAATCATTGGGCATTCCATGCCTGGGGTCACCACAAACGTTATGTCCTCTTCATGTTTGCCCAGGGAGAGGTGTCTTGGTAGAGTGGCTAGGGTAGCTGGCACCCCCCTGCTATGGATCCATCTAACTGGCCAAATGAGATTGGTTGTTCCAGTCTCCTCGATGGGATGCTCAGATTACCCACTAGTGTTGGGCTAATGAGGCAGCGGGTGCAGCCAGAGTCTATTAAGGCTTTCACCTTCACCGCTTCGGGCATGGGGGGAATTAATGTAGTCACTGTCTTGAAGATGGGTGCGATGTGTCCACTTACCAGGGGTTCACCTTCCGAGCTGTAATCTGAGGCATCCACCGGCCCTGTGGTGTAGGCTGGAGTTCTTTCGCTTTGGTGAGCAGAATTGGGGGTTTCTGCAATTTCCATCATTCTCATGGCAGTTTCTTTTGGCTTAGCTGAAGACTTTCCAGATTTGTTGATTGAGGATCTGTCTGGGTTGTGCTGGGGGGCTTTGGAGCAGCATTCTACAGCTCGATGCCCTTCTCTTCCACACTCGAAACACCCCATTTGCTTCTTGGCTGTAGCCGATGATTTCACCGGTTCGTGTGTCAGCTCAGGCGGGGGGCGGCTCCATTGTTTTCCTCGGCGGTGTCTCTTCAATATGTCGATCTCTGCTTCCTCTGGCAAGATGTACCATTCCTCAAGTTGGTGTGGGTCCCCTCGGGGCAGGCAAGCGTCATATAGATCATAATTTAGTCTGTCTTTGAAATGGCTAAGGAGGATGTCTTCTGGCCAATTCAGTTTGCTGGCAATGGCCCGGAATTCTTGTGTATATTCAGCCACCGGGCGTTTGCCTTGCCTCATCGTTTTTATCCTTTCACGGGCTTTGCGATCAGCCAGGGGGTCTTCAAATCGTCTTCTCAAAGAGTACATGAAACGGTTGAAGTTACTGAGTTCTGGGGCATTGGAATCATGCAAGTTCACCACCCAATCTGCAGCCAGTCCATCCAGGGCGGATTGCACGATCCGGATGCGGGCTTTGTCGCTGGGAATGTCCTGCCCGTATTCCTCCATGTAGCTGAGGACTTGGGTTAGCAAAAACCCCAAGCGTGTTGGCTCTCCTTTGAATTTCACCTCCAACGGTGGACGTCTTGGAATGGATCGGTGCCTCCGTTGTTGGTGGTAGTGTCTTCCGTCCAGATTTCCATCTGTGGTCCGGTAGGGGGTGGGGACTACTGGATCAGTAGATGTCCCCGGGGTTGCAGGTTCCACTTCCCCCTCGGTGTCTCTCCCTTTGCGGCTCCAGGAGCTGGGACGGCCGTAAGGCTCAGGATTCTCCTCTCCTAGGGAGCTGAGAGTTCTCTTCATCAGGTCAATAGCTTTCTCTAGGATCCAGTCTGAGTACTGTGCCCAGCTTTCTCCCTCTTCACTTGCGTGCAGGGATTTCTCCATCTTCTGCTTCCATTCTGGTTGCTTGGTCCCCTGTCTCAGGGTCACCTTTCTTGATTCCTTTCCCCACTCACTTTTCTTTCCAATGCCCATTGACCAGCAAGGCTCGTGGTCCTGTGTCTTCACTACTTCTTCTCCTGAGGAATCTGACCTCTCGGATTCCAACATCTGGCAAGGTTCCAATTTGGTCAGCGGCTCTCTGAGGAGTTTTCCCCCTTTCTTGCTCCATTGTCTGACATGGTAATTTTTTGCAAAATCCCCCGGCAAGGGTCTCCCTTCCAGGTGGATTAATTTCGCAAGTCCTGTCTAATGTAAGGACCCACCCCACTTTGCATCTTAAGAAGACAGAACTCTTGGAATAATTCTTCCAACAGGAATCCTTTATTAAGAGAAAATGGTTGCAGGTGTTCCAGACAGGACTTGGGGTTCAAGCTCTCCCATTCGAGGTTTTAAGGGGTTCCCCAGAAGTCCCACCCAATCACCCCCCTCTTCCAGTGACAGTTTCAGGCATCACAATCCCACCCCTTTTTTCCTTTCTTCCGCCTGGATGGAGACTTCAGATAAACTATAGGAAAGGTCCCCTTTATGGATTACTGCCTTGTCGTGGCGAAGGGGCTTGCGTAATTCAATGAAGCTATAAGCTATGCCGTGCAGGGCCACCCAAGATGGACAGGTTATAGCAGAGAGTTCCGACAAAATGTGATCCACTGGAGAAGGAAATGGCAAACCACTCCAGTATCTTTGCCACGAAAACCCCATGGACAGTACTAAAAGGCAAAAAGATATGACGCTGGAAGATGAGCCCCTCAGGTCGGAGGGTGTCCAATATGCTACTGGGGTAGAGCAGAGGGCTAGTACTAGTAGCGCCAGAAAGAATGAAGCGACTGGGCCAAAGCCGAAAGGATGCTCAGCTGTGGATATATCTGGTGGTGAAAGGAAAGTCCGATGCTGTAAAGATTTTTTCTCCATAGGAACCTGGAATGTAAGAGCCATGAATCAAGGCAAGCTAGACGTAGTCAAAAAAGAGATGACAAGACTGAACATCGACATCTTAGGAATCAGCGAACTAAAATGGACAGGAATGGATGAATTTAACTCAGATGACCATCAGGTATACTACTGTGGGCAAGAATCCCTCAGAAGAAATGGAGTAGCCTTCATAGTCAATAAAAGAATAGGAAAAGCAATACTGGGATACAATCCCCAAAATGACAGAATGATCTCAATTCGAATCCAAGGCAAACCATTCAATATCACAATAGTCCAAATCTATGCCCCAACCACTGGTGCTGAAGAGGATGAAATTGACCAGTTTTATGAAGCCCTACAGCACCTTATAGAATTAACACCAAAAAATGATGTCCTTATCATCATGGGGGATTGGAATGCTAAGGTAGGAAGCCAAAAGATAACCGGAATAACAGGCAAGTTTGGCCTTGGATACAAAATGAAGCAGGGCACAGGCTAATAGAATTTTGTCAAGAGAATACGATGGTCATAACAAACACTCTTTTCCAACAACCCAAGAGACGGCTCTACACATGGACATCACCAGACGGTCAACATAGAAATCAGATTGACTATGTGCTCTGCAGCCAAAGATGGAGAAGCTCTATACAGTCAGTAAAAACAAGACCAGGAGCTGACTGTGGCTCAGATCATGAGCTTCTCATTGCAAAATTTAGGCTTAAATTGAAAAAAGTAGGGAAAAGCACTAGGCCACTCAGGTATGAACTAAATCATATTCCTGATGAATATACAGTAGAGGTGACAAATAGATTTAAGGAATTAGATCTGATAGACAGAGTGCCTGAAGAACTATGGATGGAAGTTCGCAACATTGTACAAGAGGTAGCAACTAAAACCATCCCAAAGAAAAAGAAATGCAAGAAAGCAAAATGGCTGTCTGAGGAAGCTTTGCAAATAGCTGAGGAAAGAAGGGAAGTAAAAGGCAAAGGAGAAAGAGAAAGATACACCCAATTGAATGCAGAATTCCAGAGAGTAGCTAGAAGAGATAAGAATGCCTTCTTAAATGAACAGTGCAAAGAAATAGAAGAAAACAACAGAATAGGGAGGACCAGAGATCTCTTCAAGAAAATTGGAGATATGAAGGGAACGTTTCATGCAAAGATGGGCATGATAAAGGACCAAAATGGCAGAGACCTAACAGAGGCAGAAGAGATTAAGAAGAGATGGCAAAACTACACAGAAGAACTATACAAGAATGAGCTTAACATCCCAGATAACCACAATGAGATGGTCACTGACCTCGAACCAGACATCCTAGAATGTGAAGTGAAATGGGCCTTAGAAAATCTGAGCAACAACAAAGCTAGTGGAGGTGACAGTATTCCAGCTGAGCTATTCAAAATCTTAAAAGACGATGCAGTAAAAGTGCTACACTCAATTTGCCAGCAAATTTGGAAAACTCAACAGTGGCCACAGGATTGGAAAAGGTCAGTTTACATTCCAATTCCAAAGAAAGGCAATGCCAAAGAATGTTCAAACTATCGCACCATTGCACTCATTTCACATGCTAGTAAAGTTATGCTTAAAATCCTACAAGCTAGACTCCAGCAGTATGTAGATCGAGAACTACCAGAAGTACAGGCAGGATTTCGAAGAGGCAGAGGAACTAGAGATCAAATTGCCAACATACGCTGGATCATGGAGAAAGCTAGGGAGTTCCAGAAAAACATCTACTTCTGCTTCATTGACTATGCAAAAGCCTTTGATTGTGTGGATCACAACAAATTGTGGCAAGTTCTTAAAGAGATGGGAGTACCAGACCATCTCATTTGTCTCTTGAGAAACCTTATATGCAGGTCAAGAAGCAACAGTGAGAACTGGACACGGAACCACTGATTGGTTCAAAATTGGAAAAGGAGTCCGGCAAGGCTGTATACTGTCGCCCTGCCTATTTAACTTATATGCAGAGCACATCATGAGAAAGGCAGGGCTAGATGAATCAAAAGTTGGAATTAAGATTGCCGGGAGAAATATCAACAACCTAAGATATGCAGATGATACCACTCTAATGGCAGAAAGTGAAGAGGAACTAAAGAGCCTCTTGATGTGGGTGAAGAAGGAGAGTGCAAAAGTTGGCTTGAAACTCAACATTAAGAAAACCAAAATCATGGCATCCGGCCCTCTCAATTCCTGGCAAATAGATGGGGAAGAAATGGAGGTAGTGACAGATTTTATTTTTCTGGGCTCAAAGATCACCTCAGATGGGGACTGCAGCCAAGAAATTAAAAGACGCTTGCTCCTGGGGAGGAAAGCTATGGCAAATCTAGACAGCATACTAAAAAGCAGAGACATCACCCTGCCAACAAAAGTGCGTATAGTCCAGGCCATGGTTTTCCCAGTTGCAATGTATGGCTGTGAAAGTTGGACCATAAGAAAGGCTGAGCGCCAAAGAATTGAGGCCTTTGAACTATGGTGCTGGAGAAGACTCCTGCGAGTCCCTTGGACTGCAAGGCGTTCAAACCGGTCAGTCCTAGAAGAGATCAACCCCGACTGCTCTTTAGAAGGCCAGATCCTGAAGTTGAAACTCAAATACTTTGGCCACCTAATGAGAAGGAAGGACTCACTGGAGAAGGGCCTAATGCTGGGAAAGATTGAGGGCAATAGAAGAAGGGGACGACAGAGAATGAGATGGCTGGATGGAGTCACTGAAGCAGTAGGTGTGAACTTAAATGGACTCCAGAAGATGGTAGAGGACAGGAAGACCTGGAGGAACGTTGTCCATGGGGTCGCGATGGGTCGGACACGACTTCGCAATTAACAACAACAACATAGGAAAGGTAAATAGCCTCCTTTGTTATGATAAGGCCTTTTGGTGCTAACCACATTCAAACCCTTTGAAGTTGTACCAAAGGAAGTGAGGGCCATAAAGCCCCTTTGTTCACCCCCCTCTCTTTCTTTATGACAGAATCCAGAGAGGGCAGAAATGGGGTTTTCTATAATTGATAACTGGAGATGAAGTATAATTGGATTCTGACAATCTGAATATGTTACATGATTGGTGGGAACTAGAGAGGGAATTTTTAATGAGTTAATTTGAATTATACATAAATGTGTTGGTTTTTGGATAACTGACTACCCCATCACCACACTGTTTTCTAAGTACCTTTTTGTGAAAACTGAAATACTTAATAAAACTTGTATTAAAAAAAAACCTTCAGTGATTGAACACCCACAATTTCTGAAGGCAAGCTATTCCACTGATTAATTGTCCTCACTGTTAGGAAGTTTCTCTTTAATTCCAGGTTGCTTCTATCTTTGATTAGTTTCCAACCATTGTTTCTCGTCCTTCACTCTGGTGCTTTGGTGAACAACCTGGCCCCTTCTTCCTTGTGGCAGCCCTGGTGGTGATGTTGTCTATTCTACCTTTTTCTTGTTGAACAATGTATTGGAAAACATCCTACATATACTAAAAGAATACAAAAATGCCAAGTTCTGATCTTACTAATTTCTCTGTTTTTGTGCAGCTACCAGAGGAACGACCTACCTTTCATCATCTGCTTTCACTCCTGGAGGCACACAGTAAAATGACAAACCTGGAAAATGCATTCACCTTAAATGGTGCTTCCTTTCTTCTCTTTTTGTTCTCAAGAAGTCTTATTCTAGGGCCATCTCTTGAAAAATTGTTATTAAATGGGGGATTTAAGCAGTAAATTAATTAAAATATTGCTCAAAACCAATGCAGTGATGCATGAACATTGAAATGTTTTTTACTTTCTGAAGATGTAATATACTTAAATTTGATATGTTTTTGTCTTGCTTCCAGATTAAGCATGAACACTGGCACTGAAGGAGGCAGGAACGTCTCCATTGGACAGCAGAAAACAATGAAGAAAGCTGGTGTCAAACTACTATGTATATCACCTCTATATGAAGTCATCTTTGAAGTTTTGAAGTCATCTTTGAAATTGTTGGGTTATGAATTTTCTGTAATCTACATTAGTGCAACATCCTTTTTAAATCAACTGAACTCACAATAATGTGCAAATTTTTGTATTCTCAAACACTAATCAGGTAAAATTGCACCATGGATTTTAATCTGAGTTTGTCTAACACATTTGCTCACGTGCAAATTATGAAATTTCTTTTAGTCAACACTTTATTTTTTTGAAAGTTTGTTCTGCTTTTTTGTTGCAGTGCAATCTGGAAGTTTTTAGAAATGGGGTGGGGCAGATATGTTATACCACCTATGTTAATAAAATATTTTGTTTTACTGCTTTTAGTTATGTCCTCAGCAAAGAATATATAACAAAACAGAAATCTTTCACTGCAATTGAGGAAAAAAAAATAACTACACAAATAGGGTTTCAACGTTTGGTGTTGATGTCAGATTTTTTTTAGCATCACTTAAAATTTACATACACCGTGTTGGTATCTGAATAGGAAAAAGGAATATCTTTTTATCATAAGCTTTTTTATGGATGCAACATTGAAGAAAATTGAAAGTAAGAACTTATAGTAGACACGTGCAAGCCTGGGAGAGATTGAATGATTGTTATTTAAAGAAAATCTCCAAAAAATTCTAGACAACACTGGGATGAAGCTGTGGGCATGAGCAGTGGGATCAACAAAGTGGAATTTAACAGGGAGACACGTGAGGTTTGGCAAATGGTGAGGAAAAATGCAAGGCACAAACATAGGTTGGGGAAGATATGCCCTTGACAAAAATTTGTGTGAAAATAATCTTGCCCAATTGAGCATTAGCCAGCAATGTGAAGCAGGTGTTAAAAAGGCAAATTCTTTTTTGAGATATATTAGTTGGAGCATAGAAAAAATTGTTTCAAAATACTCGGCCTTGATCAAGCCCAACTTGGAATATGTGTCCATCTCTGGGCAGTAGAATTCAAAAAAGATAGTGATGAATTGAAATGAGTTCAGAGAAGGGATGTGTAAGGACCCACCTCAGCTAACCACTCAAGAAAGCAGAAATCTTAAAACAGGCATTGTCTCAAAAGGAACTTTTATTAGGGGTTAGTGACAGTAGGGAAGTCAAGGCAAGATCTGGGGAAAATCCCACTTAAACAGTATAGTTAAACTAGCAGTCTTCCTCCTCCCACCAAAGTCATAGTGTCCATTTGAAATCCAGCCAATCTACAGGTGGTATGATGTTTGGGTAACTGGCACAGTTGGTGTGCATCTCAAGGTCTTCTCCAGTTTCATTTCTCCATAACCATCTCCTTGCTAAGGGAGACACATTGTTTTCTCAAGTGGATTGAGGCGGGAGAGGAAAAGTAGAAAGTGAAAGTTATCCCAAGCGAAAGCAAATTGCCCCCTCCCAGCAGAATGCCCCAAACAAAAGCACATACGTAGGGAAACCAATAAGGATTTGGGGACCTGACATACAGCTCCCCTAGAAGAATGGGAAATCCACATAGAAAACAGAAAAGGAAGGGGGAAAAGAAACAACACAGACATACCAATTATCAGGATATTTAGCATGGAACCATTTGAGAAGTCTAGGGCTCTAACATGTCTCTTGTATACCCACTCATTTTGGGCAGAAGGGAGATTCTTCCAAGCTACTAGGTACTGTGTTACCCTATGATGTGTTTGAAATATCTTTAATTTCCAAGTGTTGTTCATCCTCAACATGATAGGTGTGGGCACCTGAGCTGCAGGAAGCCTAAGATCAGAAGTAACCTCCGGTTTGAGTAAGCTGCAGTGGAAAACAGGGTGGATTTTCCATAGGTTCTTTGGCAAGTCCAATTCAACCATCACAAGGCTGATGATGCATTTGACAGGGAAAGGTCCTACAAATTTAGGGCCTAATTTCTTCGAAGGTTGTAAAGATTGCAAATATTTAGTGGAGAGGTATACCCTGTCACCAACTTTATATGGTTTTTGTTCCACGTTCCGTTTATCGGCTTGAGTCTTACAGGTCTCTCTGGCTTCATCCAGAGCTTTCCTGACTACTGGCCAGGTATTCTGTAACTGTTTAATCCATTCCTGCAGGGAAGGAATTTCAGGTTCTATGGTAGAGAATTCAGGCATGGCCATGAATGTTTGGCCATTAGCCACTTGAAATAAAGTGAAACCTGTACCGGAGTGTACAGCATTATTTTTTTATTGTAAATATTTATTAAGTTTTTAAAATTTTACAAAAACAAAACAACCCATCCCCAAACCTCCCCAACCCTCCCATTCCCTCCCCCGACCTTCCCAGAGCTGAACATAGGCTTAATTAAAATTTCTTCCAATAATCTAAAAAAAAATATAAACCATGAATAAATCTAAATACTGAATACATTAATTAAACAAACTATAAAATAGTTAACAATAATATATGTATAAAAAAACATAAATACCAGAAAAATAATACTTGAAAAAAAAGACTAAAGAAAAAAAAAAGAGAAAGATAAAAGAAAATATATATAAAAAAAGAAAAGGAATAAAATCTATAAAATATTTTAAATTTTAAATATAAGTTATTGAAAAACTAAATAGTATTTTTTAATATCCAACTTATATTGTATAAAATCTATCCATTTTTTCCATACGGCAAAATACTTCTCCTGCGATTGATCCTTCAAGAAAGCCGAAATCTTTGCCATTTCCGCCAGATAAGAAACTTTAAAAAACCACTCTTGCAAAGTAGGCAAAGATTCCTTCTTCCAACATTGCCCTACTAACAGCCTTGCAGCTGTAATTAAATTTAACATCAATATAGTCTCTTTAATATCACAATCAGTAACAATACCTAATAAAAACAATTGTGGGGTAAATTTTACCCTCCTTCTAAAAATTCTTTGAATATTCCACCATATCTTAATCCAAAAGGCTTTTATATTTTTACACGACCACCAAATATGATAATAAGTAGCATCCAAACAACCACATCTCCAACATTTGGGCTGTAAGTCAGGATACATACGAGACATTTTTTGTGGATCAAGGTGCCATCTGTAAAACATTTTATAAAAATTCTCCCTTAAATTCTGGGCTTGTGTAAATTTGACATTCCTCACCCAAATAATTTCCCAGGTATCTAGTAGAACTGGTTCACCAAAATTTTGTGCCCATTTGATCATACAATCTTTAATTAATTCTGCCTCTGAATCCAATTCTACTAGCACCCCATAAATTCTCTTAATATGAGTTCATCTTTGGTCTTTTACTTGTTTAAGAAAATTTTCATCTTCTCTAAGTAAACCCACATTACAATCCAACTTCCATCTACCCACTATTTGTCTATACTGAAACCATGAATATTTAATATTTTCTTGTGCTAGATTTTCCAAAGATTTTAACTGCCAATTTTTACCATCCCATCTAAGTAATTGTGCGTAAGAAACACCATCCATCTTAACTCCTCTCCTTATCCCCTCTATCGCATGCCCAGGTATAGCCCATAATGGGATTTTAAAATCACTTCTATAATATTTCCTCCAAACCCGAAATAAAGAAATCCTTATAATATGAGATTTAAAAACCCTATCAACTTTTTTATTAAAAATTAAATAGGCATGCCATCCAAAAAGTAAATCCCAACCCTCCAAGAGGAGTATTTCTACATTTGTTAAATTAACCCAATCACTAATTAATGTTAAAACCACCGCATCATAGTACAGTTTCAAATTCGGTACCTTGAGTCCACCTCTCTCACGAATGTCTTGTATTATTTTAAGCTTTACTCTTGGTTTTTTTCCCCGCCCAAATAAATTTATTGATACCTTTCTGCCATTCATTTAAATTAATCTCATTCTTTAAGATAGGTATCATTTGAAATAAAAAAAGGAACTTTGGCAGAACATTCATTTTAATCACCGCAATTCTTCCCAAAAGGGATAATTGCAGTTTCTCCCAGTTTTTCAAATCTCTTTGTATCCTGACCCATAACCTTTCATAATTATTTTTGTACAATTTTACATTAGAAACAGATAAAATAACCCCCAAATATTTTACCTTATCAACAACCTCAAAATCTGTCAACTTAACCAAAGTCTGCTTATCCAAATTAGTCATATTTTTGGGTAATATTTTAGTCTTGTTGTTATTAATTTTAAAACCCGAAATCCGTCCATATTGGTGTATCAATTGTAATAACTCTACTACGGAATAAGTAGGTTGGGACAGGGTAATCACCAAGTCATCTGCAAAGGCTCTTAATTTGTATTCTTTTTTATTAACTTCTATTCCTTTTATTTCCTGTGATTCTCGAATTTTAATCAACAATATTTCCAAAGTTAAAACAAACTGCAGTGGTGACAATGGACATCCCTGTCTAGTCCCCTTTTCTATTGTAAAAACCTCTGATAAACCGCCATTAACAATAAGTTGTGCCGTTTGTTTTTGATAAATAACACCCAGAGCTTGTAAAATCTTTTCTCCAAAGTTCATTTTCTCAATTAATCTTAACATAAATTGCCAATTCAGTTGATCAAAAGCTTTTTCAGCATCTAGAAATATCATTCCTGCAGGAACTTGATTATTTTTGTCTAGATATTCTAATAAGTTACCGTATATTCCGGCGTATAAGACGACTGGGCGTATAAGACGACCCCCAACTTTTGAGAAGATTTTCAGGCTTTAGAAAGTCATTTTATACACCAGAAAATACAGTACAATATTGAATTTCTGTTTATAGATGAGCACAATAGGAGCTCCTTTGCTGCTAGACAGCTTTGTCTTGTTAGTGCTTATTTCTGTAAAAAAATAGGGCTGGCCACTAGGGGGCAGATTGGTTTTAAATTCAGAGAACAGCTACCCGTATATTCCTGCGTATAAGACGACCCCTGACTTTTGAGAAGATTTTCAGGCTTTAGAAAGTCGTCTTATACACCGGAAATTACGGTAATAATCTGTCTGACATTATTCTTCATGTACCTTCCAGTTATAAAACCCGTTTGATCCTTATGTATAACCTGATGCAAAACCCTCATAAGCCTATTAGCCAAGATTTTTGCAAAAATCTTATAATCTACATTTAAAAGAGATATAGGTCTATAATTCTTTGGTAAGGTAAGATCTTGATCCTCTTTTGGGATTAAAGATATAAAAGCTCTACCCCATGACGGGGGAATCTCTAGACCCTGTAATATATTATTAAAAAGCTCTCTTAAAGGTTGAATCATCTCTTGTACCAAAGTTTTATAATAAATAGATGTCAGACCATCCGTGCCCAGTGCTTTGCCTAATTTTAATTCTTTAATCACTATCTCAATTTCCTCACTAGTAACTAAACCATTAATTTCTTGTTTCTGATCTTCTGTTAGTTTAGGGAAGTTGGCTTCATTTAAATAATTATCTATATCTAAAGCCTGTATTTTAGTACTCTTATATAATTTTTGATAATAATCTAAAAAGATTTCTTAATCAAATCCTTATGGTATACCAATTTACCATTATAATTTATTTTATCTATAATTCTCTGTCTCTGTTTCTTTCTTAATTGATAAGCCAACCATCTCCCTGGTTTATTAGCATTTCAAAATGTATTTTGTTTCATATACAGTAAGTTAGTTGCAGTTTGATCAGCCATCAACATATTAAATTGTGTTTTAAGCAATTTTATAGATTCTTTAACCTTTTCATCTGTGGGATTTGAGATCAAAATTTTTTCTTTTAATTTAATCTCATCTTCCAATTCCTTACGTTTCTGAATCTGCTTTTGTCTATGGGCATTATTCATTTGTATCAAAATCCCACGCATGACAGCTTTACCTGCATCCCATACCATTAACATTGAAGTTCCCTTATGCATATTTAAAGCAAAATAATCCTTTAAGTGCTCCTTTAATTTTTGAACATTCTTTTCTTATCTAAATTAATTTTCATTCATCCTCCACAATCTCCTCTCCTCTCTTTCATCAACCAACTCCATCCAGACTGGACTATGATCCGTCAATGTCCTAGGAAAATTTTTAACATTCTTTACCCTAAAATATAAATCAGTTGTAATAAAAAAAAATCAATTCTTGAAAAGAATTGATGTCTATCTGAAAAGAAAGTGAAGTCTCTCTCCGCCTGATTGCGTTCACGGCAGTAGTCTCGTAGCTCCCAGTCCTCTTTCAAATCAAAAAACGCTTTAGGTAATTTAGCCTGTTTAAAAGAAATAGAAGATCCTTTTTTGTCTCTTTGTGTATCTAACACACCATTCCAGTCACCCATTAATATCACAGATCTATAGTCCAACAAAGTTAATTTCTGATGTAACAGTCTATAAAATTGTTCCTGTTGTTGGTTTGGTGCGTACAGTCCCACTATAAGTATTTTCTTACCATATAAGACAACTTCAATCATAACATATCTCCCTTGAAGATCAGATTCTACCAAACAGGCTGATAAGTTTTGCTTAACATAAATAACTACGCCCCCTTTTTTCCCAGGAGCAGAAGATACAAAATGAGATCCCAAACGAGCATTGACTAAATATTTTTGATCTTTGGCTATAATATGTGTTTCATGCAAACAAATAATATCATTATTATGTTGCTTTAAATAGTGAAAGATTTTCTTTCTCTTCTGAGGGGAATTTAGGCCGTTAGCATTCCAAGTCAGGAGCTTTACCATCTCCCTTAACCAGAAGCCCAGAGAAGACTGCTTGAAGATCTGCCATTGAAGAATGTGCCGCAGAACTCTTAGGTCTTGCTCCTCCCACCGGCAACGAAGCACTTTCTTGAAGAGATTCTTTAACTTCTTTCCTCTGTTGTTCCTTTTCCTTGCGTCTATGCGCTGCACGGGTCATTCTTTGCTCTTTGATCTCTGCTTGTCGGGACCACTCCGACTGTAACTCTCCAACCCCCATCACACCTAGTCCTTCAGACTGCTGTTCCACCTCTTTACCATCCAGAACTTTCTGCATCATAGATGATGATGAGCCTGCTCCCAGGACCGAACTGTAAAACTCCTTTGCTTTAGTGACTGTATTAAGTCTGTAACGCATCCCCGCATGGCTCAGAACAATACCCATCAGAATCTCCCATCTGAATGGCATCATTCTTTTTTTAAGTTCATTAGCTAAAAAAGCAAAATCTTTTCTCTTTCTTAAAATTTTAGATGGGATCTCCTTTAGAATAATAACATCTTGAGCAGCAATCTGAAATCTCTTGTTATAAAAAGCTTGTATAATTTCATTGCGCAGAGATCTCTTTCCAAAATAAATTACCACATCTCTTGGTAAATTTCTCTGTTTTGCAATCCAGGAATTAACTCTAAATAATTTTTCAACCTCTCTGCGTATTTCCTCTTTCTCTCTATTCAAAATAACAACAAAGTCATTTACCACAATCTCTCTCAGATCTTGCTGCATATCTTCTTTCAGACCCCTGATTCTTAAAGCGTATTCCATCTCTCTGTACTGAGACATAACAATGTCATCCTGTGAAATTTCCATCTTTTTTTCCATGCCTTCAAACTTATCTTCCAAGATGTCAACCTTATCTTCAACCTCTTCGACTCTAGAGTCAAGCTTCTCAACCACAGAAGCAAGTCCTGATAGAGCCATAACTATATCTTGCCTCAAAATAGTGTTATTCTGCTCCAACAGGTTCTTCACTTCCCCTCTAATTTCAGTTTTATTCTGATCTAAAAGCTCCTTCATTTCCCCTCTGATTTGAGTTACTGCATTCCCCATTATATCTTTCATGTCTTGTACAGATATTACTGGCAGAGGAAGAGAACATGGTGGTGTAGCTTTAGGCTGTTGTACCGGTAAACTCGCAGGAAAAGAAGCCACCTTAGGAACTGTAGAAGCTGCTTGCCTTTTTGAAGCCATTTTTAAGAAAAAAGTTTTTTCTTATTTCCTCTTTATATATAAAAAAAAATCCTCAAAGAATAAAAACAAAAACAAAGGAGAGTTTAAAACATATTTCAAAAACAGAAAACCACCTTCAGAAAAAGAGGAAAAGTTTTAAAAGTTTAAAAAGAAAAAGCTATATAGTCCATAACGTTCCATTTAACTTTCCCCGAAAAAAAAACTTTCAAATCGCCATTTTACTTTCACTCTCCACACAGACAGAAAAAAACAAAAAGAAAAAAATTCAACCTAAACTAAAAAGCAAAATAAAACTCAATAAATCCAATCCTTTATCCAGCTCTGTCTGCTTTTTTAAAAAAAAAAAAAATCACTCACCCGGTCCCTTTAAGCACAGAGATGGTAGCGGCGTTTCACTTTGTTCCCAGAGGAAACAAAGACAGCTGGGAGGCGGAGGCAACCCGAACTCCGAGGGAGCTCTCTTTCTACCTCCCCCCCCCAAAAATCCCTGGGGGGTTTGAGATGCTCTACCTCTATTCGGGTGGTTCTCTCCCCCCTCCCTTCGCCCGGGAGGGGGATTTCGAGCCGCGGGACAGCTGGTGACTGCTGTACTCTGGGGTTCTCACGCTGTCCCAGGAGGACGGCTACAATGTAGCCGCCATCATCGACGCTAACCACCGGAAATCAGTGTACAGCATTATTAAAAGCAATTTCAGCAAATGGTAATAGGTCGGACCAATTGTCCTGCTGATAATTAATAAAACATCTCAGGTTTTGTTCTAGAACTGAGTTCAGTCTTTCTATACCCCCATTCATTTGAGGATGATGGGAAGATGACAAACCTTGACTAGAACCCATCAAGTCCAGAAAAGCTTTCCAGAACTTAGAAGTGAATTGAAACCCTCTGTCTGAGATTATGCATTGTGGACCCCCATGGAATTGATAAATGTTTTGCACAAAGAGTCTAGCTAAAGTCTTTGCAGTTGGGATCTTGGGGCATGGAGTGAAATGAAGTTGTCTAAAGAACAAATCTGTTATGTCCCAAATTACAGTGTTTCCAGCACTTTCAGGCAGTTCCACAATAAAATCCATAGAGATCTCTCTCCAGGATGCTGACAGATTAGCTACTGGTTGAAACAGTCCTGGAGATTTCCCTTGCTGCCATTTAGCCACTGTGCATGTGGGGCAGCTGGCTACATAGCTTTCTATGTCCTTTTTCAATGCAGGCCACAAAATTGCCTCTTAATGAGATGTAAGCTTTTTACAAATCCAAAATGTCCAGCAGTTTTTGAGTCATGCCCTGCTTGCATTATTTTAAGTCTTAAGGCTGCTGGGACATAAAGTTTTTCTCCAGTCCAAGCTAATCCATTTTTTTAACACACACAGGTTATTGTGGTTTCAAAACCACTGATCGGTCTCTAACACAGTTTTAAAATTCTACAGCAACATTTTTCCCACAGGAGCCACAGGTGTCGACTGGGCTCTTGGTGATTACAGGGGCTGTTAATTGACGAGGATATAAAAATAGTTTAGTCACTTCTGTTTTCTTGCTGTTATATTGTGGTAGTCTGGACAATGCATCAGCCAAAAAAATCTTTTCCCTAGGGAGGTAATAGATAGTGAAATCAAAACGGTGAAAATGTTGGGATCACCTTGCCTGTTTGGGTGAGAGTTTCGTGGGAATTTTCATTGCTTCAAGATTCTTATGATCAGTCCATACTTGAAACGGTATTTTACTCCCTTCCAGGAAATGCCTCCAAGTGAGAAGAGCCCATCATACAGTGTAGGCTTCATTCTCCCAAGCTGCCCACCTCTGCTCAGTCTCTGATAATTTCCTAGAGGTGTAAGCACAAGGTTGCAATTGTCCTTCTTTATTTCTCTGTAGTAAAACTGCTCCTACAGCCACATTGCTGGCATCAGCTTGAATTATAAATGGCTGATCTGGGTCTGGATGTTTTAAAACTGGCTCCACAGAAAAAAGTCTCTTAAGTTTCTCAAAAGCTGTTTGATGTTCTCCTGTCCACTTTAGCAGTTGATGGGCTTTCACTTATCCCCCCCCCCTTTGATTTTTAACAGGTTTGTGATTAGGAGGGCAATCTGTGCAAAAGACAGGATGAATTGCCTGTAAAAGTTTGCAAATCCTAAGAAACTTTGTAGTTGTTTCCTGGTTTTGGGGGGAGCCCAGTCTAAGACTGCTCTCACTTTTTCTGGGTCCATCTCTATCCCTTCATTGGATATACAATAGCCCAAGTAATCAATACAATTGTTGTGGAATTCACACTTTAATAGTTTGGCGTACAGTTTGGCAGAGCGCAGCTTTTTTAGTACCGCTCTGACTAGCTTAATGTGTTCACCTTTGGTTTCGGTGTAAATAAGAATATCAGCCAGGTAAACCAAGACCCCTTTATACAGGTGCTCATGCAGAACTTTGTTTATCAATTGCATGAATACTGCAGGGGCCCCTTGTAGTCCAAAAGGGAGAATTTTAAATTTAATTTAATTTTAAATTTAAATTTTAAATAAAGCCACCCAGTGGGCAATGGAAGGCAGTTTTCCATTCATCCCCTTTCTTTATTTGTATACGGTAATAAGCTTCTCTCAAGTCTAGCTTGGAAAAAAATTCCCTTTAGACAATTGCTCTAATATGTCTTTCATTAAAGATAGTGGATATATTTTCTATGCACACAGTGTTTAGACTTCTATAATCCACGCACAGACAAAGACAGCCATCTTTCTTTTCTATGAATATGCTACCCAGGATCTAGCTGGCTCTATAAAACCCCTCTCTAAATTCTTTTTGATAAATTTTCCCAGCTTGTCTAACTCCCTGGGAGTCATGAAGTACATTTTCGGCTTTGGTAGTTTCGCCCCTGTAATGATTTCAATAGCACAGTCTGTGGGCCAGTGAGGGGGGGAGTTCGTCTGTTCTTCGTTTGCTGAACGCCTCAGCCAAATCTCGGTATTCAATTGGGAGGCTTTGCATGTCTGACTCACTGAGGGGGGGGGGAGGCAAAATTGTGGCATAATCCACATCTCTTGCCGATTTCTTTACAGACAGGCGGGGCTTCCCCCTGTGGGAATTTTAGCTGTTCTTCCCTCCAATTGATCATGGGGTTCCACTTCTTTAGCCAAGCCAGTCCCAGAACTAATAGCTATTCCATTCCTGGGGCTACAATAAACGCTAAAGTCTCTGCATGGTCCCCCAGGTCAGTATGTAAAGGTCTGGTGGCAAAACTGGCAGGCACCCCCCCCCTGCAACTGAGCCATCCAATTGGCAAAAGGTAATTGGAGTTTTTAGCCTCCTTTAGCCTTTAGCCACCTAATTCTGGGCTGATCATGCACCCCGAGTCCAGCAAGGCATCTAATTTTACTGTTCCCCCAGTGCCGGGTATGGAAAATTCTAGGGGCACTGTTATAGGGTCAGTTAGTCCACTCACCAATGGATCATTTTCATAGTCACATTCTGTCCCTTCTGTCATCGTAGCATGGAGTCGGATATTGACCCTCTCGGTCGCGGCCACAGGGGAGCTCTACAACTTCTTTGGATCTCATAGCAATCTCTCTGGAGTGCAGTGAGGCTCTCAGAGGTCTTCCAGCTGGTAGATGATCCCCTTTCTTTGCAGGTGTCTTGCTACAGCAATCCACAGTTCGATATCCTTCATTACCACATTTGAAGCAGGCAGTGGTAAAAGGCAGGGCAGGCAAAACTAGAGCGGTCTCCCCTCACTTCTTTGACTGTGGTTTGAAGCTTGGTCTCACTTGGTGGTGTAGGTGTTTGCGTTGATCAATCTCTACTTCCTCAACTAGCAGGCACCAATTGTACAGCTGTCCCAGGGCTCCATGAGCTATGCAGGTATTATACAACTCTTCGTTGAGCCCATCCTGGAAACAGCTTACCAGGATGTCTTTTGGCCAGTGAAGACAGCTGGCCAACTCTCTAAACTCTTCAGTATACTCAGCCACTGGTCTTCCTTGCTTCACTGTCTTTATGCATTCCTGGGCTTTCTTGTCTGCCAGCCGGTCTTCGAAGTTTCTGCAGAGAACGGCCATAAAGCGGTTGAAATTTCTCAATTTGGGTGTGTTGCAATTGTACAGGGTCACCATCCATTCAGCTGCTCCACCTTCCAAAGCTAGGGTAACTATCCGGACCTTTTTTATATTGGTAGGCAGTGTTCTCCCATAGATTTGCATGTAGGTGAACACTTGTGCCAGGAAATACCCCAATTGTTTCGGATCTCCATCAAACTTCACTTCAGTTGGATTTCATCTCAGCTGTGTTAGGTGGTCTGCCTCTGATTCCTTGAGATGGATGGCCTCACTGTGATATTGCCTCCTGGGCTCCAGCTGCTGTCTCTTGGACCTATGATTCCTCTTTCTCTGGTTAACCCTCCAACTTTTGCTCCAATTCGGGGAGTTCTTTCAGCTGCACTTTGAATTTGTCAAGGTTTTTTTTTTCACGTACTCCATCACCACTTCCATCGTTTCCAATTTCAATTCTTCTTTTTCTCTATCTTTATCAGGAGGGGCAGGTTCTGGATTTTTCTTCTTTGCCTTTTTCTTCCCTCCACCTCAAGTAAGGGTGCTTTTTCTTCCCACCCTTCTTTTCTTCTGATCCCAAGTGACCATCTGGCTTGATCTTCTTCAACAGAAGGCCTGGCTTCTTCCAGATCCCTGGAAAGGCTTTCATCAGGTTTCCAATAGAGGAGATCTTCAGCCCATTTCTCTGCCTGGAACTCCATGTGGAAATCAGTTGTGACTCCCCCAGCAGGGTAGTAGCTTCTCTGGGTTGAGTACTATGCAGATCTCACCTTAGGTAAGGACCCACCCCAGCTAACCACCCAAGAAAACAGAACTCTTGAAACAGGCATTGTCTCAAAAGGAACTTTTATTAGGGGTTAGTGACAGTAGGGAAGTCAAAATCAGATCTGGGGAAAATCCCACTTAAACTGTATAGTTAAATTAGCAATCTTCCTCCTCCCACCAAAGTCATAGTGTCCATTTGAAATCCAGCCAATCTACAGGTGGTATGACGTTTGGGTAACTGGCACAATTGCCGTGCATCTCAAGGTCTTCTCCAGTTTCATTTCTCCGTAACCGTCTCCCTAATAAGGGAGACACATTCTTTTCTCAAGTGGATAGAGGCGGGAGAGGAAAAGTAGAAAGTGAGTTATCCCTAGCGAAAGCAAATTCCCCCCTCCCAGCAGAATGGCAGGTCCCAAACAAAAGCACATATGCAGGGAAACCAATAACGATTGGACCTGACAAGATGCCAAGATGCTGAAGGGTCTGGAGAACAAATTCTATGAGCAATGGTTGAAGGATCTGGGTGTGTTTAGCTAAATAAGAGATGACTGAGGGGAGATATGACAGCAGTTTTCAAATATTGAAAATTGTCACATAAAAGATCAGGTCCCAGACAGCATGATGAGAACCAGTAGATTAAACTACATGGAAGTAAGTTCAGACTATATGTGAGGATGAATTTCCTGATAGAATCTACATTCAGCCAATGAAACAGACTGCCACATGAAGTGGTGTGTCCTCCTTTGCAGAAGTGCTCCAGCTGAGAGATCTCTTTCTGAGATCCCTTCCATGAATGAGAAGCTGGAAAGATTCCCCACCACCACCACCACTGTCTTGAATGCATTTGGGTCAATATAAAAAGGGGGGGGGTGACATTTCCATAGGTGTATACTACAGACCACCCAACCAAACAGAGGAAATAGATGAACTTTTTGCTAGTCAGCTAACTAAGGTATATAGGAAGCACATCACAATAGTAATAGTAACTTTAACTACCCTGACATCAACTGGGAGACAAACTCCGCACCAAGTGGAAGATCAAACAGGTTCCTGGCAAACCTAGCAGACAACTTTGTCTCCCAAAAAGTAGAGAAGGGAACTAGGGGATTAGCCATTTTGGATCTAATTCTCACTAACAGAGATGAAATGATAGAAGGTGTTGAAGCCATAGGAACCCTGGGAGGAAGTGATCATGCAATATTAGAATTCATCATTATGGAAGCACAAGCAATAGAACACAGTCAAACTAGAGTCTTGGACTTCAAGAGAGCTAATTTCAATAAACTTAGAGAGGGCTTGGGAAGGATTCCATGGATGAGAATCCTCAAGGGGAAAACAACTCAAGAAGCTTGGGAAATTTTGAAAAATGAGATAATAAAAACACAGTCTAGCACAATACCAACAAAGAGGAAAAACAACAGCTCTCAAAAGAAACCAGCATGGCTGCATAAAGAACTCTCTGACAAATTGAAAGATAAAAAGGACAAGTATAGAAAGTGGAAAGAGGGGAACATAACTAAGTCAGAATATCAGCAAATAGCCCGAGCCTGCAAAGATGAAGTGAAGAAAGCCAAGGCTCAAAATGAACTAAGGCTTGCGACCAAAGTCAAAAATAACAAAAAAAGCTTCTTTCAACATGTAAAAAACAAGAAAAAAGTGAAGGAAATGATTGGTCCATTAGTGGGTGGAAGTGGCAAGAAGGTGACAAGCAACAGGGAGAAAGCAGAACTATTTAACTCGTTTTTTGCATCTGTCTTTACACAAAGGGAAAAAACAGACCAACCTATCAAAAATAGTGCCATAAAAAACAAAATAGAAACACAAGTTAAGATAGGCAAGAAAATGGTAAGTGAGCACCTGTCCAGCCTAGATGAGTTCAAATCGCCAGGACCAGATGGATTACATCCCACAGTTCTCAAGGAACTGGCAGATGTGATATCGGAATCACTGAACTATATTTTTCAAAGATCCTGGAACACAGGGGAACTACCAGAGGACTGGAAAAGAGCTGATGTAGTTCCCATGTTCAAAAAAGGAAAAAAAATGGATCCAGGAAATTACAGACCTATCAGCCTGACCTCAATACCTGGGAAGATCCTGGAAAAGATAATCAAACAATGAATCAACGAACACCTAGAGGCAAACAAAGTAATTACTAAAAGCCAACATGGGTTTGTCAAAAATAGATCATGCCAGACAAATCTTATTGCATTCTTTGACCGTGACAAAATTAGTGGATCAGAGGAATGCTGTGGACATAATTTACTTGGATTTCAGTAAGGCATTTGATAAAGTAAATCACAACCTACTACTTGATAAGATAGAAAAATGTGGGGTAGACAGAATCACCACCAGATGGATCTGTAGCTGGCTGACCAGCCGTACTCAGCGAGTGGTCCTCAATGGAACTGCATCTATATGGAGGGAAGTGTGTAGTGGGGTGCCCCAGGGCTCTGTTCTGGGCCCAGTGCTCTTCAACATTTTCATCAACGATTTGGATGAAGGGATAGATGGGGAACTCATCAAATTTGCAGATGACACCAAGCTGGCAGGTATAGCCAACACTCCAGAAGACAGGCTTACGATACAGAAAGATCTGGACAGACTTGAACACTGGGTACTAACTAACAAAATGAAATTCAATGGTAAAAAAACAAGGTTCTACATTTAGGCAAGAAAAACCAAATGCACAAGTACAGCAGAGGTGGCACCATGCTCAATAGTAGTAACTGTGAGAGGGACCTCGAGTCCTAGTAGACAATCACCTAAATATGAGCCAGCAGTGTGCTGCAGCTTCCAAAAAGGCCAACACAGTGCTAGGCTGCATTAACAGAGGGATAGAATCAAGATCACGTGAAGTATTAATATTACTCTACAATGCCTTGGTAAGGCCACACTTGGAATATGCATCCAGTTTTGGTTACCACGATGTAAAAAAGATGTTGAGACTCTAGAAAGAGTACAGAGAAGAGCAACAAAGATGATTAGGGGACTGGAGGCTAAAACATATAAGGAACGGTTGCTAGAATTGGGTATGTCTAGTTTAACGAAGAGAAGGACAAGGGGGGACATGATAGCAGTATTCCAATATCTCAGGGGCTGCCATAAAGAAGAGGGAATTAAGCTATTTTCCAAAGCACCTGAAGGCAGGACAAGAAGCAACGGGTGGAAACTAATCAAGGAGAGAAGCAACCTAGAACTAAGGAGAAACTTCCTGACAGTGAGAACAATTAATCAGTGGAACAGCCTGCCTCCAGAAGCAGTAAATGCTCCAACACTGGAAGTTTTTAAGAAGAGACTGGACAGCCATTTGTCCGAAATGGTGTAGGGTTTCCTGCCTGAGCAGGGGGTTGGACTAGATGACCTCCAAGGTCCCTTCCAACTTTACTACTATTACTATTACATGTAGTTTTGTAAATGGCATCCATATGTTATGCCCAATGAGGCAAAGAGCAACTTTGTATGGAGGCATGCGATTATAATTATAATAAAGGAAATTGAATGGCATGTTAGATATAATTGGCAGGCATTCAGCAAGCCTGAAAAGTTTTTGATCAGTGTGTGCTACCTGCTCTAACATGTCAGTGAAACATGGACACTAATCTCACAATCAATACAATAAGAGTGGCACAAAGAGCTTTGTTAGGGAGAATTTCTGCTGTTAAGATGAATGTTCTACCAAAATTTCTTTTTCTGTTTCAGATGATACCTATTTTGAAGAAAGATGTCAATTTAGATGAATGGCAGAAGGGTATTAATAAATTTATTTGGGCAGGAAAAATCCAAGAGTTAAGCTTAAGATTATACAAGATGTACGAGAAAGAGGAGGACTTAAGATGCCTAATTTGAAACTATATTATGATGCTGCGGCCTTAACATTGATATATATATTTACATTGCCCCCAACAATCTGGGTCCTCATTTTACCTACCCCGGAAGGATGGAAGGCTGAGTCAACCTTGAGCCGGTGAGATTTGAACCGCTGATCTGCTGAACACAGTCAGCTAAAGTGGCCTGCAGTACTGCACTCTAACTGCTGCGCCACCTCGGCTCTTTTATTTATAGTTAATTTATAATAAGAAACTAGATAGGGCTTTTAAATCGCATATTTTAAGAATTGCTTTATTGTGTGTTTGGAAGAAATATTATTATAGATTAAATTATAAAACGCCAATTTGGGGGATTCCTGGACACGCAGTAGAGGGGATATTGAGAGGTGTGAAGTTGGATAGGATTTCTTATAACCAATTGCTTAAATTGGAAGGGAAGGATTGGCAGTTAAAATTGTTAGATGAATTAAGGCAAGATAATATTGTTTACTCTTGGTTTCAATTGTTAGATAGATGGAGTATAGACCAAAAAGTTGGTATTACATTAAAAGATGAGAATTTGATAAAAAAAATTAGAGATCAAAGTCGAGCTCATATAAAGAGAGTTTATAATGTATTAGTGGAATTGGATTCAGAGACGGAATTAGTCAAAGATTTATGATAAAATGGGCCCAAAATTTTCAAGAGCCGATTTTACTAGATACATGGGAGGCAATTTGGGTTGGGAATGTGAAGTTTACTCAGGCTCAAAATTTATGAGAAAATTTTTATAAAATGTTTTATAGGTGGCATTTGGATCCACAAAAATTGTCTCGCATGTATCCCAATCTACAGCCTAAGTGTTGGAGATGTGGTTGCTTAGATGCAACCTATTATCATATTTGGTGGACATGTAGAAATATAAAAGCTTTTTGGATTAAGATTTGGTGGAACATTCAGAAGATTTTTAATAGAAAGATAAAGTTTACACCACAATTATTTTTGTTAAGTATTATTGAAGATTGTGATGTTAAAGAAACTATTTTAATGTTGAATCTTATTATGGCAGCAAGGTTATTGGTTGGGCAATATTGGAGGAAAGATTCTTTGCTTACCATAGAAGAATGGTCGATTAAAGTTTCTAATTTCTGCCTATTTGAAGGATCATTCACAAGAAAGATACATCTCGGTATGGAGAAGATGGATAAATTTTGTACAGAATAAATATGGGATTAGAAAGTATCATTTAGTTTTTGATTAACTTATAGTTTAAATTGGGAGTTGTTTGTATTTGAGTTAAAGTATTTTAGGGATTTGGTTATTGGTATAGTTGGATAAGCTTAGTTAGAATTTGTTTGCTTATTTTTAATCCTGTAATCAGCTCTGGGAAGTGAGGGGGGGAGGGTTGGGGTGGGGGGGAGGGAGGGAGGGTTATTGTATTGTAATAATAAAGTTGTATAAAACTTTTCAATAAAAAAAAAGAGTGGCACAAAGAGCCATGGAAAGATATATGCCCAGCATTACAAGAAAAGATAGAAAGACCTGCACATGGATTAGAGAACAAACAAAAGTATACAATATCATCAAGAGAGTAAAAGAATTGAAATGGAAATGGTCACATAGCAAGGAGAACTGATGGCAGGTGGACCAAGGCAGTCATAGAATGGATCCTACTTGATCAAAAGCATCCAAATGGGGGAGAAAATTAACTGAGTTACATGAATTCATCTGTGCTCCACAAATCCATTTCTGGTTTACTGAGCCTTTATTTTTAGCATTATCTATATTAAAATGTCCCTTTGTATGTTAGTGTGTTGGCCACAAACATGTAAAGATACGTAGGGCAAGTCCATTTACTTGGTTGGCTTTTAGAAAGTTGTGGCAGCTTCATCAAGTTGAAAGGCTGAATTGCTTTGTCCACATTCTTCATGAATGGCAGCAGTTTCAATGGCATCAGTTTTTGCTGCCTGTTTTCTCCTGCACATAAAAATAATACATTGACTAGTATTTAATTATTTAAAAAAACTATCAGCATGTGTACAGAAAACACAGTGTTTTTCTAGTAAAATTCTGCTTAATATCAATCTTGAGAAACAATTAAGAGATGGTAAGTATTGGTTAAAAGTACCAGTGAGATACATGAACTGAGAAAGGAGCTAGCTGCGGAATTCTGGCAGTTGAAGTCCACCTATCTTAAAATTCACAAGATTGAGAAACACGATCTTGTATAGTACAAAATGAACCTTGACTTAAGACTACAACATCCATAAATAGCACTTACTTTCTTCGATCTTTCTGTCCAATAATGATCAAGGTAATAATTCCAATCACTACAAGACCAATCACGACTCCAAATACTACAAGCCACACAGTTATGGGTGATTCATACGGTGGCACCAATGTTGGTAAGAGGCCAACAAATTCCAAAGTTTGATCAGTCAGTTTGAAAGCTTCATTGATACGTTCCCGAGATAGACTGTAAATGGAGTGGGAAAATTTCTTTAAACATTTCCAGGCATTCTACTAAAGTGTTTATTGCAATTGTAAAGTGACCCTGCTGTGATAAACGTTACAAGTATTAGGTGCTTGCCTTTCCTTCCTTCCTCCTTCCTTCCTTCCTTCCTTCCTTCCTTCCTCCCTCCCTCTCTCATTTATTTATTTATTTATTTATTTATTTATTTATTTATTTATTTATTTCTTCTCAGAATTTCCGCTATTTAGTTTGGCCTTTTCCATTTTATCAATAAATAAAAAGTTATACATTCAATTAATGGAGGCCTCATTGACAATTCTCATCTTTCCTGACATTATAGTATATTTAAATGCTTTTAGACTTTTAAACTACTCTGAAGTGATAAAAGACATATTCTTATTTTATTTGCCTTGTACTTCAGTTTTTATTTTTCAGTCTTATGTTACATTTGTTATAATTTATTTACCTAAATATATACGTGATTGCAGTCTAACAGTTCAATACATTGTGAACATACTTTGATCTATCTATTTACTCTATTGAATTTGGAGGTGGATGTTGATATATAGTAAGTATATTGTTACCAAATTTCAATATTTAATGAATTACAAGAAGAAAATTGTTAGATCTGATCTTAGTATTAAATTTTAATGTCATTAGACTGAATTGTTCTATGATCACAATAAAGATTTAAGATGATAATTATTACTGTATATACATGATTCAACACTGGAAATGGGCTATTTTTGTTGACTTTCTCATTCTTATTTCATTCTGAAAAAAATGTTGTATATGAACTGATTATCCATACTGCAACGATGTCGCTCAACTTATTAACATCAATATTACATGCTTTTCTCATGTCTAAACTAGATTATACATACAAAACAAGATAATTTAATGTTGCTTGTATGCCATTTTTTTTCAAATTACTCATACAATCTTTACTCTATTTTCCTGCATTAAAAAAGTTGTTTTTTATGACTTCATGAATACATCCATAAGTTTCTTCAAAAACAACACAGAAATAGTTAACTACCATGATTCTTCTGGGATGTTTTTTGACTTATCAATCTTAAATTCATAGCCCTGATATTCCCTAAGGATCTTTTGTCCAAGTACAAATCACTCTGACCCTATTGATTTGTTTACAGTCCAAAGTTTCACCTGATTGCTTCTTCCACTTCAGATTTAGGAACCAATTCTGAAATATTTTTTGGCATGCTGACTGTAAAATAAAAGGAGATCCTCCGTGTCACATCACTCACATAGACATTATCTGTTCTGATGGAGAGAAAATTGTACTGATTAGAAATATTTAGGCTTAGAACCATCTGTGTTAATATTTGATCCAAATTATAGGCCAACAAAGGGATCCCTCCTATTATCATTGGAATATATGCATTGCAAACATTGACTACATAATAGATGTTTATATATACAAAAAAGTGGAAAATGAGCTCAAATCATCCAAAAAATAAATATTTGATCTTTTATGAAATATCCAGTTTGACTCAAAATAAATAGACACCAATAACTAAAATTAGCTTAATATGCTTTACATAGTAAATAAGATTTTTTTTCTTCAGGATCAAATTATTTGAGTCTATACTTCTGGCAGCCTTATACAAATGATTAGAAAGAGTAGAGCAACATCCTGTCCCACTCACACATATTTTTATATTAGATATTTCTCTCTATTATCTTCTGGCCATCTCTATACTTCAGTTTTCTTGACAATATTTTCCATTTTTCTCCTTTTCCTTTTCTCCTTTCTCCTTTCCTCTTTTTCCATTGCTCAAGTGAGCCATATAAAAGATTCTAGGAGTATGGAAAATAAAGCTGAACTGGTATTATGGGCAAAGAAAATTCACTTTTTTCTTTCCTGTTTTCAAAAGGAAATAGAATTTTTATAAATAATAATGTATTTAATTAATTAAGCCTTTATCTTTAAAGCTAATCCTATCTATTACACTATTCCAGAAATTGCTTAAGATAGCACTCTTCTGGAGAGAGAGGGCTCTTCCTATGGTTAATATCACCCTTGTGAGGTATCACCCTTGTGAGGAATGAAGAAATGAACCATTGCCTGGAAGTGGCCAGCACATGGCCCTCGCCTACTTCACATATCCATCTTTATTATTACTAGTTGTTATTATTAGTATTATTGGTAATGGATAATAACTGCTATATCTGTTCTTACAGATATCTGTTAATTTTTACCATGGATATTTTTATTATTAAATATATGTTATGGATGTTTTAATTACTGACTTTTATCATAAACTATTATGTTTCTGCCCTGGATTAATGTAGTCTGGCATGTGTGAGGGTATATACTTATATAGTCACATAAAAAAACATACACACAAATCTAGATGTAATCCAAAATCAATGGTCTCTTCAAGGGAAGAAAGGCAAAATGAAAGTCATGACATTGCAACTGAACGACGCCCAATCATAAATGGAATGTTATTTTTCCTTGTTTGATCCCCACTTGCAGACACGAGTGTCATGAATATAGTATAAAAGCAATCCCTTTTGAAGATAGAAGAAGGAATATACTTACTGAAACAGTACAGTTTTATTCTTGACCTCTAAAAAGTATTTCTGCATGGCATAGGCGATGGTTGATTTGAATAAATACATTTCACTCTCATCCCAGTTGTACTGTAAATTCAAGGTGACAATTACTTGATAGTTGCATCTTTAGATATGACCCCTTGAAAGTACTTTTCAAATTACCTTCACCTTACTGGGACATCTTTGTATACATGATTTCATCTATGTAAATCAGACATGTCAAACACAAGGCCCGCGGGCCAGATGCAGCCTGTGAAGTGGTTTCATGTGGCCCGTGAAGCCATCCTGGAAACAGTGAGGGAATGGCCCCCACTGCCTTGACCCTGGACCAAGCTGGCCGGGAGCCAATGCACAATTTTGTGGTGGCCGTCTATGTTGAAACGCATTCAGTCTTAGCTCCACAAGACCATTTGGAAACAGCAAGGAACCAGACCCTGCTGTGTCGCCCCCACCCCCTGAGTGCATGCTGGAGAGGTATCACCCTTGTGAGGAATGAAGAAATGCACCATCGCCTGGAAGTGGCCAGCACATGGCCCTCACCTACTTCACATATTGAGCTTGATGGGCTCTGGGGGAGGGGTTTCGGCAGGCAGTGGGGCGCTTTCCTCACAGCACTGAGAGGCTGAGGAAGGCAGCACAAATCCAGAAAGAAGTGTGGCGACGTCCAGCCCCCAGTCTGCCTGGTTTCAGCAGGCAGCGGGACACTCTCCTCACAGTGCCAAGAGGCTGAGCCGGACGGTGCAAATCCAAAAACAAGCGTGAAGCCACCCAGCTCCCAGCCTGCCTGGTTTCAGCAGACAGTGGGACGGTCTCCTCATAGCACCAAGAGATGAGCCAGGTGGTGCAAATCTGATGAGAAGTGCAATGCTGCCTAGCCCCCAGCCTGCCCAGTTTGAGCAGGCAGCAAGGTACAAAGCTGGTGAGCTTCGCACCACCTGGCTCAACCTCTCAACACTATGAGGAGAGTGCACCGCTGCCTGCCAAGACCGGGCAGGTAGGGGGCTGAGTGGCATCACACTTCTTTTCAGATTCGCGCTGCCTGGCTATGCCTCTCAGCGCTGTGAGGAGAGCACCTCACTGCCTGCTGAAACTGGGCAGGTTGGGGGCTGGGCGGCATTGTGCAGGTAACGTTGACTCTCACACTGCTCATGGCATCCTCTCCCCCAGAGCCCACCAAGCCAGATATGTGAAGTAGGTGAGGGCCATGTGCTGGCCACTTCCAGGCGATGCTGCATTTCTTCATTCCTCACAAAGGGTGACACCTCCCCAGCTGCATTTCTTGCCTGTTTTTCTCCCTCCCTCATCTCAAATATTTCCCACCACTCTATACTTAGGAAGGAAGGAAAGAAGGAGAGGGAGGGTCTGAGGGAAGTCCTGCCAAATATAGTCAGCCTTCAAACTATTCTCTGGTTACAGGGATTCTCAATTCCCCCCCCCCATGCAAGTGAATGAAGTTTTCAGTGTTAGAGAAAAACTTTTGTCAAAAATTAACAGAAGGAAGACAAAATACATGTCTCAAATAACAGAAAGACTGTGTTGTAAGAAGAACAGAAAGGCCCTGCTGCCCTTTCACCATCCCCTTGCCTTTTCCTCCTGGCCTATCCTGGGGGTCTCCCATCCTATTGATAAGGAAGCTTTGGATACAAAGCCAGGTCTCCTCCCATGGAGAGGGAATGGGCCTCCCTCTGACTTTGCCCTCGTACCCATCATGAGCAACCTGGGTAAGGAGAGCAAGCACAGCAGCAGCAACCTCAAGTGCAGCTGGGCACCCCCTTGGTGAAGTGGGACTGGGCTTGGTGCCGCAGGTGCTCAAGGGCCAGGTTGGGCATTTGACCTCTGCTGTCTAGGGCTCCGGGCAGCCTGCACCACCATCCAGGCCCCCCCATGGCCTGAGAGGAACAGTGAGGCTCCTCCAGCGGACCATGCCTTGGCACTTGCTCTGGTCCCACCCCCTTCTGCCAGAGACCCTCAGATCTGTCCCACTCCTGCCCACATGGACCCTTGATGCGAACGATGTAGAGCTGGCCCTGCCCACCCAGTAGGCCACACCCACTCCATCCACGCCCACCCAGTAGGCCACACCCACCCTGGCCACATCCACCCGGCCCCCCGAGGGCAACCGCAATGCTGATGCGGCCCTCAATGAAATTGGGTTTGACACCCCTGATGTAAATGAATACACAACTGAATTCAAATATAATGTTAGGATCTCTACAAATATAGAGTCAGCCTTCAAACTATTCTCTGGTTACAGGGATTCTCAGTTTCCCTTCTGTCCCCCCATGCAAGTGAATGAAGTTTTCACCATTAGAGAAAAACTTTTGTCAAAAATTAACAGAAGGAAGACAAAATACATGTCTCAAATAACTGAAAGACTGTATTGTAAAAAGAACAGAATTGTTCAGAATTATTCTTTATTGTTTCTGAGAATAGGACCAAAATAATATATCAATGGATGGGTTATTTTTAAGATGGAAACCTACTGTAAGTTGAATGAAGGAGGAATTTCCTGACTGTAAGAACTATTAAACAGTAAAACAGCCTGCCTCTTGGGGCCATGGCTGACTGGAATTTGAATTAAAAACATTTTTTTTTAAAAAAAAGTGATGTTGTCCAGAGCATCAATTTAGATGCCTTTGCCATATTGGCTAGAAAAAGAAAGAATGTCTAAAACATCAGAAAAATAGTGTGTTATATGAAAGGTCAAAATATGGCAAAGGGATTTCCAAATGCATTGATCTTTTACACAATGTTCACTGATATTCAAGATACTCAACACTTTTTCTATTTTCCATGACTCCTCCATTTTTCCCCATCATACCTTTATCGCTTGCCTAAAGATAAGAATTACTTTCTATCTTCCAAGGATTGCATTATGATCTATTTTCATTTTACTTAAAAAAATCCCAAATAATGAAATCGTGACACCATCTACTCACTGCATCATCACCCAGTGCTGTTTTCAAACTGATCCTCACTTTGATGGCATCCTTAGAATCTACATTTAAAAAGAGAGAAAAATAAATAACTTAAAATTAATAATGTATACTTCAAAATATTATTATTTACAATTCAAATTGCTACTGAAATTTTTTGGGTTTTTTTTTAGTTCTTTCTCTGGAATGGTCAAAGAACAGCATCCATAGACCAGGATGCTCCCCCTGCGAAAAAGAGAGAGACATATATTACATTATACAGAAAAATCCTACATGGAGTCCAGTTTACATTCCAAGTAACATTTTCATTGCTGTTGTTTTTCGCCAGCCACTTGAGTAAGGGATCAAAGTAGTGAAGAAACGGTCTTGCATCCATCTTTTGGCTTCCCGTAATACTTTCTAAAGCTTTTGTCCAAGGCTGAGAACTACCCAAAGCAAGCATCTCCCTGTATTAAAAAAGATATAGGAAATTTTGATCACTTATCAGACACACTGTTTTAAGGGAAGATAAGGCGTACTAAATTCAAGGAGAGTTACTCTGTGTGAGTTGTAATCAGCACCAGCAAAGATTGTGGCAAATGTCTCAAATGACTAGGATAACAGAATTCAGCCGTTATTGTTAAACAGGGCCCAGATTTTCAATTGTGCATGCTAGAATGAAGAGCAATCTCCTTGACACCCAGAAAACTAGAACTTCCTCTTGCAATTGCTGTTATAATATCAATTTCCAGGTAATATAACATATCTCTAAAATCAATAAGAACTGTATAAAGTCAGTTGGATTATTGAGAGATTCCTTTAGATTTTGGGTTCATGTGGATATTAGCGTTTGCTTTTCTTCCATCCAGAATCTAAACCTACAATAGCGTGTTTGGAACTTGAACAACTTACAGGAGAAATTGACAGGGAAAAAAGAGAGGCTTGATTTTCATCTTATCATGTTTCTTCTTTTAAAGCAAGTGTAGACTTGCAGTGATATCTGGAGTCCACAGTAAGAATTTATTTCACTACAAATATTCAAATAATACACTGTGAAGCAAGTTTTTGCCTACCTCAAAATGCGTCCAGCAGCTGTAGAGTTAGAAATGTCACATTTATAAAGTTCCCCTGTGTGACCAGCAGCTTTGCAAAGTGCCTCTTGAAATTGGAACTGGTAAATGGTCCTTGTATAATACCTAGAAAAGAGAAGGGGAGAAGATAAAACCAATTTACTGATTACAGTAAGATTATCAACATTTTGTATGAAATTGAGCAGCTATAGAAATTAAATAAATAAAACATTTTATAAAGTTAGTTTTATAGAAGTAATTTTATTATATTAAAATGCTGATCATATTTAGTTATTTCGTTCAGGTTACCACATGTCACCATTATTCTTACCACTGTTTTGTCGAAAGAGATTAGAGGTGTGCAAAGTTTTAAAATGGTGCATCAATTTGAGGAATTCAAAAAGAAATTGAAATTATTTTTAACAAAAATAGTAAAAATAAAAAGGCAAATAAGAGTTAGAAGTTACACCTTATGAAAGAGTAGTCATTGGCAACATGAAATAGAGCAGCAGGGTCACAATATTCCTCGTTGTGAGGCAATGGCTCCACAACCCCAACTATCTCTCGCCTGCACAAAAGAGAAATGGTTCCATTAGAATTTGAGAAGGAAACAAGATTTAAAGTCAGACACTTTGTTGCATTAAGAATTCAACCGCTAAAAAAAAGTCTTAATGTATTTTAGAACATTTGTCCCAGTTTTACACATATATTGACTAAATCCCTCATATGAAAGACCATTCTGCCTTGTTTTGTATAAGCCTCACAAGGGACAAAGGCACGGAACTTGAATTAAGCTTAAATATTGAGGGACTTAGAACAAAGGGCTTTTTCAGTGTTCCTAACTCTGCTTTCCATTCTTTACTTTCACCCTTCTATAAGTTAAAAGTTATTGTGTCTTGGAAGTAGAGTGGAGTAGATAAGGTGATGGCTACCTGTGATGGGAAAATAACTGAGGATGGCATATCCTTGAGTTTTCAAATTGTTGCAGTAATCCTTCTTTCGGAAAGGATACAGCCTCTCATCTAGTAGGGTGGGCTCAGCCACCTATTTGTTGCTAGATGATCCTTCTTTTTAACTCTCCAAGCACAGGAGGAGATATGTCAACATGCCATCACCAAAAACCACAGAATGGTCCTTTTTATATAATACATTATTAAGTAAAGTATTAATAAATACATTTCTATGACTGCACATCTCACTAAATGTGACTCTTGGATGGTGTACCACCAAAAGTTAAAACAATATCACAACAATTAAAACTCTTTAAAAATAAATAAAAATGAAATCAGTACGATAAATAAAAAGATTGTGGGAGAACAACTGTTGTGTCCTGAGCCTGCTGAAGCATTCAGCAGGCTCAGAAATGTTGCAAATGGTCCCAGGCAGA
Source organism: Crotalus tigris (assembly GCF_016545835.1). Classification (NCBI taxonomy): domain Eukaryota; kingdom Metazoa; phylum Chordata; class Lepidosauria; order Squamata; family Viperidae; genus Crotalus; species Crotalus tigris. The sequence goes on from NW_024096606.1 coordinate 2,458,332, forward strand.
CCAAAAGCTGCCAGGGACCAGACTGGCTGTTGCCAGCCTTGCGCGCATGCGCAAGGTGCAAAAACAGCAAGATTCCTATTGGCTGACGCTGTCCGGGTTCAGGACAGTATAAAAGGCCTGCGTGCCTTTTTGGTTGCTGCTGGTTGTAAGAAGAGATCAATAAAGAAGCTTGTTTGTTCACCATGTGCCTCTGTTCAATGCCTCAACTCTGCAAATGTAAAACTGGCAACGAAAGTGGGATCGCTGCAGGCAAGAGGAAGATCTACAACTGAATTTAGGACTCACAGAAAGTCCTGAAGGTTGAGAAGTTGGTGTCCAGTTCTGTGAATCAGCTTGCCAGTACAGCATCGCTGGAGGTGAGCTTGGCAAACGGACTCCTTCCCCAACAAGACAAGCCTTGCAGCGAAAGGCATTAACGAGGGCTGCAAAGACTTAAAATGTCTAAGATTGGCTGCTTATCTGACTTTGATGTTTCCCACCCGGAGCGCTGGAATTCATATGTGGTGCGGGTAGAGAACTATTTTAGGGTCAATCAGATAAAGGAAGATGGCCTTAAAGCGGCAACCCTGCTGTGTGTCTGCGGGCAGGAAATGTTCGACATAGCAGAGAATCTGGTGGCCCCTGCACTTTTAGAGTCAGTAACTTATGTTGACTTGAAGAAAATGCTTAAAGAACATTTCCAGCCTAAACTGTCTGTAATTGCTTGGAGGCACGTGTTCGAGCAGAGGGACCGGAGGCTGGGTGAGTCTGCTGCAGACTTTATTGCTGCCTTAAGACAAGCAGCCAGGCCTTGTGAATTCAAGGACTTGGAAAAGAGGCTGTGAAATTGTTTTGTTTGTGGCCTAAGGAGTAGGGAACTGCAACAGAAGATCTTCGCCAAGGAAGAAGTTTCATTCCAAGATGCACTGAGAGAGGTTGCAGCTGAAGAAGCAGTGGGTGGCTCTGTGAAGGCTTTGCGGCTTGCTAGAAATCCTCCAGCCACTGTGACCGTCCATCAAGAGGTCACTCGAGAAGATCCAGAAATGGATCCTGAAGAGGAGGTGGATAGGCTACACCAGCCAGCTGAGAGAAGACCGAAGGAGAATCCAGACAAGGCTCCAGCATCTCCTCAGTGCTTTGGGTGTGGAGGACGCCACAAGTGCGTGGACTGCAGATTCCGCTCCTCCATTTGCTGGGCATGTGGAAGACAAGGCCACACTGCCTCCATCTGTTTGGGTCGCCAGAAGGTCCAACCTTGGGAAGAATTGCTTTGGAAAGGTACCAGAGTCCCCAGCCAACACAGGGTGGGTTTCTGTGCGTTGCGCAGGAGTATTCTGAGGACAGGGACACACAAGCCCCTTAAGAAAAAGCTTCGCATTGATGTGAAGTTGCAAGGGGTTCCCTTATCAATGGAGTTGGACACAGGATCCGCTCTATCGATCATTTCACATGATACCTTCAAAAGGATTTGCAGCAGTAGTGGCCTTTGAGTCAAACTCAGGTCATCAAACTTAATCCTCACTGACTTCCAGAATTCCAGAGTCAGTGTGAAGGGGGAGGCTATGCTCAAAGTGCAGCATAAGGCTTTTGAAGGCCTACTAGATGTGGTGGTAGTTGGGGGTGATCGTACGAGTCTCATTGGAGTTGATTGGTTCGAGGCCCTTGGAATCCAAGTGACTGGGCTGCACAACCTGCAAACACCCGGCCTTGAAGAAGTCTGCAGGGAGTTTGCTGATGTGTTTAGCTCAGAGCTTGGCTCTTACAAGGGGCCTCCCATGCCCTATGTTTAGACCTAACTATCATGCCCATCAAGATCAAGCCTAGAAGGGTGCTGTTTGCTCTCAAGAGCAAAATTGATGCAGAGCTGGACAAGCTGCTCCAGCAAGGCATCTTAGAACCTGTGAACTCTAGTCCATGGGAAACCCCCATCGTTACACCTTTAAAGGCTAATGGAGAAGTCCGCATATGCGCAGACTATAAGTGTACACTGAATAAAGTGTTGCAACAGCACGCATATCCAGTGCCTGTGGTAAACCACATTCTGGCCTCCCTCAAGGGGGGGGGGCACATTTTTGCAAAACTTGATTTGGCACAGGCCTATCAACAGTTACCTGTTGATGAGGCAACTGCAGAGGCCCAAACAATTGTAACACATAGAGGGGCTTTAAGTTTAAAAGACTGCAGTTTGGGGTGAATGTAGCCCCTGGCATATTTCAAAGTGTTATGGAACGTACACTTCATGGTATTCCTGGGGTCTGTCCCTACTTCGATGATGTTCTCATTGCTGGGGAGTCATCTCAAAATCTAGCAGAAAGATTAAGGGCTGTCTTGTTGCATTTCCGCCAAGCAGGCCTTAAATTAAAACAGGATAAATGCAAAATAGGAGTCGTTTCCACTGACTTCTTAGGCTTCAGGATTGATGCTCAAGGCATCCACCCTGCTGAATCTAAGCTTCAAGTGATTCATCAGGCCCCAAGGCCCACATCCAAGAGTGAGCTGCAAGCCTTCTTGGGGCTCATACATTTTTACCATGCATTTCTCCCACACAAGGCTGCTGTGGCAGAGCCGTTACATCGGCTCTTAGACAAGCAGGCTCCATGGCAGTGGACTAAAGTCCATGACAGGAGTTTCAATGAGGTTAAGGCCTTGCTCTCTTCAAATGCTGTATTAGCGCATTTCAGTGAGCAACTGCTTATGTGCATTACATGCGATGCATCTCCTTATGGGGTGGGATCAGTACTTAGCCACCTGAAGGCTGATGGGACACAAGTCCATGTAGCCTAGTATTCAAGGACTCTGTCATCTGCAGAGTGGAATTACGCTCAGATTGACAGAGAACCCTTGGCCATAGTGGCTGGCATAAAGAAATTCCATGATTTTATATATGGCCACCATTTCACAGTCTACACAGACCATAAACCTCTGCTGGGTTTGTTTACTACCAACAAACAGGCGCTACACATTATTTCTCCACGTATGCTGAGATGGTCAATTTTCCTGTCAGCATATGATTATACCCAAACTGGGAAAAGAGATGGGTCACACAATGGCCTCAGCAGAGTACCTCTCAAACAAATAGAGGCAGATCCTGCTCCTGCTCTTAATATTCTGTCCATTCAGGAGTTGCCTGAATCTCTCCTCAGTGCTAGGGACGTAGCTGCAGAAATTGCCACAGATCACACGCTTTCACGCATGCTGACATGGGTCTTGTCAGGATGGCCTGACACATGTTCAGATTCTGCGTTTCAAGGCTTATGGCAAAGAAGGCATAAACTGTCTACATTTAAGGGGTGCCTGTTGCTGTTATCCCAGCCGCAGTGAGGTCTAGAGTCTTGTCCTCTCTGCATGAGGGACATCCAGGCATTGTGCGCATGAAAGCGTTTGCACGCAGCCATCTTTGGTGGCTAGGGCTTGATAAAGCTATTGAGGCCCAGGTGCACAGGTGTCAGGTGTGCCAACAATCCCGGCCTGAAATGCCTCAGGGTACAGGTCAAGGGTACATTTAGATTACACTGGGCCCTTTCAGGGGCAATTCTTCTTTATCCTGGTTGATAGCCATTCCAAGTGGCTAGAGGTTGTACCTGTCTCTTCCACCACTACTGCTAGGACTATCCAGGTGTTGAAGGAATCTTCGCTACCCATGGCCTTCTGGATGTCCTCGTTTCTGACAATGGTCCTCAATTTACTTCTTTTGAGTTCCAGGCTTTCCTTCAGGCCAACTTGATCCGGCATGCCATGTCAGCTCCTTTCCACCCTTCCACCAACAGGCAAGCTGAATGGATGGTGCGCATCACCAAAGACTCACTCAAAAGAATCATGCACGGTAGCTGGAATCACAGGTTAGCAGATTTTCTTCTTGCACACCTCACTACACCATGCACTGCGACTGGAAAGAGCCCAGCTGAACTCCGCTGGGGTCGCTGCCTCATCACGAAGTTGGACAGACTGCACCCAGACCGGGTGGCTTCACAAGTGTCACAGCCGCAGGCACCTAGGAGACTTCAGGTGGGCGATCCAGTCTGGGCAAAGAACTATGGTCCTGGACATCTCTGGGTCCCTGCTGTCATCTGCAAGATCTTGGTGCCGCTATCATACAAAGTGACCTTGGGAGATGGCCGCATCCTTCGGCGTCCCATCGACCAACTGCACTGGTGGCTGTCCCCCTATTTTTCTGCTCCGGACTCTGCTCTTGGAGGGGAGGGGACCCAGGAACATAGTCACACTTCAGGTCAAAATCCTGGGAACCAGTCTTACTGTTCTTGGCGATTGCCACAAGTTGCTATTGATTCCCCAGTGGAGGAGCAAGGGCATCCTCACGATTCAGCTATTGCTCCAAACAGGGAGTCCTGCGCATCAGCAAGTTCTCCGAAAGGAAGTCATCCCGGGGGATGGCCTGCGCATCCGCAAGAGCGCCAAACAGGAATTCTCCTGAGAGGGGGTTTGCCATAGAGGCAGCTCCTGACTCTGGCACCTCGGCCACCTACACGGGGGACTGGAACTATTGGGGCACAGCTGCAATGCAGGTCATGTCCGAGATTGGTTGCGGGCTCGAGGGACTAAGTTCCCAGGAGCAGTCTATGGTGGATGGGGAGACCTCTGCTCCACCATTGGGCTTGGGGATTTTCTCCTCTCCAAGGGAACCTGGATGGAGTCCAGAAGACTCAGCCAGCCCAGCACAACGGGGGTCACCTGTACATTATGAGCATCAAAGTCCTGGTCTATCAAGCCCAACAGATGGGCTGGTAGGCCAGGCACCATTAAATAAAAGTCCTGGTCTGCCTAGCCAGGCAGATGAGCTGACAGGCCAGGCACCCTCCCTGACCTTGCGTAGGTCGCAAAGGACTAAGGCCCCTCCCAAGCATCTGGGAGACTATGTGAGGTTTCTGTCATCACAAAAGAACCTTGCTGGTCTATAACTGGGTGATGGGAATCTACACTTGGTCTAGCATAACACACTAATTACAATTTGGGAGAGCGGTTTGTTTAAGTTAACTTATTATTATATAAAGATATTCTGCAGTGAACAATTGTGTGTGTGTCATCTAGGGGGGAGGGGTGTTGTGTCCTGGACCTGATGAGGCAGCTCAGAAGGCCCAGAAATGTTGCAAATAGTCCCGGGAAACCCAAAAGCTGCCCGGGACCAGACTGGTTGGTGCCGGCGCACATGTGCACATGCGCAAGGCACGAACAAAGGAGATTTATGATAGGCTATTTGGAAAACTATAAATGATCAGCGAGCCTGTTGGGTTAATGAGTAGTAACATGGAATAAATAAAGAAGAACTTGGTTACAATGTGAGTCTGTGTTGCTTCAATGCTACAAACCCCAAGATATAAAAGCAGCCATCTCTGGTGACCTGGGCTCAATAAAACCATCGAGGCCCAGGTGCACAGGTGCCAAGTATGCCAGCAGTCAAGGCCTGAAATGCCTCAGGCCCCAGTACATAGGTGGGAGGAAACACAAACCTCATGATCACGGGTACATATAGATTACGCTGGGCCCTTTCAGGGGCAATTCTTCCTTATCCTCATTGACAGCCATTCCAAATGGCTAGAGGTTGTTCCTGTTTCTTTCACTACTACTGCCAGGACCATCCAGGTGTTGAGAGGGATCTTCACCTCACATGGACTTCCAGATGTCCTGGTTTCAGGCAATGGCCCCCAATGTACCTCTTTTGAGTTCCAGGATTTTCTTCAGGCCAACTTGATCCGGCATGCGACTTCTGCTCTCTTCCACCCATCTTCCAACGGCCAGGCAGAGAGGATGGTGCGCACTACCAAAGATGCTCTAAAGAGACTCCCTTATGGCAGCTGGCATCACAGGTTACATGATTTCCTTCTTGCACATCGCACCACACCTTGCACAGCCACAGGGAAGAGCCCAGCAGAACACTGCTGGGGTCGCTGCCTCATCATGAAGCCAGATCGGGTGGCTTCACAGGTATCACAGCCGCGGGCACCTAGGAAACTACAGGTGGGCGATCCAGTCTGGGCAAGGAACTATGGACCTGGACATCTCTGGGTCACAGCAGTGGTATGCAAGGTCTCTGGGCTGCTGTCATACGAAGTGGCCTTGGACAATGGGCGCGTCATCAGATGACACATTGACCAACTGCGTTGGAGGCTCTCCAGCAATGTTTCCGCACATGGTTCTGCTCTCAGGGGGGGGAGGAGGACCATAATTTGCATTCTGGGCCACAGTCTCCCAGCTCCAGTGGGTTCTCATATGCTAATGCATATGTTCCAGTGACAGAATGGGGGCATTCTCATAATTCAGCTATTGCTCCAAACAGGGAAACTCTGGAAAGGGGGTCATCCTGCACATCAGTTATTACTCCAAACAGGGAGTATCAAGAAAGGGGGTTTGCCACGGAGGCAGCTCCTGACTCTGGCACTTCCGACTCATACATGGGGCCATGGGTTAATGGGGCACATCAGCCACTCAGGCCACTCAGCTGTTGGTCTTGGACTCGAGGGACAGTGCTTCCATGAGGAGTCCATTGTGGACTTGGGGAATACCACCCCACCATGGGACTTGGGGAATTCCACCCCCCTAAGGAACTCTAGCTTGGGCTTAGAGGGTCCAGCCAGTCAGTAGGTGGGTGGGTCACCTGGGTCTTTGGGGAATCAAAGTCCTGGTCTGCCTAACCTGGCAGGTGAGCTGGCAGGCCAGGCACACTCACTGGCCATCAGAAGGTCGCAACGGGCTAAGGGCTCACTCAAACATCTTGAGGACTATGTGAGCTTTCTGTCAAGTCAAGGGAACCTTACTAGTCCTTAAACAAGATGCAGAGCAAACACTCAGTGAAGCGGTGTTATCTTCAGCTTGTTATTTGTTCTATTTTCTTTCTGAATGATTGTATGTGTAAGAGTGCTTGCCTGTGTGCAGGCAATTGTGATTTCCATTAACCCCCAGTCCCTTGAACACATGTACCTGTGCTATTACATCATAAGGTATATTGTTTTATCTAGGGGGGAGGGGTGTTGTTTTCCTGAGCCTGCTGAAGCATTCAGCAGGCTCAGAAATGTTGCAAATGGTCCCGGGCAGACCAAAAGCTGTCGCCAGTCTTGTGCACATGCGCAAGGCGCAAAAAACAGCCAGATTCCTATTGACTGACGCTGTCCAGGTTCAGACAGTATAAAAGGCCTGTGTGCCTTTTTGGTTGCTGCTGATTGTAAGAAGAGATCAATAAAGAAGCTTGTTTGTTCACTATGTGCCTCCGTTCAATGCCTCAACCCTGCAAACATAAAAACAACCATCTAAACCAGGGGTGTCAAACTAAATTTCACTGAGGGCCGCATCAGCATTGTGGTTGCCCTCAGGGGGCCAGGTGGGTATGGCCAGGGTGGGTGTGGCCTACTGGGTGGGTGTGGATGGAGTGGGTGTGGCCTACTGGGTGGGTGTGGCCAGCTCTACATCCTTCGTGTCAAGGGTGCCTGTGGGGGGCTGGGCAGAAGTGTGATCTGAGGATCACTGGCAGAAGGGGATGGGACCACGACAAGAACCAAAGCATGGTCCATTGGAGGAGCCTCGCTGTTCCTCTCAGGCCATGCAGGGGGGGGGGCTTATGAAGCTAAGATTGAATGTGTTTCAGCATAGATAGCCACCACAAAATTGTAAATTGGCTCCCAGCTGGCCTGGGCCAGGGCCAAGGCAGAGTGGGCTGTTCCCTCACTGTTTCCAGGATGGCTTCACTGGCCACATGAAACCACTTCGAGGGCTGCATCCAGCCCCAGGGCCTTGTGTTTGACATGTCTGATCTAAACATAATACAACTATTGCACAGGCTCCCTGTGAGATCCCCAATGTGCTAGAAGAACCAGATTTTCAGGCCTTTCAAAATGCTAACAGAGATGGAGTTAACCTAACATGGGGAGGGGGGAGGGGAATATGTTCCAGAGGGTGGGAGTCACAACAGAAAAGGCACAATATTTGGGCCTTGCCAGATGGAACTGTTTAGCAGATGGAACCTGTAGCATATACCTCCTCCTGGCCTCGACGGGATGGATAGATATGATCAGATGAGGCAGTCCATCAAATAACTATGTCATGCAGAACTTTAAAGGTCAAAACTAGCATACAGGCTGGCAGCTAGTACAACTTATGAAACAGAAGTATAACATGTGTCAACCAATAGGCACATATAACTGTCCATACTGTCACATTCTGCACCAGTTGAAATTTTCAGATAATCCTCAAGGGCAGCTCCATGTAGGGTGTATTGCAATTGTGGGAAGTCAGCCCCCATGCAGAGAAAGAAATATTTTTGGGAATATTAAAAGGCAGAATATTATATTTCCCCAAAGGATCTTAAAGGCAGAACCCTCCCCCAAGTCTTTCTGTCCCAAACCAGGTCTGCAGAAATGCAGCTATGATAATCTTGTCAGAAAGGTTGGAGTCAGGAAGCTGGGATTAAAAAGATAAAGATCCCTAGAATCAACAATCCCCCTCACCAAAAAAATCCAACACTCATCAGCCACAGCCCCAGGGAACCAGGATATGAACCTTGGGACATAATAGGATTAGCCCACCACTATCAGAATACCAGAAAGGCAGAGTCAGGTCAAAGTTCATGCCACAGGAACAACTCCAGACAAAAGCCCAAGAAGGTATAAAAAATCCACTTGCTACTACATGTGGTCAGTTTTTCCCCCAGAGCCATCTTTCTGTCTGGCTCTCCTCTTCAATAAACTGCAACTCTCTTTCTAAAGCTGTCTCCATCTTGTTTATTCTCAGCTTGGACTGGACCCTGATGAAGATTTTTCTTTCAACACAATAATTCATTCTGGAAGTGATCAGGGCATGAATGACTTTAAGTAGAGCCTCCTGGTCCAGAAAAGGGCACAACTGGTTCAGAACACGAAGTTGTAGAAAGGCCTCTGTATGAGCAACTAGAAAGCTGAGCAGGAATCATGAGTCTAGAATGACCCCGATTGTGCACAAGGCCTGTCTGATGTCTTGTCCCCACCTGGAGTAAGACCCCCATATCCAGAGTGAAAGATGCTAAAATCCCAGTTCCAGAAAACCCCCAAACCCAGACCACTTTCATTCTTGCCAGGGTTCAGTTAAAGTCTGTTGTTTCCCATTCAGACCCCTACAGTTTCCAAACTTTGGGAATGGCATGGGTTTTTTGGAGTGGAGATGTATATTTTAATATTATCAACATAATGATGATAATGATGACCCCCCCACCCAATGGTGACAGCTTATGTTAAATGAGAGTAGAAAGAGTACCAAGCCTTGTGACATAGTAGAGTTTCTGACTCTTAATTAACATTAACATTCGTTGGCACCATCCTCATAGAAAGGAAAACAACCACTTGTTATATGGTATCAAAGGCAGCCAAGAAGTTGAGAGCAAGGACAGATGAATTACCCAAGTCCCACTCCTGCCAGAAATCATCCAAAAGCATGACCAATGCTGTTTTCACTCCATTTCTAGGCCTGAATCCTGACTGAAATGGGTTCAAATAATCCAATTCATCCAGGGTCTCTTGAAGCTGCTATGCAACCACCTTCTCCACAATCTTCCCTAAGAAAGGGAAGTTAAATACTGGATGAAAATTGTTCACTGTTGTGGGATCAGCAATAGCTTCTTGAGGAGGCAGTAGACCAAAGCCTCAAGGAGTGCCAGAACAACCAGAATTTCTTTCTGGTTGCCAGAATTAACAGAGTCAAACAAAGACCCAGTATATCTACTTTATACCTAAAACAGTGCTAAATTTCAGAGCTATCCTCATAAAATATTTGAGACTTCAAGTCATATCTTATTGGTTTTCTATCTCCTTTTTTATTGTTCCCTATAATAAGAGCATTCTATCAGGAAAACATGTTTTGGCAAATGTACCATAAACCTGATAATGAAATAGAGAATAAATGAACTTTCAATAAACTCTCTTTTCATCACTCTTTACTAATAATAAATATTTACCGAGCTAAAACATTTCAGCATTCCAGATATTTTTCATACTTTCCTCTAGTTGTGTCTTTTACTTACTTCATTTCCCACCATTTCTTCATCCATTGTTCTTTGGGGATTTGTCCAGCAAATACCATCCATCGCCATTTCTCTAACATGTAAGTGAAAGGCATTGTTCCAACAATAGTGAGGGCCTGTTTGAACAGAAAATTGATATCCGTTTCTGGAAAAGAACAAAATTGATTGTAAGGTTTAAATAGAAATTCTGTGTTGTTGAAATTACAATCCTAAAAATAAAAATTGGCATCATACAAATAATTGTTCACAAAGTTCATACCGTCTCTTATAATTACAAATAGGAGTTTTACGTGTAAAGCAATCTTTAATATATTCTTAAAATCCTACATTAAAAAGGTTTTGTTAAAGACGACCCAAAAAAGTAATAATTTGGTAGAAACTAGCTATTTTTTTTCAAATAACTTCCCAAAAAAATAAGGTGACCAACCGTCCTCCTTTAGGGAGGACAGTCCTCCTTTTGTAGATTCTGTCCTCCCTCGAAAAGTGTCTTCCTACATGTCCTCCTTTTTGATATTTGAAGACTAATCTGCAGGGCTTTTTTTTTTCTCATAGAACGCTCAGAACAACATTCTGGCACCTTTTTTTGATGGTTTGTTTTCAACTTTTGCATGAGCTGTGCTACTCCCCCTATTGGCTTTCAAAAGCCAATAGGAATTGCTGCTGAGCACGCCAAAATACCCGGCCGGCAAACTTTGCACATGCAAGTTGTCTGCAGCGAAAGCAAATTGGCAGGAACTTTGCACCCCTCTCTGCTACCCAACTACACTATCTCCTAGTTAGTCCCAAAGATACCTGGAGGAGACTAACTTCCATTTAGGAATGGAAAAATAAAAAAAGAGGAAATGCCATTTCAACAATAAATTGAATAAGGAATTTCCATTAATCACATCAAAGAAGGATAACATTGTTTTCTGCAATATTTGCAGCGGAGAATTTTGTATTGCAGTTTGGGGCAGAGCAACTATTACGAAACACTTGACCACCAAGAAACATAAGCAATCATCAGATGCATCTGCTTCCAGTTGTAAAGTAACAAGTTTTTTTAAAACTTCAAAGTATTCTGAAGATGAAAAACAGTTAGCTGCAATGGAGGGAACATTTGCATTCCTTACCATACCATACCATAATTCACAAAAGTATGGATTGTACAACTAAATTATTGAAAAAGTTTCATGATGCTAAATTTTCATGCGCCAGGACAAAATGTGAGGCTATTATTAAATCAGTATTTAAAAATTACTGTAACAAAATACTTACAGAAGACTTGGAAACTGCAGCATTTGTAATGGTTTTATCTGATGCATCCAATCATAATGAAACTAAATTGTATTCAATACTAATAAGATATTTTAATGTTACCAAGGGCATTCAAGTAAAAATTTTAAATTTAGAATCCATTGAGGGTGAAACTGCTGAAATACTAGGAATAGGTTGTAATGCACATATTTTGTCAAATGCAATCAACATGGCATCATGTGCCATGCCAATTGATGTAGAAGTAATAATAACTACAATGTATTTGTATTTTAGTCGTTTTACCGTTCGTGTGGCTACTTTAAAACAATTTTGTGAAGAAGCGAATGTTCAATACAAAAAACTTTAGGATATTCAAAAGTTAGATGGCTTGCTCTAACACCTGCTACAGAGCGTGTTCTACAATTATTTGAGCCTCTCCGTTCATATTTTTTAAGTTTAGACAAATGTCCTAAAATCCTGGAATCGTTTTTCAATAATGAAATATCTGAGATATTAATGTATTTTGTACATAATCAAGCATCTATTTTTCACAAAATGATTCAAAAGATTGAAGGTGAACACATTTCAGCTACAAAAGTTAGTCTTATTTTGAATGACTTTATCCTTCAATATAAAACTCAATTTAAAGAAAAATTTATTCCTTTAGTTATAAAAAGAAAATTGTCAGACTTAGAAGAATCAAATCCAGGCATAACGGAAAAGTTTATCAAAGAAGTGCAGAATTTTTACCAAACATGTTTTCAATATATCGAAGAATGGTCTGAAACAAACATCACAGGAAATAACAGTTTTCAATGGTGTTTTTTGACTTCATCGCAAGTATATTGGACAGATATTGAATCTTGTGTTGAGTTTTTATCTAAAGAAATGCCAGACATTAAAATAGATGACAATTGTCTCTTTGAAGAAATTAGAAGACTGAATGTATTTTTAAATTCTGAAAAATTAATACAATGGGAAAATAAACACGTTGAAATTGATAAAAGATGGGTGGAAATATTCAGCCATTTCAAAAATGAACATATTCCATGTGAAAATTTATTTATTCTTGTTCAATTTACGTTGTGCTGTCCTGGAACTAATGCAGCAGCTGAAAGGGTTTTTTCAATTGCTAATGATTTTTGGAAAAGCGAGAAATCGAGATGGAATGTTGATACTCCAGCTGCAGCACTTGCTGTAAAATTCAATATGAAGGATATTTCTTGTTCAGATATTTCCAATATATTATTAGAAGATGATACATTGACAAAAAATATTCATTCAATAGAAAAGTACTCATTTAAATAATAATTAATAGGCATGTAAGCATAATTACAATATAAAATGTTATTGTTACAAATGTTTTTATTATGCATTTATCATATTGTAGTGTATTCTATATTATTGTTGCAATGAATAAAATGATTCTTTTATTTACGATATTTTTTTCTTCAATTTATTTGTGTCCTCCTTTTCATTGTAAAAAAGTTGGTCACCTTAAAAAAAAGGATTGCTAACTACATAATTTCTCTAGGAACCTACTGTCAAATCTTCACCAATTTCTATCAGTGCTCTGTACAATAATAACATTTTTACAATGATAGTTCTTAAGCTGGTAATACCTGGCAGAATGCTTTGCCATCTCACCTGTATCTCCTTGAAAGGTAGGTTCTAGTAAGCCAAGGGATTTCAGATACTTTGGAGTAGCTGCAGAAAGTGACATGATCTCCCCAACAGCTTCATGGAATCCTTCATTGGCCCCATTTCTTAGCAGAAAAGGTTGATCAGAATAGGCCATGTCATATTCAATATGGCCCATCTCATGGTGTGCTGTCAGGAAGTCTTCCATGTTTATTTTTGTGCACATCTTAATCCTGCCAATGAATACAATTCAGGTAGAGATTATAACACGATAGATTGAATGGCACTTTGACATGGTTGCTAAAAATAGTATGGTCTTTCATGCACTTAGCTTACATTTCTAAATTGACCCTATACCCAACTTATGAGGAAGGTGGAGTTCTGGTTTAACAGAGGTAGTATCCTATCATGTTAATTCCCGTGATAAAGGTAAAAGATCATTCCTTCAGTCTTATTATAATAGCAACCCAGAAAAGATAACAGAGAGCCAATCATTAATTATAGGGATTCACCCTCTTATTTGCAACTTTATTGAGTTCAGATCATCATTCAAATGTAATTAGATATATAAATTTACAAACTGGAGTGAACATATTGTAGATTATAAAATATTTACCTCATCCATACTCCCAGTAGTGTTCTGGTATATATGGCTCTGATACATTGATTTTATCATGCAATAGATTTTATTGCTAAATATATCCAGATTATGAAATTGGACAACTTTGCTGCTTGCTGTTATATCTGGAATTACCACTTTGTTCTTTTACTTACAGAATGGATGTAAACTCTGTGACTGAGCAGAAATAAGCTTTTGGTACCTGTAGTCTTTTTTCCCCATATCCCAAGCTGTGGGGTGGCAAACAACTTTCCTTCCATCTTTAGGTTCCTCAAGCATTGAATTTTTCCAGAAATTCTCAGTCATATTGAAGAGACCGATTGAGATGAAAAAATGTTCAGCAGCTTTAAATATTGAGTTTACAGTCCATTTCTGAAACGATTGATTTTTACATGAACTAACAGTTGTTGCCCAACAAACCCCACACCCAAGTTACTGTGGGTCCCTTATGTTTAGCTATAGAGGTAGTCATGAAGGAAGTAAGACACCAAGATGACTTCTGCCATTGTTGGGTGATCCAGGAGGTCAATCAACTTCCAAAGAAACTTGGATTAGACATAGGCAAGCCTCAACTCAGCAGCCTGTCCTGTAGTCTGTTCTTAAAAATATATAATTCATTCAATCGATACTGTACTTCTCTATCCATCTGTTCTTTATCATTCATTTAGATTTCTTAGTTCACATTAAGATAGAACAAAGTCCAACAATTTCCCCTTTTCCCTCCCAGAAAATGACAGGGAAGGGTTATTCAATTAAATAACCCTTCTGGAAATAACAATCTGGAAATACTGATACTTATTTGGGAAATCCATGTCTTTTCTAGAAATCAGTCAAAGTGGTAAGCCCACAATTGCAGAGCATAAAGAAACCAAAATATAAGGAAACGGAGATTCAGAGGCCCTCAATAATATCTTATTCTATCAGTTCTTAAAATGTAAAGGTCTATTACTCTTCTATAAATCTTGAAGTCCTCCAAGCCTGCTGATACTGCTATCTTAAGTGGTGATATTTTGGTGGTATGTGCAATAGTACAGCATTAAGAGATTTAAGTGTTAGATTTATTTAGTCTTGTCTGGTTTTTATAATTAAACAGTTTGGAGAGGACAGGGTTAAAAAACTCAGTATAAAATAATGTGTACAAATTATACCAAAAGAGTTATTGCTCATTTAGTCAACTGACTATATTTGTGTGCCTTACCTTCTCCTCCATAGCAGAAGACACTTCAATGCTTGTTTTATTTGGATAGGGCACCATTAAAGGATATAAATTTGTCCAAAATCTTCCCCACATGTCACCTTTAACAGAAAAAAAAATTAGAATTACATATAAAAGCAAAATGCAGTAGTTTCTGAAAGCAAAACATGCTAGATTTTGTTATTTTAATGCACCAAGTGCAGATTCTTTTACTGTACTGAATTTTCACACTAAAAAAAATTGTAGACAATGCAGATCAGGATTAAAGAACTAAAACCTTTCTATTCTTAATACTAAAATACTAATCTGGATCAGATCCTTATTTAAGAGAAGAACTCTATATGGCATTTATTAACATTTGGTTTGATGATCAGGAACATCAAACAAATAGACCAAAAGCTGAAGATGTACACTGGTTAAGGAACTAAGCTATGACTGTTTTTCATACTTACGACCACTGCAGCATCCCTATGGTCATGTGATTAAAATTCAGACGCTTGGCAACTGACTCATATTTATGACAGTTGCAGTGTCCTGGGATTAAATGATCATCTTTTGTGACCTTTGCACAAAGAAGTCAATGAGGAAACCAAATTCACTTAACAATTGTGTTCCTAACTTAATATTTGCAATGATTCAATTAACAACTGTTGCAAGAAAGGTCGTAAAGTGGGGCAAAGCTCACTTAACAACTTAGCAACTGAAATTTTGGGCTCAATTGTCATTGTAAGTCGAGGACTACTTGTATATAAAGTATCTTGGTCCAATAAATGTAGTTATTAAAGTGGTATTTTCATACCAAGTAAATGAGCAGGAATAGCTCCTTTGGGATTAATGAGCTCTGGGCCGTAGCGTTTGTACAGATGGCGCCGTACATAAGCATGTAGATGCTTATACAAAGGCTTTATCTGGAAAAGAAAAACAGAAAGTCATTTAATTAAGGGAAAACCATGATTGTTTTATTAATTCTTCCATTCTGATAATCTTGAAAAAAATATTTTGCTCCTGAATAAATAAAGAAGTTTCTTATTGGGAAATATGGTGACTCGCTCACAATCTTTCAGTACGCGAACTTGTCCCTCTTTGAACTAAATTCTGCTATTATTGTTATTCCTACTGGTATTATCAGTTACAAACTCTATTATACTGTTAATAAAACCATGGGAAATATGTACTGTAAAAAAAAAACAAACTCTGGTATATCTACAATCTACAAAGGTAATGATAATGGATTTTTTTCCCCAATGGGTGACACCAATGTTAAAATGTCATTTCAGAGTAGTCTGCATCTGTCAGGTTGCCTCATTTTCTTATCTCAGCCCATGCTAAAGAGAGTGATAAGTACCGTGTTTCTGTGAAAATAAGACCAGGTCTTTTTTTTTTTTTTTTTTTGCCTCCAAAAGAAGCACCAGATCTTATTTTGGGGGGAATGTCTTTTATACTCACCTCTGGCACTGACAGCCCCACCAAGCTGGTCCACTTCTTCTGAAGGAGCAGCTTCATTCTGCAGCTGCATTCCGGCTTGCATTTTACAGTCAGTCAATTCATAGTTCAGTTCTCAGCATGATGAGGTCTTGCAGAACTGAGCTCGGTTCTCAGCTGCAGTGGTCTTCCGGAAAGGCCCGTGACTGAAGATGTGGCAGAAGAAGTGGGCCAGCAAGGAGAGGCCTGGCTGCAAGGTAAGTGGGTGTGGGGCATGTGGGGCAGCTCCACCCTCCCACCCCCACCCTAGCTTGATTTTTAGGTATGTGCCTCACTTCAAAACTAGGGCTTATTTTTGGGGTAGGGCTTATATTTGGGCCACCTCCAAAAATCAAGCTAGGGCTTATTTTCAGGGTAGACCTTACTTTCGGGAAAACACGGTAGATGTTTTGTTGCTGGCTGGTAAGATGTTATGAAAAGTGATTCAAACAAAGGCTGGGAAATCTACAATCTATGCTCTTAATGTATTGTGGACATTTTAAATAAGGACTGCACCAATAGCCAATTGTTACCATTTTGACAATCACAGCAAATTTTATGCTGGTAGTCTGTTTTCCCAGCTCAAGGACTGGTGAATTTATTTATCAATTATTTATTTATTCATCAACTATCACACCCATATGAGCAGTTTTGTGTATTGCCATAAAAATTGTTTTGCCTCAGTACAGTAAAACAAAACATTTGAAGTCAAATCTTACTTGCTTAAATGTGTTTTCCACATCAGTAATCAACTTTGCACGTTGATATTGATACTCTTGTGGAAAGTCTACTTCATAATTTGCTCTCCAATAATCTCCATAGTCAGCATAGCCTGAAAAACAAATATGTGTCACTCATCATGACATTAAATTTACATCTCACAGATTCTAGAACAATGCAGTTTCAAATTAACATTAGCCATGCTAAAGTCCTCTGATGAATAATGGTAACTGGCTTTTGTAGAACTTCTAGTCCAATTTCTAGTCCAACATCTGAAAGGGGAAGGCTGACGTCATAAAGAATAATCTACTTTAATATGGATCCTGACTAGACATCCTTAAAATTCTCCAGCTACTATGCCCAATGCTGACAATTCTAGGAGTTTAAATCCACACAACTGCATCCAGGTTGGGCAATTGAATAATGATTATTTTACCATTTCATTTTTTAATATTATGGGCAGGGGGAACAAATACAGAGAATGAAGCTTTGTTGCTACTAATAATTCATACTTAATGTTATACATCAGTGAAGAATTAAAGAGTAATGGTGGATGGTTAATACCATTATCTTAGAAGCATTTTACCACGTACAAATTCAACAAGCTACAAAAAGGAAAGATTTTCTTCTTCTCTATCAACCTCAGAAAGGGAATATTTTGAATCCTTTGGACTTCTAGAGACAGTTTCAGAAAACTCAGTGGCAGACTATGAATTTGTCAGAATAATGAAATGTGTAAAACTGTATTCTTTATGTATTTGCATGTAACTTCACACATATATAATGTCATAGTTCTGGAAGATTAGAATAGAATAGAATAGAATAGAATAGAATAGAATAGAATAGAATAGAATAGAATAGAATAGAAGTTGGAAGGGAACTTGGAGGTCTTCTAGTCCAGCCCCCTGCTCGAGCAGGAGATCCTATACCATTTCAGACAAGTGACTGTCAAGTCTCTTCTTAAAAACCTCCAGTGACAGAGCGCCCATGATTTCTGAAGGCAAGCTGTTCCACTGGTTAATTGTCTTCATTGTCCAGGTTGCTTCTCTCTTTGGTCACTTTTCAACCATTGTTTCTTGTCCTGCCCTCTGGTGCTTTGGAGAATAATTGACCCCCTCTTCTTTGTGTCAGTCCCTCAAATACTGGAAATTTGCTATCATGTTGCCCCTATTTCTTCTTTTCGTTAGATTAGCCAAACCCAAGTCCTGCAGCCATTCTTCATATGTTTTAGTCTCCAGGCCTTTGATCATTTTAGTTGCTCTTCTCTGAACTTTTTCCAAAGTCTCAACATCTTTTCCATAGTATGGTGACCAAAATTGGTTGCAGCATTCCAGGTATGGTATTACTAGGGTTTTATAAAGTGGTACTAATAGTTCACATAATCTTGATTCTATGCCTCTGTTTATACAACCCAGGATTGTATTAGCTTTTTTGGCTGCTGCTGCACACTTCTGGCTTATAGTCAAATGATTATCCACTAGGAATCCAAGGTCCCTCTCAAAATTCATTTTGTTGGGTAGGCCCATTGTTCAGGTTTGTCAAGATCTTTTTGGATCCTGAGCTTATCTTCTGAAGTGTTGGCAATTCCTGCCATTTTAGTGTCATCTGCAAATTTGATGAGTTCTTCTATTCCCTCATCTAAGTCATTTATAAAGATATTAAAGAGTACTGGGCCTAAGACGGAGCCTTGTGGTACCCCACTGCTTACTTCTCTGCATGTTGATGTAGTACCATTGAGGACTACTCGCTGAGTACGGTTTGTCAGCCAGCTACAGATCCATCTGGTGGTGATGTTGTCTATCCCACCTTTTTTTAGCTTACTAAGCAGCAGGTTGTGGTCTACTTTGTCAAATGCCTTACTGAAATCTAAGTATACTACAGATAGAACCAAATAAATCAGAACTTTGAGGCTAGAGGCTTCCTCAAAGAACATGTTTATTGGATACAAAATATTGGCACAGTCAAAAGTGAAACCAAGTCTAAAAGTCCCTCCAAAGAGTTACACTATTACAAAGTTAAACTTCCCACCCCAGTGCTATGCAATCAGATATGTTCCCAATAGAATAGTTTGACGGGCTCTCTACACACCACCCAACCCCCTAGCATAACCGATAGAATGACCTTGGCTCCCATGGGACACAGAATTGTTTAGACTAGCAAAGATCCTCCACACCCCCTGTCATGCCTCTGTCGGAGCCTGAATCTGCGGAGGAAAATGAGCTGGAATGGGACCCTATGGAGGTTGAGAGAGAGAGGTGTCTGTGGCTTCAGAGGAATGTGGGGAAGAGCAGGCAGAGGCAGGCCAGGGCCCTTCAGGAGTGGGACAGGAGGAACAGGAGAGACAGAGTTCAGATGATGAGCAAGGGCCACCCCCCCACCTAATTCTAGAGCACGGAGAGTGGAGAGAAGGAGAGAACAATGCAGACAGGCTCAACTACTCGGGAGGAGAGCATCCCGCCCCTCTCCACAAGGCACACCTGGAGAATGAGATTTAAGGAGACGCTGTGGGGAGAGGCTTTTGTCGGGAACAAACGCTTATTCCTTGGAGTTTTGTGTGTGTTGTTGCTGATCTTTTGTTCTGTAACTTCTGCTTGGAAACCCAGAAACTCTGACCCTTGGACTGGCTGACAACATTACTTGGATGTTTATAGATTTCGGACTGTATTTTGGCTTCCTTTTTGAAACTGTTCAGGCAAGTGTGTATTCCCACAGATCTTTTAGGTTTATGCTCAATGTGTCATTCTTTCTTATCTCCATGACCTTGAGTAAATTCCTCTCCTAAATCAGACTGTATGTGAAACTACTTCCAGCCAGAGGTGTGTGTTTGAGGCTTGCCAGAAACGAGGGAGCATTTGGGGAAAATTTGGAGCAATTAAAGGCGGTTTGAATTGCCAGCTGACTGCATTGCCTCTGTGCTGTGCCCTGCGTCATCACACCCCCTTCCCATTCACATGCAACCTAGAGTGAGAAATATGGCTGAGCCAGGTTCATTGTAGAGTTGACAGTTGGACCCCCCTAAGGAGAAAGGTTAAGGAACCATTGTTCTCCAATGCTTGTCTAAACTTGGCCCTGATTCGCTGCCCAGGGGTGTTTTTTCTTAGGGTTTTCTTTTGTGGTGGTCGGGGCCTCCACATTACTGCTTGCCAGCATTAGTTTCTTCACCTGAGCTCTCGTGATTACAGGGGCCACTAATTGTTTTGGAGTCATCAAGAGTTTGATCATGTCAGATTTTATGCTATTATATTGCGGCATATTTGACAAGGCATCAGCCAAAAAGTCACACACACACACACCCGGGATGTATTTAATTGAAAAATCAAACTGATGGAAATGCTGGGAACACCAAGCTTGTTTGGGGGATAATTTTCTTGGAGTTTTTAGCGCTTCAAGATTCTTGTGTTCGGTCCACACCTGAAAGGGGATTTTACTCCCCTCCAGGAAATGTCTCCAAGTGAGCAGAGCCCATTGTACCACATATGCCTCCTTTTCCCACACTGCCCACCTCTCTTCAGTTTCAGTGAACTATTTGGATGTGTACGCGCAGGGTTGCAATTTCCCCTCCTGATTCTCTTGGAGCAGCACTGCCCCCACTGCCACATCACTAGCGTCTGCCTGAATGACAAATGGTTCCCCCAGGTCCATGTGTTTTAACACTGGCTCGGCAGAAAAAAGTCTTTTTAATTTCTCAAAAGCTGCTTGACACTCCATAGTCCATTTCAATGGCTGGCTGGGTTTCGGTTGACTCACCCCTTTTGTTTTTAGTAGTTTTGTGATGGAGAGAACAATTTACATGAAAAAGGGAATAAACTGTCTATAAAAGTTCACGAATCCAAGGAAGTCTTGCAGCTGTTTCCTTTTGCGAGGTGATGACCATTCCAGCACCGCCCGTACCTTCTCTGGATCCATTTCTATTCTCTGGTGGGAAATCCTGTAACTCAAATAGTCAATTTTTTCTTTATGGAACTTGCACTTTGAGAGTTTAGCATAGAGGTGTGCTGCACGTAGCTTGTTGAAAACTGCCCTGACTAATTTGACATGCTCCTCCTTCCTCTCTGTGAATATTAGGATGTCATCCAAATACACCAAAAACTCCTTGTACAAGTGCTCTTGGAGAACCTCATTTATCAGCTGCATGAACACTGTGGGCACCCCTTGTAGCCTGAAAGGCAGGACTTGGAACTGGAAACACCCTAAGGGGCAATTAAACACCGTTTCCCACTCATCCCCTTCCTTTATCCTAATTTGGTAGTAGTTTTCTCTTAAATTCAGTTTGGAGAATATTTTCCCCTTGGAAAGATGGGCCATCATGTCCTTCATTAATGGTAGGGGATAGACATTGTTCTTGAAAACAGCATTTAGAGACCTATAATCCACACACAGGTGTAGAGACCCATCTTTCTTTTCCCAGAATAACATAGGGGTGGCCATTTTCAGCCATGCCGGCTAAATAAACCCCCACATTAAACTCTTTTCAATGAACTTCTGCAGCGCCTTGAGCTCTCCAGGAGTCATCAAATAAAGCTTGGGTTTGGATAGTTTAGCTCCCAGCAGGATTTCAATGGCACAGTCAGTGGGACGGTAGAGGTGGGGTAGTTCATCGGACCTTTCCTCACTGAAAAACTCAGCCAGATCTCAGTACTCTTTAAGTATGCCTTTTGATGGCCTGTCACCTGCCACCACCTGGACTGTTCTCTCCTCTCTCCTTTTCAGTACCCTGTCCTGTGTCACAGCCTTCCTTTTCGAGAACCTAAATTCTCCTGTTCTCCAATTTACTATCGTATTCCAAGTTTTCAGCACATCACCCCCAAAATCAGAGTCCATTCCATGCCAGGGGCTACAATAAATGTTATAGTCTCTGTGTGATCCCCCATTGTGAGTTCAATCGGCCGGGTGGCTAAGATAATTGGAACTCCCCAAGATGGACCCATCTAATTGACCAAAGGAAATGGGTTTCTTCAGCCTCCTCACCAGAATTCCCAAATTTTCTACTAGGGTTGGGCTGATTAGGCAGCAGATGCAACCCAAGTCTATTAATGCTTTTAGGGCTACTTTCTCTTCCATCTCTGGGCTGAACAGTTCAATGGGTCTGGTGAGGGGCACGAGGGTCCACTTACCAGGGGCTTGTCATCTGAATCACTGTCAGAGGTTTCTGGCAATTGCTCCGGTGAGGTCAGAGTTCCCCCTCCCTGTGGTTTGGAGGACTGGACCTCTATGACTTCAGCACCTCTCATGGAGGTCTCTTGGGTTAAAGGTGGTGGCTTTTGAGTTTTCCCCCCACAACCTGGTCTGCCCTTAAAATTGGCACTTTTGAATGGCACTCGGCTACTCAGTGGCCTTCTTTGCCACATCTGAAACAGGCAGTTGAACACAAGTTTGCGGTCAGGGTCTTTGCTGTCTCCCTTTTCCCTTCTGAGCGGGAGTGTCTCCAGGTTCACCCCAGACACTGCTGGCTGTGTGCCAGGTCGATTTCTGCCTCTTCCCCTGGGCGATGGAAGCCTGGTAGAGGTCATCGTTCAACCTGTCCTTGAATAGGCCAATCAAGATTTCCTCTGGCCAGTTAAGGAGGCCCACCAAGTCTTTAAACTCCTCGGTGTACTCTGCTACTTGTTGCCTGCCCTGCTTTATAGTCTTGATGTGCTCCCTGGCTTTCTGATCATCTAGGGATCCTCGAACCTCTGTCTCAGGGCTGCCATGAACAGGTTAAAATTCCAGAGCTCGGGTACATTAATGTTATGCAGGGACACCATCCACCAGGCAGCTGCACCTTCCAGGGCAAGGGTCATGATCCTGACATGCCTGTGGTCACCAGAGATGTCTCGACCATATTTGTGCATGTAGCTCAGGAAGTGGGCTAGGAAAAAAACCAATTGCTGGGGTGATCCATCATACTTTACCCTCAAGACTAGTACTTTGCAGTCACTTGGGTGAGTTCCCCCTCCTTCTGACTCAGCATACATCTCCTCCAGCTGGGGTGGTATGGGCTGGGGTGGTGGCCTCAGCTGTCACTCCAGCGGCCTCTGAGGTGCTCATAGAAGAGCCAGGATTTACGAACACACTCTCCCAGATCTCTTCATCCTCATCCTGACTCATGGCTACCAAACCCCGGCAGGGATCTGTCTCTTTTTCCTGGAGGTTTTTGAATGCCTCCACTTAAGGAAGCAGTAATACCATGCTGGCCTCTCACCCTCCTCTTTACTGACATTGAGCGATCTCTCCATCTCACTCTTCCAGGCAGGTTGATGACTGCCACACTTGAGGGTCACTTTTCTGGCTTTCGTATCCCAGTTGTCCTTCTTCCCCACTCCGATCGACCATCTTGGTTTCTCGCAAATGTCCACCTCATTAGACGAGCTGGCAGAGTCTGAGCTGCTGCTGCTTGGGCAAGCCTTCGGGGGGGGGCCTCCAAATGCTCACTTTCTCTCTTCTCACCTCCATGGTTAGATATTATTTTGTTGACCATTTTGCAAATCCTGCCTAATGTAAGGACCTGCCTCCCTTTCTCTACCAAGAAAGCAGAACTCTTGAAACTGGCATAATTTCAAAAGAAACTTTTATTGGCAGGTACAGAAAGCAGGAAAGCTAGGCAGGATCTAAGGGCTTCCTATCCAAATGAATAGATTAAACCCGTAAAGTTATAACCGCACCCCAACAGTCCATCCGGTCGGTTCAAACAGGCTAATCCACAGGTCATATCGAGCTATGGGAAACAACCCAATAAAGTGCCTCTGTCAAGGTTTTTAGGTCTTTCCCGGTTCCTCCCTTCACACTGAGATAAGGCAGATGGCCCTGAGGCATTCTATTCACACCCCATAGAGAATAAATCAAAGCAAATAGAGGAAATGTTCTATGTGCACTACAAGCCCCTTACCTCCCCCATAGGAAAATGGCAGAACCCAAATAACCTAAACCCAGAGAATATGTATGATTAATAATTGAGGGTTCTGACAAGCTATTTTAAATGGAGTAAATCCAGAGCTACTGTGTACTGTATGTTGTATGCCACTTTGGCGAAAGGTAGGAGATCTGTCCAGTTAGTCTGTTGGTAATTAACATAACATCTGAGGTATTGTTGTATCATTGCATTCATACATTCTGCCAATTTATTTGTACTTGGATGAAAAGTAGATGAAAGTCCCTGGGTAGACCCAATCAGTTTTACAAACTCCCTCTGGAATTTTGCAGTAAATTGAACCTCCCTGCCTGATATAATTCTTTTCAGGGCTCCATGGAGTCAATAGATGTGCTTCAAAAATAGCCTGGCTAGTTTTTGGGCAGACCTAAGCCACGAACAAGCAATGAAATGGGCTTGCTTTGAAAAAGGGTCAACGACAGTCCAGTTTACTGTGTTTTCCCTGCTCTCAGGCAATTCCACAATAAAATCCATGGCTATCTCCTCCCAGGGTTGGGAAAGATCTGCTTGCTACCTGCTGCACAGACCAGGAGGTTTACCAGGGCATTTTTTCATAGCTGCATAGGTAGCACAGATTTTTACTTTTAACTTTCAATGTCTTTTTTCATTCCTGGACACCAAAACTGCCACGCACCAAATGCAAAGTTTTTAGAAAACCAAAATGACTTGCTTATTTGGCATTATGACTACATCAAAGGGCTTGAATTCTGAGGGAAATTGGAAGGTACAGCTTAGCTCCCTTCCAGGCTAGCCCATCTTGATAGGTTAATAGTGATCTATTGTCCCTGAACCAGGGGTCTGTTTTTAGTTCTTCCTTGAGCTTCTGCATTAAATGACTATCAGGCGTATCGGATTTCCTCTGTGTTTCACCTCTTGTGGTTACATGAGAGGCTGACTGTGGTACAGGAATGATGGAATTAATAACTTCCTCCCAGTGATTCTTATATTGGGACATTCTAGATAAGGCATCTAGCAGAAAGTTTTTTCCCACCAGGGAAAAATTCCACCAGTAAAATTAAAATGATTGAAATACTGCGCCCACCAAACTTGGTTAGGGGATAACTTTTGAGGGGTGTTTAGTGTCTCTAAATTCTTATGATCAGTCCATACTTCGAAAGACACCTTGCTCCCCTCCAGGAAATGGCACCAAGTTAGTATTGCCTATCTGTCTGCAAAAGCCTCCTTCTCCCAAACAGCCTACCTCCTTTCCATGTCTGTGAGCTTTCTTGAAGTATAGCTGCAAGGTTGTAGGTCCCCCCTATTATCCCTTTGTAGAAGGACAGTGCCCACTGTGACATCACTTGCATCAGCTTGGATGATGAATTGTTCCTCAGGATCAGGGTGTTTTAGAATTGGTTCTGTGGTGAATAGTCATTTTAATTGCTCAAATGCCACCTGGCTTTCCATGGTCCATTGTAAAGGTTGGCAAGGTCATTGCTTCACCCCCCCCTTTTCCAGTTTTCAATAGCTCAGTAATTGGCATAGCTATTTTCATGAAGTAGGTGATGAACTGCCGGTAAAAGTTTGCGAACCCCCCCCAAAAAAATTTTGAAGCTGCTTATGGGTCCATGGAGGCTGCCATTCTAGTGCTGCCTTGACTTTGACAGGGTCCATTTCCACCCCCTCACTAGACATTTGGTATCTCAGGTAGTCAAAGCACATCTGATGGAATTCACATTTAGAAAACTTAACATAGAGTTTAGCATGTTGCAGCTTTTTGAGCATTTTGTGAACTAACTTAACATGCTCATCCATGGTCTCAGTGTAGATGAGGATATCATCAAGGTAAACCAAAACTCCCTTATATAGGTGATCATGCAGCAGTAATAGTTTCATGAAGATCTTCCCTTTAGCTAGATGGACTAGCATGTCTTTCTTCAGAGGAAGGGGGTACATGTTTTCTACACTGACAGCATTTAACTCTTTAAAGTCCATGCACAATCTCCAAGACCCATCTTTCTTTTCTCTGAATAACACTGGGGTAGCCATGCATGACTTAGCGGGCTGGATGAACCCTCAGGCCAGGTTCTTGTCGATGTATTATCTCAGTTCATTCATCTCCCTGGATATCATAGAGGACATTTTGGGCTTTGGGAGTTTGGCATCTGGTAGGATCACAATTGTGCATTCGGTGGTTTGGTGAGGTGGAAGCATGTCACATTCTTTTTCCCTAAAGGTTCCTGACAAATCATGGTCATGGCCCAACCCTTCCTTGAAGTAGTGGATCAATGATCACTCTGGTCACTGTCCTAACCAACCAACAACCCTCCAGAACTCCCAAACATATTCTTTTGCCAAATGGCCCTTCTGCTTCAAACAGTGGATCTCTTTTTTTTGCCTGCAGGGCTTGGAATTCATCTTCAAATTGTGCTCTCAATTGCTCCATGAATAAGTTTGCATCCAGCAATTCAGGGGCCCCCTCGTCATGAAGGTTGGTCACCCACTCAGCCACATCTCCCTCTAAGTTGGCCTCCACTGTGTTCACCATCGTGGCATCATTGAGGTACACATAAGTGTATCGGTCGAAGTGGGCCCACACTTGATTCAAGAAGAAAGGTAGCTTCTTGAGATCCCCATTGAATATGGGCTTGATAGGAGATGGCTCCATATGCTGTGGGGCCAAGTATACTGGTTTCTGGGCAGCTTGTCGATCCTAGAGCCATGGCCATACCACTCTCCGGAATCCTCTCTGCTGGACCCCTGGGCACGTGGGCCAATGCTGCCACTGTGAGCTTGATTGGGACCCAGGGCTTGACATCTCTGGCAACTGGGGAGTAGGAGATGCAATGTGAGCTTCAGCAGCAGGACTAAGGCTCCAGCGAGAGGGTGGAAGTGACAGGTAAGGTTTTGCTTCCCCCCCCCACCAAACAGGTAAGGTTTTGCCTCCCCCTCCATAGAATGCATGCACTGTGTGGTACTAGCCACTTCTTTGACTTCCAGTTGTCAAATTTCTCCTTCAGCTGTTGAACTGAGGGGCTGTGGACTGCCATCAGGTACTTCCACTCCGCAGACTCATTCGATCCAGTCGACCCCTTCCCCTTCTTAGGTGCTGCGGATGAAGGACAGAATCAGTAAGAGCTCCTCTTCAGCAGTCTTAGGATGCTTCTGCACTGAAGAGCCGCCTCTGCCTGTGAAAAGTCTTCCAGGAGCATAGTCTCCTCCTGCAGTACCAACTTTCCAAATTGGATTACCTGGGGCTTAGGTTGAACCCCCACCAGTAGCACTTCTTTGGTAGCCAAAGCAGCCGCCTGCACTTCAACAGCCAAAACCCCACTGCAATCAGCGATCCATTCATCTTTCTTCTCCATCTCAAAATCTTCAAAAGACTTTGTTGTCCTCCCAAAGGCAGTGAGTAGATAGCTGGAGCTCAGCAGTCCAGGGAAAACAAAGGTTTTGGGGAGATTTGTTTCAATGTCATGGTTCTGATAGATAGAGCCAAATAAATCAGAAGTTTGAGGCTAGAGGCTTCCTCAAAGAACATGTTCATTGGATACAAAATATCAGCGTGGTCAAAAGTGAAACCAAGTCTAAAAGTCCCTCCAAAGAGTTACACTATTACACTATTGCAAAGTTAAACTTCCCACCTAGTGCTGTGCAATCAGCTATGTTCCCCAATAGAATAGTTTGGCAGGCTCTCTAATACACAGCCCAAACCGCTAGTATAACCAATAGAATGACTTTGGTTCCCACAGGACACACAATTGTTTAGATAGCAAAGATCCTCCACACCCCCTCCCATTCATGTAGCAATCTAGAATGAGCAAGATGGCTGCAGCCAGGTTCATTGTAGAGTTGATATGTAACTTAACATATGTGTAATATTTACACATATTAATTGGACTTTGAGATTTAATATTTCTGGATTTCCATATAATTTTTGAATGGTATTACATAGAATTGATGACTGGACAACACAAATGGATTCTCCATGACCTTGTTGAAAGGAAAGAGAACAACTGTTCTTCAATATTAAGAAGATGTATGTTTTTACCATTTTTTTTAACTCAGTGTATTTTCTATGTAATGTTACTTATAAATTATGAATAGGTTGTTCAGAGATGTAGATTATGTATGAGCTAATATAATGAAATATTGTATTTATTTACTGAAACTGTTTTATATATATTTGTATACACATATACATGCATAAAAAGCTTTATATACATATTTTGTTTTTTTCTTCCTTTTCCTATTGTTTTTTTCTTTTTTTCTGATCTGTTTAATTAACACCCATTGCTTTAGCATTTTATTTATTTAAATTTATACTTCCTTTCTACAAGAGCTCCAGTGGTTTAGAAAGTGCTTCCTCCTTTTATTTTCTTCCTCAAGAATAGCTCTATAAAGTGGCTTACACTGAGTGTAATTGGGATAAAGTCAATCAGTGAACTATAGCGCTATAGGCTAGAAGCTGAGTTTCCCTGCTTCTAGGACACACCACACAGTTTTCAATTTTTTAAGGAAACTGATATAAAAATTAGCTATGAATTATTAATGCAAACAATAAATCCCTTTCCCCACTTTCTCTATTACCATCATAAGATGGATTGTAAGATATTCATTGACCTATTTCCGGTTTGCTCAGACAGTCACCATGGACATCTGGGAGGCAAGCTCCATCTTCTACGTCCAGTTTTGCTTCACTGGGGGACCCTGGAAAGGGTCAAAACTCGCCCTGCAGGGGCGACCAGCAAGGAGGGGATCCCTGTGATTGCGGAAGGGTGGCAGCTCTTCCGTTTGATCCGGGGCAACCCTCCAAACCGGCGGACAAAAGACCGGCCATAGAAATATGGCTTGTCACTAGGCTGCAGACAGCCGAAGTCACACTTACTATCAGGCAACTTTAAAGCAGCATGGAAGAGACTGGGTGAGATCTACCTCTCTTAAATCCTAGCTACCTTTGTTTCCTGCATAAGCTGTTTAAGTACTTTCCCCCCTGTGGAGAGGGAAGGGAGATTTTACCCTCCCTCTAAAAATAGCTGCGACTGACTATCCAGGGGATAACTTGATCCTAATTGGAATTTTACTTCTTAAAGTTTGTGGATTAAAAGACTTTCTACTCTTACTGAAGATCTGGGTTTTTACTTATAAAAAAAGAAGTAGAACCAAAAGGAATTTAAAAACTTGGGAAAATTTTAAATATAGGGGCACCATCTTGTGGCTAAACCTGATATTACAATTTTGTCTATGCTGAAAGCAATTTACCAAACTATTCTTACAGCTACTGATGAAATAAGAGGTTGCAGAAAAGAATGGGTGTCAGCCCAGATATACGAACTCAAAATTTGATTACAACTGAAAAATCAACTACACAGAATATAACAGAAAAAGTGGACCAATTAAATACTATGACAGGATTCAACTGATCAACAAATACAGTCAATGGAAAACCCAGAAAAGGGATTGACAAAGAAGAAGAAACCTGAGGACCAAGAAGAACAACAGACTGAAGAGAAGATAAACAGTTTAAGACAACTACATCAAGATGGAAAAACAGAGAGACAATTTGTTAGTTCTCTCAAAAAAATGGCGATCAGATGGTTTTTTTCTACGTCAAACAATATACATAATAACACAGGGAGATCTATTTGATGACTCAAAAGCACAGACATGGAAGACGACTTGGCAAAAAAAGAAAGCTAGACTACGACTGAAGACAATTGGGATTTTGACTTACTAGTGAGAATTAAAACAGAATATTCTCAAATAGATAAGATGTGTACTTTGAATATTAGAAATTGTTATGAGTTGAGTTAAAGGATACTTTGGTCATTTAAGATTTTGAAATATAAACATTAATAGTTAAATTTTGAATATTGAATATTGAATATAGGTAATTAAAATATATATAAACTAAAAACTTACTGATGAATGTAACAAATATGTTTTTTTATTTAATGGTAATAATAAAAAATATTAGCTTAAATATGAAATAGTAGATATGGAGAGAAAAATAGGAAATATTAAATGTTGAAATAAGAGAAATTTTGGTTATTAAATTTAGATATTTGGAAATTATTAGAAAATAAGAATATTATATTGTATTATTAAACAGTTGATATAAGATCTTGGGATGAATTGTGATAAAGGGAATTGGGGTTATTTAAGACTTGGAAACTATAAATATTAAACATTAAATTTAAATATTAATGAGAAGTTAAAAATTGGGGAAAACTTACCAGGATATTGATTGTCTAAAAGATTGAATGACAAAATGATTAAGATCTGTATAAACTAAAAATTATTGATAAATGTTAAAAAGTTATTTCTATTAAATTGATATAATAAGAATTGCATTAATTTAAATGTGAGACAGTAAATACCAAGGGAAAAAGAGAGGAAATACTTAATGTACTAGTTTATGATCCGTACTAAAGAAATTTGTATGTTATTGAATTATGAACCAACCCAGCTGCCACTTTGCTTTTCAAATATTTAAATGTAAAATTGGAAAATCAATAAAAATTTATATTAAAAAAAGATATCATTGACCAATTTTTCACAAACTAGGTATGCTTATGTTAATTATTAGTGCAGAAATTATGCTATTTCAGTGAATTAATATTCCTGAATCCTGCTCCACCATAACATTGACTGTGGACAATGAGGGTTGAGATGCAGAATAAATTGAGGGTGCTGGTTTGGTTTCATAATATTCCATTTTAGCAGCATTTTGCCCAATTAGCCATGTATATTAAAAAAGCAATGCTCATGAAAAAATAGCTGAATAAAATATAGAAGTCTCAAAAATATCATCTTCAAAAGGTGAAAAAAATATTCATGCTGGTAGTCTTTGATACTGTAACTTACCCCTCAGTCTTGCATATTTATTTTTCAGTTCAACATAACTTTCGTATAAAGGCCTCATCTTCTTGCCAACATCAGCTCTCCAGCCTTCCCAGGCCCACAACCTCTCTGAGTAATCCCAGTTATTTTCCATTATGTGATCCAAACCTATCACCATAAAATCAGGTTAGTTCCCTTTATTTGTTTGTTTGTTTCCTCATAACCAGCACCAGTCTTATGCAAAGTAAAACAAACCAGAAATAATACAAAAAAAAAGTTAGAAATACAAAATAGATGTATACAAATAGAGGCACATCTGTGTGTCAATCATTGGAACTGAAAGCTCATTAAAAAGGGAAAGTTTTCACAATCTTTCTGAATACAAGAAGGGAAGATGCCATTTGACCCACCAGATTAACATATTTCATAAAACGGGCTACCACAAACAATTCTGACTCTTATGACGTTTGGATGGAGAAGGGATTCTTAACAAGCCTGCCTGAGAGGTCTGACTCAGATGGGCAGGAATTGGCCAAGGAGGTGCCTGATATAACTTCTTTAGTCCATGCAAGCTCAAAAGAATATCAGATCATTTTATAGATCATGTTACCTTGCACATGCTGTGGATTCTATTCAATTGACATGTATCTCATCACTAATACAGACAATTTTACACACACACAGATCCAGTACATGATCAGCCATGTATCTTTGGGCTGTAATTACTTCATGGTCATGAATTTACAAGCTGTACTAAACTCTCCCCTGGGATATGGATATTGAAGTCACTTAAGATTTTGGGAACTCCTATCCCAGCCTGAGATGCACCCAAGATCTCATGATGAGCCATACTGGATAGCTAAGAAGAATGTACAGGAACAACAACCTGAATTTATATAGTTCCCTGCATTCCCCCCCCCCCCCGTTGGAATTAGTCACTCTTAGGGCAGTACTTCTCCCAATTGGTAGCATCCCAAGAATTACCAGTTACCCACTTCCTAAACTTTGGTGTTAACACCTGATCCTGGCCCTGAAATCTGAGAGGACAGACCTGTAATTAGCCTAACCAGATCCCACTGAAACTTGCTAAGTCTGCACATTTGTTCACCAGCATATTATAAATGGATGCTGTCTTATTTCATACAGATCTGACATTTGCTAGTAGCAACTGAAAAGCAAGGATCTCTGGCAGTTTGGCTACATGTCACCAGGTTGGAGCCACTGATTTAGAAGAGGGGCTCTGCACTAGATCCTCTTTGTCCTGTAGGAAGTCATCACTCTCCCCCAGAGAATGAAATATTTTGGGGAATATTAAAAGAGGCAGAATAGAATATTTCCCCAGAAGGAGAAATGGAGAAAAAAAATCTTAACAAAGGCAGAAACCTGAGGAGGCCAATCTTTAGAAATGGAGATTTTGTAATCCAGTCTGAATAACTGGGGCTACACTATTTATAAGCAAAACGCCTTCAGCCACAGCTCCCACAGAAGGCTGGAGCTGATGGGATTAGAAAAACAAAGACTCCTAAAATCTACATTCCCGACCCAGTTCCAAGGACAGGATATGACCTCCAAGCCACAATGGGAGTCAGGCAACAATAATTTGAATACCAAAAGGGCACACTCAAGCACAGGTCAAAGTACATTTCACAACAGGTATCTCAAACACAAAGCCCCAAAGTATGTATAAAAACCCACCTACTCTCAAATCCATTTTGTCAGGTATCCCAGAACTGCATGCTGTTGTTGGTTCTGCTCATCAATAAACAAGAACCTTCTTTCTTAAGCAGTCAGCCTCCATTTTTTTCTCCCAGCTTGGAACTGGACCTGATTTTCCTATCAACAGTCCTATAATCATACCCCATCCTCTTTTTATAATTCTAGTGTGAGCATTCTTCAGCCTTTCCAACAATCACCCAGAGTGTGATTTAAAATGTGAATTTGCATATAGTATTAGTGGTGGAATCTCAATTGTACAAATACTTCAAAAAAATAAGCCTCAAATGATGTTTTCATGCTTGTAACATGTGCAATGCTGGTTTAGACAGATCATTGATGAAATGCACAGTTCCTTTCCCTGCATTTGACCCAAAATTGAATATATAAGATACAGCTGATAATCTCTTACTGTATGCATGAGTTCTGATCAAATAAATAAATTAGAGGAAAAGACTTCTTAGATTTTCTTTTTCTATTTTCTCTTAAAATTTCTACATTTAATTTGTTCTGCTTACTATTTATTCTTTCTGCACAATTTGAAAAACACTACTTATCTAAAAGGGATTAATATAAATGTAATGTGTAAGTCTAGATGTATACATACATACATACATACATACATACATACATACATGTATATATATGAAAAATGCAATTGAATTCTTCTAGTTTAGCATGAAACATAATGCCAATAGTGCCATTAAGAAACAGAGGCTATAATAAACCAAAATATCCAAACAAACCCATTTTGGAATGTTAAGAAAGATGCAGTTAATTTTACTTCCAGGAGGAGATTCCACATGGCAGAAACCACGGCAGAGTAGGCCAATGGTAGGATTCAGCCAGTTCGTATAGGTTCAGCAGAACCTATACCTAATGTAGCTTAGTTCGGAGAACCGGCTATTAAAATGGCACTTGAAAAAAGTGGAGTCCATGTGCATAGCTGCCTCATGCTTGCCCTGTGTCCACCATGCTCTTCATGGCACATTGCAGCTGATCTGGGATGGCTGGCCAGGCACAGAAGCACAGCCAAAAACAGCAGTGTCTGTGTGTGTGCCTGCTACATGCTCACCTATAATACTGTGAGAATTGTTGTGCCAATTGCACCAGTTCCACCACTTGCAGCAGGAGGCCGCAAGGCTCGTCGCGTCGATTGCACACCGAGCCTCGTGGCCTCCTGCACCAAGTGGTGGTATTGCTGCAATGAGCCTCGTGGCATCCTGCGAGCAGCAGCAGCCGCTTGATCAGTGCAATGAGCCTTGAGGCCTGCAGCGATGAGCAGTGGCATCAGCATGATCAGTGCAATGAGCCTTGTGGAGTCCTGCCATGGGCAATGGCATCAGTGCGATCAGTGCAATGAGCCTCAAGGCCTGCAGCCATTAGTGGTGGCACCAGCACGATCAGCGCACTGAGCCTCTCGGCCTCCTGCAGCAAGTGGCAGCACCAGTGCAATCAGCATGATTAACCTCGTGGTGTCTTGTCATGAGCAGTGGCAGTGGTGCAATTGGTGCAATGAGCCTTGAGACCTGCAGACGTGAGTGGTGGTACCGGAGCAATCAGCACACTGCAGCTGATCCAAGGCGTGGAGAGCACAGCTGATAGGTGAGCACATAGCAGGAAGGTGAGCAGCAGCCCCTGCAGCAGCCCCCCAGCATCAAGAAGGGTGGCTGAAAACAGCAGAGTCTGTGTGTGTGCCTGCTATGCGTGCTCTCTATGCCTCAGATCAGCTGCAGTGTGCCGTGGAGAGCATGGTTGAGTCAGGCAAGGCAAGCATACACACAGACTCTGCTGTTTTTGGCAGCCCTTCTTACCTCTGGGGCTACCACTCATCTTTCTCCTCTGCCAACTCTCTCCACACCTCGGATCAGCTGCAGCGTGCCATAGAGAGCATGGCTGACTGCTGCTGTGACACTTGTGGCTCAGCTTCTTGCTGACTGGCAGAGGCCTCAAGGTGCCCCAGCTCCAAGCCCTCTGGGCAAGGAATGCATGGGCAAGCTGCTGCTGGGCTCCTGGGTTTCCAAAGGTCCTGGATTCAGGCTGCTGTAGGGTGGGTGAAGGCACCTCCTGTTGGGTGCCGATCACATTGGTGCCACCGCTCGCAGCAGACCACATGGTGAGTCAGGCCAATCATGCCGCTGCCACCACTCACAGCTGCAGGCCTCAAGGCTCATTGCACCGATTGCATCGCTGCCGCTGCTCATGGCAGGATGCCATGAGGCTCATTGCACCTTTTACACTGGTGCCGTTGCTTGCTGCAGGAAACTCATGAAAGTCAGGCACACACACAGGCTTCACTGTTTTTGGTGGCCCTTCTTGCTGCTGGGGCTGCCGCTCGCATTCTTCTGCTGCCAACTCCTCATTCACAGGGAGTCTGCATCGCCTGCCTCCCCCCCCGTCCCTTTGCCAAATTGATCATCTGGCTAGAAATGAGGTTTAGTAGGCCGAGCGCACAGGCAGAGGCACCAGAATAGGTGGATAGTGCAAATTCCCCATGCATGAGACCAGGGTTTTTTTGCCCATTGCCGGATTTTTGCTGCCATACTGTTTAACTTTTTTTACTTGATGCACAACGGGAAAGATCTGGATTCTGCATCAAGTAATCTTTAAAGAAAGTTAAACAGTATGGCAATGAAAATCTGGCAGCGGGGAAAAAAAAACCCTGTTTTTTTGAGATGCCAGACTGGAGTGCATTCACGTGCCTCCAATCCCTTTGCTTGCTGCAAAGCCAGATTGGAGTCCTCGGACTGCTCCTTCCAGCCCATTTCGGAGCCGGTCCAAAAGCAAAGGGAATGGTTCCCACTTCACCCCGTCGCTGCGGGGCTTCGTTTCCAAAGATCCCTCTGCACAGGCTACAGACAAATCGAGATCAATGGGGGTGAAGGGTTGTTTAAAGGAGGAGGAAGAAGGAGAAAGTGGGAGAAGTCACTACCGAATAGGTGAGGTGCAACAGGTGTCAGGGTGTGGTAGGCCTGGCTGCAGGTGACCTTTGGCATGGTAAGCAGGGAGCATGGGGTAGCTACCCCCCTCCCCCACCTGCCTCATGGCAACCCACACACACCCGCTTTCCCCCCTGCAGAGAATGGTTGTTAAATTATTTGAATCCCACCACTGAAGTAGGCTCATCTCTTGGGACATGCCAGATATAATCCTCCGGTAGATGGGACCTCCAACATGTTTTCTCTGCCAGACCTGATGAGATAGTCTGATGTAATCAGAGACAGGTGGCCCTCAGATAATCTGACCCAAGATACTTTTTTTTAGATCTTACCTGGTTCTAAGGGCAAACAATTATAATGATCATCTTGCTTGCACACAGTCCCAGTGCTGTACATGGTACTCATTTTACGTAAAACAGTATCCAGCTGTAAATTAAATGAGAACAAGCTTTGTTTAAAAGTAGCATAAAACAGTACTTCTTTTATTCAAAAATCAGCAAGGGAAGCAAAGACAGATATGATAATTTGTAGCTTAGTAGAGTGATAGGGTCCGTAACCTTCAAGAAGAGCCTTCATCCTGCATTGATTAATTTGGGGTGATGCTGCTGCTGATATTATTACTACTACTATATATGCCTTACTGGAATGAAGGAAGAACAGAAATCATTTGGTACATAACACCTGGGCTGAATGTAGCATAGAGGTGGTCTATGATATTTGGTAACATACTTGGTCTTTTGTAAATGAATCTGTTGACCCACTCTGGAGCAAATTAATCTGGAGCCTGATGGTTTCATTAGTAATCTGATTCACATCGAACATGCTAGCATTCCTGGAGGCTTCTTCATAAAATTTGGAGAATATGTTGTCTTTTTCATGCTGGAAAAAAAAAATAGAATTTTGAGTTTTTCTATCAGGCTCATTCAGAACTGAACTGAGGATTTAGATTTTTTCCCCCCACTCTTCCTGTCTCTTTTTAATTACATGCAGTGCATTAAGGATTTGAAAGTTGATGCAAATCTGTTTCATGGCCAGGTTTGCAGAGTAGATATCTGTCCTGCCAGTTGTATGTCTAGATTTGCAATTTAAAAACATTCCCATAAATGTGCTGGTACTAAGAGGAGGAATTTGCTTGTTTTTGAAAATGTACCAGGTGTATGGCACTCTTTTTTTTTCAATAAAAATCATAATCAGTCTATGCTTCTTCTGTAACACTTCCTATACAACCAACTAAATTCTAGAGAGCATCTAGGAAAACAATACAGAAATGGAAAAGAAATGGAAAGCTCTCCAATCATTTTTCAAAAGTAAGTCTGATTTCTTTTTAAAGGAAAACACTAAGATTAATGAAACTTCTCTCTCCTAGCCACCAGGATGACCCTGTTCCCTGTTCCCGGGACTAAGGCTCTTAGTGCATCAAAGGCCCCATTTCTTCGCTGTATTACCAACAATGGCAATAGTTCTATTTATTTTATATTATTTTAATTGTTTTTAATTTATTTTTATGTTTTATATATCCTGCCCATAGTCACTTGTTGTGATGGGCAGCTAGATAAAGCATATAAATAAATAAGCAAACAAGTAAGAATGTATAGGTAGAAAATCAGCAGTGATTTCATGTTTGGAAGTCCTTGGGAGCTTAGCCATGATGTTGATGGGTTAGAGAATAATATATACAGTGCATTCAGAAAGTATTCAGACCCCTTTCACTTTTGTCAATTTTGTTATGCTGCAGTCTGATTCTACAGTTGTTGAAATTCATTTTTTTCTCATTAATCTACACTTAGTATCCCATAATAACAAAGTAAAAACAGAATTTTAGAAATGTCTGTTAATTTATTAAAAAGAAAAAACTGAAATATCACATCTGCATAAGTATTCAGACCCTTCAACTCAGTACTTTGTTGAAGAACCTTCGACAGCAATTACAGTCTCGAGTCTTTTTGGGTACGATGCAACAAGCTTTGAACACCTGGATTGGGGGATTTTCTGCCATTCTTCTTTGCCAATCCTCTCAAGCTCAATCAGGTTGGATGGCAACCATCAGTGGACAGCCATTTTCAGATCCCTCCAGAGATGTTCAATAGCGTTCAAGTCAGGGCTCTGACTGGGCCACTCTAGGACATTCATAGAGTTGTCCCTAAGCCACTCCTGTGTTGTCTTGGCTGTGTGCTTAGAATCATTGTCATTTTGGACAATTCCTTTGGCCCAGTCTGAGGTCCTGAGCACTGTGGAACAGGTTTTCATTGAGGATATCCTTGTATTTTGCTCCATTCAGCTTGCCCCCAACCCTGACCAGTCTCCCAGTCCTTGCTGCTGAAAAACACTCCCACAGCATGATGCTGCCACCACCATGCTTCATTGTTCAGATCATATTAGACAGGTGATGAGTGGTGCCTGGTTTCCTCCAGATATAACATTTAGAATTGAGGCCAAACAGTTCAATCTTGGTTTCATCAGACCAGAGAATCTTGTTCCACATAGTCTAAGAACCTTTCAGATGTTTTTTTGCAAACTCCAAGCAGGTTTTCATGTGTTTTGCACTTAGGAGAGGCTTCCATCTAGCCACTCTGTCATAAAGCCCAGATCAATGGAGGGCTGTGTCCTTCTGGAACTTTATCCCATCTCCACACAGGATTTCTGGAGCTCAGTCAGAGTGAACATCAGGTTCTTGGTCGTCTCTCTTACTAAGGCCCTTCTCCCCCGATTGCTCAGTTTGACCTGGTGACCAGCTCTTGGAAGAGTCCTGGTTGTGCCAAACTTCTTCCATTTGAGAATTATGGAGGCCATTGTGCTCTTAGAAACCTTCAGTGCAGCAGAAATATTATTGTAGCTTTCCCCAGATCTGTGCCTTGTAATAATCCTGTCTTTGAGCTCTGCAGGCAGCTTTTGCTCTGCTACAGTATGCATTGTCAGCTGTGAGGTGTACTATAGAGCAGGGCTTTTCAACCTTTTCACCCACTGTACCGTTTTTAGGATATGGCAACATCCGAGTACCACCAGTCGCCTAGCAAGGTGTCAAAAACTTGATGAACCCCCCCAAAAGGAAAAAAAATGATGAAGTAGGTAGTCCTCAACTTACAACAGTTCTCTTAGTGACTGTTCGAAGTTACAATGGCATTGAAAAAAGTGCCCCCCAAGCCATAGCTGAGCAAGACACCTGCCTGCCCGCCCGGCAGCGCTCTTCCTCCTGTCCGAGGTTTTCATTGTTGTGAGCATTTCTGTTAAGGATTGGCAGCGGGGGTGGGGTGGGGGGCTATTTGGTTTTTATTCCCCCCATCTTCTGGGTGGTTGCAGCAGGTTTTGGTCACTTCACATGACCCTGGGACACTATGACCGTCATAAATATGGATCAGTTGCCAAGCATCTGAATGTAAATCACAAGACCTTGGAGATGCTGCAACATTCCAGCTGATCGGCGCTTCTTCTGGGCTCAGCAGAAGCGCCAGGATCAGTGCTCCTTTCCAGCTGATTGGTACTTCTTCAGGGCTCAGCAGAGCTCCAGCTGGAGCCTGGTGCTGATCCTGGCGCTTCCGCTGAGCCCTGACAGCCCTGAAGAAGCACCAATCAGGCTTGTGCGGTGCTGCCACCGGTTCAGCTCATTCCCCTCCCCCGCTACCACTTTTCTAGGATGGTTGTATACCACCTGCCAGGTGCCAATGTACCACAGGTGGTACCCGTGCCACTAGTTGAAAAGCCCTGCTATAGAGAACTGTATGCCTTTCCAAATCATGTATGATCAATTTAATTTACCACAGGTCAACTCCAATCAAGATGTAGAAAAATGTCAGCAGTGATCAAGAGAAATGGGAGGTATCTGAGCTAAATTTGAAATATTGTTGCAAAAGGTCTGAATATTTATGCCAATGTGATATTTAAGTTTTTTCTTTTTAATAAATTTACAGACATTTCTAAAATTTTGCTTTCCCTTTTCATTATGCGGTTCTGAGAAAAAAAAAATGAATTTCCACAACTGTAGAATTAGGCTGCAGCATAACAAAATTGACAAAAGTGAAGAGGGTCTGAATACTTTCTGAATGCCCTGTATATTTGCCGACTTCGGCCACCTGCTTGGTGTATCACTTTGATTAGAATCAATGGAAATGGGATTTTTAATCCCTGCACAGAAAAAAAAAGAAGGTTGATTTTAAACCAGGAGTTAGGCTCAAAGTTAAGCATCCATCTATATATACATTCGTTCCAATCTGTATCTGGGCTACCATTGCTGTTTTATCGTAATAATCAAAACAAAGAAGTGGGACAACATATGAGATGTTGCACATGTCTCCTAGTTAGGCCTCATAGTTCCAATAAAAATAAAATAAATTAGCTTAAATGGACTGGAAATCTGCTTACTCAAATTTCAATTTTGTGATGGATATTATAAAATTCTCAAAGTACAAAATTTAAGGCACAAGTTAGCAAAACTCATCTTTCTTCATTAGATGACTTTCCGAGGTATGAACAACCTGTTTTTCTTCCAGCTAGTTATTAGAAAACAATTTGCAACATTAAATGACTTTCTGAGGTATGAACAACCTGTTTTTCTTCCAGCTAGTTATTAGAAAACAATTTGCAACATTAAGAAGCATTGCCCACCTTTGTTCCTTCATTTGATAAGCCTGAACTGGACTGTAACCCTGAAAGGTGTTTCCACTCCCCTCTCCCATTTGATCTGTATGCTGTCCTCAAAAAGTACTGGCAGAGCACAGCAATAAAATTATATGCTACCAGTAGGAGGAAATCAGAACAGGGCAAAGCTGAATGTCTTAAAGCTCATATCTTAACTTGTCTTTACATATTTTAGCTGAAGCAAAACCAGTGACCCAATTGAAGAAAAACTGAGAAGAAAAACAGATGCTTCCCCAATCTGACTGCCATATATTCCAACAGCAGAAAGGAAAATCTCCCTTCCATCACACATATGATTTCTGTGTAAATTTTACTGAAAAGAGTAGAATAAAACAAAATATTCTTAAATATTTTAGGGGAAATATCAAGACTAACATTTCTAGATTGTCTCTGATTACAGCCATGAGGGGGCAGTCAAAGGCATAACAGTGCTTTATAATTGAAATCCTTCTATCTGTTTTACAAAATCTGGTCTAGAAAATCATGCAGTTCTATCTGAAGTAATTAATGCCTTAGTTGTTCGTTTTTAGCAAACCCACTGTTTTTCCACATTTGTTGTTAGACTGGAATTAGCCTTCAATTGTATTTCAGGTAAACCTCAGGTAGGTTTTATGATGCTGTTAAGTTCAGCATATGCCATTTTACTCTATTGCTTAATGATACTTAGCTTTTCATTTCATTCACCATTCCATATCATTTTCAATATCCTCTTTTACATTCCCATTTATTTATTAAATAAACAACAAATAGTTGTCATAGGTACGCACCATTATTTTGGCATTTTCTTCTGTGATGTTGGTATTATAATTCCATGAAGCGATGGATGCATTATAATACAGATCATCTGCACGGGC
This sequence comes from Crotalus tigris, assembly GCF_016545835.1. Classification (NCBI taxonomy): domain Eukaryota; kingdom Metazoa; phylum Chordata; class Lepidosauria; order Squamata; family Viperidae; genus Crotalus; species Crotalus tigris. The sequence goes on from NW_024096606.1 coordinate 2,499,011, forward strand.
ATCAAATTGCTTTAAAAACTCTGCAGCCTGCTGGGTCACATTTTGGGCCACAGCCAGAACAACAAGGCTACAAGTAAGGCAGAGCCAGGATAACATATTTCCTTTTAAGTCAAAAAATGTTGGATGGGTGAAGCTCCTTGAAGAAGGCTTCCTGATCAGTGCTTGTTTCATTAGTGTTTATCCAGTGCTTGGCTATAGAAAAAGAGGAAGAAACCTATTCACAGGGCATTTTATAGTTTTAATCCAGCAAAGGGACAGAATCTAGAAGGGGGGGAGTTAAAGCCAAGTAAGCAAAAGTGAATAATTAACTTCTGGAGAAAGATAATTATCTGTAAGCATTTTATGGTTTTCTTTTGAAAGCCTTTTACATAAAGTTAATATTTCCCCAGCATCCTGTCAATGATAGAGCTAGTTATCATCTTTTCTGTCACATTTTCTGAGATGAGAACTTGGTGGTTTTAAAAACCTCCTTAGACAATATGATACAACTAGAAGGCCTGATTCCATTCTGATTAGCTGCATCAAATGAATATGTGAACTTCAGCATTCCTCACCTTAGAAGAGTCAGCCGAGTGACTTTCCTCCAACTTTTTTTTCTCAGCTTTTTCTGTGTTTTCCTTTAATAGTTCCACTTCTGGACACAGTCCCTTGGACCTCCTCAGACCCATACCTCCTTTATGAGGTCACTTTTCTGCTTTCCTTTATGAGGAAAATGAGCTGAGCTAACATTTGGCCCTGCCTGTAAGTGGTGTAGCTAATCACTGTCTATGCATCATTACTATGATTGCAAAAAACCCTTGGGTTAGTACCTTATAGATATATAATTGCTGTTTTTGCCCAGAAAAAGTTGCTGGCTGAACCCAACTCACCTTTGCCTTCAGCCTTCATGGCCTTCTGCAAGCTGATAATAATCTTCCTTTTCTGGAAGGCATTTCATCTATGCATTGTTGCCTTTCTAAATGTGATTTTTTTTTACTATCTATCTTACAGAATAAATGTTATTTTGTCCGTGTGTGTGTGTGTGTGTGTGTGTGTGTGTGTGTGTGTGTGTTTTAAGTGTTTTTTATGAAGCACCCAGTCAGCCCAAATATGAGAAGAAGAAACCTTTTGCCCGTATCAGCCCCAATCTAGGGCTATCCAAAGGCAACAGTCGCTACTGCGACAATCATTTTTGTGTTAAATTTGGGTTGCTAATATGCAAGCAGCCCATGTTTGAATCTCAGAAGGGTGAAGCTGGCTGATGAGAGCTAAGGAGCTTGAAATAGCTATACCAGCTTCCCTTTAACTTTTTGTTAGCAAGCCAAATTTAACACACACACACAAACACACACACACATAATTTGTAAAGACTAATTTACATTAGCTGTTGATTGTTGGCCATTGTAAACTCTTCAGAAAAGAAGAAATACTATTTTAAATGAAATGATTTTCTGATCACGACAGACAGCAATCTTCATTGTATAGTCATCTCTCCGCTGCAGTAACTCCAGTTTCCATTAGTGCCCAATTTATGTCATAAGTAACTTCTAAATTGGCCTATTTCAGGATAGAAAGCAAAAGGCTCTGCCTTCTTAGTAGTGGAATAATTTGTAATATGAAAAAAACAGAAGTCTCTTTCATGTGGGAATTAAAAATATTAGTAAGCTAGAGGTTAAATTTTGGCACAAATGTACCATTTACAGTTATATCCAGTTGTTTTGCCCAGCATAATACAGCATATTAACAAGAATAAACAAATAAAAAATAAAATTAGAACATTAAAATTTAAAGAAGAAAAGTGAAATAATTGAAAATGGTATTGGTACCAGAGGCAGCTTTCTCCAGCTTGGTACCCTTGAAACTGGACTACAATTCCCAGAATTCCATAAAAGCATCATTCTGATTCTGATGATATTGAGACTTGTTAGGATTTGGTTCATTGGTGTTGACTATGACGTTATCTGACTTCAGAATAACAAAAGTTAGTGGCTGGGAATTCTGGGAATTATGTCAAAATATAGAATGTAAAATGCAACAATTTTGGGAAGCTGTTAACATAACTTGTATAGTATATTGCAGATTTTATAATTCAGAAATGTTAATTGTTGTATACTTCGTTCACGTGCGATGCTGAACAAACACTTTATTCTCCTTCTACAACAACCAAGCAAAAGCAAAAGGCACGCAAGCCTTTTTATATGGCCAACCAATAAGAACAGAGCATTTTCGTGCCTTGCACATGCGCACAAGGCCGGCACCTCTCTGTCTGGTCCCGGGCATCTTTTGGAATGCCCGGGACCAATGCAACGTTCCGAGCCTGCTTTTGCAGAATCAGGACATAACATTAATGATGTAAGTAAACTGAGAAGATTAGAGTATGATCTCTGCTGCCATAACTCCCTGAAAATATCTAATTTAATTAACAGACTAGCAAACAACCGAATACTATAGTGTTGTTAGTTTTGGAAAGATTTTTTTTTTTTGCACTATCCTTAGCATTAAAAGAGTTGTTACTAATTCATAACAGATTCTGACCTCTTCCCTACTTATTTCATAGTTTTTGAACTTTAAGAGATTTAGATTCTTAATTCTGTTATAATCCACTGTTCAAAAATCCAAAATATATTATATTCTCCACTCAATATTGAACTTTGATGCATGTCCTATTATTCTATCTATATTCTATCTATTCTATATTCTACTTATCATCCAGCTGGTACCCCTGATAAAATATGCCAAAATAAACACACTTATTATATCACTGCAGGAGAAAAACCTTAATTATTGAAGCATTATAAAACTTTCCACAGTAGGTTTGTACAAAGATCCTAGTGGGAGAATACATTTTATAATAACATCTATAATAGTCTAGCCATACAGATATCCAAGAAGACTTTGTAAATACAACCTTAAGTATACCATTTGTTATTTTTTATCAGTTTTAATAATTATATTTTGTTGTTGCTTTGGTGCCCATTGAAGTGAATGGTAGCAGTAGTTGGCTTGTATGTTAGACTAAAGCAGCTCACATTTTTCCTGCCATGAAATAATAGAAAAGGTGAAGATATGAATAAATCATGATAAGGATTTATTGGTACCCTTGCATCACTGATTCATCCAAAGAACGTTTAACAGTGGAAGTTTTATTAAACATTTATATGTTTTCATAAAGAACACTGCCTTGAATGATAAATTCCGGTGTATCCCATATGATTATGCTTATCAAAAGAAATGCTTCCAAGGGCAAAAATGAGGCAAAGTACATAATTTTCTTGTTTATAATCAGCAGTAAGAACCAGATAAAAGGAGGGCAGAGTTTCAAAAAGAGACTGAGAAACAGCATCCATTTATGTTCATATGGGCGTAAACCAATCGTCATCTGCTGCTGCATAGAAACCATTAATTTGTCCAGCTTTTAAATCTAAAGTATGACAGGGAATTCTGTTTTCCATTGTTATGGCTGCTTCATATTTATCATCTAAATTGTCTGTTTCTTCAGCATTCTTATGTCTGGAAAAGAGAGAGAATAAAATTGCTGCTGTCAGTAAAATATGAAAAGCATACATCATTTCAGCCTTAACTTTGCAGATAAATTACTCTTCTAGAAATATTACAATACAGTACAGTTTTGGTATAGTGGTTAAAGGGCTCAGGCTAGAAACTGTGAAATTGTGAGTTCAAGTAATTCCTTAGGCACAAAGTCAGCTCTTGGGCCAGTCATTCTCTTTCAGCTCTAGGGAAGACGCAATGGCAAATCACTTTGAAAAAATGTTTCCCAAAAAACTGCACAGCTGTGTCCACCGACTGCCTGGAATCAATACCAATCTGAAAGCACCAGAAATACCTCCACTAAATATTCATAATTTAAACAAATTTCAATTAACAAGTCCTATCTCAGAAATATTAAACATTTTGTGCCCCCACCCAAGCCTGTCTCTTTCAAGATGCCTCCATTTATTTGAGGAACATTTGAGACTGAGGAGAAAATACACTTTCCTTGTTCCAATACTATTACTATTATAAGATTCAATAATTTAATTATTTAGAACACACATGTTAACTCTTATATTTATTGTAATAAACTCACCTGGGGCTAAACTAGAGGAGTCTCCTTTGGTCTGCCCTGGGATTCTGCCTTAGGAAAAGATTTAGAGCTCCATAGACAACAACCCAAGAGACAGCTCTACACATGGACATCACCAGACGGTCAACATAGAAATCAGATTGACTATGTACTCTGCAGCCAAAGATGGAGAAGCTCTATACAGTCAGTAAAAACAAGACCAGGAGCTGACTGTGGCTCAGATCATGAGCTTTTCGTTGCAAAATTTAGGCTTAAATTGAAAAAAGTAGGGAAAAGCACTAGGCCACTCAGGTATGAACTAAATCAGTGGTTCTTAACCTTTTTGACCAAATCGCCCCCTTGAGCCAGTGAGGAAGTTGTCATCGCCCCCCTCCCCCAACATAACCTCTCAATCACAACATAGGAAATAATTCTTCAATTTATGCAAACACTTTTTTTTGTTTTCTTCAAAATTGTCATCAGGACATATCGATACAAATACTTTATTTCCAGTCTTTTCCCCATATCTCAACTGTGTGAAAAATTTTGGTGCCACTCGGCACTTTATTCCAAACTTCGTGATACATGTATTTCATTATTATCTTATGTATTCAAGACACTTAAATGTAATGACCACTAAAAACAAAATTCAATTGCAAGAAAGTGATATGTCCGAAAAGAAAAACAGTAACATTTAATGATTGAATTACAAGTGAAATTTAAGATGCAGAAAGAAATATAAAAAGGGCATAAGAACAAACCGCAATGCAGGAACTAAGAATTTCAAGATGAAAACTCTGAAACTAAATTAAGATTTGAGGAAAGTATATATAGTCACACACACTGTAAAAAGGATTAAAAAGACAGAAAGAAAATATAATATCAAACTGGAGTGCATGCTAAAAAAGTACAATACAAAGAGACACACAAAATGTTTTACAGAGCACAACAAAAATTAGAAAACGAAGCTGAAAACTCAAACTGTGACATCAACATTACAGCTGATGTCACAGGGGACAGCCACTCAGCACGTGATGTTTCAAAAGAAGCGCTCCCCCCTCCATCACTGCCCATTCTGGCCAATGGCGCGCCACTGTATGGGTAGAGGCTGCTGCACAATGCGTATGAATATAAGTGATGCGTATTCACATATGTACTGAAGCTAGCTGGAGGAACATTTGAAAACACAATTCAATCCACTAATAGCGAGCGATCTGATGTTTTTGTACAACAGATATACAGCAATTCACTGTACAAAAAGGTCCCAAAACTTCTTGCTCCATCGCCCCCATATTGCCCCCTTTTCATTCCTTCGCCCCCCCATCGCCCCTTTTTGTTCCATCGCTCCCCTGAAAAATGAAATCGCCCCCTGGGGGGCAATATCGCCTAGGTTAAGAACCACTGAACTAAATCATATTCTTGATGAATATACAGTAGAGGTGACAAATAGATTTAAGGAATTAACTCTGATAGACAGAGTGCCTGAAGAACTATGGATGGAAGTTCACAACATTGTACAAGAGGTAGCAACTAAAACCATCCCAAAGAAAAAGAAATGCAAGAAAGCAAAATGGCTGTCTGAGGAAGCTTTGCAAATAGCTGAGGAAAGAAGGGAAATGAAAGGCAAAGGAGAAAGAGAAAGATAAACCCAATTGAATGCAAAATTCCAGAGAATAGCTAGAAGAGATAAGAATGCTTTCTTAAATGAACAATGCAAAGAAATAGAAGAAAACAACAGAATAGGGAGGACCAGAGATCTCTTCAAGAAAATTGGAGATATGAAGGGAACGTTTCATGCAAAGATGGGCATGATAAAGGACCAAAATGGCAGGGACCTAACAGAGGCAGAAGAGATTAAGAAGAGATGGCAAAACTACACAGAAGAACTATACAAGAATGAGCTTAATGTCCCAGATAACCACAATGAGATGGTCACTGACCTCGAACCAGACATCCTAGAATGTGAAGTGAAATGGGCCTTAGAAAATCTGAGCAACAACAAAGCTAGTGGAGGTGACAGTATTCCAGCTGAGCTATTCAAAATCTTAAAAGACGATGCAGTAAAAGTGCTACACTCAATTTGCCAGCAAATTTGGAAAACTCAACAGTGGCCACAGGATTGGAAAAGGTCAGTTTACATTCCAATTCCAAAGAAAGGCAATGCCAAAGAATATTCAAACTATCGCACCATTGCACTCATTTCACATGCTAGTAAAGTTATGCTTAAAATCCTACAAGCTAGACTCCAGCAGTATGTGGATCAAGAACTACCAGAAGTACAGGAAGGATTTCGAAGAGACAGAGGAACTAGAGATCAAATTGCCAACATACGCTGGATCATGGAGAAAGCTAGGGAGTTCCAGAAAAACATCTACTTCTGCTTCATTGACTATGCAAAAGCCTTTGATTGTGTGGATCACAACAAATTGTGGCAAGTTCTTAAAGAGATGGGAGTACCAGACCATCTCATTTGTCTCTTGAGAAACCTATATGCGGGTCAAGAAGCAACAGTGAGAACTGGACACGGAACCACTGATTGGTTCAAAATTGGAAAAGGAGTCCGGCAAGGCTGTATACTGTCGCCTGCCTATTTAACTTATATGCAGAGCACATCATGAGAAAGGCAGGGCTAGATGAATCAAAAGTTGGAATTAAGATTGCCGGGAGAAATATCAACAACCTAAGATATGCAAATGATACCACTCTAATGGCAGAAAGTGAAGAGGAACTAAAGAGCCTCTTGATGCGGGTGAAGAAGGAGAGTGCAAAAGTTGGCTTGAAACTCAACATTAAGAAAACCAAAATCATGGCATCCGGCCCTCTCAATTCCTGGCAAATAGATGGGGAAGAAATGGAGGTAGTGACAGATTTTATTTTTCTGGGCTCAAAGATCACCTCAGATGGGGACTGCAGCCAAGAAATTAAAAGACGCTTGCTCCTTGGGAGGAAAGCTATGGCAAATCTAGACAGCATTCTAAAAAGCAGAGACATCACCCTGCCAACAAAAGTGCGTATAGTCCAGGCCATGGTTTTCCCAGTTGCAATGTATGGCTGTGAAAGTTGGACCATAAGAAAGGCTGAGCGCCAAAGAATTGAGGCCTTTGAACTATGGTGCTGGAGAAGACTCCTGCGAGTCCCTTGGACTGCAAGGCGTTCAAACCGGTCAGTCCTAGAAGAGATCAACCCTGACTGCTCTTTAGAAGGCCAGATCTTGAAGTTGAAACTCAAAATACTTTGGCCACCTAATGAGAAGGAAGGACTCACTGGAGAAGGGCCTAATGCTGGGAAAGATTGAGGGCAATAGAAGAAGGGGACGACAGAGAATGAGATGGCTGGATGGAGTCACTGAAGCAGTAGGTGTGAAGTTAAATGGACTCCAGAAGATGGTAGAGGACAGGAAGACCTGGAGGAACGTTGTCCATGGGATCGCAATGGGTCGGACACGACTTCGCAATTAACAACAACAACAACAATCCTCAGACAATGGGCAGGTTGGCTGGCTAAACTCTCACTATCCATGTAAAATGCCCAAATCCCTCATCCTCCTGCTAACTTTACAAGAGACCCCAAACCACTACCTGACAAACATAAACTGCCTGACAAACCTGGCTAACTTAGGGAAAACTGCATTGGACACAAATGGCAACACATTTTTACACTACATAGCTATATAAAGGAATCAGATTAGTTTAGCTAATCTTAACTAAATGGTGCCTCCATTTAGTATCTCTTTGAATATCAGAAAATTGGGGGGAAAGTGTCAGAAAATAGCTGTTACTTTCATAATCTGTCTGGAAATGTTTCATGTAATCAGATTATCACTAAGATCAAAACCTTGGGTAAGTCCAACAGGGCACCTTCTGCATTTAAGTGGCTGAGAATGTACCATTTTTATTTTTTCCAATACAATTCAATATAATTCCAATGTTTGCAACTATTAGATACTTCTTCCTAAAATACAGTTATGTTAGTGAATCTAATCGGAAGGAGCAAATTAACAATTTCTACTCTATTTCAGTTTTTGACCTTGAGCACCACTGATTCATTGACAGACCATCCCATATGATTTATGATACAACATCAGCAATTTACAAGAGATAATGAACTCAAAGGTCAAGTACAACACATTTTCAACCCATAATACATAATGTAACAATCTCAGGATTTACATATCAGTAATATTAGCAGCCATAAAAGTATATTGTAAATATCCTGCAAACCCTTGAATAAAGACATTTGCTAAAAGTAAATTACCTTTATTGCAAGATAGGTTTTATAGAGTCTCACTGCTGGAAGCCTTTCTTGCATGTCTCTCAAATGGATGGAAAGCCACACACTCATATATTATTTCCTGATCCACTATAATTAACAGTCTGAATAAATTCCTGTGTTTGTTTCTTTGTTTACTTATTTATGCAATTTCTATAACCACCCATCGCAGTCAATGATTCTGGGCGGTTTACAGCTAAAAAATACATTACGGTTAAAAATACTAAAAACATCTTAAAACACTAAAACACCCAGCTCAATTAAACACAGGAGCAAAGTACTTGGCCAGTTAGCAACACAACCGGGAATCAGGCCCTTGACACATTCAGCATCCTAGGAACAGAGCCAGGTTTTTTAAGGGCCTTACAAAAGGCTAACAGGCTTGGTGGCATTCTAACTTCTGAAGGGAGGATGTTCCATAGAGCAGGGGACACTGCTGAAAAAATCCATCTTCTGATCACTGGCAGCCAACACTCTTTGATGGCATCTGCAGCATGCCCATTTTGCTCAATCTGGCTGGACTGGTAGAGACTCTTGGAAAAAGTCAATCCCTCAGGTTACCAATTTCAGTAGTCAGTTATCTAACACAGTAAATAATGTATTTCTGATATGCCCCAATGTCACAAAAACAAAGGTGCCTCTTGAGGGAGAGGTTGCAACAAATAGCTCCATTACATGATAGACAACAATTATGCATCCCAACTCTTTTAGCCTTCCAGAAGGTTGTGGAGACCTGACTGTTATCCTAAGTTTGGGTTTGATGGGACTGTTGATCTAGGAGGCTATTTGGTCTGGCACCTAGTGGAAAGGGTAGTTTGTAATGATTATTGTGAGCTGCCTAAGTCATTATATGAGATATTCAGTAAATAAATAAATATGTAAATAAATGTATTGTGAGTGCCCATTCTCTAATGTAGCATCTACTCATTTACCTTCAGAACATCTGAGTAAAGAGGCTTCACTATATGCTCAGAGTTGCCTGAACCATGAGACAGGTGGCAAATAAATCTGATGAATAAATAAATAAGAATGATTTATATGCATTGCTTCTCCTGACCCCTTCATGCATACCAGCAGTGTTGCTGCGTGTGTTTCCCTTTCTCCCATTCCGCCTGGCTTCTGATTAGACGTTTGTGTTTCCCCATAATGATACTACAAGCACCACCTTTCTCTCTTACTTATACGCTTGCCTTCCCTTGATGCCTACTTGGAGCAAAAGATGATAATATACCATGGATCAGTTATCATTTACATAGAGAACAAGCATCTATTAGCCCAGCCCTTCATTTATTAAACAATGAAAAAAAAAACAGGAAGCAATAAGCAAAAATATTATTCAATTCTATTTGTGATTGTGGACTGACTGAAAGCAAGACAATTCAAAATACTCACCTCTTGCAGTGATAAATCCCAGAAGATACGACTAAAATAATTCCAATCACAATGATGCCAAGAATAACCTCAAATACAAATAGCCAAGTGGGCAGAGGTTATTCAGCTGGTGGAGCTAAAGTTGATGAGACTTCCAAGAACTGCAGAGTCTTGTCAGTTAATAAAAAGGCATTGTTGATCTGGTTTCTATTCATTCTTTAAAAAGAATTAGTTTGGCATGTTTATAATCAATCAAATCAAATGTGGTCAGGAAAAATAACAACTTGTTATGTTCAGCATGTAAAATGGCTGAGGAAGAAAATGATTTAACACCAGTTATCATTAATTTCATTTCCAAATTTCATTATCATTATAAATGTTGTGTAATATTGCCTTAATGTTGGTCCCAAAACATAAACTGATGTAATAGATAACTGTAAGTGTTCTGGCAGAAATTATTAATTTCCATATTAAAATTAATATTCTATTTTTTCTGGCTATCAGTTATTTTTTTCTGGGGTCAGTTCAAATTGCTGGTTCTGAGTTTAAATCTTGAAAGGTCAGAATATTTTTCCAGCCATAAAGAAACTACTCTACATTCATTCCACTGTTTTAGATCTCATAAACATTTAAAATCAGAAAGGCAGGAGTTCAAAAAGAGTTTTTCATTTATGGCATCAGGATTTGAACTACTTTAATAAGACAAATATTCATAAAATCCTGCTTTAAAATAAAATATTTAAGAGTGATTTTGTAGGATTGTGCTTAAGAGCCGTGGGAGCGCAGTGGTTAGAATGCAGTATTGCGGCCTAATTCTGCTGACTGCCATGGGTTTGATTCTGACTGGCTCAAAGTTGACTCAGCCTTCCATTCTTCCAAGGTCGGTAAAATAAGGACCAAGATTATTGGGGGCAATATGCTGACTCTGTAAACCGCTTAGAGAGGGCTGTAAAGCACTATGAAGCAGTATATAACTAAGTGCTATTGCTATTTTGTGCTATTAATTGCACAAAAATGGAGAAAAATATGTAATTTTGGAAGGAAAGTCAATTTTTAGAGTTTGTAAAAAAGGAAATGATGCCTTCTGCCGTTGTATATATTCCTGTAATTTAGTAAAAAAAAAATTGAACTTGGAAAGAAGTTAGAAATTTCAGCATGGCAGTAATCTCACACATACTTCCAAATTAATCATAAATATTTACAGAACAGAAAGATAAAGGTTTTGAAAAGGCTTCATAATTTCCAGACTTTAAAATTATTGATAATCTGTGGGAGCTTCTCAAATGTGTACAAGGAGATCTAAAAATATTTCCAGTCCAGAAAAGTTCTACAAGAAATGGTGGAGGGAGAATTCAAAAGCAAAAATAGAAGGTCTAAGTGTAGCTAGCTATAGTAAACATTCGAAAGCTGTTACTTCTGCCAAGAAAAGTGTTAGAGAATATTGATTGAAACTTTTGCACCTGTTTTGTTCACTGTTTTCTTATTCTGTTTTTGTAAGCAACTGCCAATATTACATATACATTCAATTTTAATATGAAAAATTTGAATGCATATTTAATATTTATTGGCAGTTGCTTTAAATTTATACCAGGTAGAATTTGTATCAGTTTCTATTTACATAGGAATTCCCTAAAGCATAAAATATGACAAAGAGTGCCTAAAAGTTTGCAAACAATTGTATTTTGCATTCATTACCAATCTGGAATAAAAGCAATTCCCCTCATTAATTCTTTATAAATTAGTTATTTCCAATGTATAAATTTGCATACACAGTATCCTGTCTTTTCCAGGAAAGAATTTAGATTTTAGGAATAGTGCAATGGAGCATAGTATTGGAATATTATGTCACACATTAACTATGCTCAAAAAATTTCATATCTAACTTTCCAGTACAACAGATCTAATAGAAAATTAAGTTGCCTACTTTAATATTAGCTAATTTTATTTATAGAGCCTTCCGTTAAGCACAATTGCTCACTCAGAACTTCTGAATCTTGTATTCTATTCACAATTGTAACGTTTCATGGGTTTCAGCCTTAAGGCTGTATACAAATTAGTTTCACACAATGTATTTTTCCTACAATGAATTGAAATGACAAATACACCTGCTTTAGATACAGCAGTCATAAACTCCCACACCAAGCACTGCAACTGTTCCTGTAGTTCAGCTGAGTTGTGGCAGAAAGAAGTCTCTATACTAGATTAACAGAGCAATATGCTAATTATGTAAGATCTTATTGTTTAATTTTTTATGATGGAGATGGGATAATAAGCTTTGATTTCAGAATTTTTTCTGGATCAAGATGAGCCAAATTGGAGGAAGGTATATTTTGGAATTTTATTAATTTCACTTTCCTTTCTCTCCATAACTGAAACACTGCTTTTAATAAGTTATTATTCACTTCATAGGTACAGGTAGTCCTCGACTTACAAAAGTTCATTTAGTGACCATTCAAAGTTACAACAGCACTGAAAAAAGTGACTTATGACTGTTTTTCACACTTAAGACAGTTGTAGCATATCTGTGGTCATGTGATCAAAATTCAGATGCTTGGCAACTGGCTCATATTTATGATGGTGGCAGTGTCCTGGGGTGATGTGATTCCCTTTTGTGACTTCCGAAAAGCAAAGTCAATGGGGAAGCCAGACTCACCTGACAACTGTGTTACTAACTTAACAGCTGCAATGATTCATTTAACAACTATGCCAAGAAAGGTCCTAAAATGGTGCAAAATTCACTTAACAACTGTCTCACTTAGCAACAGAAATTTTGGACTCAGTTATGGTCATAAGTCGAGGACTATCTGTATACAGTTTTAAGTGCAGTAATAGGTATTTCAATAGAAGTGATGGACAAAAGTTAAATCCAGGCTGTTAGAACAGTGTGCCACTGATGCTGAAAGAGATTTGTATTAAATCTGCTTACATAGAATGAATGCTTCAAACCACAGCCAAAAAAGTAAAACTGCATTCCATTATTCTTACCATGGACCAACAGGTCACTAATCTCTTCCCCCATCCCAGTGCACTACAATTGCTTCTGAATTTTTCTGTTGAAAACAGTTTAATCTTCTCATAAGCTTAAAAGTTAATCTTTCCCAAACAATACATTCTCTTTCATTCCCACATTCATGTTTATTAAAAAAAAAATAGCACTGTATTTCTAAAAGATAAGCTTTCTGTAAAAAACTAAATTCAACATGTTAAAACATGTAAAATTATAGTGATTTTCTTGTAAAGAAAACCACCAGTACATTGTTGCATCGTCTTTGAGTTTATCTGGACTCAGAAGTTAAGTAGTGCTAGGCTGGGTTAAAATGGGGATTGGTGGGAGGCCTCCAATAAATATTGGATATTTGAAATAGATAGAAGCCTCCAAATATCCCAAAGGAAGGCAATGACAAGCTGCTTTTGTTTTGTGGCCAAGAAGATAGCAGGGGCACATCTGCAAAATCATATCCAGCTCATCCTGAAGGAGATTTTATTTTTTAAGGAGTGTGACCATTAATAGACTGCCTATATAAAGTTCATGGTATATACTGTAATAATAGACTATTTTCCTTCCTCCAACAGAAAAAATCCAAAACATGATTCTTTAAACATGAGGTGTGATCAAAGGATATGCATATAATCAGGGAGCGGTTTGGCAGTACAGGTAATTCTTGATTTATGACCACAACTGGGAATGGAACTTCTGTTGCTAAGTTATGTAGTTGTTAAATAAGTTGACTACTTTTGTTATATACTGTCACAATATATGCCAAGCACCCGAATTTTGATCACATGATCCCAGGGATGCAGGACTGGTTATAAATCACTAGCACTATTATAATATTCTGTAGTTATTAAATTAATGGTTTTATGTTAAGGACTATCCATAGTAGGTTTGGTTTTTTTATTTACCTTAAAGTGAGTAAAATATGGATGCCTTAAAATAAAAACCTATGAAATAAATGCTTCCAGATGGAGGATAATACCGCCTAACTGCTGCTAATCAAAAATGGTCCTCTACTCTGCCTTTTTCTCTTTACTGCATTTTTCAATAAAATGATACAAGGAGCAGTGGGAAAAGTGGGAAGTTACAATAGGATGATCCAATTATCTGCACTTTTCATAAAATGTTGCATTTAATGCCTTATCTGAAAATTGGACATGGACATGGATCTGGATTCTAATCCTGTTCAACCATAATGTGTACTGATTGGAATCTGGGTAGATTTGGCAACATGACTTAGTATAATCCAGGACCAGTATAATGCAGCTCTGAGCATTTTCAGACTGAAGAAAATATGCCAATGCTCCTAACAAAAATAAATATATTTGTTTGGATAAAGTTGTGCAAATATATAACATATATGTGGCTTCCTGGGAATAGTTGTTATATTTGTGAATGAATTTATAACTACAAACCAAAATGATATCCGACTGGTAACATTTGCACAGCAATACATTAGAAATTCTGAGAATTAAAAAAATAGAACATTTATATAGTAAGTCTTAGTAAGTCTTTATTTTTTACTGCCTGCACCAGCTTTTACACCCTCCTTAGCATTGGCCATTCTGGGTAGGGAATTTTGGGAACTGAAGTCCATATAACTACAAAGCGCACCAAGACTGAAAAAGACTGAGCTATTCTAAGGAGAAGTGATCAGTCACTCAGCCAGAAGGTTCAGTTCTTCCCCAGGTGAATTATCTGAAGTTTCTTTTCCCTTCTGTTGCTAAAATTCTTCTTTTTCTTCCATGAGGCATATGGTCAAGGCTAGAACATGTCAAGATTTACATTAGTTACAGATTCACTTAACAACCGTGTGACTAACTTAACAACTGCAGTGATTCACATAATAACTGTTGCAAGAAAGGTCGTAAAATGGGGCAAAACTCACTTAACAACTGTCTTGCTTAGCAACAGAATTTTTGGGCTCATTGTGGTCATAAGTTGAGGACTATCTGTAATTACCTCAAGTATACAAGAGTATATGCTGCTCCCTAGTGACATCTTCTGGCTGATTATCAGCAAAACAAATGGTTCAATCACAGTTTTCCATTTTTTAAAAAATGTGTGCCCGTGTATATACACAAATACACAGACTACACACACACATACATATATAGATGAACACACACATGATCTTCATAAAGGTCATAGTACTAGGCTAAAGTCAGATACATTCATATTTAATAATAAAGTCTTCAGTAATGATGGTACTTGTCTGAGGTCTAAATATATACTATAAATTCATGAGGTTACATCTCTAAGCCATGTACTCTATTGTCAGCTGTCACTCTGATAGTTTGTTAATGGAAATTTAATTAACACAAGCCATAAGAATGTACTAATGTTCTAGATTAAGAATTTATCATGTAGATGAAAAAGATTGCTTTGCATTTGCAATATAATCCAGACTCAGCTTTATCTTCAAATCTATAGCAATAATTTGCTGTGCTACATTGGAGTTTAATTTTAAGATCACATATTATGAAATCATTGCTAATTTGGGAAATTTGTGGCATTTCTTTGGAAAAAGTTGATTACAATCAATAGTAACAGAGTTATTCTGCATATTAACTATGAGACATATTTGCTTTTAGGAATTTAGTATGACACGGCCATGGTGAATGAAAATAGATACATATTATGTATACCTACACACACACACATACTTATGCAAAAACTATTGCACAAGAACAGTATCAAATCAAATAATGTTGCATAGGTGCAGGATGGAAACAGTTGCAAAAAATAAATAAAATTGAAAAATATATTGTCTCTAAGCTACTCCAATCCTTGGTGACCTCCAGAACTTACAGCCATAATCCTGGCACATGATTGCCTACTCTGCCCTCTGTTCAAATAATAGAACACCATCACTTTCTATGGCAACCAGGAATTATCATTAGGTGTGTTGGGTTCATGCCTTCATAAAATCTCTTTCTCACTAGCCTGTCTTCCAGAAATGTAGTTGCCACCAAAAATATGGTGCCACCTGAATAGAAATAGGATAGGCCAAGCTCTTTAAGTATAAAATGGCCAAGAGCCTGCAATGCAATTGTGGTGCATAGGAATAAACCAAAGCACATACAGTTCAAGAATGTTTCCTTGGAAAATTTCAAGGCACCTGGGATGATCTCATTGCAGCCACACCAGGAGCAGTTAGATGGTTAACTTTCTCAGATATCGAATTATTATATCTATCCTATTGCAATTCTATGGTGCCATATTATGGGGATTTTATCATGGTTTTACTTTAATTTAATATTTTATCTTGTATATTGTATTGCACGTGATACGGTGGCTCAGTAGTTAAGACACTGGGTTTGTCAGCTGGAAATCCAGCAGCCCAGGTTCGAGACCAAAGCGCCACACAATGGGGTTGAGCTCAGTAGTGGGATTCAACCAGTTTGCACCAGTTCAGCAGAACCGGTAGCTAATTTTTTGTTGCCCAAGCCCAGAATGGACTTCCAGAAGCGGCATCCACACAGAGAACCAGTTGTTCACATATTTGAATCCCACCACTGGGTGAGCTCCCATTCTCACGCCAGCTCCTGCTAATCTAGCAGTTTGAAAACATGCAAATGTAGGTAGATAAATAGATACCACTTCAGTGGTAACAGCAGTCCATGATGTCATGCTGGCCACATGACTGTGGAAATGACTTGACAGTTGTTTCTTTGCTAGGTTTCTGCATGTTTTATTTGAGGGGGAGGTTGTGGGCCTGTGTGTTTGCATCTAAGGGAAGAAATCCATTGATCAGTTTTAGTGGGGCTGTTTCTGGTTGGGTTTAATTGGACAGAAGGGGTTTGTTAGTTGTATGCTGCTTCTTTCTTTGAGTATTGTGTTTCCTTCTATGTGTGACATACCTCAACTTGTCTTCCTCCAAGGGTTTATCAGTAGGGTCAAATCCTCTGGGAGTTATTTGTTCATTAATTGGTTCGGTTTGGGTATAGATTTCTTTTATAGATTGGGGTTTGGCTAGATTTGCCTCTAAGTTCCTTACTTTTTCCTCCAGTAGTATAGCATATAGCAGGGCTTTTCAACTTTTTTACCAATTGTACCACTTTTAGGATATGGCAATATTCGATAACCACCTAGCAAGGTGTCAAAAACTTGATGACCAAAAAAAAAAAAAAACTTGTTCAAAGTTGCAATTGTACTGAAATGACTTATGACCATTTTTCACACTTATGACCATTGAAGTATGCCCAGGGTCATGTGATTTATATTTGGATGCTTGGCAACTGATTCATATTTATAATGGTCACAGTGTTATGTGATCCTCTTCTGCAATCTTTTGACAAGCAAAGTCAATGGCAGAGCTGCTGGTGGCCAAGTGCTAAGGCGGGACTTCCTCCCTCCCTTCCCTGCCTCCCTTTTTCTCATTCCCATCTCCTTCTGAAGGAGGAATTTGAACCCCCCCCCAAATTTTCCCTCTTCCATATATTGATCAAACAAGGAAAAGCCTCCAGAGACAGAAAAGACAAGCTGCTGAGTGAACTAGCTTAAAAGGGCACATTCCCCTTTAAGAATTAGCTACTGGCTAGAAAGGAAAGTAAGATGTCATCCCTCTGGGCAAGAGGAATGCAATCTGAAAACATCTGCCTTATCTTCAGACAACGGAGCCTGGAACGTTGGGAAACGAAACAGAGACTTTGAGAAGCGTCATGGAGCTCCCCCAGGCTCACTGGACAAGTGGGGGACATCAGAGAACGATTATGATGATGATCCATTGGTAAGTGGCCTGACTGACCCCATAACCATGCCCATAGAATTGATAATCCCGGGCACAGGCAGGAAAATGGCTCTAACTGCTCTGTTAGACTTGGGCTGCACACGGTGCCTGATAAGTCCCAACTTAGTTGGAAAATGAGCCTCCCCTAAGAAAACTCAAGGACCCCATCACTTTTTGCCAAATTGATGGGTCCGTAGCAGGGGGCATCCTGGTGAGTTTTGTCGTTGAACCCCTGGGACTGACCATGGGAAGCCACTCAGAACTTAATGTTCATCATGGCTCCTGGCATGGAATGGCCCCTGGTCCTTGGGCTAACTTGGTTAAAGAAATGGATCCCCCTAATTGACTGGAGAGAGGGGCGGCTAAGGTTCCCAAGGAAGAAAGCACCTCCAGAGTGGTTCCCTGGAAATAGAATGGAGGGTATGAAGCAGGAAATAGCCTCTGCACTGAGTGAGCAAGAGCTTCAGAGCATTCCAAAAGAGTACCAAGATCTAGCCAAGGTTTTCAGTGAGAAGAGGTTGGATGAACTTCCCCCACACCAACCTACGGACTGTGCTATTAAGATCATCCTGGGAGCTAAGTTGCCTAAGCCAAAGCTATATTTGAAGACCCCTAGAGAATTAGATGAGCTCTGCAGGTTCATTGACAAAAATTTAGCTTGGGGATTCATCCAGCCTGCCAGACCTCGGGTAGCAGCCCCTGTTCTATTCAGAGAGAAGGTTGGATCTCTTTGCCTCTGTGTGGATTATAGGTGCGTAAACACAGTATCTGTAGAAAATGTGTATCCCCTGCCCCTCATGAGGGATGTGTTAGCCCACCTGGTGAAAGGGAAAATATTTTCTAATCTAGACCTGTGAGAAACATATTATCACATCAGGATTAAGGAGAGAGATGAATGGAAGACTGCTTTCAATTGCCCCTTAGGTTGCTTCCAGTTCAGGTGTTCCCTTTTGGGTTACAGGGAGACCCTGCAGTGTTCATGCAACTGATCAATGAGGTTCTCCATGAACACCTGTATAAGAGGGTCCTGGTGCATTTGGATGATATCCTGATTTACACCGAAAGTAAAGCTGAGCATGTGAAATTAGTCAGGGCAGTCTTAAAGAAGCTCCGTGCTGCTAAATTGTACGCCAAGCTCTTGAAATGTGAATTCCATAAGGATAGAATTGACTATCAAGGCTACTGTATTTCTCGTGAGGGAGTGGAGATGAACCCAAATAAGGTGTGGACTGTCATGGAATGGACTCCTCCCTGCAACAGGAAGCAACTGCAGAGCTTTCTGGGGTTTACCAACTTTTACAGGCAATATATCCCCTTGTTTGCTCAGATCGCATTCCCTATCACAAATTTACTGAAAACTAAGGGAAGGAGTAAGCCAAAGCCTGGCCAGCCACTAACGTGGACATCTGAATGGCAAGCCGCATTTAGGAAACTTAAGAGACTTTTTTCTGCGGAACCAGTACTGAAACACCCAGACCCGGACAAGTCATTTATAATTCAGCACACACTAGCGATGTGGCAGGGGTGGTGTTACTACAGAAAAACCATCAGGGTGAGTTACAACCCTGTGCCTACACATCAAAAAAATTATTGAAGACTGAACAACAGTGGGTTGCTTGGGAAAAGGAAGCCTATGCAATAAGATGGGTCCTCTTAACCTGGAGATATTTCCTAGAAGGGAGTAAAATCCCTTTCCAGATTTGAATCTTGAAGCTTTGAAAAAACCCAGGAGATTGTCTCTGAAACAGGCATGCTGGGCCCAGTACTTCCATTGTTTTAATTTCTCCCTCCACTATCTGCCGGGGGGGGGGACTTCCTGGCAGATGCTTTGTCATGAATGCCACAATATAATGTAGTGATTGGGGAGTTCAAAAAAGTGTTGGAGAAGGACGAATGGTTCAGCAGCCGTACAAATCTCCGCTCATTGCAAGATGGGTTAGCTTGGGTTGGAGGAAAGCTATATATGCCTGTAAATCAGAGACTGAGAATCATGCAGGCCTGTCACAATTCAAAAATGGCAGGGCACTTTGGGTTTGTAAAGACCCTTCACCTATTTAAGAGGCAATTTTGGTGGCCTTCCTTAAAGAAGGACATTGAAAGTTATGTGGCCAGATGCCTGCTTATGCTGCTGCTAAACATAGGCAAGGGAAAACGCCTGGTCTCCTGCAGTCAGTAGTGAGCAGCACCTTGGAGAGAAATCTCCATGGATTTTATTGTGGAGCTACCCGAAAGTGCGGGAAACACTGTCATTTGGGTTGTCACCAATTTGTTTACTAAACAAGCCCATTTTATCTCGTATCAGAAGATCCCAACCGCAAAGACTTTGGCTAAGTTGTTTGTGCAGCGTATTTATCACCTTCATGGTACCTCAAAGCACATAATATCCGATAAGGGTGTTTAATTCTCTAAGTTCTGGAAAGCCTTTTTAGACCTTTTAGGTTCAGATCAGGGGCTGTCATCTAGTCATCATCCTAAAACAAGTGGGGGGACAGAATGAATGAACTCAGTTCTAGAAGAATACCTCCATTGTTTTATTAATTATCAGCCAGGATAATTAATGTTGCCATTTGCTGAGGTGGCTTACAACAATGCAGTACACTCCAACACTGGATTCACTCCTTTCCAAGTGGCTAATGGCCAGAGTTTCCTTCCTATGTCTGAATTGCTTGCCAATGAACCTGTGATTCCTTCCCTTAAGGAGTGGGTTACTCAATTGCAGAACATCTGGCCAGTAGTTAGAAAAGCCTTGGATGAGGCTAAGGCTAACAAAAAAAGAATGAAGCCTAAGTCTTTCCATGTTGGAGTGAGAGTTTATCTTTCCACTAAATTTTTACAGTCATTGCAGCAATCAAAGCTGGGTCCAAAGTTTATGGGTCTGTTTCCTGTTAAATGCATTATCAATCCTGTTACAGTGGAGCTGGAATTCCCTAAGAGTTTGAGACAAATCTACCCAGTTTTCCATTGTAGCTTATTGAAACCTAAGGTCACCTCTAAACTGCTATTACTATTACTGCTCCAGCCCCTCAACCTATTACAGCTGAGGATAAGCAACACTTTGAAATTAAAGATATTTTAGATTCTCACAAACACCATGGGTCCACTCAGTATTTAGTAGCCTGGAAAGACTTGCCTGCTTCACAGAATGAGTGAGTTTATAAAAAACATGTCAGGGCCCCTACATTGCTCAAATGCTTCCATACGTGCTATCCAGATAAACCTGATTAATATGTTTATTTTTTTTCCTTTTCCCCTTCCTGTTTTATTTTGCAGCTGGATTTGTCTTTCTATTAGGGGGACAATGTCAGAGTCTCTGAAATGTATTTGCCTTTAATCCTTCCATTTTTCCTTTTCTTGCTTTTACCTATGTATTTTTGGGGCTTGCCATACTGTTGGGGATTATTATTTGTTTTGCTCTGCTCTGTATGAGATGCCCTCTCTCTGGGCAAGAGGAATGCAACCTGAAAACATCTGCCTTATCTCCAGACAACGGAGTCTGGAACTGTTGGGAAACAAAACTGAGAGACCTTGAGAAGCCCTCTGAATCTCCAGCTTCTCATAATATGGTGGCACCTGGATTGGCTGGATTGGCTGGATTTCAGCCGGACGGTTGGACATTGGGGGGAGGAGTTTTGAATAGCCTTTCTGATGTAATCCTTTATGCACCAAATCTTTAGACCTTGCTTTGCTCTCTTGCCATCACTAACTCTCAATAAAAGTTTATTTTGAAACAATGCCTGTTTCAAGAGTTCTGCTTTCTTGGGAGATCTAGTTGAGGCAGGTCCTTACAGATATTCTGTAGCTAGTGAATAGCAAAATTTCAGACATTTGATACAGATAAGTATGTTCTTTATTGCTGAAAAAAAATACATGCACACACATACATTGCATACTGTATAATACCAAAATCAAGTTTTATAATAGGTCAGTCCCAGAGTTTAAATCCTAAGTTATTTCTTCCTGGTTTTGAGTCTTGGCAATTCTTTTCCCTGTCTTGAGCAGTGATGACATTTTGTGCAAGGTGGTACTCTCTTGGCTGGGAAACACACAGTTTCTGCCTTGCCAGTTTTATTATTCTCTAACTTCTTACAACTTCTTCTCTAACTTCTTCTTGCATCTTCCCTCTTTTCCTCCAGTCACAAGGGTGGATAGATTTGTGCCAGTCCTTCTCTTTTAATTACTTTATCTCAGAAATGAATGTAATTTTATCCTGGAAGAAGAACTTTGGCATGGAACTTACATATTGTTGCCAAGATCACTACATAGATGACACTTTACCCTACCCGTTGTGCAAGACCCAGGAGTCTGCCTTCACTTCTCTAGGCTGTTCTTTTCCAGTAACAATTGCTGTGAATTGGGGAGCAATAGAGAAATGCATGCATTCCTCCACAGTCAAAGATTCAAAGAACAATTTCAATGTAAGGTAACCTAATAAAAGGTAGTTATACTGGATTGGCAAAGAACAATTCAGCTATTTTTGGTAGAGGTCTAGATTCTGAAATTTGGAAATTGTATCTCAGAATTTTTTCTTTCTATATTTCTAATTCCACTGTATACATTCACAACCAATCTGCCCAACTGTATTTGTCTCATCCTATCTCAATGGGAAATGTATTAAATGTACTTTTTCTTTTTTCAAAAAATGTTATTAATTTTCTATTATTACATTTGATTAGTGCTTAATAAATATTTTGTTGTCTGGATTAATTTGTTTGCTTAATAATACAAGTTACATTCTTAAACTCTACCCCTTTTTTCCAACCATTGATAAAATAAATTCCATGTTTGAAAATATTCTGTATCTTCTTTCTCTTTGATCCTCAATGTAAGTCTGTCCAATTCAGCACAGTCCAATATCTTCTTCATTATCTCTTCGTATAGGGATGTTTCTTCATTCTTCCAGTGCTGAGCAAATACAATCCTCACTGCTGTTAGTACATACATTGTTAAATATACACTTTGCTTATCAGATTTTTTTGGTATTATACCTACTAATAAAAGTTCAGGTTTAAAATCCACAGGTTTTCCTAATATCTTTTCTAACCAAATGTGTATTTTTGTCCAAAATTTTTTTGCTTTAACACAAGTCTACCACAAATGATAATATGTGCCAGATTTTTGGTTTCATTGCCAACATTTATTTTATTAATTTTTATTCATAATACAATTAAAACAACAATGGACAAACATGACATTCCAGAATGAATTTTCCTATCAGTTCCTATCATGGTACAAAAGTTTAATACATCATTCTTAACCTCTGTATAAGCCTCATCTTCTATACAATACAATTATATATACAATTATATGTACAGTTATGTATATCTTTTAATTCTACCATTAACTTGAAGTCCGAGCAGTTCTTAATTCATACCAATGGTAAAATTTGCCCCAGATTTCGAAGTACTCGTGTTCTGTCTTGTCTTTCATAATCATCGTAAGCCTGTCCATCTCAGCACATGATAGAATTTTATGCAGGATCTCTTCTTCTGTTGGGGTTCCCTTATTCCTCCAATTTTGAGCAAAAACCAGTCTGGAAGCCGTTAAAATGTGTAGCATTAAATAAAGTACGCCTTTATCATGCTTTTGCGTAGTTAAACCTAATAGAAAGAGTTCTGGTTTTGGTTCTACCGCTTGCTCTAATATTTCTTCCAACCATACTTTAATCCTGTTCCAAAAATCACGAGCTCACGTGCATTCCCACCACATATGATAGTAAGTTCCACTTGTCAAATTACATTTCCAACATTTAGGGGAGACATTGGTACACATTTTAGCCAATCTTGTGGGTGGGAGATGCCATCTATAAAACATTTTGTAAAGGTTCTCTTTGTAAGAGGTGGCCAAAGTAAGCTTCTTGTTTCTTGCCCATAGTTCTTGCCAGGTGTGCAGATCATAATTAAGACCAAAGTCCTTGCTCCAATTCAACATAGTCACTTTTACTTGTTCCTTGTACATTGTCTGATCTAACAAATAGTAGTTTAAGTTTTTAATCATTTTATCCTCCGACCCCAAAATTATTTTATCCAATTCTATTGGTTCTAATTTAATGCCTAACTCTTTTTTATCTTTCCGATATCTCACCTGCAGTTGCAGGTATGCCTACCATTCTAATTCTATCCCTTCATCCTGGAGGGTTTTCCTGGATTTCAATTCCCCTCTTTCATCTAAGATGTTTTTATATGTTATGGTCTTGTCTAATTGGGTAAATTTTGGGTGTACATATATTTCTAACGGTGAGATCCAACTAGGTACTTGGGTATAATTTGGTTGCCAAATTTTTGTCCATACATCAATAAGAGCTTGCCTAATATAGTGTCTTCAAAAATATTTATGTATTTTATATTTATGATCCCATAATATGGCATACCATCCTATTTGTAGGTCATGGCCCTCCAGACATAATAGTCTCCTGTTCTTTAGTAATATCCGATCTCTTACCCATACTAATGCTGTAGCCTGGTAATATTTCTCCAAGTCTGGAAGACCAAATTCCCCCCTTTCCTTTGAGTCCTGCAGTAATTTTAATTTAATCCTTGCTCTTTTTCCTTGCCAGATGAATTTACACATCATTTTATTCAAATTTTGAAAAAATTTCTTGTCTAATTTTATAGGTATACATTGGAACAAAAATAAGATTTTTGGCAACACATTCATTTTAATCACCGCAATTCTGCCCATAAGAGAGAGCTGTAGGTTAGTCCAAATATCAAAGTCTTTTTGAATCTGTTCTATTAACTTATCATAGTTATCCCTTTTAAGCGTAGCGCATTTGGCAGTCAATTGTATCCCTAAATATCTAATTTTATTTGTGATTTGAACACCAATTCTGTCAACCAATTCATTTTTCTGTATTTTAGTCATATTTTTGACGAGCATTTTAGTTTTTTCTTTATTTATCTTTAAACCTGATATTTTCCCGTATCTATTCAATGTTTCCATCAGTCTAGTCATCACTCTTCCATTGCCAACATTTACTGGACACATTTTTAAACATTTTTGCTAATCTAGCAGGTGGTAAATGCAATCTATAAAACATTTTATGTAAGTTTTCTTTATAAAAAGTTTCCATTTTATTTTTATTTATTTTATTTTTAAAATTTATAAGCCACTCCCCTCCCGAAGGACTCTGGGTGGCTAACAATAAAAAACACATAAAACATAACAAAACAACAATACAAAAACAATCATCCAGGGGTAAGGTTTTATAAACCCCAGGCCTGCCGGAAAAGCCAGGTCTTAAGTACCTTACGGAAGACCAACAGGGTGGGCACAGTCCTAATCTCCGGGGGGAGCTGATTCCAAAGAGTGGGCGCCATCACAGAGAAGGCCCTCCTCCGTGGCCCCGCCAAATGGCACTGCTTGGCCAATGGGACCTGAAGGAGACCCAGCCTGTGGGATCTAACCGGACGAAGGGAACTATGAGGTAGTAGGCGGTCTCGCAAATAGCCTGGCCCTGAGCCATATAGGGCTTTAAAGGTAATGACCAACACCTTGAATTGGACCCGGAGACCAATAGGCAACCAGTGCAGCTCATGGAGGATAGGTGTAACGTGGGTGTATCGAGGAGCACCCACTATCACTCGCGCAGCTGCATTCTGGACCAACTGTAGTCTCCGACTACTTTTCAAGGGTAGCCCCATGTAGAGCGTGTTGCAGTAGTCCAAACGTGAGGTGACAAGGGCATGAGTGACTGTAAGGAGAGCCTCCCGGTCCAGGTAGGGTCGCAACTGGTGCAACAGGAGAACTTGTGCAAAGGTCCTCCCAGCCACAGCCATCAATTGATGTTCCAAATTCAGCTGTGGATCAAGGAGGACACCCAAGTTGCGAACCCACTCCGAAGTGGGTATATTTTCCCCCGCAAGAGTCAACACGGGACAGTCGACATGATCCTTGCGAGGCAACATCCAAAGCCACTCGGTCTTGTCAGGATTGAGCCTTAGTCTGTTAACCCCCATCCAGACCCTCACGGCTTCGAGGCAAAGGCCCATCACATCGGCCACTTCACTGAGAGAGCTCGGGGAGGAGATATATAACTGGGTATCATCAGCATACTGATGAACCCTCACCCCGTGCTGTCTGATGATCTCACCCAGCGGCTTCATATAAATGTTAAATAGAAGGGGAGAGAGGACCAACCCCTGTGGCACGCCGCATTCAAGGGGCCTCGGGGTTGACCTCTGCCCTCCCACCAATACTGATTGCGACCGGCCAGAGAGGTAGGAGGAGAACCACCGTAAAACGGTGCCTCCCACTCCCACCCCTTCGAGTTGTCGCAAAAGGATACCATGATCAATGGTATCGAAAGCTGCTGAGAGGTCAAGTAGCACCAAGACAGAGGAATAACCTCTGTCTCGGGCCCGCCAGAGATCATCCATCAGCGCGACCAAAGCGGTTTCTGTGCTGAAGCCAGGCCTGAAGCCAGATTGAAAAGGGTCATCTGCTTCATCCAGAGACCGTCGGAGCTGGAGCGCCACCACTCTCTCTACAACCTTCCCCACAAAGGGGAGATTGGAGACTGGACGGAAGTTATTTAAATCAGCTGGGTCCAGGGTAGGCTTCTTGAGCAGGGGCCTCACAACCGCCTCCTTCAGGGATTGTGGAAAACACCCCTCCCTCAATGAAGCGTTGATCAACACCTGGAGCCAGCTTTGTGTCACCTCCTTGGCAGCCGAGACCAACCAGGAAGGACACGGGTCCAATAAACAAGTGGAGGCACTAATTGCTCCCACCACTCTGTCAACATCCTCAGCGGTCACAGACTCAAATTCATCCCATAAAGCTGAGCTAAGACCTGCCCCAGTCATCTCAAAAGGCCCTGCCCAATCGGAGTCTAGGTCTGTCCAAATCTGAGCCATTGTCAATTTATAATTTCTTTCCCAAAGATTTTGCCATTTCTCTAATTCTAAAGTTTTTTTGCCCATTGTATCTCTGTATCTATCACTTGTTCATCTTCCATTTTCAAATTTAATAGAAAGTTATATAGTTTTGACTACATTTGCAATTGAGGCCACCATGATAATTCAATACCCTGGTCTAAAAGCTCTTGTTTAGATTTTAGTTTCCCTTCAGTATCCAAAATATCCTTATATGTCAAAAAAATTTCATATTGCACTAAGTTTGGGTGAACAAATGCTTCCATCGTTGAAAGTCATTCTGGGATTTTCAAGTAGTCTGGTGATCCAAATCCTTCATTTTCTTTGGATTCTTGTAGCACTTTCAGTTTAATTCTAGCTTTCTTTCCTTGCCAAATAATTTTCAAAATCAATGTATTCAAATCATCAAAACATTTCTTCTCTATTTTTATAGGTACTGTTTGGTAAAATTTCACTTTCACAGTAGCTATTCTTCCTAACACTGATAGTTGTAAGTTTTTCCATTTTTCCAGATATAATTTTATTTGATTAAGTAATTTTATGTAGTTATCTTCTTTTTTTTATTGAAAATTTTTAAGTTTTACAAAACAATTCCCTTCCCCAAACCACCCCCCCAACCCTCCCATACCCTCCCCAACTTCCCCAATCCTCCCATACCCTCCCCCAACCTTCCCAGAGCTGAATACAGGCTTAGTTAAAATTTTTCAAAAAATCTTAAAACACATATAAATCCTAAGCAAATCTAAATACATTAATTAAACAAGTTATAAAATAATTAACAATAATAAATTTTAAGTGTAAGTTATTGAAAAACTAAATTATATATATATATATATATGTAGGTCTTTGGTTGTTCGGGTTTTCTCCCGCGTAAAATTGGAAGTGTCTTGGCGACGTTTCGACGAAGGCCCATTCGTCATCTTCAGGCTGGTGTTTTCAGCTTCATGCTTCAAGCAGCAATGTGTGGTCTTAGCTGTTTCTTCCTTTTAACTGCCAGTGGGGGTATGAACTGATTGGGTGGGAGCTTGGCTGTGTTCTGATTGGGTGGAGTTCTGATTGGTTAGGGGCTTGGCTGTGCTCTGATTGGCTGGGGGGTTGGCTGTGCTCTGATTGGCTGGGGGGTTGGCTGTGCTCTGATTGGCTGGGGGAGTGTTTTGTTTGGTTGTGCTCAGGTTAGTCTGAGTTGCAGAGGGGTTTAAGATTTTGGGCTGCCTTGCTATTTTTTGGCTTCGCGTTCGTGGTCGTGCCTCCTCTTCATGGAGGGTGTCAGTTTGCTTCATGTTTGGATTGGAGGGGTTTAAAGTGGCTAATGATGCAGCTGTGGTCTGGCTTCTGGTTTGTGGTCGTGCCTCATCATCGGTGTGGCTTTGGGTTTGTTTTTTGCGTGGATGTGTGGTGGTGACATCCTGTGTGGTTTTTGTGAGTGTGGGTCTGGTATCATTTTTTGTGTTAGGGAGTCGTTTGTCAATAAGGGCGGGTTTCCAAATGGCTGGTAGGCGGGAGGTATCATCTCGCTTGTTCATGCTGTGTGGGCGTTTTTCTATCTCGATGGCTTCTCTGATTATTCTGTTATTAAAATGTTCACTTTTGGCAATGGTTCTGGTATTTTTAAAGTCAATTTCATGTCCTGTGGCTTTAAGGTGTTGGACCAGGGAAGATGTTGGTTCCTCTTTTTTGACTGAGTTCTTATGTTCTTCAATGCGTGCACTTATTCTTCTGTTGGTTTGTCCGATGTATGTGGTGGGACAAGTGGTGCATGGGATTTCGTATACTCCTTGATTTTCTAATTCAATTTTATCTTTGGGGTTTCTAAGGATGGTGGATATTTTTCTGTTTGTGCAGAATGCTGTTTTGATGTTGTGTTTATGGAGGATCTTACTGATTCTGTCTGTGGTGCCTTTTATGTATGGGAGGAGGGCTTTGCCGTTTTCTTGTTCTTTGTCTTGGATTTTAGTGGGGGTTTCTTTTTGGATTAGGTTTGTAATCTTATTTCTATGGAATCCATTGGATGTTAGTACATTGGTGAGAGTGTGTAGTTCGGGTTTTAGGTGTTGTTCGTCAGCTAAGCGTTTTGTTCTGGAGATGAGTGTCTTGGCTACAGAGTTGATCTGTGCTGGGTGGTGGTGTGAGAGAGCGTGCAGATAGCGGTTTGTGTGTGTTTTCTTCTGGTAGATGGTGTGTCCTAGGGAGCCATTGGATTTCTTGTAGACTAAGACATCCAGGAAGGGAAGTTGGTTGTTAGCTTCTGTTTCCATGGTGAACTGTATTTTGGGGTGTAGGCTGTTGAGGTGTGTGAGGAAGTTGTCCAGTTTTTCTTTCCCATGTGGCCAGATTATGAAGGTGTCGTCTACGTATCTGAGCCAGAGTTTGGGTTTGTGATCCGATTTTTCTAGAGCTTGGGTTTCAAAGTGTTCCATGTAGAGGTTGGCAATGACAGGTGAGAGGGGTGATCCCATGGGTGCTCCTTCTGTTTGTTTGCATTTTTGTCCATTATAGATGAAGTATGTGTTGGATAGGCAGTGGTTGGTCAGATCTAAGATGTATCCACCATCCTTAGAAACCCCAAAGATAAAATTGAATTAGAAAATCAAGGAGTATACGAAATCCCATGCACCACTTGTCCCACCACATACATCGGACAAACCAACAGAAGAATAAGTGCACGCATTGAAGAACATAAGAACTCAGTCAAAAAAGAGGAACCAACATCTTCCCTGGTCCAACACCTTAAAGCCACAGGACATGAAATTGACTTTAAAAATACCAGAACCATTGCCAAAAGTGAACATTTTAATAACAGAATAATCAGAGAAGCCATCGAGATAGAAAAACGCCCACACAGCATGAACAAGCGAGATGATACCTCCCGCCTACCAGCCATTTGGAAACCCGCCCTTATTGACAAACGACTCCCTAACACAAAAAATGATACCAGACCCACACTCACAAAAACCACACAGGATGTCACCACCACACATCCACGCAAAAACAAACCCAAAGCCACACCGATGATGAGGCACGACCACAAACCAGAAGCCAGACCACAGCTGCATCATTAGCCACTTTAAACCCCTCCAATCCAAACATGAAGCAAACTGACACCCTCCATGAAGAGGAGGCACGACCACGAACGCGAAGCCAAAAAATAGCAAGGCAGCCCAAAATCTTAAACCCCTCTGCAACTCAGACTAACCTGAGCACAACCAAACAGAACACTCCCCCAGCCAATCAGAGCACAGCCAACCCCCAGCCAATCAGAGCACAGCCAACCCCCCAGCCAATCAGAGCACAGCCAAGCCCCTAACCAATCAGAACACACCTCCACCCAATCAGAACACAGCCAAGCTCCCACCCAATCAGTTCATACCCCCACTGGCAGTTAAAAGGAAGAAACAGCTAAGACCACACATTGCTGCTCGAAGCACGAAGCTGAAAACACCAGCCTGAAGATGACGAATGGGACTTCGTCGAAACGTCGCCAAGACACTTCCAATTTTACGCGGGAGAAAACCCGAACAACCAAAGACCTACATACAAACACCCGCGAAAACCTCAGAAAACATATATATATATATATGTTTTCTGAGGTTTTCGCGGGTGTTTGTATGTAGGTCTTTGGTTGTTCGGGTTTTCTCCCGCGTAATATATATATATATATATATATATATATATATATATATATATATATATATCCAACTTATATTATGTAAAATCTATCCATTTTTTCCATACCCAAAAATACGTCTCTTAAAAATAATAAAAAAAACAAAAAAATTTTTTATAATTACAAACATTAAACACATTATAATATACTCTAAACATTTTCTAATGTCATAGTTATATTATTATTCATCATTCTTTATAAACTCCCTCAAAAACACAAATGTAAACATTACTTAAAACATTAAAATTCCCTTATACATATTTAAAGCAAAATGTTCCTTTAAATACTCCTTAGATATCTATACATACAATATAAAATCTAATCTCTCCCTCTTTCTTTATCCTAAAACACAAAAATAAACATATAAACATTCATTATACCATGAAAACAAAATACTCTTTTGAATACTCCTTAAATTGCTAAACTTAAACTTCTTATCTAAAATTTTCATACAATCTCCATAATCTTCAATCTATACATTCCTTATCAATCTCTCTTATCCATAAACCTCAAAAGAAGTGCTTTGAAGTCTGCCCTTAAAGGTTGCTCCAAAAAGTTTGTAAATCTTGCTTCTCCCGCAGACTCAGAAACCAATACTTGTGAGGCTTCCTTAACCTCCTTCTTCTGTTGCTCCTTTTCTTTACGTTTATATGTTGCACGGGTTGTCCTCTGCTCCTTCATCTCAACTTGTTGAGGCCCCTCAAACTGAGATTTCCCATTTTTCATAAATATAGGCTCTTCAGACTGCAATTCTACCTTCTTCTCTTCCAAAGCTTTAAACGTAATGGATGGCGATAAACATACCCCCAGGACCGAAGTGTAAAACTCTTTTGCTTTAAAAACAGTATTAAGTCTATAACATGTCCCCAGGTAATTCACCACCATTCCAGTCGGGACATCCCATCTGAACAACATTCGCCTCTTTTTAAGTTCATCTGCTAAAAAAGTAAACTCCTTTCTTCTTCTTAAAATTTTAGATGGGATCTCCTTTAGAATTATAACATCTTGTGAAGCAATTTGAAACCTCTTCTTATAAAAAGCTTGTATAATTTCGTTGCGCAGGGATCTTTTCCCAAAATAAATTACCACATCTCTTGGCAAATTCCTTTGCTCTGCCACCACAGAATTAACTCTAAATGTTTTTTCAATTTCACTAAGTATTTCCTCTTTTTCTCTATTCAAAATCACAGCAAAGTCATTTGCAACCATCTCTCTCAGATCTCCTTGCAAAGACTCTCTCAAGCCTCTAATTCTTAAAGCATATTCCATTTGTCTATATTGAAGCATAAGAATCTCATCTTGAAAATTTTCCATCTCTTTTTCCATGCTTTCAAATTTTCCCTCCATCAATTCCACTTTTTCTGATACCTCTTCTACACGAGAATTCAACTTTTCAAGAACAGAGGCAACTCCTTTTAAAGCCAAAACTATCTGTTGCCTCAAAATCCTATTATTTTCCTCTGAAATCTCTTTCATTTCTCCCCTAATATAGTAGTTATCTTCTTTTATCATTGCACATCTTGCTGTTAGGTATAGTCCCAAATATTTAACTTTCCTAACTATTTGAAAATCCATTTTTTTTGACAATTGTTCTTTTTGCTTAGACGTAAGATTTTTAAGTATAACTTTTGTTTTCTCTGTTCATCTTCAATTCTGCTACTTCTCTGAATTCCTCAATCCTTTTCAATAGTTTAGGAGTTGTCTCCAATGGTTCTTCTATGATAAATACCAAGTCATCTGCAAATGCTTTTAATTTATAGATTTAATCTTTTATTTCCATTCCTTTAATTTCTGGGTCTTGTCTGATGTACCTGTTCAAATTTCCAAAGTCAATATGAATAGCAATGAGGATAATGGACATCCTTGTCTTGTGCCTTGCTTTATATTAAAGTTCTCTCTGTAGTCCCCATTTACAGTTACTTTTGCTGATTGTTTGATATATTGTCTTAATTACATTTATAAACTTTTCTCCAAAATCCATGCAGTTTAATTGTTGTGTCATAAATTGCCAATTTACATTATCAAAGCTTTTTGAGCATCTAAGAAAAATAGTGCCATTTATTTTCCTGGGTGCATTTCAAAATACATTTCTAATGTATCTAAAATAATCCTTAAGTTGTGTTTTATTTGTCTTTTTAGTAAAAATCCATTTTGGTCTGGATGAATAAATTCAGTCAAAAATCTTTTCAATCTCTCTGCTATTGTTGAGGCAAAAATTTTGTAATCCACATTCAGTAGTGATATTGGTCTATAAATTTTATCTGTAAAAGATCTGAGTCCTCTTTTGGTATTAAGATGATATTTGCTTCCATCCATGTATTTGGTAATTTAGCCTCTGATAATACCTCATTGCAAACTTTCTCCCTTGGGGAGATTAATGTATCTTGAAAACATTTATAGAAGTCTGCAGGTAGCTCATCTGGTCCTGGGGTTTTATCATTTTTTTGTCTTTTTTATAGCTTCCATCCATTCCATCATTATTTTTTCATTTAGCATATTTTTAAAGTTTTCTGGAATTTTTGGTAAATTGGCTTTTTCAATATGTTGTGTTGTTTTTTCCAGAGAATTTTTTTCTATATCATATCATTTTTCATAATATTTTTAACTATTTTTTATTGCCTCATTTTGGAGTTGCATGTCTCCCTTCTCATTTTGCAGTTTATTTATCAACTTTTTCTCTTTTTTCAGTTTATGCCAGTGTGAAAAGAAAAACTATCTTAATAATTCTTTCTGTATAAATCAAACATATTTCTTTGATAGTCAATTAAAATAAAGGCTGGTGTCTGCTGAGAAATACTTAGTAAAAGAAAGAACTGTTACCTTTGCAGTAGATGGTGAAAGATTGTGGTTGGCATATATTTCTTAATATAAGCAGAACAAGGAACGAGAAAATACGAGAATTAAGGAACTGTTCGCGGGTACAATGACACATGTACAAATGGTAGTGAGGAAAGTAGTGGTTATAGTAAGGACAAGGAACAACAGGAAACTGGCTTGGTAGCCAGGGCAACAGAACAAGAATAAGGAACCAACCCAGGAATAGGGAGTTAGGCTGGAGGTCAGTTCCAAGAAAGGGGAATTTAGAAAGCTGTTCCAGAAAGACATATGTTGATGGTTTTAACACGAAAAGGGAAATGGGAGGGATATTGGATGGTTCCAGAATGTCAGGGATGGGCATACTGCTAAGGTATAAAGCCTGCCTCAAAGATCTGGGTGTTACCATTTGGCCACAGCCATCACATTTAATGACTGCTGTCCATTTGGTCCTTATTGCAATAAGTTGTTGAAATGTAAGTACTGACTTTGTGTGTCAAATTTAAATAAACCTCTGGATCCTAAAGTGAGACTTTTATTGTGTGTTATCTCTTATTTCTCTTTAACAAGTTTTTCCTCTGACAGTTTTGGTGCGTTGGCCAGGAAGAGACAAAAGAAAGAGGTCTTGTGTTCCACAGAAGCATCTGCCCATCTCCAGGTTTGGACCCTAGACAATCAGCTTGTGCTCCATCTCCATGTACCCACACTACACTTTGGATCAGAGGTAAGGAGGTACCTCTTCCTTGGGACCCCCTTTTGTGCCATCTCCAGTTTTGGCAGCATGGGAAGGGACACAACCATACATGTTAGGAGATAGCAAGGTGTATGTGTAAAGGTTGTTGTGCTCTTAGTCCAGTGATGGCGAACCTTTTAGAGACCGAGTACCCAAACTGCAACCCAAAACCCACTTATACATTGTCGGGTGCTGGGTGGGTGTTGCCCATTGGGTGAGCGTGCCTGCGGTGGTAACAACAGACCGGGTGGAACTAAAAAGTTCAATCAATCAATTCCAACTTGCAAGATCTTTTTTTTTCCCACAAGAAGTTGAAATTGACTGATTGAACCTTTTTTTTTTGTACACGGCAGCGGAGACCTAAAGTGAAAAGGTTTTATAAAACCCAGCTGAAGGCCTAGGACTGGGGCAACGGCATGCGTGCCCACAGAGAGGGCTCTGAGTGCCGCCTCTGGCACCCGTGCCATAGGTTTGTTACCACTGCTTTAGGCAAAACGGTCAGGCAAGTCCAGTGGCAGCAGAATCTACTGTAGCCATGACCTGGGGATAGATCACCCCATTGTAAGTGTTCGAGGAGCACCTCAAGGTGAGGGTCATGCCCTCAAGTGTTATCTCTTGCAGCCTCATTTACAAGGGTTTTTTTTGTTCCCTCATCAATGACACTTGGCAGAAAATAAGGTTATGTCATTTCTGAAGCTTTTTCTAGCTGCTGGTGATTTACAGATTGAGCTCTGAGTGTGCCATTTTGATGTTTGAACTTTGGGCTTTTATTTAAGCTACATGAAGTAAAGGTATGTTCCTTTTATTTTCACCCCTAGCTGATATTGTGCATTGGAGTTTCCTTGTGTGTATGAAAAAAATAGTGCTTTAATCGTTTGTTAAATTTGGCAGGTGCTATTTTATTCAAGATTAGAAATGATGATGGTGTTGTGGACACTTGAATACAAGTTTTGGATTTGGTGCATTACTGTGGGTATTTTTGGACGTTATGAAACTGCTCTTTAGAATTGTATTCCAGTGGTTTATGGTTACTTTCTTTCTCTTGAACCTGTCATTGAATTTTTGCTACTTTAATTAGTTTGCTTCCTGATTTTTCTATGTCTTTGGGCATAGTAATATCCACTGTTGCTTAATGTTTTTTCTTTTTCTTTATTGTACATGCACATTCTTCTATGCATTCCTTGTGCACATGCTTCTATGCACTCTTCATAGGGCAGAGTTCCATTTCTCTTTTTGTCCATATTTTATTTCATTGGGTTCTGTGTTCTCTACATTGGGGGAAGGAAGAGTTCCTGGTGGCATAAGGAATCCTTTGTGGCACACCCCCAGAGTAGACCTGCTGTATATCCAGTTATCCCAATGTGTACATTTTGTCTGCTTTTTCAATGCTTATGGGTGCGGTGTCACTCATTTTGTCTAAATGTATTTATTGTTCTGTGTAATATTTGTAACCCTTGTCTGTATCTGTGTCTCCATTGCTGACATGTAATTGCCTTCAGATTGTGTCAAATGCTACCTTCCTTGTAGATAAGGGTCAGTTTATTTGCTGGGGTGGCACAATTCATGATCACTGCTATTGAGGGACTGGGCCCCTTCTGTAGATAAGGACTATCTATGTTGGCAGGGCTCAGTCTTCCTCTATTTCCCCTGGACAATTGTGACAATTGCCCAGGTGAAAGTTAAAAAAAAATAAAGTAAAAAAATGGGAGAAGAAAGCAAATAAATGAATCAACTACATAAGAACATTGTAGGCCCTCAACCATGCCCTCAACCATGATTAAATGCAGTATGTCTTGAGATTGATGGATGGATGCATGGTTGAGAGATAACAGAGTGTAACCATAAGCATTTTAGCCTGAATTGGACAGATTAGTGGCCCACGTCCACTCACGTATGTATAAACTTTGCTTAGCTTTTTTGTTCTTTTGATTTAATTTGTGGTCTCTTTATTCTATAATGGGACATTCCCAGCCTAAGAGAGGGGAGATTCCTAAAAAGGATAACCTGGCATGGTATATATATATGTTCATAAGAGACCTAGATTCTGTCAATACTTGCAGCAATGGCATGTGCTTGCCACACAAGAACCTAGTTGTCCGTTTCCCCTTGCTGGAACTTTTGACAGAAACAAACTTAATTTTTGCAAAGTTGTCTGGATGCTGTTGATGTCTTCCTCAAACCGGGCAATTGGTCTGCTTTTGTGGTTTGTTATGCAGAAATGGAAAAGTGGTGTAGGGAATAGCATTTGCAATCCTTTAAACATACCAAGGAAAAACTGGAAAGATCATTTATTGACCTTAAGGCCTCTATCACAGTTGTTCAGGTTGCCCTAATGTCCATAAGAATGATTCTTTCTCAACAGACTGGACTCTCTCCACATGGGTTATTAGTGAGCAGACCCATATGGATGCCAGCCTCTCCCTCGACATTTGTATATCTAAAAGATATTCATAATATGTTAGCCGCTGTTATGTTGGACTCTTGCCAAGCTCGTCTCACATCTCTTAAAGATTGCCATTCACAGCTTGCAGCAGTTATGC
The DNA here is from genome assembly GCF_016545835.1 of Crotalus tigris. Taxonomy (NCBI): domain Eukaryota; kingdom Metazoa; phylum Chordata; class Lepidosauria; order Squamata; family Viperidae; genus Crotalus; species Crotalus tigris. The sequence goes on from NW_024096606.1 coordinate 2,535,044, forward strand.
CCAAGGAACCATTATACCCCTATCATTCATTGAAAGTTGATGATTGGGTTCTGACAAAAGTATTTCGGTATAAGAATTGTTGGGCTCCTCATTGGAAGGGACCGTTCCAGATCCTGTGGACCACCAACACTGCTGTGAAGTGTCAAGATATGATCTCGTAAGTACATGCTTTGCGCTGTATGAAGGCACCAGGCCCAGACGAGGAAGCTGCGCAACCCCAGCCATCCAAATCCAGCAAGGCAAAGACTGAAGCTTTATCCAACAAGGGGAGTAAGTGCTAGTAACCCTCTATTCCCCACCAACGTATAACCTCTGCCCCAGGCTAACTGACAAGAAATGAGCCTCGATATGCCCTCCTCAGGCAACTGAAGACCTTTACAACACCTTTTCCAACATAATGGAAGCCCAGAGGCACATGAAGGAAACACTTTGCATAAGAGGATGCCTCATACCTATTGTATGACCTATGATTGAGTTGCTGTTTATTGCCACTTGTTTTAATTTGTATAACACTGTGATGCCCTCCTATGTTAATGTAATGTATGTTTTACTCTATTACTGATGCTAATGGTGGTGTTATCCTAAAGGACAAGAAGTGGGGACCGTAAAAGGAAAAAATATCTTAATAATTCTTTCTGTATAAATCAAATATATTTCTTTGATGGTCAATTAAAATAAAGGTTGTAACGAGAAAATACGAGAATTAAGGAACTGAGCCTTGTTCACGGATACAATGACACATGTACAAACGGTAGTGAGGAAAGTAGAGGTTAGAGCAAGGACAAGGAACAACAAGAAACTGGCTTGGTAGCCAGGGCAACAGAACAAGAATAAGGAACCAACCCAGGAATAGGGAACTAGGCTGGAGGCCAGTTCCAAGAAAAGGGAATTAAGAAAGCTGCTGTTCCAGAAAGACACATGTTGATGGTTTTAACATGAAAAGGGAAATGGGAGGAACATTGGATGGTTCCAGAATATCAGGGATGGGCATACTGCTAAGGTATAAAGCCTGCCTCAAAGATCTGGGTATTGCCATTTGGCCATAGCCATCACATTTAATGACTGCTGTCCATTTGGTCCTTATTGCAATAAGTTGTTGAAATGTAAGTACTGACTTTGTGTGTCAAATTTAAATAAACCTCTGGATCCTAAAGTGAGACTTTTGTTGTGTGTTGTCTCTTGTTTCTTTTTAACAAGTTTTTCCCCTGACACCAGCCATCTTCCTGGTTTATTTGCATTTTCGAAAAAGTTTTGTTTTGCCCTTTTGATTTGTTGAGCCAATTCTTCTGACTCTGTTAGGTTTAATTTCTGTTTAATCATCTCCATTTGTCTTTTAAGGGTTTTCTTTTGTGGATCTCTTTGAAGTTCTAGCTCCAATTTCTTAAATTCTTCCCTTAACATTGTACACTGTTGCCTTTTTTCTTTATTCTTTTTAACCATGTAAGTTATGGCTAGTCCTCTGAAGTATGCTTTGGCTGTATCCCATACATTCTGGAGTGAAGTATCTTCTTTTTTATTTTCTTTAAAAAAAATTCCATTTCCTTTACTGCTAATTTTGTAAATTCTTTTTCTTTTAATAAAGATTGATTAAACGTGCACCTTGATTTCTTCTTTACCCCTCTCCAGATCAGCTTTATTGGATTATGGTCAGCCTAAATGTTGGGTTCTATCTTAACCTCATGTATATTAGTTCTTAATTCAGGGGACATCCATATCGTATCAATTCTAGATCATGATTTGTGTCTATTTAAATAAAATGTATACTGAGTTCTTTTTGGGTTCATTCCTTTTCAGACATCCTATACACAGATTTCTTTTGCCATTTTAAAAAATGCCTTACGTCAGGGGTGTCAAACTCAATTTCACTGAGGGCCGCATCAGCATTGCAGTTGCCCTGGGTGGGCTGGGTGGGTGTGGCCAGAGTGGGTGCAGCCTACTGGGTGGGTGTGGATGGAGTGGCTGTGGCCTACTCGGTGGCCGTGGCCAGTTCTACATCATTTGCGTCAAGGGTGCCTATGGGGGCCTGGGCAGGAGTGGGACAGATCTGAGGGTCTCTGGCAGAAGGGGGTGGGACTGGGGCAAGTGCCAAGGCATGGTCCACCGGGGCAAGTGCCAAGATGGCCACCACAAAATTGTACATTGGCTCTCAGCTGGCCTGGGCCAGGGCCAAGGCAGCGGGGGCCATTCCCTCACTTTTTCCAGGATGGCTTCGTGAGCCACATGAAACCACTTCACTGGCCGCATCCGGCCCCCGGGCCTTGTGTTTGACATGTCTGCCTTAGGTAATCTCTTCCTTCTTCTTTTTCCTATTTTACTACTGTTGTAATCTAATTTTTCATTCATAATTGCGTTAAAATCTCCTACTAAACAAATATTTTGATATTCAATTTCCAATATTTTCTGTGTAGTTTTTGATCAAAATTTTCTTGTTTATTATTTGGAGCATATATTGCTATTATCAATATCTTTTTTTGATTTATCATTATTTCCACCATTAGAATTCTTTCTTCTTCATCTGTATAGACCTGTTTGGAGTCTACTGTCTCTTTAATATATAAAGCGATTCCCCTTTTCTTTTGTTGTGCTGCCGTGAAATAAAGTTTCCCAATTTTCAGGCATTCCAGGAGTTTATAATGTTGTTTTTTTAAAATGTTTTCTTAAAGACAAATTATATCCATTTTTAATTTTTGTAATCGTGTAAATATTTTTTTCCTTTTTGAGGGGGAGTTCAGTCCATTAATATTCATTGAAAGGATCCCACTTTCCTTTTCCATCTTATTTACTTAAATTTAGGTTTCTCTCCTTCTAGGCCTGTATTTTCTTTTTCTTTTCCTTCTCCTTCGCTTTGTGTACCTGCCTCTTCTATTGCTGGCTCTTTCTGTTTTTCAAATTCCCTGTCTGCTTATGTATCTTGTGTTTTTTCTTCAAAGAAACATTTATGTCTCTCATAAAATTCTGCTGCTTTAAAGGTGGAGTCCAATCTGTATCTTCTAGAATTCCAGTTGATTAGGAACCCCTTCGGGACCAACGATCTAAAGTTTTCTCCTTCTTTATTTAATTTTGTGGTCAAAAATTGGTATTGTTTCTGAGAGTCTCTTATCCTCCAGTGGATCTGTTTCATAACCACAATCTCCTTTTTTCTATATTGCAGCAGTTCTTCCCTCACTCTTTTCAGTATTTCATCCCTTATTATTCTCTTCACAAATCTAACATGTACCTCCCTGTTCACTCTGTCTTCTTGCATAGCTTGAGTTGACTATATATATTTGATCGAGCTCTCCTTCCATCTCTTCTTTCTCAATTTCCAGTGCTTCCGCTATCATGTTTCTGACCAGTTCTGTTAGATCTTCCTCATATTTCAGTATGTTCTGGAATCTTAGTAAGTACGAAGCTTTCTCCATCTCCAATGCTGCTGTGTATTCCAATTTTTTATTTTCTCTGCCAGTCTTTGATTTTCTTCTTTTATTTCCTCCATCTTTTTCTCAGTTTCCTCTGATTTGTCTTCCATTTTCTGAATTCTTTGTTCATTCTTTGTAATCATTTGTTGGAAGTTTTCTAGTTGTGAGTTTTATTAAAAACCTGTTCATTTATCTTATCCATTTTTTCTTCCAATTTTTGCTAGTTGTTTTTTTGTCTCATCATGATTTTTTTCTTGTATCTTCTTTATGTGTTTCTTGGATTATCTGCAGTGTGGTCTATATTTCCTTTTGAAAATTGTTAATATTTTTTCTTGTTGAAGCATTGATTCTATGGACCTTTGGTGTATGGGGCTGGGAGCCACAGAGGAGGATGGTGAAAATGATTTTTTGGTAATTTTAACAAGATTTGGAACACTCGTTTTTATTCCCACCCTCCAGTTATTCTGTTATCAAACTGAAATGCTCAAAGAAGGCTAACCTTATCCAATATAGCCAGTCCTATACTCAATACATCAATACACAGTTTGAATTTAACATCAAATTATATAGTTCTTATAGTCCTTCATTTTATCTATAACCTTTATAATCCAGTATGTTCTAATGTGCAGATCCACCAAGGAGAAGAGATGTTTGTAATCCAACTCTGTCAGTCAACACCAAATCCAGAGGAAAAGTTATAAAACCTGCCACAGTCCTTATGTCTAAAATCCAAAATTGCAGATCAACCGATGTTTATAATCCAAAGTAGCTAACAGGCCTTTATCCTATCAGTAGATCCCACCAGACAGGAAGCAGCAGAAATCCATATTTTCCTCTAGCTTCAGATGGTTCTTACAAGTCCAAAATTGAAAATCAATCGATGTTTGTAATCCAAAGTAGCCAGGAGGCTTTAATCCAGTTGATAAATCCCACCAATCAGGAAACAAAAAAAGCCATATTTTGCTCTATCTCTAGCTGTTCCTTGCAGATCTAAAAGTTTCCAGTCTTCAAGGATATCAGAGAGGCTAGCAGATATTCATGTCTGGGCTCCAAGCCAATTCCTTGGCTTAGACACAACAAATAAAACTACATCTTTCTCCTGATGGTTTGGAGGGTTTTCCCATGATCAAATGAGCTGTCCACCATCCGCTTGTGATCAGCAGGATTCCACCTTTAACGCCACCTCTCTGGGACAACTTTCAGCCCCTGGGGGCTCTCTAGGAGAACGAAACAGCCCATGGAAAGTGGAGCTCCAATTTCCCTCAACCGTATCGCCACGATATCAACCGGAAGACCAAAATGTATTTTTCTGATACATAGGAAAGAAATCAAGTCTATTGAAGTAGCAAAGATTGGACAGATGGTCCAGTAAAATGGCTGCCTGCCTTATTTTGGCTCTTATTTCATTTGTTCTTATATTTATATGTCTCTGTCTTTGCTGCAGCTTTGGATATTCATATTATTTTTAGTTGTAAATATGTGTGATGAGATAAAATAACCAAGCCAGGAGATACACTGGAGGTTTTTTTAACATATAAAAAGTGCTTTAGTGAGTGTAGTTCCTGAGAACTGAATAGCTACTGTGGAGGACTTGATAAAGAGTACAATATAATTACAGCTGAAGTTAGAATGTGAACATAAGCCATACCAGTGTATTAAAGGAGAAGTTGAAGATGCTAGGAAGGCCTTGGCTTTTGGTTTAATTGCTTATTTTTGGTCCAGTTCCCTATCTAGAAGTTAGAGCTGTTTTGATACTAAGCCGTACTTTGAAAGCATTCTGTGCATCTATTACAAGGAAAAAGAATAAAGTGAAACACACAATTCACATTTCATTATGCAGATGATTTGTATTTTTTCAGTAGATCACAGCATACATTTGTTATATTTTATTGTACTTCAGAATACCTTACGTACAATTATTATGAATACACTTCATTTAAAAATTTTAAGTTTCCAATAAGTTTGCTTAGAATATAAATGCAAAAAAAAGAAATCCGTAAGCTGAGGATATTCACCATGGGGTAATCACAGGCTACTTACATATATTTCAGTTCTAAAATGTTCATAGAACATAGAACAATAGGGTGGAAGGGATCTTGGAGATCTTCTAGTCTAAACCCCTGCTCAAGCAGATGACCAAAACCATTCTGGACAAATGGCTGTCCAGTCTCTTCTTGAAAATCTCCAGTGATGGAGCACCCACAACTTCTAGAAATAAGCCATTCTACTAATTAATTGTCAGGAAATTTCTCCTTATTTCTAGGTTGGATCTCACTTTAATGATCTTCTACCTGTTACCTCAGGTGCTTTGGAGAATAGGTCAACCCTTTCTTCTCTGTAACATCCCCTTAAAAACAGGAAAACTGTTATCATATCAGCCTTAGTTCTTCTCTTCATTATACTAGGCATACCTAGTTTCCTCAATCATTCATCATATGGTTTAATCTCTAGACCCCTTGCCATTTTATTGCTTTTCTCTGCACTGTTTCTAGGATCTATACTCTAGACTAAATATAATATACACTAAATTCTTTTAGCCTTTATAGAACAATTAGCAATAAAGAAACCATAAAGGGATGCCCCAACAAGATTCTAATATGCTTTTTATCCTAAAAAATAATACTAATTAATAATAATTAATTAAAAATGAATAACAACAACAACAGTAATAATAATAAAGTTGGAAAGGACCTTGGAGGTCATCTAGTCCAACCCCCTGCTCAAGCAGGAAATTCTATACCACTTCAGACAAATGGCTGTCCAGTCACTTCTTAAAAACTTTCAGTGTTGGAGCATTCACAACTTCTGGAGGCAGGTTACAACTTCTAGAGGCAGGTAATCAAATTATTTTTATAGCTAAAACCTGTTTATTACTCAAAGATGCAACATGCACACATCTGCAGTCTGAATTTTCTAAATGCCAAATATTTTACGCAAATTGTACATGAAGGATGAAGCATAGAAGGAAATCTTACCTAGTTGGCAAAGCTCAGGACAAACAATGGTGGTTGCCCAGGGAGATGCAAGTAGCAACCTCCATTGTAACAGTTTTCCTAACCATCTTCGTGCTAGCATTCTTCAGTTGGGAAAACTTCAGGCAAAAAGAGAAAACATAGCCCCTATAATACTATCTTAAGCTTTCTGTGACTCAGGATTAAGCAATTGCAGCAGAAATAGGAAGCAACCAAGTTTAAGGCTTAATAATTAACCCCCACCACTTATTTTAGAAAAAAAAACAATTATAGAAAGCAGTGTCCTCTTCCATGTACATTTTTGTCTGTTAAGAGATATATTTGATTTTTATTTATCATTCTGTTGTTTATATGTATACTGAGAGCTTATACACTGGAGACAAATTTCTTGTGTGTCCAATCACATTTGGCAAATAAAGAATATTCTATTCTATTTCTTAGAACACTTTGTATAATTTTTACCAACTGAACATTTTTTCTTTTCAGTGGTAAAATAGTATTCCTCTCTTTTTTTCTCACAAACACACCCATGTGCATAATCTTTTCCATGTTAATTAAAAACAGCTTTTCTATTTTAGTGAAATGATGCTCTATAATATGCAGGAGCCTATGTTGTGAATGATAATGACTTACGTATCAAATAAAAAATAGCTTTGCAAAGTACATTAAATGGCAAAAAAGCAAAACACTGTTCTAGAAAATCGGATTCTTCCAACTTCTATTATGTTATCTCTTTACCCTCCAATATTCACCCTAACTTTAAAAGTATTGTTTACTTAGAAAAAAATTCAGTTGTTGGCACTATTCAGTACTGGGATATTATGTCCGTTGAAAAACTATAATGTTGTATTAACACCCATTTAATTTATGTCACAAAGTCAGTGTATACAACAGGGTTGCACAATCTTTGTTGCAGCTGAGAAACATTACATTTGAAAAGTACAAATAAAAACAGAAATGAATGGAAATAGTCCAAAAAACTACTCTTGATTTAATATGAATGAAATCAGATTACATTATATATATAGCTAATAAAATTATTGCTTACATATTTAATAACTTCCCCTTTCTGTCAAAGTAAAAAGTTGTAATTTGGTTTTGTTAAAACAAGTCTCTAACAGCAAATGATGAATCACATGTATAAAATAGTTTTATAGATTAAGTTCTATAAGACCCTCAATTATTCACAGTGTTCTATAATATATATAGAAAACTGCACCATATTCTGAATTAGTATTTGCAAAATATAAACTATGTCCTGACTTTTGGCAGTGTCAAAGCACTGATTTTTTTCTAATTTTCTAGCCACCAGACAAAGTAAACATATTGAAGCTCATACTAATCTTAGGATTAGATGACCCCTAACTCTGAGTTTTTTTCTTACAATTGAACGAAAACACTATTCTGAAAATATACTAAATTGAAAAGTATTTTTTAAAAAATATCAATTAATGTACACTTTAATACTCATGCAAAATAGATTATATACTCAATCTTCATTTCACTGGTTGTCTCTGATCCAGTTAGCAATGGTTACTAAATGATTTATAACTGTTTTATAATAATATCTAAGTCCATTACAAAGTGAAATATACTACTAAACTTGAATATTTTAAAATACACAATGTTGGGTTTTCTTACTATATGAAAGCATATACATTTTGTTTTGAGAGTAAGATATTGTGTAAATCCATTACTATACAGTCCTGGGTTGTATAAACAGAGGCATAGAATCAAGATCATGCGAAGTATTATTACCGCTTTATAAAACCCTAGCAAGACCACACCTGGAATACTGCAGCCAATTTTGGTCACCATATCACAAAAAAGATGTTGAGAGTTTGGAAAAAATTCAGAGAAGAGCAACTAAGACAGGGGTGTCAAACTCAATTTCATTGAGGGCCGCATCAGCATTGCGGTTGCCTTCAGGGGGGTGGGGGTTTGTGTGGCCAAGATAGGTGCGGCCTACTGGGTGGGCGTGGATGGAGTGGGTGTGGCCTACCAGGTGGGCATGGCCAGCTCTACATTGTTTGCGTCAAGGGGGCCTGTGGGGGCCTGGGCAGGAGTGGGACAGATCTGAGGGTCTCTGGCAGAAGGGGGTGGAACCAGGGCAAGCGCCAAGGCATGGTCCATTTCTTCATTCCTCACAAAGGGTGACACCTCCTCAGCATGCACCCAGGGGGTGGGGCCGACACGGCAGGGGCTGGTTCCTCACTGTTTCTAGATGGCCTTGTGAAGCTAAGACCGAATGTGTTTCAGCATAGATGGCCACCACAAAATTGTACATTGGCTCCCAGCCAGCCTGGGCCAGGGCCAAGGCAGTGGGGGCCGTTCCCTCACTGTTTCCAGGATGGCTTCACCGGCTGCATCCATCCCCGGACCTTGTGTTTGACATGTCTGAACTAAGATGATCAAAGGCCTGGAGACTAAAACATACAAAGAATGGCTATGGGACTTGGGTTTGGCTACTCTAAAGAAAAGAAGAAATAGGGGAGACATGATAGCAGTCTTCCAGTATCTGTGGGGCCAGGTTGTTCACCACAGCACCAGAGGGAAGGACAAGAAACAATGGTTGGAAACTGATCAAAAAGAGAAGCAACCTGGAATTAAGGAGAAACTTCCTGACAGTGAGGACAATCAACTAGTGAAACAGCTTACCCCCAGAAATCGTGGGTGCTCCATTACTGGAGGTTTTTAAGAAGAGACTAGACATTCACCTGTCTGAGATGATATAGGTTCTTCTGCTTGAGCAGGGGGCTGGACTCCAAGGTCCCTTCCAAATTCTATTCTATTCTATTCTATTCTATTCTATTCTATTCTATTCTATTCTTTCTATTTCTATTCTGTTAAAATTATGATTTATTAGTTAGTGTATCATGTGAAACTAAGCAATTACAGTTTTTATTCAATAAATCATACTAAAGCCATGACTGAATATAATATATGAATTTATTCTTGGTACAAATATGGATAATTAATCAAAAGTCTTTCTACATCCCTTCATATGGCTTTAGAGTTTGAAAACCCACAACTGTAAAAAAAAAAATGACTGCCATACAAGTTAATCAACAGCTACAGTAAGACTTAAACTAGCTGTTCTCTATTACAAATTATCTGTTTCAAATTGTGAAGGAGTTAATCACCAGTTTTGCACTAAAAATTAACTTTCCTTGGAGAAAAAGTATAAATGAATTACCATCAATATTCACTCACAGAAAAGAAACTAAAGATTTTTTGGAAACCTTGCCTGTCATTAAAGTGACTAGAAAGTTGCAGATAGTGTCAAATGTAAAATAAATAAATTTATGTGAACATTAGTCTCTGAAATGGAGCCTAAACTTTGTATCCAATAGGTAACATTGTAGCATGTATAGCTTGTTACCTAGTAATTCTGTAATTAATGCACCAGTATAGAACTTCAAGCTTACTTATACATATACACTTTCACATTTCTTGTTGCTACCTCTGTTTTAAAATATCCGTGACCTCTGATGAGGACAGTGGATGAAATAATGCAAAAAAAAAAAAAAAAAGGACTTCCAATGAAGATTCATGGTGAACCAGATGTCCCTGAAGGAGTGAGACAACATTGTGGTGGTGATCACTGGACACACAGTGAATTCTGGCTAGTAATGTCTCCCTAGAAAAAGGAGAAATTATGAGTTCACCCATTTGTACTTGAAGGTTGCACATTAGAAAGAACCAGAAGGAGCTAAAGATTACAATTAAAGGAGAAGAGCACTTAAATTTGACTTACAAATACAGAGTGGAGCAAAATGCTTTAATCATGATATGTATTGAAGCATATCTATGAACAATGGACATAGAAATTAATTTTTAAGATGTCTACTATTATAGATAGACTGCCTTTATAAGATTTTGTGGAAAAGGATCAAGTTTACTGGACAAGACTGAGACTGATTCAAAATGGATTTAAAAATGACAAGGTGCAAGAATGATATACAAAAAGATGCCATGCTGGATATACATATGAAATTGGCTGATGTCTTAATAATAAAAAGTGATATGCAAATAACAAACCAAAAAAGTGACCTAGATAATTTTCTTATATTGGATTTATAAGAAAAACTTGTTTTGAAGGATTTTGTGAAGGAACAAAGAAAGAAATGAAAAGAAATCTAATTCTAAGACAGAATTTGAAGGGATGAAGTATCAATATTGATAAAAGGAAGGAATATAAAGTTGGTGTCATGGTTCTGATAGATAAGACCAACTAAAACAGAACTCTGAGGTTTGAGGTTTCCTTTGAGAACATATTTATTGGCACTGTCAAAAGTGAAACCAAGACTAAAGTTCCCTCCAAAAAGTTAGTATACAAAGTTAAACTTCCCACCCCATTACTATGCAATCAACTACGTTTCCCAATGGAATATCTTGGCAGGCTTTCTAACAGAAAGCTCAGCCTCCTAGTCCAGCAAACAGAAATGACCTTGGTTCCACAGGACAGAGAATTGTTTTAGTTAGCAGAAAAATTCCACACATACCCCTCCTAGTCTGGTGGCAACCGAAAACATTCATGCCTGTTGCAGAGTTGACAGTCGGAGCCCCCCAAAGAGAAGACAGATCCTGTAAACAGAGAAGTTAGGAATCTCCCCGAGGTTTCTGAGGATGCTTATTGTAAAAAATGTTTTATCAACCTATCTGCCTTGATGTCTGTACTTTTCACCCAAGTGGTCTCTGACAAAGTATATCCCTTCCACTGTACTAAGTACTGTAATCTCCCCTTGTATAATCTAGAGTTAAGGATTCCTTTAATTTCATAATGAGTCTCCCCCTCAACCAAAACAGGACCAAATGCTTTCCTAGGAATTGGTCTTAAGGTCGATTCTCTGAAAGGTTTTGGCAAACTACAAAGGAAAACAGGATGGATTTACCCCAACAAGTGAGGAAGTTGTAACTCCACTTTCACAGGATTTATAATTTTAATTATAGGAAAAGGACCAAGAAATTTCGATCCCAATTTCTTGCTAGGTAATTTAGGTCTCAAATATTTAGTTGAAATATAGATTTTCTCCCCCACCTGGAATGGTCTCTGAGGGATCGCTTCTTATCAGCTTGTTCCTTGTATATTTTTGCAGCTTGTATTAGAGCTTTTTTTTTACATTAATCCAAACAGTCTGCCATGATGTCACTCATTGATCTAAAGTTTGTGATGCAGGTAGTTCTTGGGGGTATTCAGATATACCGACTCTCTGCTGGTGGCTATTTTAAATGGAGTAAATCCAGTACTGCTGTGCATGGTATAATTGTAAGCCACTTCAGCAAAATGCAGGTGGTCAGCCCAGTTAGTTGTTGGTAGTCAATATAGCATCTGATGTATTGTTCTACCATCATGTTAGCTCATTCAGCTGATCCATTCGTGCTCAGATGAAAAGTCGATGAAAGTCCTTATGTGGACCCAATTAGCTTGAGAAAGTCTCTCCAAAATCTTGCTGTAAATTGAACTCCCCTGTCTGATATAATCCCCTTGGGAGCACCATGGAGGTGGTATATATGTTTTAGAAATATCTTGGCTAGTTTTTTGGGTTTTTTTTTTTGCAGAGCGAAGCCATGAGCAGGCTATAAAATGAGCCTGCTTTGAAAAGAGATGAATGACAGTCCATATTACCATATTTCCCCTACTTTCCAGTAATTCAACAATAAAGTCCATAGCTATCTCCTCCCAGAGTTGAGAGAGGTCCACTACTTGCTGCAACAATCCAGGGGGTTTTCCAGGTTGCTTTTTTTTAAAACAAGTTTTATTAGTTTTTTCTTTTTACAAACAAGTATTTAACGATCAACATGGTGGCAGGGTAATCAATTATCCAAAAGCAAAATCATACTTATTTAATTCAAATTAAATCATAAAAAAGACAAACCCCTCTCTGTTCCCTCAAATAATATATTATTTTCAGATTAATATATTTCAATACAACTAAATCAATCAAAACAATCATCAATAACATTTCATCTAGATATATCCAAGCCCTGTATTAAGCTTTACTATTTCAATTGTTATATACCATTTTGCTACTATAAATACATAATTAACACTTCAGGTATCTCTCCATTCCCTTTTTCCTTAATTTCATCTATAATCATTTATTAACATCATTTCTTCTTTTTTCTTATTCTTCTTCCATTACAAAATAACTATCATTCCTAATAGCAAAAATATTAGTTCAAAAAGAAAAGAAAAGAAAATAGAAAAAAAGCAGAAAAAATATCTTTATACTCTATTATACCTTATGATCTATCAATCCTTCAATATCTGTATCAAAGTCCTTTAACCCCCTCCCAAAATTACTAAATCCACAACAAACAGGTTAATACACAAACAGACATCTTCTTATTAAATTCAAATCTTTAATTAATCTTTATTCAATCTAACATCTTATTTAACTATTTTATACCATAAATCAATCTATATCTAGTAAGCCTTTTAAACCCATTAAATAGAGGCCTGGATCACACTCTTAAATCTTATTCTAGCTTTCTTTTTATGCCAGGCAAGTTTCCATAGCAACGCCTCTATATCAGTGAACAAGTCTCTTTTGGTACCTCGTAGTATCATTTGGGTCAAACAAATGCGCCCCCTTTTCTGATTTAGAGATCTGACTCCTTCGTAAATAGTCCCTTGTTGTTTTAAAGATTCAAGTCTCAACATTTGAATCTGTTGAATAGCAGACTTGGTTATATCCAACTTTGTAGTTAATGATTGCTTATCCAAGCTATCATAGTTCTCAGTTAGTTGAGCTTGTATATCCATTTCTTTTGGTTTTAAACTTGTAAGTGGTTTAATTACAGTCCTTTTTTGTTCCTTGGAAATCTCATTAGAGTGCATATGAACTAAAGTAAAATCTTCTTTAATATTGGTTGGTTCTGCTTCTGTTGTTTTTTGGTCTACTGAAAGCTCAGATAAAATCAGTTTGTAAGTTCAAAGCAGAGTAATGTCTTTAGGAACCCAAAGTGGCTGGCTTGCTTGGCGTCGTGACTGTGTTGAAGTGCCTGGAATCTGAGGGTGTTGGGCAGGTACAATTTAGAGCCCTTCCAGGCTACACTGTCCCGTTGGGTCAGTAGGGTCTTATTTGCCTGGAACTAAATGTCAGTTTTTAAATCTTCCTTAAGTTTTTTTTAAAGGGCAATCTGGCTCCATAGATTGCGTGTTCACTTGGTCTCTAGTGATCAATTGTGACACTGATTATGGCAGTGGAATGATAGAATTTACAATCTCCTCTGGGGCATCCTAGACAAGGCATCAACTAGAAATTTTTTCCCCCAGGAAAGTATTTCAGAGTGAAATTGAAACTATTAAAGTACTGAACGCAATGGACTTGTTTGGGGGACACCTTTCAAGGGGTCCTTAGTGCCTCTACATTTTTATGATCAGTTCATACTTCAAAAGGCACTTTACCCCCCTCAAGGAAATGGCACCAAGTTAGTAGGGCCCACACCACTGGGAAAGCCTTCTTTTCCCATATAGCCCGTCACCTCTCAGCGTCAGTTAATTTCCTGGAGGTGTAGGTGCAGAGTTGTAAGTCTCCTCTTTAATTCCTCTGCAGAAGGACTGCTCCCATTCGCATCGGCCTAGATTATGAACTGCCCATCAGGATCAGGGTGTTTCACAGGAATAGTCTTTTCAGGTTTTCAAATGCTGCTTGGCACTCCATAGACCAGGGGTCTGCAAACTTAAACATTCAAAGAGACACTTGGACCCATTTCTCAGAGAAAAGAAAACAGTGGGAGTGCAAAACCTGTGCACACGCACGCACAATGGGGAGAACTTGATTAAAGAGTTTAATTAAAAAGAAATAGAGGCTGCTGTGCATGAGTTCTCTCTCTCTCTCTCTCTCTCTCTCTCTCTCTCTCTCTCTCTTTTCTTTTTCCTCTTTTCTCTTTCTCTCTCTTTCTTTTTCCTCTCTTCTCTTTCTCTCTTTCTTCTCTCTCTCCCTCTTTCCTCTCCCTCTCTTTCTTTCCTCTCTTTCTCTCTCTCTCCCTCTCTTTCCTCTCCCTCTCTCTTTTTCTCTTTTTCCTCTTTTTTTTCTTTCTCTTTCTCTTTCCTCTCTCTCTCTCTCTCTTTTTCCTCTCCCTCTCTTTCTCTTTCCTCTCTTTCCTCTCTCTCTCCCTCCCTCTTTCTCTCTTTCCTCTTCCCCCCTCTCTCCCCTCTTTCTCACCCTCCCTTTCTCTCACCCTTTCTCTCTCTCTCTCTCATCTCCCCCCTCTCTCTTTCTTTCTCTCCCCCCTCTCTCTCCCTCTCTGCAATCTTCTGCTCACCTGGCAATCTGGCTTCAAGCTGTTCTCCAACAAGCTGACACACTCTCTTATTGGGCTGGCTCTCTCCTACCCTTCCTGCTTCCTGCTTCCTGCAGAGACACAGCCAAGGCAGGAGCCCCACCCAATAAGCTTGTCAGCTCATCGGAGCACCATGAGGCCACTCTCTTTTTTACACACACACACACATACACAAGAGAGAGAGAGAGAGAGAGAGAGAGAGAGAGAGAGAGAGACAGAGACAGAGACAGAGACAGAGAGAGAGAGAAGGGAAGTGCAAATGCCTCCCTCTGTCTCTGTCTCTCTCTCTGCAAATGGCAGAGGAGGCTGGGAGCTGCAGGATAAGGCTCAAAGAGCCACATGCGGCTCCGAAGCCACAGGTTGCCCACCTGTGCCATAGACCATGGCAGGGGCTGACAGGATCAGGGCTTTCCCCCCTTTTTTCTGGTTTTCAGTAGTTCAGTAATTGGCAGAGCTATTTTAGCAAAAGATGGAATGAATTGTCAATAAAAGTTTGCAAACCCCACAAAGCTTTGAAGCTGCTTGCGGGTTCATGGGGGCTGCCATTCCAGCACTGCTTTGACTTTGGCTGGGTCCACTATCACCCCTTTGCAGGAGATTCTATACCCAAGAAAGTCGAGGTGCGTTTGATGGAATTCACATTTGGAAAGTTTTGCTTTCAATAATTTTTTAAGCACTTCACATACTAATCTGATGTGCTCTGCCATAGTCTCTGTGTAAATAAGGATGTTTTTTTTATTAAAAGTTTTACAATTTTACAATGAAATCCCTCTCCCACTACCTCCCTACCCACCCAAAAACCCTCCCCCCCCTCTTCCCAGAGCTGAATACAGGGTTAACTAGAACTAAGATTCAAAACATTTAAACTTAAGTAAACCTCAAACAAAAGTTACATTAAAAAAAATCCAATATATATATATAATAAAAAAGTTCAATATATATGTATAATAATAAAAAAACTTATTATCTTAAACTTTAAACTTTAAACATAAATTATTCAAAAGCTAAATAATATCTTTTAATATCATACTTATACTGTATAAAATTTATCCATCTTTTCCACACCAAGAGATATTTCTCTTGCGATTGATCTTTCAAATAAGCCGAAATTTTTGCCATTTCAGATAAATAAGAAACTTTAAAAAACCATTCCTTCAAGTGTAAATAAGGATGTTGTCAAGATAGACTAGGACTCCTTTATATAGGTGATCACACAGCACTTGATTGATCAATTGCATGAATACAGCAAGTGCCCCTTGGAGGCCAAAGAGCATAGCTTTGAACGAAAGCTTCCCAGAGGGCTGTTGAAAGCTGTTTTCCATTCATCCCCCTCTTTAATTTGCACCCGGTAATAAGCCTCTCTTAAGTCCAATTTTGTGAAAAACTTTCCCTTTGCCAAATGGGTCAACATGTGTTTCATCAGGGGGAGGGGGTACATATTCTCCACACTGACTGTGTTTAACCCTTTAAAATCCATGCAGTCTCAGCGACCCATCTTTCTTCTCCTTAAACAGCACAGGGGCAGCCACATGTGACTTTGCGAGTTGAATGAAACCCCTGGTCAGATTCTTGTCAATGTACTCCCTCAGTTCTTTTAATTCTTTGGGCGTCATTGAATACATTTTTGGCATAGGGAGTTTGGCACCCAGTAGGTGGGGAGGAAGTATGTCACATTCCTTTTCACTGAAAGCTTCCGCTAAATCTCGGTACTCATTTGGTATAAGTTGGGACCCTGGAAGTGGTTCTATGGCAGCTCTCACAGGTTCAAAGGTCAATTCTTCATCTTTAATAGTGACAGCTTCTCACACCTTGCTGGGTGTGAGAGGGGGGTCCCATCACTAACCTTAAGGTTCTCACTCCATCCTCCCACCAAATCAAAGGATTCCACTTATCAAGCCAAGCCAATCTGAGAATTTCAGATTCAGTCATTTTGGGGACCACTACAAAGCGGATGATTTCCCAGTGCTCCCCCATTTCTAAATGCACTAGTTCAGTTAGATGTGTGGCAGTGACCCATCTGCCTGTTCAAACCTCATGGCTAGGGGCATTAGTTTGGCACAAACTCCTAGCTTTGGCACTGTAGGGAGGTTGATTAAGCATCTGGTACAACCCGAGTCAATTAAAATGTTTAAGTCCATTTGGGCTCCTGTCTTGGGTACTATGACTTTCATGGGAAAGGCAAAAGGTAGGATGGGTTGGCTCACCATTGGGTTGTTTTCCTCGTCGTCGTCACTGCCATAAGGTGCTGGCATCAGGAGTCATTCTGGATGAGGTTCTTTCTCTCTGTGGGGTGGAGAAATGACCTGGACAGCTCGCTCCTGGCTGGCCCAATTTGATTTCTCCTGCACAGAATGAGGCTTTCTCTTTGGCTTTGTGGTGGTGGCAGGTGTACTTTTGGCTTGGGGAAATGGACCTGGTCAATCAGCAGCTCGGTGTCCTAATTGGCCACACCTGGAGCACTTGATTGGGGTCCCCACTGGTGGCCAAAGGGAACTGGTGGCTGCAGTAGCTTGGGGGCATTGGACTACTCATAATCTCTCCTGGACCCACCTCGGTCTGGACTCAGAGGTAATGGGCCTCTGGTGGCGATCCAGTTTGAAGTCTAAGGTTATAGCTATGCGGTACCATTCACGGAGCTGATCAGAAACTCCTTGGTAGGTGCACAGCTGAAACAAATCGCAGTGTAGCCCTGTTCTGAAGTGGTGGATCAGCGATGGTTCCGGCCACTGTCTGAGCCTGCCAGCCACCTTCCAAAACTCTCAAATGTAGTCTTTGGCTGGTCTCCCTCTCTGCTTCAGCTTATGTATGTCCTTCTTAGTTTGCAGAGCTAGGGACTCATCTTCAAAGCTGGCTTTCAGTTCACCAGTAAACAGATTGATGTCCCACAGTTCTGAAGCTTGTTCATCATTGCAGGGTGGTCATCAACTCAGCTGCTTCCCCCTCTAGTCTCTGCAACGGCATCGACCATCCCAGCCCCGTTGAGGTAGGTGGGAGCATAGTGGTTCAGGTGGGACATTTGGTTCAGGAAGAAAGACAGCTTCTCTGGATCTCTATCAAATGTGGGTTTGATAGGAGGTGGGTCTCGAGGCCATTGTCCCCAGTAGGCTTGCTGCATACCTGATCACTGGCACTGCAGTCAGGGGAGAGCTACGTTGTAAAATGCTCTCGGCTGGGTGCCAGGGCTTAGAGGGTACCAACCTACTTTGGGGCTATGCCAGCCCACTGAACTCGATGCCAAGACTGGCTGGGGAAGCAGTAAAGCAACCCGAGCCATCGTGATTGAGTGTGGGCTTTGCCAGGGAGGTAGGAGTGCTGGGAGCTCCTGCGGTCTCATCCACTAGAGATCAGATGGCGAGCAATCAGCTCCACTTCTCCCATTTTGAGTCAGTCGGATTCCTCTCTCAGCCTCTTGATGGAATGGCTGTGGAAGGCGAACAGGTACTCCCACTCTTCCAATTCATCGCAGCCAGATAGCCACTTCACTGAGGATGTTCCCTTCATTTTTAGTAAGTTAGTGAGGGGCAAGGCTATCTGGGCAAATGAGGGGATGAATTGGCGGTAAAAGTTTGCAAAGCCCAGGAAACTTTGTAGTTGCTTTCTTGTGCGGGGTGGTGCCCAATCTAATACTGCTCTGACCTTCTCTGGGTCCATTTCAATGCCCTGGGGGGATATGCGATAACCTAGGTAGTCTATCCTTTCCTGGTGGAATTCGCATTTTGAGAGTTTGGCATATAGGTGGGCGGCTCGCAGTTTCTTTAAAACCGCTCTGACAAGGTTGACATGTTTCTCTTTTGTTTCAGTGAAGATAAGAATGTCGTCCAAGTAAACAAGGACCCCCTTAAACAGGTGCTCCCTTAGAATGTCATTGATTAATTGCATAAAGACTACAGAGCCCCCTTGTAATCCAAATGGCAAGACTTTGAATTGATAGCACCCCATGGGGCAGTTAAATACGGTCTTCCTTTCGTCCCCTTCCTTAATTCTCACGCGATAGTACGCTTCCCTTAGGTCTAGTTTAGAAAAATTTTTCCCTTTCAAGAGGTGTGACAGCATGTCTTTCATGAGGGGCAGAGGGTATAGGTTGCTTTCACTGATTGTATTCAGGGCCCTATAATCCACGCATAAGCATGAAGAGCCGTCCTTCTTCTCTCTAAAAAGGACTGGGGCAGCCACTTTAGGCTTGGCTGGCTCAATGAAACCTCTCTCTAGGTATTTTTTAATGAATCTCTCCGTTTCCTCCTTCTCCTTGGGCTCATGGAGTATAATCTGGGCTTCGGGACTTTTGCCCCAGGCTGGAATTCAATGGCACGGTCTGTGGGTCGGGGGGGGGAGCTCATTTGCCCTCTCCTCACTGAAAACTTCAGCAAGGTCTCTGTATTCCTCTGGTATTTCTGTTAATCCCTTTTCCTCTCCCATGGATACTTTTTCTATTCTTGATTTTGGTAGCCCCCCTTGGGATTTTAAGTCCATAGGGTCCCCCTTCAGGAATTTGATTTCTGTCGTCCTCCAATTTACCCAGGGGTTCCATTTTTTTCAACCATTCCATCCCTAGGATCATTGGGCATCCCATGCCTGGGGTCACCACAAACGTTATGTCCTCCTCATGTTTGCCCAGGGAGAGGTGTATTGGTAGAGTGGCTAGGGTAGCTGGCACCCCCCCTGCTATGGATCCATCTAACTGGCCAAATGAGATTGGTTGTTCCAGTCTCCTCGATGGAATGCCCAGATTCCCCACTAGTGTCAGGCTAATGAGGCAGCGGGTGCAGCCAGAGTCTATTAAAGCTTTCACCTTCACTGCTTCGGGCATGGGGGGAATTAATATAGTCACTGTCTTGAAGATGGGTGCGATGCATCCACTTACCAGGGGTTCGCCCTCCGAGCTGTCATCTGAGGCGTCCACACGCCCTGCGGTGTAGGCTGGAGTTCTTTCTCCCTGATGAGCAGAGGTGGGGGGTTCCGCAATTTCCATCATTCTCATGGCAGTTTCTTTTGGCTTAGCTAAAGACTTTCCGGATTTGCTGATTGGGGATCTGTCTGGGTTGTGCTGGGGGGCTTTGGAGCGGCATTCTACAGCTCGATGCCCTTCTCTTCCGCACTTGAAACACCCCATTTGCTTCTTGGCTGTAGCCAATGGTTTCACTGGTTTGTGTGTCAGCTCAGGCGGGGGGCGGCTCCATTGTTTTCCTCGACGGTGTCTCTTCAATATGTCGATCTCTGCTTCCTCTACCAAGATGTACCATTCCTCAAGTTGGTGTGGGTCCCCTCGGGGCAGGCAAGTGTCATATAGGTCATAATTTAGTCCGTCTTTGAAATGACTAAGGAGGATGTCTTCTGGCCAGTTCAGTTTGCTGGCAATGGCCCGGAATTCTTGTGTATATTCAGCCACCGGGCGTTTGCCTTGCCTCATCGTTTTTATCCTTTCGCGGGCTTTGCGATCAGCCAGGGGGCCTTCAAATCGTCTTCTCAAAGAGGACATGAAACGGTTGAAGTCGTTGAGTTCTGGGGCATTGGAATCGTGCAAGTTCACCACCCAATCTGCAGCTGGTCCGTTCAGGGCAGATTGCACGATCCGGATGCGGCCTTTGTTGCTGGGAATGTCCCGCCCGTATTCCTTCATGTAGCTGAGGACTTGGGTTAGGAAAAACCCAAGCGTGTTGGCTCCCCTTTGAATTTCACCTCCAATGGCGGACATCTTGGAATGGATCAGTGCCTCCGTTGTTGGTGATAGTGTCCTCTGTCCAGATCACCATCTGTGGTTCGGTAAGGGGTGGGGACTACTGGATCAGCAAATGTCTCCGGGGCTGCAGGTTCCACTTCCCCCTCGGTGTCTCTCCCTTTACGGCTCCAGGAGCTGGGGCGGCCGTAGGGCTCAGGATTCTCCTCTCCTAGGGAGCTGAGAGTTCTCTTCATCAGGTCAATAGCTTTCTCTAGGATCCAGTCTGAGTATGGTGCCCAGCTTTCTCCCTCTTCACTTGTGTGCAGGGATTTCTCCATCTCCTGCTTCCATTCTGGTTGCTTGGGCCCCCGTCTCAGGGTAACCTTTCTTGATTCCTTTCCCCACTCACTTTTCTTTCCAACGCCCATTGACCAGCAAGGCTTGTGGTCCCGTGTCTCCACCACTTCTTCTCCTGAGGAATCTGACCTCTTGGATCCCAACTTCCAATTGGGTCAGTGGCTCTCTTTTCAGGGAGTTTTTCCCCTTTCTTGCTCCATTGTCTGACATGGTAATTTTTTGCAAAATCCCCTGACAAAGGTCTCCCTTCCAGGTGGATTAAGTTTGCAAGTCCTGTCTAATGTAAGGACCCACCCCACTTTGCATCTTAAGAAGACAGAACTCTTGGAATAATTCTTCCAACAGGCATCCTTTATTAAGAGAAAATGGTTGCAGGCGTTCTAGACAGGACTTCGGGTCTAAGCTCTCCCATTCAAGGTTTTAAGGGGTTCCCCAGTAGCCCCATCCAATCACCCCCCTCTTCCAGCAACAGTCTTACACTCCCACCCCCTTTTTCTTACTGCCGGCTGGATAGAGACTTCAAAGAAAACTACATGAAAGGTAATAGCCCCATTCTTATGGTTAGCTCTTTTGGCAATACACACAACCAGTTCCTTTGAAGTGTACCGAAGGAAGTGAGGGCCATAAAGCCCCTTTGTTCACCCCTTCCCTTCATCGTATGGCAGAATCCATAGAAGGCAGAAATGGGCTTTTTTATAATTGATAAATAGAGATGAAATATAATTGGAAATATGAAATATAAATGAAATATAAATATAACCCACTTATGCATCGTCAGGTGCCAGGTGGGCGTGGGTGTGGCCCATTGGGTGGGCGTGGCTGCAGTGGTAAAGGAAGACTGGATGGGAATTGAAAAGTTCAATCAATCAATTCCAACTTTTCAAGATTTTTTTTTCCCACGAGAAGTTGAAATTGACTGATTGAACCTTTTTTAGGTGGAGGCTTAAAGGGAAAAGGTTTTATAAAACCCAGCTGAAAGCCTAGGACTAGGGCGACAGTGCGTGTGCCCACAGAGAGGGCTCTGAGTGCCACCTCTGGCACCCGTGCCATAGGTTCGCCACCACTGGTCTACTGCTTTGCTTTCTGTGCTCCTTGGACCCCCACCTCAGGAATTTCTCCTTATGACTTCTTCTAAAATGGTGTTTCTATTCTTTAGAAATCAAGCAGGCCTTAAGTGCTTCCCTACTTAATTCCTATTCTGGTCTACATTCAACTACAGCTGAAATGATGGTCCACATTTCATCAAGACTAGTACCAACAGCACCTTCTGAGATTCAGGAATCTGCATTCCCCACTGTTCTAATTCAACAAACAGTTTCTGCAGGCGGAACAAATGCTCGTCTACGCTCTCATGTGGCAGCAGCCAGGCTCTGTACAATTGCCTCGATAATTGCACTATATTGCATGCTGAAGCACTCACATGGACACTTCTCAACGTCAGCCAAACCTCTTTTGCAGTTTTTAAGTCAGCTACATTTAAGACTTGTTTATTTTCCACACTTAAGATGATGTAAGCCAGTGCCTTATCATGCCTCCATTGATCTGCAGCTGCTAATTGCCCCTGGGCTGGATTAATCACAATAACCCAGAGCTCCTTAGCCTTCAGAAAGCATTCCATTTTTGCAGCTCTTTTGATTTGTTGCACCATTTTTTTTGGCCTCTGCTAAATTTATTTTATGTTTTATTAGTTCCATTTGTTTTTTAAGTATTTTCTTTTGTGGGTCTATTTGCAGTTCTGATTCTAATTTCTTAAGTTCTTCCTATAGCTTTAACTGTTGTTTTTTTCTTTATTCTTTTTTGCCATGTAGGTTATAGCCAATCCTCTGAAATATGCTTTATCCCACACATTTTGAAGGGAAGTTTCTTTTTTATTTATTTTAAAGAAGAATTCCATTTCTTTTGTTGCTATTTGTATAAATTCTTTCTCCTTTAGTAAAGATTTATTCATAGACCATCTTAATTTTTTCTCAGTTCTTCTCCAAGTCATCTTTATTGGATTGTGGTCTGCCCATATATTAGATTCTCTCTTGATCTCTTGTATAATCATACTTAGTTCAGGAGATATCCATATCATATCAGTTCTGGACCATGATTTGTGTCTATTTGAATAAAAGGTATATTGTAATTTTTTTGGATTCTTTTCTCTCCATATATCCTGAATACAAATTTCTTCTGCCATTTTGAAGAAAGTTTTAGGGAGTATATTTTTCCCCTTTTTTCCTATTTTACTACTTTAATAGTCCAGTATTCCATCTGCTATTGCTTTAAAATCTCCCATTAAACAAATATTTTGGTATTCCAATTCCACTATTTTTTATGCAATTTTTGGTAGAACTCTTCTTGTTTGTTATTAGGTGCATATATTGCTACTATCAGTATCTGTTTTTGGTTTATCATTATTTCCACCATCAATATTCTTCCCTCTTCGGAGCTTCCGGTACGGGGCGGCGGCGATGGCGGCTATTTTGTAGCCGTCCAGTTGGGAAGGTGTCAGAGCCGCGGAGCACAGCGCGCATCAGCTGGCCCGCGGTTCGGAATCCCCTTCCTGGGCAAAGGGAAGGGGTAGAGAACGCAGGAGTAGAGGTAGAACCCCTGAACCCCCTCTGGATTTTTTCCTAGAGGGGGTGGAAGGAGTGTTCCCTCGGAGCTCCTGCTGATCTCCGCCTCCCAGCTGTTTTTGCTTCTTCGGAAGCAAAAGAAATTGCCGCTTCTATCTCCGCGGTTACAGAGTTTCGGTGAGTAACTTTAGAAGCGGACAGAGCGGTTTAAAGGATTTTCTTTTATATAGTTTAGTGCTTTATTTTCTTTTTCTAGTTAGTTTTGGTTATTTCTCCTTTGTTCTTTTTTGCTGGCATGGAGAGAGAAAATAAGATGGCGTTTTGAAAGTGTTCGGCTTTTTTTTCTTTTTTTCTTTTGTCTCTTTGTTCTTATTTTTCTTGGAAAGTATCGGATTTAAATGATTGCTTTTGATTTTTTTGTTCTTGGCTTTGGATTTCTCTCTTGATTTCTTCTTTTTTTTCTTTTTTGGAACTTGGAACTCTAAGGATTACAGCATTTTTGTTCTTTTTAACTTCTATTTCTCCCCTCCCTTTTTGGGGGGGGGAGAAGGGAAGAGAGAACTGCGTTTTAAAAAATGGCTTCAAAGAGACAACCGCCTTCTATACTACCTAAGGTGGTTTCCTCTCCCACAACCTTAACTGCACAACAACAACAACAACAACCTAAACATGTACCACCGACCCAGCCACCACCCTCTCCTCCTCCGCCAGGCCTGTCTGCACAAGAGATTAAAAACATAATGGGAGATGCTGTATCCCAAATTAGAGATGAAATGAAGCAGCTTGTTGTACAGATTAAATCTGAAATCAAAGAGGAATTAAATGAAATGAAGGACTTACTAGAAGATAATAATACCATTTTGCGGCAAGATATAGTTACAGCCGTATCAGGTTTGGCTTTGGTGGTGGTGAAGCTGGACTCGAGAGTGGAGGAAGTTGCTGATAAAGTTGATTTTTCTGAGGATAAATTTCAAGATATGGAAAGCAAGATGGAGATCTCACAAGTAGATATCCTTATGTCTCAGTATAGGGAGATGGAGCACGCCCTGAGGATCAGGGGTCTTAAGGAAGATATGAATCAAGATCTGATGGAGATGGTGCTTAGTGATCTAGCTGTTGCTCTGAATATGGATAAAGGAGAATTACGCAGAGAAGTGGAAAAAATTTATAGAGTTAATTCTTGGATTGCGAAGCAAAAGAATTTGCCTAGAGATGTTGTGATTTATTTCACAAAGAAGTCTCTGCGCAATGAAATTATACAAGCTTTTTATAATAAGAGATTCCAGATTGCTGCCCAAGATGTTATCATTTTAAAGGAAATCCCATCAAAAATCTTAAGAAACAGGAAAGATTTTGCTTTCTTAGCTAATGAACTTAAAGCAAGACTGATGCCATTCAGATGGGAGATCCCGATGGGCATCGTTTTGAGCCATGCGGGGATGCGTTACAGGTTGAATACGGTTGTTAAAGCTAAAGAGTTTTATAATACGGTCCTGGGTGCAGGCTCAGCTTCATCTGTTCAGAAATCCTTGAGTGGTAAAGAGCTGGAACAGCAATCTGAAGCATTAGGTCTGATCTCTGCTGGGAAGTGGCAAGCTGAAGGGCAACGTCAAACAGAGGTCAAAGAGCAGAGGATGACCCGTGCAGCACATAGACGCAAGGAAAAGGAGCAACAAAAGAAAGAGATTAAAGAATCTTCTTCGGAAAGTGTTTCACTGCCGGTGGGAGGAGCAAGACCCAAGAGTTCTGCAACACATACAGCAATGGCAGACCTCCAGGTAGTCTTCTCCAGGCTCCTGGCCAAGGGAGATGGCAAAGTTCCTGACCTGGAATGTTAACGGTCTAAATTCCCCTCAGAAAAGAAAGAAAATCTTTTACTACTTAAAGCAACATAATAATGATATTATTTCCTACAGGAAACTCATATTCTACTTAAAGATCAAAAATATTTAGTTAACACCTGTCTGGGATCTCATTTTGTATCTTCTGCTCCTGGGAAAAAGGGGGGAGTGGTTATCTATGTGAAGCAAAATTTACCAGCTTGTCTGGTAGAATCAGATCCCCAAGGAAGATACGTGATGATTGAACTTGGCTTATATGGTAAGAAAATACTTATAGTGGGACTTTATGCACCAAATCAGCAACAGGAACAATTTTATAGATTGCTACATCAAAAAATAACTTTGCTGGACTACAGATCCGTGGTATTAATGGGTGATTGGAATGGTGTCTTAGATATACAAAGGGACAAGAAAGGTTCTTCTCCTCTTTTTAAACAGGCAAAACTACCTAAAGCCTTTTTTGACATGAAAGAGGACTGGGAATTAAGGGATTATTGGTGGGAATGTAATCAAGAGGAGAGAGACTTTACCTTCTTTTCAGATAGACACCAATCCTTTTCAAGAATTGACTTTTTTCTGATCACAACGGATTTATATTATAGAGTAAAGAATGTTAAGATTTTTCCTAGGTCGCTGACGGATCATAGTCCAGTTTGGATGGAGCTGATTCAAGAAAAAGAGGAGAGAAGATCTTGGAGGGTGAATGAGAACTTATTCAGACAAGAAAAGAATGTTCAAAAGTTAAAGGAGTGTTTAAAGGATTATTTTGCTTTAAATATGTATAAGGGGACTTCAATGTCAATGCTATGGGATGCAGGTAAAGCATTCATGCGTGGGATCCTGATAAAAATGAATAACTTTCATAAGCAAAAGCAGACTCAGAAACGTAAAGAATTGGAAGATGAAATTAAGTTAAAAGAAAAGTCTTTGATTTTAAATCCTTCAGATGAAAGGATTAAAGAATCTATAAAGTTGTTAAGAACACAATTTAATATGTTGATGGCGGATCAGTCCGCAACTAATTTATTGTTTATGAAACAAAATACATTTTGTAATGCTAATAAACCAGGGAGCTGGTTGGCCTATCAATTAAGAAAGAAACAGAGACAGAGAATAATAGACAAAATAAACTATAAGGGCAAATTAGTGTTTCAGAAGGAATTGATTAAGAAATCTTTTTTAGATTACTATCAGAAATTATATAAATCTACGAATGTGCAAATCTTAGATATAAATAAATATTTAAGCGAGGCCAGCCTTCCCAAACTGACAGAGGACCAGAAACAGGAAATTAATGGTTTAATTACTAATGAGGAAATTGCGACAGCAATTAAACAATTGAAACCAGGGAAAGCACCGGGTACGGATGGGTTGACATCTGTTTATTATAAAGCTTTAATGGAAGAGATGATCCAACCATTAGGTGATCTTTTTAATGACATTTTACAGGGTTCAGAGATTCCTCCCTCATGGCGTAGTGCTTTTATATCTTTGATTCCAAAAGAGGATCAAGATCTTACTTTACCAAAGAATTATAGACCTATATCTCTTTTAAATGTTGATTATAAGATATTTGCAAAAATTTTAGTAAATAGGCTTATGAGGGTTGTGCATCATCTTGTGCATAAAGACCAATCTGGGTTTATAACTGGTAGGTATATGAAAAATAATGCTAGACAAATCATTAATTTATTAGAATATCTAGACAAGAATAACCAAGTTTCTGCAGGGCTGATATTTTTAGATGCTGAAAAAGCCTTTGATCAATTGAATTGGCATTTTATGTTAAGAGTAATTGAAGAGATGAATTTTGGTGAAAAGATATTACAAGCTCTTACGGTAATATACCAAAAACAAACGGCACAACTTATTGTTAATGGAGGTTTGTCAGAGGTTTTTACAATAGAGAAAGGTACTAGACAGGGATGTCCATTATCACCGTTGTTGTTTGTTTTAACACTGGAAATATTGTTGATTAAAATTCGAGAGTCGCAGGAAATAAAAGGAATAGAAGTTAACAAAAAAGAATATAAGTTAAGAGCTTTTGCGGACGACTTGGTGGTTACTTTGTCGCAACCTACTTATTCTGTAGTAAAGTTATTGCAGTTGATTTATCATTATGGCTTGGTTTCGGGTTTTAAGATTAATGTTAATAAGACTAAAATCCTACCTAAAAATATGACTATTCGGGAGAAGCAGACTTTGGCTAACCTGACGGGTTTTGAAATTGTCAATAAGGTAAAATATTTGGGGGTGATGTTATCTGTTTCTAATGCAAAATTGTTTAAAAATAATTATGAAAGGTTGTGGGTTAGTGTACAGAAAGACTTGAGGAATTGGGAGAAGTTGCAATTATCTCTCATGGGAAGAATTGCAGTGATAAAAATGAAT
Organism: Crotalus tigris; assembly: GCF_016545835.1. Classification (NCBI taxonomy): domain Eukaryota; kingdom Metazoa; phylum Chordata; class Lepidosauria; order Squamata; family Viperidae; genus Crotalus; species Crotalus tigris. The sequence continues at coordinate 2,562,509 of NW_024096606.1, forward strand.
ATTCTACCTAAGTTTCTTTTTTTGTTTCAAATGCTACCGATTTTGAAGAACGAGATTAACTTAAGTGAATGGCAGAAAGGAATCAATAAATTTATTTGGGCAGGGAAAAAGCCAAGGGTTAAGTTTAAAATCATGCAAGACTTCCGTGAGAGAGGTGGACTCAAGGTACCGAATTTGAAATTATACTATGATGCGGTGGTTTTAACATCAATCAGTGATTGGGTAAATTTAACAAACCTTGAGATACTCCATTTGGAGGGATGGGACTTACTTTTTGGCTGGCATGCCTATTTAATATTTAATAAAAAAGTGGATCGGGCTTTTAAATCTCATATTATAAGAATTTCTTTACTTAGGGTTTGGAGAAAATATTATAAAAGTGATTTTAAAGTACCACTATGGGCTATACCTTGGCATGCGATAGAAGGAATAAAAAGAGGTGTTAAAATGGACATGGTGTCTTATACACAGTTACTTAGATGGGATGGACAAAATTGGCAGTTAAAACTACTGGAAGAGTTAGTACATGAAAACATTACTTATTCTTGGTTTCAATATAGGCAATTAGTAGACAGATGGAAGATGGATCGTAAGGTGGGTTTTCTCAGAGAAGATGAAAATCTTATTAAGCAAGTGAAGGATCAAAGACTAACTCATATTAAGAGAATTTATGGGGTTCTAGTGGAATTGGATTCAGAAACAGAATTAATTAAAGATTGTATGATCAGATGGGCGCAAAATTTTGGTGAACCAGACCTACTGGATACCTGGGAAACCATTTGGGTGAGAAATGTTAAATTTACACAAGCACAGAATTTAAGGGAGAATTTTTACAAAATGTTTTATAGATGGCACCTTGATCCACAAAAAATGTCTTTTATGTACCCTGACCTACAGCCTAAATGTTGGAGATGTGGTTGTTTGGATGCCACCTACTATCACATCTGGTGGTCGTGTAGAAATATAAAAGCCTTTTGGATTAAGATATGGTGGAATATTCAGAGAATTTTTAGAAAGAGGGTAAAATTTACTCCACAATTATTTTTGTTAGGTATAGTTACTGATTGTGACACAAAGGAGGTTATATTGATGTTAAACTTGATTACAGCCGCAAGGCTGTTAGTAGGACAATATTGGAAGAAGGAATCTTTGCCTACTTTGCAGGAATGGTTTCTTAAAGTGTCTTATTTGGCGGAAATGGCAAAGATTTCGGCTTTCTTAAAAGAACAATCGCAAGAGAAATTTTTTGCTGTTTGGGATAAATGGATACAATTTAAATTGGATATAAAAAATATTATTTAGCTTTTTTATAACTTTTATTTTTATATACATACATATATCTTAGTTATACTCTCTTTTTTCATATAACTTTTTTATTTATTTTTTTTAAATTAAGCCTATATTCTGCTCTGGGAAGCTCCGGGGGGGGGGAAGGAGTGGGTGTTCTGGGGGGGGTAGGGGAAGGGTTGTTTTGTTTTGTTTTGTTTAGTTTCTTGTCTATGTTGTTGTTGTATTGTTATTCTTTTGTTTTTTTGTTAAAATTTATAAAAATTTTCAATAAAAAAAAAAGAAAAAAAATATTCTTCCCTCTTCATCTGCATAGATTTGTTTGTGATTCATTATTTCTTTAATATATAGAGCTATTCCTCTCTTTTTTTTTTGTTGAGCTAATGCGCAATGAAGTTTCCCAATTTTTGATTGCTCCAATCAGTTTATAGTGTTGTTTCTTAATATGTGTTTCTTGGAGACAAATTATATCCATTTTTAATCTTTGTAGTCGAGTAAAAAAGTTTTTCCTTTTCATACAGGATTTTAGTCCATTTACATTCATTGTAAGAATCCATTTTCCTTCTCCATTTCCTTCAATTATATATAGGTCTTAACCTTCTAGTTGTTCTTATCTGTCTCTGTTCTCTTGCTCTTACCATTTCTTCTGTCTTTGTATTTCCAATTTCTTCTTCTTCTCTTAGCTTGTCTGCTCCTTCTATTGCTGTTTCTTCCTCTCTCTTTGTTTCTCTCTCTGAACAGGATTCTGAACTTTCCCCTTCCATAAAAGCTCTGTGATTATCATAAAACTCCATTGCCTTATGTGGTGTGTCTAATCTGTATCTTTTCCCATCTCAGTTAATTAGAATCCCTTCTGGAATCAGCCATCTAAAATTCACTCGTTTTTCAGTTAATTTCTAGTCAGGAATTGATATTCTCTTTGTACCTGGCAAAATGGAAGTAATTTACTGGAGAGGGAGAGAATGAGAGATAACTATGTTAAAGTATTCTGAGAAAAGAAGGGGGTTAAAATTTCTGAGCAATCTTTTAAAACATTTTTTTAGTTTGTTACTGCTCCTTCTTTTACCCAAGAACTTCTGCCTTGGAAAAGTAAGAGATGCAGGAAATGGGGGTGCAGTTTTTCTACTCCTTTTCACCATTTTTTTAATGCTTAGTTAAAACTTTGAGCTTTTGAGATCTGATATCTACATTTCCCTCACATTCCCCCCCCCAAAAGGAGGCAGTTTTGGTCTGCATATTTCTTTGTCTTTTTTTTAAGAATAAGAATTGGATATTTTTAGCTAAATAAAAAGGAGAAGTGGTAGCAGTATCCCAATTTCTGGTGGGCTGCCATAGAGAGGAGTGGTCAACCTGTTCTTAAAAGTGCTTAAAGATAGAACAATAAGCAATAGCTAGAGATTTATCAAGAAGAGAACCAACCTAGAACTGGGGAGGATTTCCTCATTGTGAGAGCAATTGATCAGTGGGATGATTTCTCTCCAGAAGCTGTGACGCTTCATTGCTGAAGGTTTTGAGACGAGATTGGACAACCATTTGCCTGAAGTTGATAATTTCCTGCTTCAGCAAGGGGTTAGACTGGAGGATCTCTAAGGTCTCTTCCAACTCTGTTATTCTGTTTTGTGTATGTGTGTATCAAACTTCAGTGATTTTCCTTTGCATTTTATTCTAGATTTATGCTTATTTCATTCTTCGATAAAATGAGTAAACTAGTAGACCAGCAAAATGCTGTGGACATAGTATACTTTCAGTAAGGCATTTGATAAAGTAGACCATAACCTACTTCTTGGTAAGCTAGAAAAAGGTGGAATAGACAACATCACCACCAGATAGATCTGTAGCTGGCTGGCAAACCGTACTCAACAAGTAGTCCTCAGTGACATCACATTCACATGGAGAGAAGTAAGCAGTGGGGTACCACAAGGTTCTGTCTTAGGCCCAGTTCCCTTAGTTGAGGAAATTGAAGGGGAACTCATGAAATTTGCAGATGACACCAAACTGATAGGAGTAGCCAACACCCCAGAAGACAAACTCGGGATCCAAAAATATCTTCACAAACTTGAACAATGGGTCCTATCCAACAAAATGAGTCTCAATGTGGAGAAAAGCAAAGTTTTACATTGCAGGAAAAATCAAAGGTACAAGTATAGATTAGGAGAGACCTGGCTCAAAAACAGTAACTTTGAGAGGGACCTTGGAATTCTAGTGGACGATCACTTGACTATGAACCAGCAGTGTGCAGCAGCAACCAAAAAAGCTAATACAAGCCTGGGTTGTATAAACAGAGGCACAGAATCAAGATTATACAAAATATTAGTACTGCTTTATAAAACCCTAGTAAGACCACACCTGGAATATGCAGCCAATTTTGGTCACCATATCACAAAAAAGATGTTGAGAGTTTGGAAAAAATTCAGAGAAGAGCAACTAAGATGATCAAAGGCCTGGAGACTAAAACATACAAAGTACGGCTGCGGGACTTGGGTTTGGCTAGTCTAAAGAAAAGAAGAAATAAGGGAGGCATAATAGCAGTATTCCAGTATTTGAGGGGCTGCCACAAAGAAGAGGGGGTCATGTTATTCACCAAAACACCAGAGGGAAGGACAAGAAACAATGGTTGGAAACTGATCAAAGAGAGAAGCAACCTGAAATTAAGGAGAAACTTCCTGACAGTGAGGACCAGTGTGGAACAGCTTGCCTGCAGAAATCGTGGGCGCTCCATCACTGGAGATTTTTAAGAAGAGACTAGACAGTCACTTGTCTGAGATGGTATAGGTCAGTGGTGGCGAATCTTTTAGAAACCAATTGCCCAAACTGCAACCCAAAACCCACTTGGAAGCTCTTATCAACATCAAGCAATAGCCACAACAATACAAGGAGATCTTTTTGATGATTTAAAGGCAAAGATATGAAAAATGACCTGGCAGAGAAAAAAAAGCTAGAGTAAGATTGAAAAAGATTGGGGTTTTGATCTATACATGAGATCTAAAATAGAATATATCTAAATGGATAGAATATGTATTCTGAACACAAGATATTGTAACGATTTGAGATAAAGAAAATTTTGGTCATATAAAATCTAGAAATATAATATTGAAATAAGAATATTATATTGTTTTATTAGTTTGTTAAGATAGATGGTAGAATTTATATATAAGGTGTGTATTTTAAATATTAAATTGTATGAGGAATTGTGATAAAGGAATTGCGTTGAATTACAAATTTAGAAAAAATAGATATTAAATGTTAAATTAAAGTATTAAGGGAAAATTAACCATCAGATCACTGATTGGCTAAAAGTTTGAATGTTTACAAATAACTAAGATTTGAATTTAAGAGATTGTTATGAGTTGAGACAAAGTAAGTAAGTTTTAAGTAAAACTTAGAAGTATAAATACCAATAACTAAATTTGTATATGGGTTTGTGGTACAAATGCTGGTGGTTTATTTTTTTCTTTTTCTTTTTCTTTTTCTGGAAAGGAGGAAACAAAGGAAGTAGAAGGAAGAAAAGAAAAAAATTATTAGCCCCAAATATGAGATAGGAGACTTAGAAACTGGGATCATTTAAAATCTGGAAATGATAAAGATTAAAAGTTAAACTTAAATATAAGTGGGAAATTAAAGTTAAGAAAAACTTACTAGGTTATTGTTTAAAAGATGGAATGTCAAATTAATTAAGATATGTATAGACTGAAGATTATTCTTGAAGATGAGATTACTTGAAGATGAGATTAAATGTAAGGAAAAGATGTTAATATCAAACCCAAAGGATAATAATTTAAAGGTTTCTATTACTCTGCTGAAGGAGCAATTTAATATGTTATTAGCAGATCAGATGGCAACTAATTTGAGGTATGTGAAACACAATACATTTTGTAATGCAAATAAACCTGGTAGATGGTTGGCTTATCAATTACGTAAAAAACAGAAATTGAGGACTATAGATAAAATAATTTATAAAGGAAAAGAAATCTATCAACAAAATTTGATTAAAAAGTCTTTTTTAGATTTCTACTCAAAGTTATATGCTAGTGATAATATACAAACTTCAGATATAGAAAAATACTTACAGGAAGCACTTTTTCCTAGACTTACGAGTGACCAACATGATGGGATTAATGGGTTAATTACTTCTGAAGAGATTTTGATAATATTTCGTATAAAGAGTTACTTATTTGGTCGGGTACTGATTGGCAATTAAAGTCTTCAGATGTGCTAAGGCAAGAAAATATTTTACAATCCTGGTTTCAATATTTGCAAATAGTGGAGAGATGGACTTTAGATAAGAAAGTGGGAATTACTTTAGTAGATGAAAATTTGGTAATTCAGATCAAGGATCAGAAATATGCTCACATTAAAAGAATTTATAATGAGTTAATAAAATTGGATTCGGAATCTGAGTTGGTAAAAGATTGTATGATTAAATGGGCCCAGAACATTCAGGAACTGATTTCATTGGATTTATGGGAGGTGATTTGAATCAGAAATGTTAAATTTACACAGGCTCAAAATTTGAGGGAAAATTTTTATAAAATGTTTTATAGATGGCATTTGGATCCTAAAAAGTTGTCCTGTATGTACCCAAATGTGCAACCTAAATGTTGGAGATGTGGTTGCTTGGATGCAACCTATTTTCATGTTTGGTGGACTTGTAAAAATACAAAGCCTTCTGGATTACGATTTGGTGGAACATTCAAAAGGTTTTTAAAAGGAAGATTAAGTTTACTCCCCAATTATTTCTTTTGGGCATTTTTGTGGATTTTGATGTTAAAGAAACTACTTTAATGTTGAATTTAATAACAGCAGCAAGGTTATTGGTGGATCAATATTGGAAGAAGGATACTCTGCCTTCTTTAGAAGAATGGGTATTTAAGGTTTCTAATCTAGCAGAAATGGCCAAAATTTCTGCTTATTTAAAGGACCATTCACAAGAGAGATATTTTAATGTATGGAGAAGATGGATAGAATATGTTCAGAAAAAGTATGGAACTACAAAGTTTCATTTATTTTATGAGTAATGAATTTGTTTAAACTTATGATGTTAAAGTTTGAAGAGAGTTAAGGGTTAGTATGATTTTGCTTTTTGTATAATTAGTAAACTTAATTAGATTACGTTTAATATATTTGTATAATCCTGTACTTAGCTCTGGGAAGTCAGGGGGGAGGGGTGGGGGAGGGAGGTGGGGAAGTATGGGTTGGAATTTTAGTAGTTCAGATAAGTAGAAATAGTTTTTATTGTATATATATATTGAAGTTTCAATTTGGAGAGGGGAATTGCTCGGGCATTTCCCCCGAACCGTATCCGGAGTAAGAGGATAGAAGAAGGTGAGAAGTAAGTAGGAAGCTGGAGGAGAGGGGGTGAGGGAGGAAGAGAAAGAAGAGGGAAAGAGGCAAGTTGGTTAGAGGGTGGATGCGGTTTGGGAGGAAATGGGTGAGAATACCTAAAATGGTATGTATTAATTTGTCTTATTTTTTTTATCTGAAGTATTTCTAAGATTGTACTGTATTGCAAAACTGAAAATAATTTTTTTTTATAAAAAAAAGATTATTGATGAATACTAGCAAGGTATTTTTTGTTTGATAGAATAAGAACTGTATTGGTTCGAATATGACAGTAGATATTATGGGGGAAAGAGAGGGAATTAATTGTTGTAATACTTTGAGATTTGTACTGATGATATTCAAATGTAATGGAATTACTGTACTCAGCCGCCATGCTACTTTTCAAATATGTAAATGTAATATTGAAAAATTAATATAAAACTTGGAAGGCAAAACCCACTTATATATCGCTGGGTGGGCGTGGCCTGCTGGGTGGGCATGGCCTCCTGGGTATGCGTTGCTACAGTGGTCATGGCAAACTGGGTGGGGGTGGCCAGGATGTATGTGGCCAGCTTGATGTTGGTCCCTGGGGAGGGATGCCTGTTGTGGCCGGGCTGGGTTGGGGGAGATCCAGGGGGTCTCTGTTGGGCAGGGCAGTGGGCAGGAGTGTGTCTTGCTTAGCTAATGGCTTGGGGGGGGGAAAGGGGCAGTTACACCCCCTCCCAAATGCTGCTCACAAAAGCAGGATGAAAACTCCAAAAAGTGACAAGGAAAAACAAGTTAAAACAGAAGAGTGTCTCACAGTGGTTTTCTTCCCTGGGGGTGGGGGGCATGGGGGGAGGCTCCTGAGCCCCACAGCTCTTCCAAGGTGGGAACAAGAAGACTGGGGAGGGGCTGTGCTGTGATAGGGGCTCCTTGTGCCTTCTGCTGACCACCTGCGCTCTTCTGCCATACATGCCACAGCTCCACTTGCCTGGCAGGGGCACGCTCGTGCATGGGGACGCACATGGGGCTGATGCCTTGCTTTCCGTGCCATGCCAGGACTGGGCGTGGAGCCTCCTCGAGGCTTCTTCCCTGCAGACATTGGGAGCGCCCATCCCACCTACCACTCATCCTGGGGCAGGTGCCACCATCCTGCATCTCCAGCCCATTGCCGGCCAGCCGGGTGCGCCAGGATGCCTCCCTTCAGGCTCCCTCAGCCTCTCCCACCCTCTAGGCGGGGGCTGGTCACATTCCCCCAGTGGGCAGCCCTGCACCAGCCCTCCTCCTCCATTCTCCTGCTCCTTCTGCAGGCAGACCGCGGCTTACCGACCCGGGTGGCACCTTTCCCCGCATGTGTCCTCAGGCAGAAGAGCCAGGCAGCCACGGCTCTCGCTCCCCTCCAGCCTCCATCTGCCCGAGGCCCGAACTTGGTGCACTCGGCAGGCCAGCAATGGCTGTAGAGCATGGGATGGCGGCAGGTGCCCTGGGATGAGTGATAGGTGGGGTAGGTGCTCCCGATGTCCACAGGGAAAGAAGTGGTGAGGAGGCTCCACACTCAGTCCAGCCCAGCCCCGGCACAGCATGGAAAGCGAGGCAGCAGCCCCACGTGTGTCCGACCCAAGCCTTGCAGAGTGCTGTTCTCCCTCCACCCCAATGCAACCCTCGCAGAGCCCGAACCCGGTTCCTTATCTCTGTCCAGCTTGCTCCGCGGCCTTGTGGCAGTGGCACTGGGAAGGAGGGGTCAAACGGCCAGTTTTGATGTGGCACAGCTCCAGCCATTTGCTGCCTCATGCGTCACAACCACTTACCACCTCATGCATCGTGGCTGTTTGCCTCCGGCCGGAGGCAAACAGCCACACCACGCCAAAGCCAGCCATTTGCCGGCTCACGCATTATGGCCACCTGCTTCGTGTGTCATGACTGCCTCCGGCAAGAGGCAAATAGGCACATCATGCCGGAACAGGCCATTTGCTGCAATGCATGAGATGGCAAATGGCCAGTTTCGGCATGGCAGTTTTCCGCCTCGTGTATTGCGCCCAATGTTGGTGTAATGCGGCTCAGCTGAAAGCAGCCATGGAACACATGGATTGGCCTGCCGCCGCCATTTCTACCCACTCGCCGCACGGATTGCCCTGCCACTGCCGCCGTTTTCCCCCACCCACCGCACGGATCGTGCTGCTGCCGTTCCTCTGCTGCATAGATTGTGCTGCCGCCACCATTTTCCCCCCTACCCGCCACACGGATAGCATTGCTGTTGCCGCCATTTCCCCTCTGCATGGAGTGTACTGCCCTGCCTCCATTTCCCCCTGCTGCATGGATCGTGCTGCTGCTGCCACCATTTCCCCCAACCACCGCACAGATTGTGCTGCTGCCGCTGCTTAGAAAAGGCTTCTGCTGCCCGGATCTATGACTGCAGAGCGATTTGGTGCCCCGACTGATCCGGGTGGCAGAGGCCTTTTCCAAGCTTCCAGAGCTCAGATCCATGGCTGTGGGGTGATTTTGCGGCATCCCAGCAGCCCGATCTGGGCTCCGAAGGCCTGGCAAAGGCCTCTGCCACCTGGATCAACTGGGGGGGGACATGAAATTGCTCTGCGACCATAGATCCAGGGGGCAGAGGCCTTTTCCAGGTCTCCACAGCCCAAATCGGGCTGCTGGGGCACCGCAAAATCACTCCGTCGCTATGGATCTGAGCTTTGGAGGCTTAGAAAAGGCCTCTGCCGCCTGGATCAGCCATGGGGGGGGCAGCAAAATCGCTCTGCAGCCATGGATCCGAGCTCTGGAGGCTTGGAAAACGCCTCTGCCACCCGGATCAGCTGTGGGGGGCGTGAAAGTGCTCTGCAGCCATAGATCCGGGCAATAGTTGCCTTTTCCAGGCCTCCAAAGCCCAGATCAGGCTGCTGGGGTGCTGCAAAATAGCCCCATGGCCATGGATCCAAGCTCCAGAGGCTTGGATAAGGCCTCTGCCACCTGGATTGGCCGTGGGGGGGGGGGCGAAATCACCCCATGGCCATAGATCCGAGCTCCAGAGACTTGGAAAAGGCCTCTGCTGCCCAGATCAGCCATGGGGGGGGGGTGCAAAATCATTCTGTAACCATCAATCTGGGTGGCAGAGGCCTTTTCCAGGCCTCCAAAGCCTGGATCGGGCTGCTGTGGCACCGCAAAATCACCCTTCAGCCAAGGATCTGAACTCCAGAAGCTTGGAAAAGGCCTCTGCCGCCCGGATCGAGTTGCTGGGGCACCGCAAAATTGCTTTGCAGGCATACCTGGACTCGCGCTGGCAGCTACCTCCACCATCCAGCCCGGATCCACCCAGCTCTTGCAGCTACTCCCTGACTCCCAGTGCAGAAAGAAAGAGAGCAAGAGTGCAGGCACACATGAAGAGGCAGAGGGGAGCAGCTTGGCCCTGCCTCCCTCTGAGATGGCGCACGTGCCCACAGTGACGCCACCATGGCCTTAGGTTATAGATAGATTCATATAGTCCTATCACAGTATGAGAACCCTACTTTGCAGTTGTGCTGAGATGCCAATCTCTCCTGATTTGTCTTCCTAAGGGGAGAGAAAATCTGCCTAGCAGCTTTATCTTACATTGCATGATTATATGCTTAATCCTAATAAGACTCAAGGGCCAACTATGCTAGATAAGACCAACTAAGTTAGTAATTTTTTCTATGCCTAGCATTGTAAATTCATTTTAAAAAAATAAAAATCCATCATTCTTTGATGAAGTGACTAAACTAGTAGACCAACAAAATGCTGTGGACGTAGTATACTTAGACTTCAGTAAGGCATTTGATAAAGTAGACCACAACCTCACTTGGTAAGTGAGAAAAAGGTGGAATAGACAACATCACCACCAGATAGATTTGTAGCTGGCTGGCAAACTGAACTCAACGAGTAGTCCTCAATGCCACTACATCCACATGGAGAGAAGTAAGCACAAGGCTCCGTCTTAGGCCCAGTACTCTTCAGTATCTTCATAAATGACTTAGATGAGGGAATTGAAGGAGATCTCATCAAATTTGCAGATGACACTAAACTGGCAGGAGTATCCAACACCCCAGAAGACAAACTCAGGATCCAAAAAGATCTTGACAAACTTGAACAATGGGCTCCAACCTAACAAAATGAGTTTCAATGTGGAGAAAAGTGGAACAGCTTGTCTCCAGAAATCATGGGCACTCCATCACTGGAGATTTTTAAGAAGAGGCTAGACAATCATTTCTCTGAGATGGTATAGGTTCTCCTGCTTGAGCAGGGGGCTGGACTAGAAGACCTCCAAGGTCTCTTCCAGCTCTATTCTATTCAAAATCTGTTTGAAGTTTGAAATTGAACCATCTACAGGTATTTTACCAACAAGGTAACAGAAATATGTGGAATTGTGGCAAAAGGAAGGTGGATACTTCAGGTTCTGGTGAGCTGTGGCATGCATTCATTATAGCAATACAATAGCACTTAGTCTTATAGACTTATATGCTGCTTCACAATGCTTTGCAGCTCTCTCTGTGTGGTTTGCAGGGTTGACATGTTGCCCCCGACAATCTGGATCCTCATTTTGCCAACCTCAAAATGATGAGCTGGTGAAAATAGAATTGCTGGAGGTCAGCAGAGTCAGCCTGCTGTGTTGCATTCTGGCCATTGTGCCACCATGGCTTGTTGTACCTGTGATTTCTCTGGCACCTGTGGCAACAGGCTGTATTCAGATGTCCTACCAGATTCAGAGGCTGGGAACAGCCCAAGTCAGTTATAGTAGCCATTACTTGTTGAAAGTTTTTTTTAACAGCTGATTTGTCTCCTGTCTGACCATGGGTCATTCAAGCAAGGGAAGCAGTGCATCCCACCTAGTCTATGCAAGCGAAACCCCAGGGGAGAAGGTTTGCATATCCCATGTGTGGAAGTAAGAACCTGTTTTCCTGCTGGTGGACACAACTTAGAGCTACAGCAACAGAACAGAAAATGCCCAATAACATCAATATGGCATCTGAGTGGGCACTAAATACCAATAGATGCATGGTGAGTGTTAAATAGAACCCTGGGTCCCCAGAACTGATGGCTAATGATTGTCTTTTGATTCAGTAGACTTTAATAGGAATCTGTAAAAAGAAACTACAGCCACTGGGAAGAGTTCTCCATACTACTGAAAACTATACAGAGCTATACATGGTTACACCTTTCCTCCTGATCACTACAGATACTGAACAGATCGATCACCATTCCAGTTACAAGACTGACATTGCTGCACTGCCATATAACCCCCCCCCCCATCAAATGAACCTCCAGGGAACACTTGCGGAAGACTGGGCATAGGATATTGTGAGGGTAGTAACTTGTGGGGATAACTGACTTTGTATTTACATTTTCTTTCTACCCAAAATATTTCTTGGTTCATAGAATGGAGGGACTGCATGACATGGAACATCATCAGCAAGATAGCCAATGTCACCTATTGGGTTTCAGAAATAATTTTCTTATTAATATGTCCTCTAACATTGTAATGCATTTAAAGCTAGCAGATTTCTGAGTGTGTACACAATCTATGGAAGGCATCTCCTTTTGTTGAGGGTTCCTTAACTCTTCATGGCCCCGTTTTTCTTGATGCATCGTATACATGTAACTGATTGCCTATGCAAAGGGGAAATTATTTTTGTCTATGGGTGAATGGAATTTTGGACATATAAAGATCGATCTGATCAGAACACCCATTTTATTAAGGACACTAAGTAGCCTCTGTGGCATTATCACAGTAATCTCCTATGGCCACCCCTAGGAGGAGATACTCAATATATTGATGAAAGTCCTACTTATGACACCACTCACTCATGGCCAGGCCCTTTTGAACATGGGCACCCTGCATTACAAGGCCACTATTGGATATGTGATAATAGAGCTTACCAAAGATTACCCACAAACTGGACCGGGATTTGTTACCCCAACATGATTGTCCCTGAGTTTTTCCTATTACCAGATGCCTCCAGCACACCAACATTTGCAGCAGCAAAAGTGAGCTGAGATAGAAATTGGGGTGCCCAAGCCTGGGGAAGTGAAGACAGGCTCCCCGCAAGGATAATCAAGGAATTAAGACCAGTTACATGGAGCTTTATGGGAGTCAGGGGACTCCGAACCTTAACTAATGGTCTGATCCAATTACAAGCTGTGGTAGAATTAGTAGCTAACCAAACTGCCATGGCTCTAGAATTACTTCTTTTTTAAAAATAATATTTTATGAATTTTCCAATTTTACATTTAAGTATTTAAAAAGCAATGTGGTGGCTGGGTTAATCAATAGTTCAATAACATACAAAAATCTTTAGTACAAACCTCAAGTTACAACATCAAGTATTTCCTCTCTTTTTCCCTTAATATCTACTATCTTAGCCAGGTGCGCCAAGCTCGAGCCTTGGGCAGATGGAGGCCGGAAGGGAGTGAGAGCCATGGCTGCCTAGCTCCTCCGCCTGAGGATGCATGCGGGGAGAGGCACTGCCCGGCTCAGTAAGATGTGATCCGCCCGCAGGAGGATGGAGGAGGGCTGGCCAGGGACGGACGCAGGGCTGGCTATGGGGGGAATCTGACCAGCCCCAGCCTGGAGGGGGGGAGAGGCTGAGGGAGCCTGAAGGGAGGCATCCTGGTGCACCCGGCTGGCCAACAACGGGCTGGAGAGCGCGCAATGACGGCAGCTGCCCCGGGATGAGCAGTGGGCGCTCCCGATGTCCATGGAGGAAGCTGCGAGGAGGCTCCGTGCCCAGTCCAGGCCAGTCCCAGTATGGCAAGCTAGGCAGCAGCCCTATGTGCAGCCCCGTACATTAGCCTGCCCCCACCCTGCCAGGCAAGCGGAGCCACGGCATCTGTGGCAGAAGGCACAAGGAGCCCTGATCCCAGTACAGCTCCTCCTCACTCTCCTCCTCCCCCCCTTGGAAGAGCTGAGGGGCTCAGGAGCCTCCCCCTATGCCCCATGCCCCCCACCCCCCCCCAGGAAAGAAAACCATTGCAAGACACTCTTCTTTTTAAACTTTTTTCCCTTGTCGCTTTTTGGAGTTTTCATCCTGCTTTTGTGAGCAGTGTTTGGGAGGGGGTGTAGCTGCCCCCTTCCCCCAAGCCATCAGCTGAGCAAGACGCACTCCTGCCCACTGCCCCACCCACTAGAGACCCCCTGGATCTCCCCCAACCCTGCCCAGCCCCCACAGGCATTCCTCACCAGAAGCAACATCGAGCTGGCCATGCCCACCCTGGCCATGCCCACCAGTCTGCCATGACCACCGTAGCCATACCCACGTAAGTGGGTTTTGGGTTGCAGTGTGGGTACTCGGTCTCTAAAAGGTTCGCCATCACTGCCCTATACCATTTCAGACAAATGATTGTCCAGTCTCTTCTTAAAAACCTCGAGTGATGAAGCACCCATGATGCCTGAATTCCTGTTCCACTGGTTAATTTTCCTCACTGTTAGAAAGTTTCTCCTTAATTCCAGGTTGCTTCTCTCTTTGATTAGTTACCATCTGTTATTTCTTGCCTTGCCTTCTGGTGCTTTGGAAAATAAATTGACCTCCTCCTCCTTATGGCAGCCTCTCAAATACTGGAATACATCCTTCTTTTCTCTAGACTAGACTGGCTGAAAATTCTTTTCTCTAGACTAGCTGAGAATCAATACACCCTCATCCTAGGAAAGAATAAATAGAGAAATGCAACTGTACTATGTGTCAGTTCAAAATGAAGGAAATGTAACAACACTGCTGGGAATTAAGTTACAAAATTTAGTAACAAGAAAGAAGCAATATAACTGCAAGTAGAAACAATGGACATGTAGAATCTTTGTGCAAGATAATTCTATGGAGAAAATGATACATATACTCAGGTACAGACAACTCCAGAAACAGACATGTATGCTAAAAGCAAGGTGAAACTCCTAAAAGGTAACAGTTCTGTGAAATTTTGTTGTTGTTGTTAGTTGCGAAGTCATGTCTGACCCATTGCAACCCCATGGATAACGTTCCTCCAGGCCTTTCTATCCTCTACCATCTTCTGGAGTCCATTTAAGCTTACGCCTACTGCTTCAATGACTCCATTCAGCCACCTCATTCTCTGTCGTCCCCTTCTTCTATTGCCCTCAATCTTTCCGAGCATTAGGCTCTTCTCCAGTGAGTCCTTCCTTCTCATTAGGTGGCCAAAGTACTTGAGTTTCAACTTCAGGATCTGGCCTTCTAAAGAGCAGTCAGGGTTGATCTCTTCTAGGACTGACTGGTTTGATCTCTTTGCAGTCCAGGGGATGCGCAGGAGTCTTCTCTAGCATCATAGTTCAAAGGCCTCAATTCTTTTGCGCTCAGCCTTTCTTATGGTCCAACTTTCACAGCCATACATTGCAACTGGGAAAACCATGGCCTTGACTATACGTACTTTTGTTGGCAGGGTGATGTCTCTGCTTTTTAGTATGCTGTCTAGATTTGCCATAGCTTTCCTCCCCAAGAGCAAGCATCTTTTAATTTCTTGGCTGCAGTCCCCATCTGTGGTGATTTTGGAATCCAGGAAGATAAAATCTATCACTACCTCCATTTCTTCCCCATCTATTTGCCAGGAATTGAGAGGGCCGGATGCCATGATCTTGGTTTTCTTAATGTTGAGTTTCAAGCCAACTTTTGCACTCTTCACCCGCATCAAGAGACTCTTTAGTTCCTCTTCATTTTCTGCCATTAGAGTGGTATCATCTGCATATCTGTTGTTGATATTCCTCCCGACAATCTTAATTCCAACTTTTGATTCATCTAGCCCTGCCTTTCTCATGATGTGCTCTGCATATAAGTTAAATAGGCAGGGTGACAGAATACAGTCTTGCCAGACTCCTTTCCCAATTTTGAACCAATCAGTGTTTCCGTGTCCAGTTCTCACTGTTACTTCTTGACCCGCATATAGGTTTCTCAAGAGACAAATAAGATGGTGTGGTACTCCCATCTCTTTAAGAACTTGCCACAGTTTGTTGTGATCCATACAATCAAAGGCTTTAGCATAGTCAATGAAGCAGAAGTAGATGTTTTTTGGAAGTCTTAGCTTTCTCCATGATCCAGCGTATGTTGGCAATTTGATCTCTAGTTCCTCTGCCTCTTCGAAATCTTGCCTGTACTTCTGGAATTTCTTGATCCACATACTGCTGGAGTCTAGCTTGTAGGATTTTAAGCATAACTTTACTTCCATGTGAAATGAGTGCAATGGTTCGATAGTTGGAACATTCTTTGGCATTGCCTTTCTTTGGAATTGGAATGTAAACTGACCTTTTTCAATCCTGTGACCGCTGTTTAGTTTTCCAAATTTGCTGGCAAATTGAGTGTAGCACTTTTACTGTATCATCTTTTAAGATTTTGAATAGCTCAGCTAGAATACTATCACCTCCACTAGCTTTGTTGTTGCTCAGCTTTCCTAAGGCCCATTTCACTTCACATTCTAGGATGTCTGGCTCGAGGTCAGTGACCACCTCATCATAGTTATCAGGAATGCTAAGCTCATTCTTGTATAGTTCTGTGTAATTTTGCCATCTCTTCTTAATCTCTTCTGCCTCTGTTAGGTCCCTGCCATTTTGGTCCTTTAGCACGCCCAATTTTGCATGAAACGTTCCCTTCATATTTCCAATTTTCTTGAAGAGGTCTCTGGTTCTCCCTATTCTATTGTTTTCTTCTATTTCTTTGTGTTGGAATATTCATGAACAGGAAGAGTCATGTGGTAACTCAGTCAGCTAATGGGAAGAAAGTGCTACTGAGTCTGTGCAAAAAGAGTATTGAGTTAGGAGCTGGATTTCCAGTCTCAAGTTTTGTCTCTGGTCTGTCTCTGTAAGAAATCTTCATTAAGCTATGTTGCTGTAAAGAAGAATGGTATTGCAAATATTTTAATATAAAGTTATTTGAATCAGCTAAATACAGTCAACTGTGAGAGCTTTTGATTTATTTTTCACCAATAGAGAAATTAAAATTCTCTAACAGGTTATGGGCCCAGAGCTTACTAAGGACTGCATTGTAATTTAAAGCTGGAAGAAATTGCCTGTGTTTAGAAAGTATAACAACAAGGCAGAATTAGCAGAATGGCTGCAATGGAATTTGAGGAAAACTCTGTGCCTCGTTTGGGCCAGAAAAATTACATTGTGTGGGCTGCTAAAATGGAATGTTTGCTGAAAGCTAAAGAGCTGTGATATATTATTGAAAATCCACCACAAGTGTTTGCAGCTGTTGATCAGAAGAATCATGATCAAGCCATGGCTTATCTCATCTTGAATTTAGATGATGCGCAATTTCTAAATGTTGCAAATTTAAAGACTGCAAAGGAGATATGGTTGAAATTGAGAGCTGTGCACCTGAATGTTTCTGAATGCAATATAGTGCAATTGTCAAGAAAACTTTACAGGGCCTGTTTGCAACCAGGTGAATCTGTGGAACAGCATTTAAATAAAATGCAAAGTTTATTTTGGGACTTAGAACAATATGGGATTAAATTCCCTGAGTCCCAGAAGGTTTTATTGGTGTTGAACAGTTTAGATAAAACCTGGGACACAGTTTCTGCAATATTTGAATGCAAAGAAGAGCAAGACTTAAAGTTTGAGGCTTTAAAGGCATGTTTGCTTAATGAAGAAGAAAAACGCCATTTTAGAAGCAGCCACGAGGAGGAGAAATTCCTGAGGAGGGGGTCCAGACTTCAAGTCTCCAGAGGAGAAGAAACAAGCAGATCAGACCCGGACCAAACTGTAACAAAGGAGAGATTTTGCAAGCAGAGAGCTGCTCAGCAGAAAAAGACACATTTGTAAAGGAACTGTTTGCAGAGGAACTGTTTGCAGCAAACGATTATTTGTGCATGCAAAGAAGACTAATTTGCAAAAGGAACATTTTGGTGTTGCAAAAGTTTGCAATAGCAACAACAGAGACAAGTGGCTAATTGATAGTAGGGCAAGTCAAACAATTGTTAATGACTCTGAATTATTTTGCAGGTTTGTTACAGTAGCACAAGAAGCTGTGGCTTTGGCAAATGGCCAGAAAGCAAAAGTCATTGGAAAAGGTGATGTAAAAATTCCATATTTGGAATCAAAGTTTACCAATGTGCTTTGTGTACCTGAGATGGAACATAATTTGTTAAGTGTGTCTAATTTAGACAAACAAGGTTTTGAGGTCATTTTTGTAAATGGGAAATGTCTCATCAAAAGGAATGAGAATATTTGTGCAGAAGGCATAAAGGAAGATAATCTGTATGTATTGCAGGGATAAAAGGTTCAATGTTCCCATATATTTAAGAATGTTGCACAGCATGATTCATGTGTTCATCTTCTGCATAGAAGACTTGGCCATGCAAGCTTTAAAGTTTTGCAGCAAATGCAAGAGTTTGCAGAAGGGCTAAATTTGAAGGGATGCAAAACATATTTGGACTGTGCAGTATGCAAAGCATCGAAGTCAAAGGCATTCCCAATTAGTAAATGTAGCACAAGACAAACAAAAAGAGTTCTAGAGCTGGTCCATGCAGATCTGGTGGGACCTATGCAAGCCAGTTTGGGAGGAGCAAAATATGCACTGGTAATTGTTGATGATTATAGCAGGTATTCATTTTGCTATTTGCTTAGAGCAAAGACAGAGGTGCTACAACAATTCAAACAGTGGGTAAGTTTTGTAGAGAGAAGGTACAGACAAGTGTGTCAGTTGCAAACTGACAGAGGTACTGAATTTATGTCAACTAAATTCCAACAATGGTTGGGGCAGTTGGGGATAAGACACAGACGTACAAATCCTTACACAGCAGCAGAGAACGGTGTAGCTGAAAGAAGGAATGGTGTTTTGCAAACAATGAAAGATTCATTATTGGAGGATTCTGGTTTGAGCAGGTCATACTGGGGAGAAGCCATATTGACTGCTAATTATATAGTTAACAGGCTGTGGAATTCCTCCATTAATAATACTCCATATGCCATTCTATATGGGAGAAAGCCATCACTGGCACATTTGAGAATTTTTGGAAGTACTGCATGGGTACATATTCCAAAAGCAATCAGAAGAAAGGGACAGCAAAAGGCAAGAAAGCTCAGGTTTGTGGGCTATGAGCCAGGGTCAAAAGGATATCGCTTTAGCGATGGAAGTAAAAGAATTATAATTTCAAGGTCTGCTAATTTTGCAGAACAAAATTGGGACAGAATTAATGCAAATTCTGGGTATGTCTCACTTAATGACGGTGATCTGTTTAGTGAAAATAACGCATATAATGATGAAAAAATCATTATTGAAGATGTCAATGTTCAGGGAGGAGAGGCAGAATAAGACATGAAGCCAGAAAGACTTGAGACACAGGAGCAGTTAATACCTCATAGGTCAGAGCGATGTAATAAAGGAATTCCGCCTGACAGGTATTCTGTCAGCAAGGTAAAGGTTTGCAATGTGTGGTATGAGCCAAAAACTTATAAAGAGGTGTTGGCATTACCAAAAGCTGAACAAGAAAGATGGAAGGAGGCCATGGATAAAGAGATGAAATCCATGGGAGACCATGAAGTATTTAAATCAGTGACTTTGCCACAGGGAACCAAAACTGTGGGTTGTAAGTGGGTATATAAGAAAAAGGTATTGCCAAATAATGATATACAGTATAAGGCCAGGTTACTGGCACAAAGTTTTTCATGATTAAAGAATGTATTAAGTTAATAGGTCTGATGTCTCTTCCTGTCATGAAGGGAGGAGTGTTGGAATATTCATGAACAGGAAGAGTCATGTAGTAACTCAGTCAGCTAATGGGAAGAAAGTGCTACTGAGTCTGTGCAAAAAGAGTATTGAGTTTGGAGCTGGATTTCCAGTCTCAAGTTTTGTCTCTGGTCTGTCTCTGTAAGAAATCTTCATTAAGCTATGTTGCTGTAAAGAAGAATGGTATTGTAAATATTTGTATATAAAGTTATTTGAATCAGCTAAATGCAGTCAACTGTGAGAGCTTCTGATGTATTTTTCACCAATAGAGAAATTAAAATTCTCTAACACTTTGCACTGTTCATTTAAAAGGGCATTCTTATCTCTTCTAGCTATTCTCTGGAATTCTTCATTCAGTTGAGTGTATCTTTCTCTTTCTCCCTTGCCTTTCGCTTCCCTTCTTTCCTCAGCTATTTGCAAAGCTTCCTCACCATTTTGCTTTCTTGCATTTCTTTTTCTTTGGGATGGTTTTAGTTGCTACCTCTTGTACAATGTTGCAAACCTCTGTCCATAGTTCTTCAGGCATTCTGTCTATCAGATCTAATTCCTTAAATCTATTTGTCACCTCTACTGTATATTCATCAGGGATATGATTTAGTTCATACCTGAGTGGCCTAGTGTTTTTCCCTCTTTCTTCAATTTAAGCCTAAATTTTGCAATGAGAAGCTCATGATAGAGCCGAGGTGGCGCAGCAGTTAGAGTGCAGTACTGCAGGCCACTTTAGCTGACTGTGTTCAGCAGGTCAGCGGTTCAAATCTCACCGGCTCAAGGTTGACTCAGCCTTCCATCCTTCCGGGGTAGGTAAAATGAGGACCCAGATTGTTGGGGGCAATGTAAATATATATATACATTGCTTACTGGTGTACACCGCTTAGAGAGTGCTTGCACTTAAAGCGATATATAAGTCTCATAAATAAATAAATAAATGGTCTGAGCCACAGTCAGCTCCTGGTCTTGTTTTTACTGACTGTATAGAGCTTCTCCATCGTTGGCTGCAGAGCACATGGTCAATCTGATTTCTGTATTGACCATCTGGTGAAGTCCATGTGTAGAGCCATCTCTTGGGTTGTTGGAAAAGAGTGTTTGCTATGACCATCGTATTCTCTTGACAAAATTCTATCATCCTGTGCCCTGCTTCATTTTGTACTCCAAGGCCAGGGGTAGGCTGACTCAGGAATTCTGGGAGTTGAAGTCCATAAGTCATAAAAGAGCCGAGGTTTCCTACCCCTGTCCAAGGCCAAACTTGCCTGTTATTCCAGTTATCTTTTGGCTTCCTACTTTAGCATTCCAATCTCCCATTATGATAAGGACATCATTTTTTGGTGTTGATTCTATAAGGTGCTGTAGGGCTTCATAGAACCAGTCAATCTCATCCTCTTCAGCACCAGTGGCTGGGGCATAGACTTGGACTATTGTGATATTGAGTGGTTTGCCTTGGATTCGCACTGAGATCATTCTGTCATTTTGGGGATTGTATCCCAATATTGCTTTTCCTACTCTTTTATTGACTATTAAGGCTACTCCATTTCTTCTGAGGGATTCTTGCCCGTAGTAGTATACTTGATGGTCCTCTGAATTAAATTCACCCATTCCCGTCCATTTTCATTCGCTGATTCCTAAGATGTCGATGTTCAGTCTTGTTATCTCTTGTTTGACCAGGTCCAGCTTGCCTTGATTCGTGGATCTTACATTCCAGGTTCCTATGGAGAAAATATCTTTATAGCATCGGACTTTCCTTTCACCACCAGATGCATCCACAGGTGAGTGTCCTTTCAACTTTGGCCCAGTCGCTTCACTCTTTGTGGTGCTACTAGTACTAGCCCTCTGCTCTTCCCCAGTAGCATATTGGACACCTTCCAACCTGAGGGGCTCATCTTCCAGCGTCATATCTTTTTGCCTTTTGGTATTGTCCATGGGGTTTTCATGGCAAAGATACTGGAGTGGGTTGCCATTTCCTTCTCCAGTGGATTACATTTTGTCTCGAACTCTCTGCTAAGACCTGTCCATCTTGGGTGGCCCTGCACGGCATAGCTCATAGCTTCACTGAGTCACACAAGCTCCTTTGCCACGACAAGGCAGTAATCCATGAAGGAGAAATTTTACTTCCCCATTTTTTGAAAACTGCAGTAAAAAGATATGCTTTACTATTGTTCACGGTCTCAGCCCCTTAGCGTTTGGGACCCTTTTGCTGGAATGCTTCAGTAAAATTTTTGCAAAAGTCCATATCTCATGTCTGGCTCTGATTGGCTTCTGTGCCAGGCTGAACCAATTTTGGGGACATTATGACAGTTGCAGCATCCCCATGATCACATGATTTACATTTGGATGTTTGACAACTGGTTCATATTTATGATGATTTCAGTATCCTTGAGTCACGTGACCATCTTTTGTGAACTGAAGCAAAATGGAGAAGCCAGATTCACTTAACAACCATGTTAGTAATTTAACAACTTCAGTGACTCATTTAACAAATATAGCAAGAAAAGTTGTAAAATGGCACAAAACTCAACACATTTCTCACTTAGGAACATAAATTCTGGGATCAGTTGTGGTCGTTGAGGACTATCTGTATATACTTTGCTCTCTCTCTCAAATCTGCAATGGAGGTGGCCTGCCTTGGATGGAATCTGAAAGCAAAGCGCTTCAGATGTCATAATTCTTCTGGTCCAACATTACATTTCAATGTACAAGATATGAAATGTACATTAACAATGTAATGCCATCCAAACAAAGAGTTTTTTTTCTTTAATGTGCTTCTTTATTCCTTCCTTCTTTGTAGAGATTACAAATACCTTTCTTTTTCTGGAAGCCAGCCACTTTTTTCAATGCTGTTGTAACTTTGAATGGTCACTAAATGAAGTGTTGTAAGTCAAGGACTATCTGTATTGTTAAATTGAGCTCTGAAATACGAAAACTTCTTACTTTCATTTTGAACTTAGACCGGAAGTGTGCGCAAGGATCCTGATAACTCCAGTCTATTATTTCTATCTCTATCGTTCAGTTCCTTCCTCGAGCCCTCCATTCACCACGCTTTGTTCAGGATTCTGCCAGAATCATAAGGAACACCTTTACGGAAGAGAAATTGCGTCACGTCCGACTGTCTCTCGTCACGTGATGATCCTGGAGACTGTAATATGGCGACGTTCTTGTCGCCGCCGCCGCCAGTTGAGGGGATGGTGAAATTGAGGTAAGGCTGGGTTAGTTATGTGTTTTGGTTTAGTTGCTAGATTTCAGAGTTGTCTTGTCTCGTTTTGGGAATGATGTCATGGTAGTACCGTTTCTTATCCTGAGCTCCCTGTTGCCACTTGTTGGCGCTTGGGTGATCGAAGTAATCTTTTCTGTCAATGAGAAACTAAGGAACTGGTAATCCTGAATTCGTGGCGGTTAACGAAGTAAGAATAAAAGGACTTATTTTGCAGGAGACAGCTAGCAAACTATAATGCCAAAGATTTCATGAGAAATGCAGCAAGTGGCTCGCAGAGGATAAAAATGTAGCTTAGATAACGTGAACTTTGAATATCAGCCTGCATGGGGAAAGCTGCAGACAGGCTAATGTGGTTAATAAAAAAGGAGAGGTGTATGTGGGATATAAATGGATTATGTCATCAGTCAGGGATGGAGAATAATAGACTAAAAATTAATAGTAAGCCTTCTGTGTTTCCATTATTCAGTACTAATATGTCCCTCTACAGAAAAATAGAGTAGCAGATTTTAAAAATTGGGACAATATAAGTATTTTTGTAAAACACTACATCTCAATTCCCAATGCATCTCAGTTCCCAAAATGATTACAGTGGGATACTAGTCAGACATTAACAGTTGCCACAAGCCCCTCCTTCCACAAATTCAGATTTATGAGGGTAAAAATAGCACTAGTTTAGGTGCTCAATTAAGTTGGAGAGGAGGTATTTCTTTGAAAAATTCCTTACTACAAGAATACTCTAGCTGGACCGTAGTGATTTATTGCTATTTGATGGCAGGGGTCAGGTGGGGAGAGAATTGAAAAAACAACCTGAACAATAAAATCATCTGAACTTGCATAATTGTGTTAAATATTTGGAGCCAAGTTATTGAAGGACCAGGATTGCATTATGACATTGCCATATGTACATAATCACTTTTTCCACATCATTGTGTCTGGATGACACACTTCTGGCAAAACAACCATTAATTTAGTGAGTTGTGTGAGCTAGCCAGGCAATAAATCTAAGCCACAGTAGTGTTTACGTTGAAGGTATATGTGTGAATCTAAGTATTGCCTCTCTGTCCTTCTCTCTTGAGATGTCGCTTCTAGATTTAATTAAACATTTTTTGCCAATCAATATAGAACTATAGCATGTTTCTTCAGTATTGTTTTTAATTGGGCATCTGTATCTGTGGTTTTGCTGGAAAATTGGGAATTCAGTTGTTTGCTTGGGACCCTTTTTTGGAATGCACGTTTACAATGGAGATGAATGGGAAGGGTTTGATCTGAATGAAAATCCTAATAGCAAGGCTAAATTTCTTATGTTTTTATTTGAGCCTATGATCAGTCTTATATAACTAGGCACCATAAATGTCAATTTTGCATTGCTATTACAGATAGTCCTTGACTTATGACCACAACTGAACCCAACATTTCTGTTGCTAAGTGAGACATTTGTTAAATGAGTTTTGTCCCACTTTATGATCTTTCTTGCCACATTTGTTAAGTGAATCACTGCAGTTTTTAAATTAGTAATACAATTGTTAATCTGGTTTCCCCATTGACTTTGCTTGTCAGGGGATTGCAGAGGGGGATCACATGATTCTGGGACACTTCAACAGTCATAAATATGAGTCAGTAGCCAAGCATCTGAATTTTGATCACATGACCATTGGGATGCTGCAATGGTTATAAATGTGAAAAAGGGTCATGTCAGTGCTGTTGTTACTTCAAATGGTCACTAAATGCTGTTGTTACTTCGAATGGTCACTAAATGAACTGTTGTAAATCAAGGACTATCTGTAGTTTTAAGCCTCTCACCTCTTTCTAATATATATTCTAAGTGAGACTTCAGGTCTGGTTTGAAATAACAGCTTAGAGCAGAGGTGTCAAACTGCTGGCCCGTGAGCTGGATGCGTCATGGCGAAACTACACCCACTCCATTGCCGGCAATGGAAAAAAAGTCGTGATATGTCGCAACACGTCACATGACATTGCGAGTTTGACACCCCTGGCTTAGAGGAAAAAAAATTACATCTACATATCACTTACTCTGAACTTATATCCAAATTCAGAATTCAAGTGCTGGCAGCTGAGTAAAAAACCCCAGATATATGCAGACTATATTCTTCTCTTCCCACAAGAATCTGAAAAAAAAAAAATTACTGCGGGAGCTGGCCCCTAGCTTTCTAAACTAGCAAAAGGGCCCAAAACAAAACACATTCTAGGCTAAAATCTATGTCTACATTCTTTTACTTTTCTTGGGTATTTTAATATTTGATAACTTTAATAATTAAGAATGGAATACATTTACCAGAAATAAATTCTAAAAAAGTAAGTTTTATTTCTGAAATGATATTAATCAGATTCCACAGAAATTCCATTGAGTTCAATTAATTCCTAGTAAAAGAAACAGAATTATAATATAATCTATTTAAAATACTATATATTTACGATCTGAGAATTTTAGTATTTCATCAGTTATCAAAATAAAAGAAAAACTATTTAATCTTCAGCCACAAAAGGTACAGAGCACTTTTGAAGAAAGAGAAGCGGAAGAAAAGGAGACAAGCTCTAGCAAGACTGAGAGATTCAGGTAAAAGAAAATGTATTCTGATATAAATAAAGAAATACAGATTTGTTTTTCCAACTGTGAGCTGTATTCTAGTGATCAGAGGGAGTTGTCCATTTCCACTATTTTGAATATATGTATGTGTATGTTTCAAAATGATGAATGTATGTATGTATGTATATGTATATTTCCCTGTAAAAGGTTTCAGTTTATTTTTCAATTGAATTGTAAAGTGAATATGTTATATTAAAGTGGAAAAAATTCTGAAGTGGTTTATTTTGGTCAGATTTTTTTACATCTCAAAAACCTGTTTTTTTTACAGGAGTATGTAGACTTTATATGTTTGTGTGTGTGTGTCAAATAACTTTGAGATTACAAAAGATAGGCTATATAGGCAGTAATAGTAAGTTACTGCTAATTTTTTTGATTAAATAGTAAAATAGATTGTTAATTATTAAGAGTTTGAGTTCTTATATACAATCTGGACGTGGACAAAATTGAAATATAAGTAGACTTGAGAAAACCAAGTATTTCTTGGGGAAGAGGAATGTTTGGAATAGCATTAGAATATTTTTTGGAAAGGTATGTCATAAAAGAACAATATTCTCTTTACTAACATTATTAGATCCTGTTGTTTTGGTATAAAAGTAAATCCTAATCTACATTTCTTTCATTATGATAAAGTGATTGTATTATTTAGGTTACTATAGTGCCTGTCCCTCCAGTGAGGATTGGGACTCTAGTTGCATCAATGATTACAGAAACATACAATTAATTGAATTCAGGCCATTTGGACCAATCCCCTATTTAAGGACTTATTTGTTTGTATTTTATTTAACAGTATTTCTTAGACTCTTGGCAATCCTAGATGCTTAGACAAAAATTAAAACAATACAATTATTAAATGGTTCCTCATAGGTACTTGTGATGGTCAAAGACTTATTGAACAGGCTATTTTCAGGGCCTTCTGAAGTAGGAGGAAGATAGAGCTGTGTATACCTTTCATGGCAGTGTATTACAGTCAAGAGACTATTATAGAGAGAACGTGGCTGATACATCTCTTACTTTTTCTTGGGAATAGGCAAACTAGATCCACTGTAGATATTTGGAACAAGCAGGCATGCTTGGTAAAACAGTGCCCAATGTAACCCAGCGGTATGCCATTCAGAGCTTTATAGGTTCTAGCCAGCACATTGAACTGAATCCATACGTTTATTGAAAACCAATATAGCACTCTTAAGATGAACGTGACTCTAATGTAGTTAGCATCCCCAAGTAGCCATCTGGCTGTTCCAATCTCCAATAGAGCATAATTTGCTGTAAATTAATTTAAAGCAGCTCCAGAAAATGTCCATCTTTTTCTAGACATAGGAGAACCTACCACCTTTCCTGGTAATTAGTTGTATTGTCAGAAATATTATAGGAATAAGAAACAGAATTGACTTCCTATAACTGAAGTGCACTAATATTTATTTAAATAATGTGGAATGCACTAATCTGCCTTCTAACCAAAGATGAGCAATCAGAATTGTGTATCTATTCTTTTTCTTTATAGAAAATGCAAATAAAGATGAACCAATTTATGAAGAAGAATCAAATGAAGAAGAGAAAGAACTTGAAGATGAAAGGTGAATAAACAGATTTAACCTATAAACAGGCAGCTCAAATTTCTGCATGCTTACTTAAAGCCATTAACCTATCTAGGTATATAACTTGGAAGACAAATATGTACAGTGCATTCAGAAAGTATTCAGACCCGCTTCACTTTTTTCACCTTTGTTATTCTGCAGCCTGATTCTACAGTTCTTGAAAAAAAAAATTTCATTAATCAACACTCAGTACCCTATAATGACAAAAACAATTTTAGAAATGTCTGTAAATTTATTAAAAAGAAAAAACTTAATATCATATTGACTTAAGTATTCAGACCCTTCACTTAGCACTTTGTTGAAGCTCCTTTGGCCACAATTACAGCCTAGAGTCTTTTTGGGTGTGATGCGACAAGCTTTGCACACCTGGTTTGGGGGATTTTCTGCCATTCTTCCTTGCAAATCCTCTCAAGCTGAATGTAAGGACCCGCTTCAAAACCTCATCCCAAGAAAGCAGGACTCTTTGAACACTTTCATTCCAAAAGGAACTTTTATTAGGAGAAGCTGACAGCAGGCATAGAAGGCAGGATCTGAGGGTTTCCCACTCAGATCAATAGTCTAAAGGAGCATCAAGCAAACCCCACCCCAAGGAAACAATTGCAAAGTTTCCTCAGATTTGCTAATTTTTACCGCCAATTCATTCCTTCCTTCACACAAATTGCATTGCCGATTTCTAACTTACTAAAGACAAACTGGGGGGGGGGAACGAAGCCCAACCAACCTTTAAAATGGACGGTAGAGTGTCAAACCGCATTTGAAAGACTGAAAAGATTATTTTCTGCAGAACCAATCTTAAGACACCCTGATACTGATAAACCATTCGTGATCCAAGCTGATGCTAGTGATGTAGCTATGGGGGCAGTGTTAATGCAGGAGAACGATGAAGGGAAACTTCTGCCCTATGTGTACACGTCAAGGAAACTCACGGAGACAGAGCAAAGGTGGGCAGTTTGGGAGAAGGAGGCTTATGCCGTCCTATGGGCCTGCCTAACCTGGTGGCATTTCCTGGAAGGGAACAAAATCCCCATCTATAGTGAGTTGGACGGGTAATGTGGCAAGAGTGGCTGGTGTCTCCCCTGCAATGGACCCATCTAATTGACCGAACGAAATCGGTTTCTTCAGCCTCCTCACCGGAATCCCTAAATTCCCCACTAGGGTTGAGGCAGCGAGTGTAGCCGGAGTCTATTAGGGCTCTAAGTGCAACTTTCTCCAGCATTCCTGGGCTAAACAGTTCTATGGTTCTGGTGAGAGGCACGATGGGTCCACTTGCGAGGGGTTCATCTTCCAAGTTGTCCTCTGAGGAATCAGAGGGTCCTCCTGGCTGGATTGGAGTTCTTCCCGTCTTGACAACCTCCACGCTCTTCATAGTGGTTTGATTGAATTGATTGAAATTTTGCAGCTCTGGAGCATCGGCATTGTGGAGATCCACCACCCATTTGCCATCTAGGGCCATCTGTACAATCCTTATTGGGCCGCGGTCGCTGGTTATTTCTCGGCCATATTCTTCCATGTAGTTTAGGACTTGAGTCAAGAAAAACCCCAACCAATGTGGTTCTCTGCTATACTTCACCCCCAGCAGAGGGAATTTCCTGATGGTTTGATGTCCTTTTCATTTCCTGGGTTGGTGTCTGTCACCGTCCGCTGGTACAGCCCAGCCGGGGGTGGCTGCAGCGACAGTTGCTGCTTCCATGGTGCTGGCAGAAGTTCCTGGGATTGCTGCCTCAACCCCGCTTTCATCTGTCCCCTCAGCTGAACCTGGGTTGGCAGTGCCCCAGCATGGATCAGCATTCTCTTCCTTCAGAGAATCGAAGGCAACTCTCAGCATGTCAATAGCTTGCTCTAGGAACTGGTTGGAGCGGGATGGCCTGTTGTCCTCATCTTCACTGAGACGAAGCGACCTCTCTATCTTGCCTTTCCAACCCGGCTGGTGACTGCCACATTTGAGGGTCACCTTCCTGGTTTTCTTCTCCCAGTCTTCCTTCTTGCCAATGCCCATTGACCACCTTGGTTTGTCTTGGCATGAATGGACCACCACCTCATCCGAGGAGCTCGAGGACTGAGAGCTGTATTTGCTGGGGCCTGCCTGGTGGGAAAACTCCCCTCCCCCAGGGCAGGTTCTTCCCTCTCCATGCTGATTTCAGACATCATTTGCGCAGTCCCCCGGTAAGAGTCTTTCTTTTGGTCTGACTGTTACTGCAGATCTTGCCTAATGTAAGGACCCACTTCAAAACCTCATCCCAAGAAAGCAGGACTCTTGGAACACTTTCATTCCAAAAGGAACTTTTATTAGGAGAAGCTGACAGCAGGCATAGAAGGCAGGATCTGAGGGTTTCCTGCTCAGATCAGTAGGTTAAAGGAGCATCAAGCAAATCCCACCCCAATAGTTCAGTTCAATAGGTCAGTTCAAACGAGCCAATCCCCAGGTGTTAAGTCCGCTATGGGAACGGAGCTGATAACAGAGTCTGTTCCCATGCCTGTGAAGACATTGTTGGGTCTTCACATCTTTCTCTTCCGCAGTGAGAGATAAGCCAGATGGCCAGAGGCACATTCCTTTCTCACCTCAGGTTGGTATCAAGGGGAAACAGTTCAAAGAGCAAGCAGATAGAAAAGGCAGAGAGGATACATTGTAGCTAAACAAAGGAGAAATAATGCATTCCATAGGGCCTCCCCCCTCCCCCTCAGGAGAATGACAGAACCCAGAGAAAGAAGCTGGAAAGGGACAGAACCAACACCCCCCCAACAAGGAAATGGGTTCTGACACTGAGTCAGGTTGGATGGCAATCGTCAGTGGACAGCCATTTTCAAGTCCCTACAGAGATTCAGTAGGGTTCAAGTTAGGGCTCTGGCTGGGCCATTTTAGAACATTCACAGAATTGTCCCTAAGCCACTGGCTGTGTGCTTAGGATCATTGTCATGTTGGAAAATGAACCTTCGGCCCAATCTGGGGTCCTGAGCACTGTGGAACAGGTTTTCATTGAGCATATCCTTGTACTTTGCTCCATTCAGCTTTCCCTCAACCCTGACAGTCTCCCAGTCCCTGCTGCTAAAAAACACTCCCACAGCATGATGCTGCCACCACGTTTCACTGTTGGGATCATATTGGGCAGGTGATGAGCAGTGCCTGGTTTCCTCTACACGTAATATTTAGAATTGAGGCCAAATAGTTCAATCTTGGTTTCATCAGATCAGAGAATCTTGTTCCTCACTGAGAGTCCTTCAAGCACTTTTTTGCAACTCCAAGCAGGCTTTCATGTGTTTTGCATTGAGGAGAGGCTTCCGTCTAGCCACTCATAAAGCCCAGATCATTGGAGGGCTGCCGTGATGGTTGTCCTTCTGGAACTCTGTCCCATCTCCACACACAATCTCTGGAGCTCAGTCAAAGTGACCATTGGGTTCTTGGTCACCTCTCTTACTAAGGCCGTTCTTCCCCGATTGCTCAGTTTGACCTGGCAACCAGCTCTTGGAAGAGTCCTGGTTGTGCCAAACTTCTTCCATTTGAGATTTATGGAGCACACTGTGCTCTTAGAAACCCTCAGTGCAGCAGAAATTTTATTGTAGCCTTCCCCAGATCTGTGCCTTGTAATCTGTCTCTGAGCTCTGCAGGCAGTTCCTTTGATCTCATGCATTTTGCTCTGCTACAGTATGCACTGTCAGCTGTGAGGCATCCTATAGAGAGGTGTATGCCTTTCCAAATCATGTCCAATCAATTTAATTTGAGGGGCTGCCACAAAGAAGAGGGGATCAACCTATTCTCCAATGCACCAGAGCGGCAAGACAAGAAACAATGGTTGGAAACTGATCAAAGAGAGAAGCAACCTGGAATTAAGGAGAAACTTCCTAACAGTGAGGACAATTAACCAGTGGAACAGCTTGCCTTAAGAAATTGTGGGTGCTCCATCACTGGAGATTTTTAAAAAGAGACTAGACTAGTCACTTGTCTGAAATGGTATAGGTTCTCCTGCTTGAGCAGGGGGCTGGACTAGAAGACCTCTAAGGTCCCTTCCAGCTCTGTTCTATTCTATTCTAACTTACTACAGGTCAACTCTAATCAAGATGTAGAAACATCAGTAACAATGTCAGCAACAATCAAGAGAAATGAGAGGCATCTGAACTAATTTCCAAGTGTTGTTGCAAAGGGTCTGAATACTTATGCCAATGTGATATTTAAGTTTTTTCTTTTTAATAAATTTACAGACATTTCTAAAATTCTGTTTTCACTTTGTCATTATGGGGTACTGAGTATAGATTAATGAGAAAAAAATGAATTTCAACAACTGTAGAATCAGGGTGCAGAATAACAACTTTGACAAAAGTGAAGGAGGTCTAAATACTTTTTAATGCACTATAAATAGCAAAGTGTGTAAACAATTTAATACATGTAAAACATTCTCTTATTTTCTCTATCTTTAATTGATTACTCTCTAAAATTTATTATATAAGCTGCTGAACTTGTCTTTATGATAAACTTTATTTATAAAAGCTTATATACACCTTCTTGGTCTTAATCATATCTGCTTGGAGATAGGCCTCAAGGGTTTAGTAAAAGTTACTTCCTAAACAGGATTGCAGCCTCGTTGCTGACATGTTAATTTTTATAATTTAAAGAAGAAATAGCAGCTAGAATTGTTCAAAATGAGACAAACTATTTGATTCATTGTTAACCTGATTATATTGGAAGGCAAAGGCTTCATGAAGAGTGGTTGCTCAGAGAAGAAAAGGCTCAAGAAGCTTTCAAGATCAGGAAGGAAAGAGAAGAGGCAGCCAGAAAGCGTCAAGAGGAAGAAGAGGTATAGTGTACCTTTTGAAGCAGTGAAATAGACTCCTAGAATTAACTTTTGGATCTTCAAACATCGTTAATGCCTTTACTTCAAAAAAGAAAGTAGCACTCAAATTGTCATGAACTAATATTGAGAATGCAGCATTCTATTTGGAAGAACTGCTAAATGAATAACAAAGGGAGCAGTTTTCATATTATTTGTGATTTAAGTTGCTTATAGACATAAATTAAGTATGGTTGATTACAATGAAATATGGTCAGTCTTTATTAAAGCTCTTTTGTAAAACTATAGTTATGTTTCTATGAGAAGCCCTTAAATGTATTTATTTTTATTTATTTAAAACATTTATATAGCTGCCCGTCTTATATCAAACTCTGGGTGTTTCCCAATCAGTAAGTAAAACAACACCAATTTAAAAAAAACAGCATAACACATATACCTATTAAAACCATAAACATTAAAAACTTGGCACCAAAGTTATGTTTCCAACATCATTAAATGTATTATTTTGTTATGTTGTTGCACTGCTTTCTCTTCAATAATGCTTTTTATCTTCTTTTTTAAATAAAGCAAACATAATCGCTGGATGTTGTAAAGTTATGAGAATTTCCATGCAATCAAAACAAAATAACATGATAGCATATCTGACAGGTAGAAAAATAAAGAACAAATGGAGACCAACCCAGCCTTCCAAAAGAAGGGGGCTGGTACTCTGTTATAAAGAATGGAAGGAAAACAAAATGTAAGAATGTTAGATGGGTTTTTTTTTCTATGTAGGGCTGTTTTTATCACCGGAGTTGCCAAATGTTTTTGGTTATGGCTTCTCTTTTCTTTTTCCCCCTCTTATAATCTTACCTATTTAGATTTCTTCTGTGCTGGCTTTGTGCCTCATCCTTGCCTATGGAATAAGCTGACAATTAATTTAAGCAACTTCTGTGAAGTATTTAAGTCTACTCACAAGAAATCCAAGAACTACAAATGAGTAAGGTTTACTGAAGACTGTAGGAACCTGGAATCTCAGTAGCTCAAAAATATGCCCTTAAAACAGGTCATCGATTTTCTTTCATTTTGTTTTCCTTTCTGCTGTTTGTAAGACATTGGGTGGACTGTCATGTTTTCATTGTTGCTGTTAGATTTGCTATTTTGTTTTTCTCTAGCTCTGTGAAAAAAATAACCCAGACTGAAATTTTTGAGAAAAAAATCAAATAAATTTAAATTGATTCATTGGTTAAAAACCAGATACCTAATTAAATGTAAGGAAAGAATAATTAATTTAATACAATGCAGCAATATTTGTACACATTAATTTGAAATGAATTTTCTAGATGAATAAAGGTTTTGCTCTTTTTTTAGCAAAAAATAAAAGAAGAATGGAAAAAACAACAACAGAAAGAACAAGAGGAGGAAGACCGAAAACAACAAATGAAGAGAGAAAGAGAGGTGATTCCTGCTCTAGGAGGATAAATCCAATGCATATCCTCTCACTGTACTCATAAGAGTCCTAAGTTACTTCAGCCAGGTACCAGGTTTTTAAACAGAGATTTGAGTGGGAAAGTGCCAATCAGTTTGTTCATAGAAATCTCATTTGGAAGAAGTCATATGACTAATTTTTGTCCAAGATAAAGTCTGATTCCTGGGTAGTAATGTTTCAAAGGGAGAAGATAAGACACCAGTGATGGCAGCCAAAGAAGATGGGGAAAGCAGGAAAGGCTGATTGGGAGGCAGGTGGACCAGTGGAATATGTTGTGTAGGCACAGCAATGGCAGCTGATGGTAAGTAGGGACTGAATACAGGTAATGTTAATGGTTGGGCAGGTTAGTGGGATATACTGAATGAGGAGAGAGGAGGCTGTGTGCACTGACCATTCCATCAAATCCCTCCAGTTCCCTGTGGTTTTGTTTTAGCTAGTTTTGGCCAACAAAAGCCTAAGCTTTGTTTCAGCCAAACTGCAGCTTTACACAATGGGGGTTTGGCAGAACTTCCTGAATGGCATGTTTCTTTTGAGTTCAAAACATAGTACACTTGTGACTCTGCCTTACTAATTCTAAATTAAGGCATTATGTAAACTATTAAATTAATACTTCTAAGTGTAAATGGACTGGCTTGCACTGTAATTCAGTGTTAAATTGGAAAGAATATAGAATAACAGCCAACTTTATCTCTCATATATATAGTATCCTTTTTGTGCATTTGCTTCATCTTGCTACAGCTGGCAATTATACATTCTGTGAGGCAGAAAGAAAGAAAAACCATAAATTTGCAGTCCTCTTTTCTTGGTCAGTGGTTGTGACCAAGCTACCAGCTCTATTCCTATAGTGGCAAATGAAAAAACTCCATGGCTTTTGTTACAGTAGATCTTAAAAAAAGCAAGTAGGCTTCTTGCTGAGAGGATGTAAATGCAAGAAAATTATTCTTGTATGTCACTTACATAAACTTTAAAGGTATAGCAAATAAAGATTAATCTTGTTTCAAGTTCTTAACATGGAATTATGCTGCTGCGATTCCTTAACTTTTTTTCACTTAAAGATGTTACAGCTCATCTTATTCATCAAGACGTATCTTTTTCTATAACTTGTTAAGTGGGGGAAGAAGCAAATTACAAAGGTTTTTTTATAGGTTATACTTTACAGAATTTTGAAAGTAAACAGTGAATATGTCTATTGCTCATCTTTGACAAAAAGTTGAGATTTGTCATACTGATATTTAAAACATGTTTAGAAAGAGGAGCTTGGGTCATAGAAATAATTGAAGTACAGCATTCTTCATAAAAATTGTCAGACTAGAAAGCATTAATTTAAATTAGCAAAATGGGCTATTTTTATATATTGCTTTTTAAATGCTGATGGTATTTTATTCACTGTTTCTTAAAAAGAAAATATTTGTGCACCAATTAGAAGCAGGTTATATATATAAACAACATAATAGACTAAATGCTTTCCAGTTATGGTTTTACTGTGTTTGGGAACTAAGAGGGAGGCTGACGGCTTCAAAGGAGGTTAAGACAGAAAGGAAAAGTTATGGATCAGGAGCCACAGTGTGATACCTGGATACACCATGGAAATTTCGTTGGATGTCTCTCACAGTTTTTGTTTTACCTAGTTTTTACATTGAATAAAGTATTTTAATTTTTTAAAAAGAGAAAACTTGTGATGCTATAAAGATACATATCTGCCTTCAATTTCATTTTAATTCCAAGAAATGTCCTGGATCCCAAATAAGTCTCATAAGCTTTCTTAGAAAATGAAAGTGATGACTGGTTGCACCTAGTGCTGTTTCAGAGTGTGGCCACAAAAGGTAAAAAGTGCTGGAAGGTGTGGTAGGGAGCTTACCTTGGTGTGGTAGGGAGCTTATGTCTCCCCGGGCAGCTCTTTTGTGAATGAGCAACATATCCAAGTGGCCATTTGCCTGAACACCCACAACATAATCCAAATATGCCCACAAACACTGAACAGTTAGACCTACTATTGTTGTATAAAAACTGAGCTGGAATAAATAAACGTGATATTAATGTGAACAAGTATTGAACTCAATGTGAATATCATCACTGAGGAATCATGTAATTGAATGATGTTGAGTATCACTGGTTACAACTGAAGTTCTGATATATAATGAGAAATCAGAAGCCGTTGATAAATTCTTAATTACCTTTAGTGCTTAGGTTTTTTTTAATACACTTAACAATTTTTGACATACTAGTACCCAACTTTATTCTACAACTCTAAGCTTTGCTATACAGACATTAAAGATATTATTTGCTTAGTTAAAAGTGCCAGCAATCAGTGCAGCAAGTGCAGTTGTGCATATTTGATCTTGTAGATACCATTGAGTTACGTATAAATCAGTTTTTCTGGTACATAATTTGCAGAATTTCTGCTACTTGTCCCCTATAATATGCATTAGAAAGGGAACTAGTCTCATCCAAATTCAAAAGATTGATTCAAAGAATTCATAATATATTTAACTCATTGCAGAATTATGTTGCTAGTTTGCAAAACTAAAAAAAATCAGAATATCTTCTACACTTCCTTTCTAATGTTTTGGGCTGTTTTAATTGTTGGCAAAGGGAATACCATTATTGATGAATGATAGCAAGTAGATGTGGAGGAAATTATTTAAAATATAATTTAAATGCTTTATCTCTATATAAGTTGTATGAGTGTGTACATGCATGAATACACTAGAATAATATGTAGGCATTTTCTTAGTTGAACTAAGCAAAGCAACACTTAAAGCTGAGCATTTTGATCTTAACTGAACAAATCAGATGTCAGGATTCAAAGTTTTTACTAGTTCTGTATTTGCACCATTTGTAGGACGCTGTGCAGAAGATGTTGGATCAGGCTGAAAGTCAGGTATGTTTAGAGCAGGGACATAGAACTTTTTACCTAACAAGAAATATGATTTCTAACATTAGAGATGATTGTTGTTTAAAACTGTGTTGAATCTAATGAAATTTAATTTAGTGATGAAATTTTATTTTCCCTTTCTTAATAAAGTTAATGATGTTTTTATAGAAAAGCTGATTTATTAGGTAAATTTACTCATCAGAATGCATTTATAAACTTTATTTTGTTTTTATTATACTGGTATTGTTTTTGGAAAAAAAAAACACAGCTGGAAAATGGAACTACTTGGCACAATCCTGAGCCCCCAGAGAATATAGGCACCGAGAAAGATCGTGCTAATTGCCCTTTCTATATTAAAACTGGAGCTTGCAGATTTGGGGACAGGTAATTCAATCCTAATTGAATAATTAAAATAACTAGAATTTTTTTTCTACAGTGTTAATTAATAGTTTAAACATTTTGGCTTATATCCTAAGGATGAAATTTACTCACTGAAAGACATTCCCTCTTGAGATGAATACCCACCAGTTTTATTTTAATATAGGCACACAAGAATTCCTTTTTATTCATATTAACTTATGACATATTGTGTACCATCCTTTTGCCCAGGAATATTGGTTATGTTGTTGTTGCTTTGTTGTTAATTTATAAAAAATGTTTTAACTTACAATAACGCTTTTAATATTGTACATCTCTTGATGCATAGAATGGCAGCTATTGCAGTGTTTTAATAGTTGATAAGCAAGCTTCTTCACTCTCCCTTTTGTGTTCATCTCCAGATTAGCTTTCAACTTCTGGAGACACATGGGAGGCTGTGATTTGGGGGGTCATGCACATCATTGAATGGGTAGTTTGCTCAAGAAAGAGCTCATTTTGTGTATGAAATTAATGTGGGGTATAAAGTTACTGTTACTGTGCAATTTATATGAACAAGATAGGGCCATGGTTTAATTCTATTATTTAGCAAACTTTTAAAAAAAAATCCCCATTGCATGTGAAGGTCTCAAACATTAGGAAGGAGAAAGAATTGACTCAGTTGGAATAGGAATATTCATGATATGAGGAAAATAAAAATCACATCCTTTCAGAGCTCAAAACTTCTGCTAAAATCTGAAACTTTATTCAAAGCCCCAAAGCTTTATGCTTCCCAATTAATTATAACTAGTAAATATCAAATGACAATTGTTTCTCTTTGTATGACACATTTATATTGATAAATACATATCTATGAAGTCAATTTTTAGCTTGCTAACCATTAAAAATAATTCTATGAGCAGGGATAACTCATACAAGTTTGAAATCAAAACACATTTTTTAAAGAGTACTGCAAATATCATTTTTATTTATTGGCAGAATTGGAAATAATTTTCATCCATAGGTTCCTTATCTGAAGGTATAATCAGATTGAATTTCAGTTGATTAGTTTCAAGAATTTTATATTGCTATTCAATAACAATAAATTCAGGTTTTTAGTGTCCTGGTTAATGAAAAATGCGCCCTGAACAGTTAATTTTCCTGTTTTGCCGGAAGGGTTATTTAATAAATCTCTTTTAATGGTATAATCTGACACTCCTAATTTTATTTGCCTTTGGATACTTTAGTGAAAAGGGTTCAGTGCTGAGTCCTTAGGATAATAAATTCTCATGCAAAATCTGTTGACAATATTTTTTTTAGACCTCTGCCATATGTGTGGCAGGTGATCTCAGCTTCAAGACAATATGGAAATATGGGCCAGATACCATATTTGAATGATTCATCTAAGAAATTCCTATTAATGTTTGTTCTGGAACTTATGCAGATCTGCTCTTCTTTGTCTTTTCTGGCTGAAGACAAGAGCCAGGATATTGCATAAAGTAAAAGGAATTGACCCATACACTATTAACTGACATTTTTAATGGTGAGGTGCATGAATCGAAATGTAGTTCAGGATACTTTTTATAGACAAAAATAAATCCTGTATCCTGAAAGGAAAATCATCATGTTTAAATGAACGCATTTGAAATGAGCCATATGTTCTTTTTATACCTTTTGACTGGCCAATCTGTCATCACAAACTTGCATTCTTGAAGACTTTGGAAATGGGCAGGATGTAAGGCAGCACTTCAGATAAATGAGAAAAATAAAAGATAATGTCTTTTATCTCCATTTCCTATCACAAGTGAAAGAAGATTTTGTTTGTCTGAAGCTTCTGTGTATGCTACAAGAATTAGGGAGAAAATTGAGAATGACTAATAATAATTAGAGAGTTACTTAAATCAATGGGTAGGACCCCATAGATATATATTTAATAGTCCAAAATGAAAATGTCAATTGCTCCAAGAATGGCTTTAAAGTAAGCAATAAATGTTGCTAACATTTATATTTCACTAGACTTAATGTTCTAGTGAAACATGTCATACATGATTAGTCTTTTAGCAGGTTCAATACCTTTTTCTTATTAATTGTAGGTGTTCTCGGAAACATCATTATCCAAGCTCCAGTCAGACCCTTCTTATCAGGGGAATGTTTGTTACTTTTGGGATGGAACAGTGTAAGAGAGATGACTATGACACAGATGCAAGTCTAGAATACAGTGAAGAGGAAATGTATCAACAGTTCCTAGATTTCTATGAAGATGTGCTTCCTGAATTCAAAAATGTGGGGAAGGTTATACAGTTCAAGGTACAAAAATATTTAGTTTGGTATTTTCTGCATGCCTTAGTTGTGCATTTATAAACTGAAAAATTGTGGAAAATGTAGGACCTCAGTCTTGTGTGAAAGAAGTGGGGAGGCAAAATAAGTTCATATGTTGACTATAAATGAGTTTGTGCTTTTTCTTGTTGAACAAAATCTGACATGAAATGGTACCCCAAAGCCAAAGGGTGGAAAAAAAACCCCCTCATGATAATCCTCTGTTCAGTTTATAGGTGGAAAATAAGGAAGCATTTATTTTCTTTGTGTGTCTTTCTGCCCTTCTCTGTAGCCTTGATATATTAGTTTCCTTAATGTCTTCTTTGATCCCAACTCTCATTGTCAGGTTTGTGTAACTTGGACGAATAAGGAACATTTATATTCTGACTCTCTATTGCAGCAAGAAAAGAGCTAGTGACCCAGTTGGTCTTAGGTCAAGATTTAGCTGAATGCCAAAACGAGTTCAAGTACTTGTTGAATGTAGCAATATGTTAATTTTAATAGTGAGTTAGATAAGATTTTGAATTTCACAGGTTTACCATCTATGAAAGCTGTTGGCTTACTAACATAAGCTAAAAGTAAGCACACAACTAGCTCAGTGGTGGTGAACCTATGGCACGCGTGCCAGAGGTGGCACTCAAAGCCCTCTCTGTAGGCATGCGTGCCGTCGCCCCAGCCCTGCCTCCCCCACGGCCCCCTCCTCACCAGCAGCCCCCCTGGAGGAGAGTTGCCCCTGGACATGGCCACATGGAGCAGTGCAGCCAAGGACATAGCCGGGCAGCATGGACAAGACTTCACCCTTGCCTCATAGCATGCAGATGATGCTGTGGGGTGTGGGTGGAGAACGTGGCTGCCATGGCGCTGCAGGGCTGCCTGGGCAATCTGCTGCAGCAGGCCATGGAGGTGATGTATGGCCTTTTTGGTGGGCAGGGCAGGGGGGAAGGCAGGGCGGGAGGCGGAGCGGAGGCAGGGGTGGTTTTTGGGCACTCGGACTCTAAAAGGTTCGCCATCACTGAACTAGCTTATAGCTCTTTGAATTGGATGATGAAATTAATGTTTTGCATGCTTGTAAACATGTATTATCATGTAGCCCCTTGTTCAGAATTAAGCCCTGACTACATCTAATTCCCAATACAATATGTGTAAGATTAAAGTTTAAATATAAACACAAAGAAACCATATTTACAAAATTAAGGGAAATGCTATGAGGATAATTTTTCCAGATACATAGTTTGAATGACATTTTATCTTTTACATAGGTGAGCTGTAACTTTGAACCTCATCTTCGAGGAAATGTGTATGTTCAATATCAGTCGTAAGTGTTTAACAATAAACAATAAATAAACTTTTGTTAAACTTAATAAAGATCTTACAAAAAACTTTAAGGCAAAGCATTAATCGGTTGTGATCAAGGTAAGTATATTTCTGCATGTCAGTGGCACGTTTTGAGCATTAATCTATAACTGATGTGCTTTAAACAAGATCTGCAGTGGGTTATATGATGGGAGCTACTTCACAAATCTAGGAACTGTTCTTTTTTAGGATTTCCTATCACACAAAGGATTTTAATTGTATTGTGATCCTTCCTGTTAAACATTAGAAAGTTAAGATAATTCAGTGTCCATTTGCTTTACCTGCACAGGTAATCCTTGATTTACAACTAGTCACTGTCATAAGTTATGACCATAACAGCAGGTATAAGTCGATGACTACTTGTGTAGGACAGGCATATCAAGGTGTTTTCTGTTTGCTTTGCGGTATCTCGTTTTAATACTGCTAGTTTCATGACAGTCTAGCAATATGTTCTCAATTTGATTTTTAAAGAGAACAAGAATGTCAGGAAGCTCTCACTTTATTCAACGGTCGGTGGTATGCAGGGCGGCAGCTGCAGTGTGAGTTTTGTCCAGTAACAAGGTGGAAAACAGCTATTTGCGGTGAGTCTTGGTTTCTGTCTTTGGGGTGGGGTTTGGTTGTTTTTTGCATTTTTGCAGTGAATCTGCCTAAACAATATTTCTGAACTGAGTAGGAAATGATGAAATACAATTTTCATTTCTGCTGCTATAGCACTTAGTTTTCCATCCAGCAGATTGCTGAGATCATGCCATAATCTTTCATTGACTTGGGCTCTCTAGGTCTAAATTGGCAAGTTTCTCTAGGACTGGTAACTCAGTATGACGAAATGCAGCATGTTTAGCTCCTGCTGTATTATTGAGTATACTGAAGGAAATATCTCTGACATATGCAGTTATGTATGGGATATTCTGGAAAAAGCTAGCATTTTTGAAAACACCTTTACCTAAATATTTCTGTTCCCTAGTTGATTATCTGCATGGTGAACCATGCACAGAGCCTTTTTCTATACCTGTAATATTTTGGCAGACACAAATAAATCACAAAGTGTATTTGAATGGAAACATAATCTTGATTTCAAATTCGATAACTATTAAAATAAATCCTTTTTCAGGTTTGTTTGAAAGGCAAAAGTGTCCAAGAGGGAAGCACTGTAACTTTCTTCACGTATTCAAAAATCCAAATAATGAATTCTGGGAAGCCAACAGAGATATGCACATTTGCACTGACTGGGCTAAAGAGGCAAATAAAAACTCTGAAAGAAGAAATAGATTGGAATACTATGAAGAACATTATAGCAGATCAAGAAGGAACAATCAAAGTCCCAATTATTCATACAATAAAAGAAATGGAGAATCTGAAAGAAAAAAATCTCATAAGCATAAGAAAAGTCACGTTTCTGAGAAATCAGGCAGTCGTGGAAGGCAATGGTCACACAGTAAAAAGAAAAGAGGACGGAATCGCGACAGGAGCCTGACATGTAGTCATAGTAGAAGTCCATCTCCTACAAGAAATAGAGATAGAAAGAGTAGCAAAGGAAGGAATAGTTGAACTTGCTGGATAATTACTTTTAAGACTTGGATGTGTTTTGAAAAAGATTACCTATAATCCTATTAGATCGATTATAAATTGTTGTGTCTCAAAATAAAGCTGTTATGCACTATGCTATCTAAAGTTTTGCAATAAATTAAAAAATGAAACAAATTCCTTGGAACTTGTTTAATTAACCTGCTATGGAAAATGGATGTTCTTGGTTTTTTTTAATCTAGCTAAAATAAGTATTGTGTAGTAAGTTAAACAACTGAAGTAACAAAAATCTTTGGTTTACACTTTGTTTATATATAAGTACATTAAATAAGTCAATTATACTTTCGTATTTGTCCAAAGTTTCATTTTGATTAGATATATTTCCATTTAGTATAGTCTCCATACAACAAAAAAAAAACCTCTTAAGAAAAACAGTATTTCGATAGAATGGCCAGTATTAGCATGCCTTTTCCATCCTGTTGCTTTCTGAATGTGATAGTATATCGGACTGTGCTGTCCATGGGAATTGTCAGACTGCTGTGAAGCATTAAACTTATGAAAAGCTTTCTTCTCTATGGCATTATTGCATAAAATAATGATTAATTTAGGAATCAAGAACTTGCTCATATAACATGTCATTTAAAACACCTTTTTTGGCATATTAAATAAGCTCAAACTCCAGCCTGAGGATTTCCTAGTGTTTTCCCATCTAACTTTATTCAGCTAAATAAAGGTCAGCTTGGTGTTGCCACCTGCTGTGACCTGAACACAGGTAATATAAATATGCATCTATAAGAGCATCTTCCACACATACCTGCTGATCTTGGAATTTCTCCTAGTTTGGAATGCTATTCAAGTTCCTTGTTCTATATTTTTTTACATACTTGTGGATTACAGTGGGTATCTTTTCCACTTCATAGCTTTAATTTTAATAGGGCTAAGCAGTTTTCAGCATGCTTCTCAAATAATTTCTGAAACAATTTCTACTCCTTGTTTAACTATTTTTGAAACGTTAAAAAATACTTTTTATGAATACCACATCCCCAAAATGTCAACTTCCTTTTTGCTAAGGAAGCAGATATGCAATTCACCTCAGATTTAGTAATTCCACCTATAGTAAAACTACTGCTTTTAAAGCAGCTACAATTTATAGTAGTAGTAGTAGTAGTAGTAGTAATAGAATTGGAAGGGACCTTGGAGATTTTCTGGTCCACCTCAGGCAGGAAACCCTATACTATTTCAGACAAATGGCTGCCCAGTCTGTTAAAAACTTCCAGTGTTGGATCATTCACAACTTCTGGAAGTAGGTTGTTCCACTGTTCTGTCAGCACATTTCTCCTTAGTTCTAGGTTGCTTCTCTCTTTGATTAGCTTCCATTAGATTGTCCTGCCTTCAGGTGCTCTGGACAATAGTTTGACTCCCTCTTCTTTGTGGCAGCCCCTGAGATATCGGAAGACTGCTATCATGTCACCCCTAGTCCTTCTCTTCATTAAACTAGACCACAGGTCGGCAAACTGCAGCTCTTTGAGCCACCTCCTGTGGCTCTGGAGCCTCCTCTGCCATTTGCAGAGACAGAGAGGCACTTGCACTTCTCTCTCATGCAGACTTGCCCCCTCGCAGAGCTCCTGATTGGCCCTGCGCCTGGGTGCCCCACCCACTGGGAGAAGGGTGGCCAGGAAGTCTCTTTCCCGGGCTGGCCCCATCTGAGGTGCACGTGGCCAGGAGCCACGCGGGGAAGCCCCAGAATCTCCGCTGGGAGTGGCCTGCTGGAGCCTCTGCTGAGTGAGCCAGCCCTCCTGCAAGATGTGGCCCTGGTTGGCCAAGCAGCAGCAGAGCTGGAGATGGACGGTGAGTGGCGGGGGGAGGG
This sequence comes from Crotalus tigris, assembly GCF_016545835.1. NCBI lineage: Eukaryota > Metazoa > Chordata > Lepidosauria > Squamata > Viperidae > Crotalus > Crotalus tigris. The sequence goes on from NW_024096606.1 coordinate 2,605,714, forward strand.
GGCTTCAAGTCTGCGGAGCACTGCCACGAAGTGGCCGCAGGGCAAGTGGCGCATCCCCCCAGCTTACCTGTACCAGGCAGAGGGGCAACTGAGCCAGCCACGCGTCTCCCCGGTCTGGGCGGCAGTCCTGGCTAGGCCAGTAGCCAGTGGGAGCATCGCTTCCTGGGCCTTCTCCAGGCCGCTGAGCTGGCCATGCGTCGCCCCGGGCTGGGCGGCAGTCCCAGCTGGGGTGGCGGCATTGCTACCTGGGCCATCCCTGGGCTGCTCCCTGGGCACCCAAGCCAGCTATGTGTCGCCCTGGGCCGGGCAGCAGTCCCAGCTGGGCCGGTGGAAGCATCGCTTCCTGGGCTGTTCCCGGGCTGCTCCCTGGGCAACTGAGCTGGCCGTGTCTCCCCGGGCTGGGGTGGTAGTCCAGCTGGGGCGGCAGCCGATGGGGGCATCGCTTCCTGAGCCATCCCTGGGCTGCTTCTTGGCCGCTGAGCCGGCCACGCTTCTTTGGTTGTTAAGCCGATACCACCTGTGTCCATTTCTGGTTAAGCAGGGAGAATGCTAATTGGGGAGTGGCGGGGGGACATCCATCCCATCCTACTGCCAGGCTGTTGGTCGCAGGTGGATTATCTGCAAAAGAGCCACTTACTTGGCTGGGCCTGGAAGAAGCTCCTGCAAATGGCTGAAAACTGATCTTGTCCAGAGCTATTTTCTCTTGCAGACAGAATCAACATTGTCAGCCCCCGGGGTGGGGTGGAGGGTTCACATGTGGCCTTGGCAGGAGCCCCAAAGCCCACCTTTTCCCTTCCGCCAGTCCTGAGACAAAGCAGACCCCCCTCTCGCCTGTCATATCTATTAGGAGCCGATGAAAAAAAGTGGATAGGGCCCAGTAATGCTGCCGAAGAGATAACGCTCAGTGGAGACCTAGCCCCCCCCCCTCTCTCTCAGGCAAGGATTTCACACTATGTTTATGAGAGAGTCACATCTAAATGAGATCTGGATAAAGTTTTCCTCTCCAGAAGGAGACAAAGAGAGAGGGGGAGAGAAGAAAAAGAGAGAAAGGGAGAGGAAAGAGAGAGGAAATAAAGAGGATTTCACACTATGTTTATGAGAGAGTCACGTCTAAATAAAATCTGGATAAAGTTTTCTTCTCCGGAAGGAGATACAGAGAAGAAAGAGAGAGAGAGAGAAGAGAGAGGGGGAGAGAAGAAAAAGAAAGAGGGAGAGGAAAGAGAGGAGAAAGAAAAGGGAGAGGAAAGAGGGAAAGGAAAGAGAGGGAGAGGAAAGAGAAAGAGGGAAAGGAAAGGGAGAGGAAAGAAAGGGAAAGAGGGAGAGAGACGAAAGGGAGGGAGGAAAGAGAAAGATTGAAAGAGGAAAGGGAGAGAGGAAGCGCAAGTGCCTCTCTCTCTCTCTCACACACACACACACTGAGTGGGGGAAGAGGACTGGCAGACCAAGGGTTTTGACATCTAAAATGAAGTATATATATATATATATATATATATATATATATATATATATATATATATATATATATATATATATATATATATATATATATATATATATATGTAGGTCTTTGGTTGTTCGGGTTTTCTCCCGCGTAAAATTGGAAGTGTCTTGGCGACGTTTCGACGAAGTCCCATTCGTCATCTTCAGGCTGGTGTTTTCAGCTTCGTGCTTCGAGCAGCAATGTGTGGTCTTAGCTGTTTCTTCCTTTTAACTGCCAGTGGGGGTATGAACTGATTGGGTGGGAGCTTGGCTGTGTTCTGATTGGGTGGAGGTGTGTTCTGATTGGTTAGGGGCGTGGCTGTGCTCTGATTGGCTGGGGGGTTGGCTGTGCTCTGATTGGCTGGGGGGTTGGCTGTGCTCTGATTGGCTGGGGGAGTGTTCTGTTTGGTTGTGCTCAGGTTAGTCTGAGTTGCAGAGGGGTTTAAGATTTTGGGCTGCCTTGCTATTTTTTGGCTTCGCGTTTGTGGTCGTGCCTCATTTTCATGGAGGGTGTCAGTTTGCTTCATCTATGGATTGGAGGGCTTTAAAGTGGCTAATGATGCAGCTCTGGTCTGGCTTCTGGTTTGTGGTCGTGCCTCATCATCGGTGTGGCTTTGGGTTTGCTTTTTGCGTGGATGTGTGGTGGTGACATCCTGTGTGGTTTTTGTGAGTGTGGGTCTGGTATCATTTTTGTATTAGGGAGTCGTTTGTCAATAAGGGCGGGTTTCCAAATGGCTGGTAGGCGGGAGGTATCATCTCGCTTGTTCATGCTGTGTGGGCGTTTTTCTATCTCGATGGCTTCTCTGATTATTCTGTTATTAAAATGTTCACTTTTGGCAATGGTTATGGTATTTTTAAATTCAATTTCATGTCCTGTGGCTTTAAGGTGTTGGACCAGGGAAGATGTTGGTTCCTCTTTTTTGACTGAGTTCTTATGTTCTTCAGTGCGTGCACTTATTCTTCTATTGGTTTGTCCAATGTATGTGGTGGGACAAGTGGTGCATGGGATTTCGTATACTCCTTGATTTTCTAATTCAATTTTATCTTTGGGGTTTCTAAGGATGGTGGATAATTTTCTGTTTGTGCAGAATGCTGTTTTGATGTTGTGTTTATGGAGGATCTTACTGATTCTGTCTGTGGTGCCTTTTATGTATGGGAGGAGGGCTTTGCCGTTTTCTTGTTCTTTGTCTTGGATTTTGGTGGGGGTTTATTTTTGGATTAGGTTTGTAATCTTATTTCTATGGAATCCATTGGATGTTAGTAGTTTTTTAGGTGTTGTTCGTCAGTTAAGCGTTTTGTTCTGGAGATGAGTGTCTTGGCTACAGAGTTGATCTGTGCTGGGTGGTGGTGTGAGAGAGCGTGCAGATAGCGGTTTGTGTGTGTTTCCTTCTGGTAGATGGTGTGTCCTAGGGAGCCATTGGATTTGTAGATAGACATCCAGAAGGGATAGTTGGTGTTAGCTTCTGTTTCCATGGTGACTGTATTTTGGGGTTGTAGGGTGTATGAGGTTGTGTGAGGAAGTTGTCAGTTTTTCTTTCCCATGTGGCCAGATTATGAAGTGTCGTTTTACGTATCGAGCCAGAAGTTTGGGTTTGTCGATCCAGATTTTTTTTCTAGAGCTGGGTGTCAAAGTGTTCATGTAGAGGTTGGCAAATGACAGGTGAGAGGGGTGATCCATGGGTGCTTCTCTGTTTGTTTGTATTTTTGTCCATTATAGATGAAGTATGTGTTGGATAGCAGTGGTTGGTCAGATCTAAGATGTGTTTGGGGGTTATATTTGTTGTGGATAGCTGTCAAGGCTTCTTTGATAGGCACTTGGGTGAAGAGGGATATGACATCAAAGCTCACGAGTAGGTCGCTGGGCTGTAAGTTTTGTTTCTTTATGATCTCTATAAAGTGGAATGAGTTTTTTTACGTGTGAGGTGATGGATTCTGCATAGGGCTGTAGTTGTTTGGCGAGAAATTTGGCTAGGTTTTGTAGAGGTGAGCATATGGAGCTGACTATAGGTCTGAGTGGGGTTCCTTCCTTGTGTATCTTGGGGAGACCATAGAGTTTGGGGCATCTGGATGATTTCTCTCTGGGAATGATTCTTTGCTGGATCTCTTCGCTAATGGGGGAGGTTTTTATTTTGGATCTGGTGGTTTTTTCAGGTAGGTGGTGGGATCTGTATTTAGGGTTTTGTATGTGGAGTCTTGGAGTAGGTTGGTTAATTTGGTTTGGTAGTCAGATGTGTTCATAACCAAACAGAAACTCCCCCAGCCAATCAGAGCACAGCCAACCCCCCCAGCCAATCAGAGCACAGCCAACCCCCCAGCCAATCAGAGCACAGCCAAGCCCCTAACCAATCAGAACACACCTCCACCCAATCAGAACACAGCAAAGCTCCCACCCAATCAGTTCATACCCCCACTGGCAGTTAAAAGGACGAAACAGCTAAGAACACACATTGCTG